>NC_088247.1:42795963-43995963 GCF_036013445.1 Caloenas nicobarica
AGGTAGCTGCATCACCAGATGTACTCTGCAGAATTACTTTTCTTATTATCATAACTTTGGTTGGAATTGAAAACACATCGTTGTAACAATCTCTTACTTTTAAATGGAACAAGGATTGTTCAAAAATAATGTTAACCTCAGAGATGCAGTGCATGCTGAATTTCATGAGACTTCCTTTAAGACTCTTTTCTCTGCATGAGTTTTAGAACTGACCTCAAAGAGCTATTTTAAAGAGAGAAGGACTGTATTATCTTTACATTTTCTAGAGTCTGGATTTTGCTAATCCTGACTTCAGACATCAAAGAGCAAGGATATTTTGGATTCCCCAAGGAACTCATTTAATTGTGTAAGCATCTATAAGGTATAGTTTTCTTTTTGTTATTATTTTTCTTTTTTCACTTCAGAACTTTTCTGTTCTGAAATTTTGAAAAATCATAAATAATTATCTCATCCTGCACACTTAAAGTACAATATTAGGAATCAAAGAATCCTTTCAGTTTGCATAAGAAGAAAATAAGAAAATATTTCCTGAACTGGACTCAAGGATTATATCAGCTGAAGACAGCTGATACGCTACAAGGAAATCTCCGCTTGTCCACAGTTTTCCCAGTAAGCATCTGTCTTCCTCAAGAGCAGCTTCTTTTGAATACTGCAACTCTTTCTGAAGTCTTTTCAAGGGGAGAGCTTGAAAATCTGAACACATCCTTGTAATCTGGACAGTATTTTTGCACACAGGAAAGTGGAAATACCCAATGATTCTGGCACATAATCTGGTAGTTCAAAGAGAAATTCCACTACCTCTTTTAGAGAAGCAGGGTCTTCGATAAAGGATTGTCTAATTTCTGTGAAAGCCTTCCTGTCCTACCACATTTCTGTGGATGGCCCAAAGAGATGGATCCATTTATGAATTACTTGCTTTTGGGACAGCTCTCTGTTACTTCTCCTGCTAGAAAATTAGAGCATGCAAATCTAGCTATATGATGTTGTCAAGTATAAAGCAGACAAACCATATTTTTGAGGAGCCATGATCCATTTTAGTTTTACAAGTTTTACAGAATAGATGACTTGCAAGAGCAAAGCAAATGAACCATTGCTGAATGGCAGCTGTTTGTTTAATGAGTGAAGTACCTTGCAATTTTCAGAATATTTTACAATTAACATCAGGAAGTATCTTGCTAAGCTCCCAACATTTACTTACCAACATGATGAAGTTACCAAATACTGTAGTACTACTTCAGGTACAGACACTCGTGGAAAATCAAAGGCATTCCAGTGACTGTTTCAAAACATGGTCACGAAACATGGTTTCAAAACATGGTCCTGCTAGTGAAGCTAGAGTATTTATGTTATTAATATAATGGCTCCTGTTAGTGTAGCTATGTCTAAAGCTGAGAAAGTCTGCCGAATTCATTTTGATGATTATCTAGCTGGTCTTCAGAACAGTAGATATTGGATTAGGCTTCAGATACATTCTTTTTTTTTTTTTTCTGTCTTTTTGCTGTTAATTGGAATTTTTTAGCCTTCCTGAATTTTGCAAAATGATATTAAAAAATAGATACTATGGAATAATACTGGACTAATCCTATGTAAATAATAATATTAGTACTAAACAATAGCAACTTGAAATACTAAAAGATGGTTTATTTTCTAACGCTTATCAGTAATACTGTGAGATGCTATGTTTGCTTTGTCCTGTGCTGCTTTTTTTCCCAAGACTTGCCCAAAATAGAAACACAAACTGTAAATAAGGGAGAAAAGACTAACTCATTTTGACCTTAGAAAAAACACTGATTTGAGCAAACATTCAAGTCAATTTTTCCTTTTTTTCACAGTGCTTTCTTCACCTTCTATCGAACATATTCAGTTTTGAAGAAGTCAGAATTAAAGGGATGTTCCAGCAGTAAAGTAGTCCTTGTACATTTTCAGACACCTCCTGGTTTGTGTCAGAAATGAATGGTTAGTTTGCAGCTTCATAAATTAGTTACATTGAACAATTTCTATCCCTGCAACTTCTGCTGAGAGGAATGCAGTGACAGATAGATTCTGTGCTGTGTTTGCCTATGAGATGATTTTCTTGAAGTCTCATAATGAGTTGTAGTTGGCAGGATTAATGAGTATTATAATGGCAAATGGATGTTTGCAGCTCAGTTGTGTTCCATCACATAGTAACATGGGGTTTCTGGTCCCTTGGAGGCCATAATTGGTGGCATTAATGCAGTTTTTAATTATGCTTCTTGAAAAAATGAATTGAAACCAAAACAAAAGCTAAGTGATCATCTCTCTGTAGTGCTGTGTGGTGTAAACACAGGACCATTGCTGTCTCTGATATCTGTATTTTGAATTAGGCTGATGGGAGAGGAAATGTACAGGATATTTGGCTGAAACTTGATTTGGGAATATTTGTATTTTTACATTGTTAAATAGCTTTTTAATTATAAGATGCAGGGGGTATTTTTCCCCAGAGAGACTGCTCAAAATAGCATGTTGTATGCTGAACTGTTTGCATAGTAGGTTTTATTGTTCTAAATGTAGCTCTGTAGCCACAGTGAGTGTCTTTAGGTCTCCATTTATTTAGTGAGAGGGTGTGATTCCTCCTCACTTACCCAGAATGCCCATGCATGAAAGCATTTTGATTAGTGCTGAGTCAGTGCCTATAGCGGTGTACCATGTGACGGGCTGTATTTGTCTCCATGCTCCAGTGGCCAACACTTGGTGCACTAGCTCAACATCTTCCACAAGCAAGAGTCCCAACATCGAAGACATAGCCATCTATGTAAGAACGTAGAAAGATCTAAAACATAAAATTAAAAAAAAGTGGATTCCTATTAAAATTATATCAGAAAAGAATAAAGTGTGAAACCTATTTGACAGGCTGTTTCATTAAAAAAAAGAAAGCAAAATTATAATTTCTATATTGCCATTGCCATGGTATCTGGTGGTTCTTGTAAGAGCAACATAATTCCTGTTTCATTCTCATAGAACTATGGATAAATCAAAAGGTAAAGCAGAAAGGCTTAACTAAATGGTTAATTAAATAGTTACAGGATATTTATTTAATAGTCTAACTGCTTTCCTGCCGTGCTGTTTAACATTTTACTCCAGCCTGCCACAGTGTTACAGAAGTGATAATATAACCAGAATTGCTATTCCTTATGTGATACGTTAAATTGGGATTAACTCCAGATCCAGGCACATCTTTTTTATATTAACCTTCATGAACATAACTCACTTTTGATCCCATTAAATCCACAATATATCAATAGAGATATATGTACCATTTGTGTGGGTACCTATCACTATATATTGTTCCCAAAGCACTAGAATGCATAAGGTAAAAGTCTATGCATGAAGGTGAGGTTTCCAGATATTTATCCTATTGGCTGTGATGAGAACTTTTAAATTCTTACTCTTTTGATAAGGGAGATGTGGGATTAACCTCAGGCACATATGTGAATTCCTTTGTGATAAAGGGGTCATAGCTGGAAAATCAGTCTTCTCTCTTCTCTTCTCTTCTCTTCTCTTCTCTTCTCTTCTCTTCTCTTCTCTTCTCTTCTCTTCTCTTCTCTTCTCTTCTCTTCTCTTCTCTTCTCTTCTCTTCTCTCTTCTCCTCTCCCTCTCCCTCTCCCTCTCCCTCTCCCTCTCCCTCTCCCTCTCCCTCTCCCTCTCCCTCTCCCTCTCCCTCTCCCTCTCCCTTTTCTCCTCCTCTCCTTTTCCATATTTTTTTTAATTTTTGAAGCAATGTATGTCAGTGCATACATGCAAATTTTAATGAAACCAGGTGACAATATATTCCAGATGACAGTGTCTGGAAGAGTTATAAATGCTGTAGTTCTGTCAAATGACTTTATTACTAGATCTCCATTGACTGTATAATGGGAACTCACACACGGATGCTTGCATAAACCTACAGTTAAATATCTAAATTTAACTCACTTAATCTCTAATTAGTTCTAAATAAAATTTACTCACTAGCATCTGCCTTGCAAAACCACCAGTTTCTTGACTGGCAAATAGATTGAGAGCAATCTGAATTCTTATTACTATTACTTATTACCTGTATAATCGCAAGTGGAAACCCTCATCTTTGTGCTGTGCCAGGTTCTAATAAGAAAAAAGCCTACCATATAAGATGGGGAATATACGGTGTACAACAGGACAGTGACAAAACAGTGAAATAATATACTTCAAGATCATGTGAAGCTAAACAACCTACTCTGGATTTAATGTGAACTGTTTAAAAATTCTCTGCTTTAATATTACAGTGCACCGTTACACACTTTAAGGCATCAGACAAATAACTGTGCTTGGAAAATCTATGGCAAGCAAATGATCTATTGTAGGGCTTTGGAATTTGCTGATGAATGTGAGGTGTCCTCTCACATCCTACTGCTCTTTACAAGAGGGTCCCTAGCCTGGGTATGCAGGGGGAAATGTGGCCACAAGAGGCACCACACTTGTCCCTGTAGTTTGAAAGGAGATGCTTTTCAACCCTAAATATTTGGTGAGGTGGGTCCTTATCACATTACTCTTTTTGACTTCTTCTGAAGAGATTGAATACTCCAGATATGTCATCTTCACACTTAAGTTCCCGTTTCTTCTTTAATTCATCGTTTCTTCTTTAATTCGTCATTTCTTCTTAAATTCAAACACATTCAATGGAAAAACATACAGACTTCATGCTATGAGATTCAAAGCGAAGTCATATATGGTAAATGAAAAGTTAAGTATCATTTTAGAGTAATGGTAAGGGTCCCTTGATGCCAGCTGGCACCTGGGGGAGGCCCCAGTGCCTGGGAGCAAACCTCCCAGCAGGGTCCCAGCCCTCCTGCGCTGCACAGGTCTCAGGGAAATTGGTCTCCTCCTCCTTTCGCCCTTCCCTTCTTCCTTTCATTTCAGAGCCTCTTCCTGTCCTTTATCCAGTAGTGATGCAGCTTTCCTGACCTGTGCTTCCAACATGTCATGTCTGTTTCTTCATGCTTTCCATCACAGTGTGGGGTCCTCTCTGCTCCTCCGCCTTTTGGAGTGGTATTCTCAGCAATAAATGCAAAGGTAGATGATGAACATTTTTTCCTGCTAAGACAGGGCTGTCACTTTTAGAAATGATGGTTGTAGTAAGATAATAGCCACTCAGTTTCCATAATTACCAAAAATATCTGACTTCTGAAGAATTTCTCCCGGCCCCTGCAGGGAGGTCCATGTCCCCTTTTGCCAGAGGACTATGTAGAGGTGGATGATGTTGGGTTGATCCTTGCTGATTTTCTTGGATTGCTGCATGGAGCACAATGTTTCTGTTTTGTGAAATATCGAGGGGAAAATATATTTTCAACTTTTCTCTTTCTTATCCTTCCTCCTTTTCCACTTTTCAGTGGGACAACTGGGCAATGAGGGCTGCTGCCTTCTGCATTTTTTTCAAATTGCTAAATTAAAATAACTCAATATAGAATATTCTATGCTTAATCACAAATATTACACTAAGTATAAGCTATTTAATATTAATGAAGCAGTAAAGTCTAAAAAAGGGCACTGACCTTCACCATCTTTTATAATAAAATCTGGCTCCTACCTCCGAGAGTTTGCAGCCTAAGAGATTCCTAAGGTTTGGTTTGAATATTGGCCCAAAGATAAAAGCAAACAGGTACCTCTTTCAATATAATCCTCTCATCCAAATGCACCTAGACTTTTCTCAAAGGTCTTCCTAGACCCCAGTTCTGCCTGCTATCTCAAAAGGCTATTTTCTCTTCCATTATTGCCAGGGTGGACCTAATGAGCCATACCGTCTGCGTAAGTCACCACGAAACTGCTATCAGCTTTTTTTCTGGATGTGCTAACTCCCTATACAAAAATAGGCTGGCAGAAGAAACTCACTCTCCTTTTACAGTTAATGATACTGTAAAACGCTGAAAGAAGATAAGGTGTCCTGGGTTATAAAAGTGATCAATAGTAAGCAATCAGGAGTCCAAAGCTCTTAATGTTTATTTTACAGGATAAGAAGTTATAGGGAATGCTAGCTGGCTGGATAAAAGCACAATCTAGCTGTCAGGGTGTTATGCAGCAGTTAATTCATCCTAGAACTGGATTAAGTTTGAAAATGAAAAAGTTGCTTCTCTAGTCATGGAGGATGGTTTGTAGGCCCCCATAAATCAGGCAGAAAGCTGCTGAGGGTGGAGAGGCTTATGTATATGAAGTCTCAACCTCATGAGGCTTGTACCTGCTTATCAGAAAAAGAAAAAAAAAATCTAAAGTTGAATAAGTCAGCTACAAGCAGAAACAAAATATATGATCTTATGCACTGCGGATAAACAGAATCTCTGGGAAAGAAGTGTGTTCAATATATAGGAAAAATACATATCAAAATGAAAAATATTATCTGGTGTTGGAAAGAGGACTGCAGCAGGATTTCTTTTAAGCATAATGCAACATTAGGTCTTTGGGAAAAAGACCTAACTTTAATTACCAATGCCCTACTCAGTCTGTTCAGTCTCTGCTTACTATGCATAATGGAGTCAAATCTCTACGCATCCTTTTTTCGGTGAGTTGATTCCATTGTGTATATTTGAGCAAAATCAACTGCACATTTTTTACAGTGGGCTGGATCTGTGTGGTCTTTACTCTCTCATCAGGAAATAAATCTCACATAATATCAGTAGAGCACGCTGCAGTAGAACCAGTCACTTCCCATTTGCATTAACATTGCTTGTTTATTTTATCCAATGCCTTTCTCACATTTAGCATACTTTAAAGTATATGTCAGCCATATTATAACATTTTCCCTCTACACAAGTACCAGAGATATAAATCCTTTATACACTAGCTCTGAACTCACTTATAAATTCCCACTGAAAATGTCCATTTAAATGATGGTAATGATAGTGGAGTCTAATATGCAGGAAGATTTTCTTATTATCTTATTTTGAGAGTATTTTATTAATAACATATTGATATAAAAGATAAGAACATTTTACCTCCATAAATTTGTATATGCAATTTGTTCTTCTCACTGCATAAACATATTTAGGATGCCACTCAGTAGTACTGATTGAATATTTATTTAAACAAATATCAGTATTACCCAACTAGCTGGAAAATCCATGAGTTTGGTTTTGATAGCAGAGCATTTCTCAAAAATTTATGTGTGCATGCAAATGTTGGTGCTTTGGATATAGGCTAAAGTATTTGCTTTATATGTATTATTTTGTTTGAATACAAGAAAGCTGGTTTGATTTGTATGTTTCCCCCTTATAGAATTGTTCCAAGGCTCTGTCAGAGATCACGTAGAGTAATTTTTCCCATCAATCTTTGCTGTGCAGCCATGCACGAATGCAGTAGGAAAAAGGGGGCAGAAATCAAATCACTTAATTGCAGCATTTTTCATCTACATCTTTTGTTTTATGGTGGTAAAGGCCCCGAAGTAGCCTACCATGATTCATGGCTGTCACTGCTGCCGTTAGCAGTTCAATCTTTCATTCTAGGCATTTTGGTACTGAAAGTACCTACACAATTACTTTGATGAATATGACTTGTTTGTTTTTTCCCCATTTTTAGCAGAGAGTGCTTGTGCTTAATACAGACATTTAAATAAGATAGTATTCATGCCTACTGCCTCTGCACTGTTTCCAAAGTTGTGTATCCAGTTTATGAATATAACCATTTTGCCAAAGGAATTTAAGTTCGCTAAACTTACTGATTTTATTAACCCTTCCCGTTGATAAGTTTATGTCATCAAAAAATAATTAATACTCATTCCGTACAAAAGGAATAATCACCTCAGCTCTGTCACTGTGAAAACTTCTTTTGAACCTTAGGATTTAAATTTTTTGGAGCAGGTGACAGGACAAAGCCAGTGAAGCAGGACACATAAACAAAAGCAGGTCATAAACAAAAGATGTATGTCTTTTGCGGTTTATACATGTATCATAGAAAGTGACTACTAATGTATATATATTAGGAGAAGCCTCAGTGATGCCATCAAATGTTCAGGGCTATCCAGATGAACAAGGATTTCAGAAAAGTGGTATGTTATTTTAACTCTGCATGGTCAGCATGAATACACTTTCTTTTGAGCCAGGAAGGAAGCATGCTTTGGGGGCTTTATTATCACCTTATAAATCAATTTCCTAGCATAAATTTTGGCATGGAAATCCACTGACACAATAGATGTCCATCTTTTAAGATAGAATATAATACTTTGTGGTACAGAAACAGTTATTTGTAGGAATCCTCAAACAAGAGGATTCTGGCCTTCATCAAAAATGGTAATTTCAATTCATTAGCAGTAGCTCAAAGCCCTGACTTATATTAGAAACTCAGGGCTTTATTTTTTTTTTTTGTTCCTATTGATTTATTTTATTGTACTCTTTTCTACCAATTACCGGCACAAAGATATCTGTGCCTAATAACCACATAGTCCACTAGAAGGCCAGGGATGCCTACATTGTACAATGGTAATAGTGGTCGATGTACTCAGCAGTATGGTGCTGCAATTATGTGAGACACTCTTTTTAAAAGGCTAACATTAGACCCAGGCTCAAAAGCATCTTAGACCAAAACAAATCCTAAATGATTAGGGACCTTTGCAAGACTATCAGAATTCTTTAAGTTGCTGATGTTGAGAGAGGTACACAGCAAATTTTTCTATAGTCTTTAGAGAGCTACTCTCTGTTAATTTGAACTAGAATTAGGAATTTAGCATGCTTTTGACACTCTCCCTAGGTATCTCTCTCATAGTGCTACTTTAAAAATACATCCTGCCTGAGATGCAACTTTAAAAATATAGTCCTTTGAAAAAAACTTGGTGGCTTCAAAAATACGATCTATTGAAATAACACATGGCAATTCACATGTATGGGCAGAACCGTGTAAATAAATCCATACTGAATTATCAGTTTGCATTTTTGAGAGCAGAAGAATTTTCTCTTGTGTCTCTCTCTGAAGTAAATAACCAATCATAATTTCAGCATAAGTTATTTTAAATTTGTTTTAAAGAAAATACTTTAACACAGTAATGGGACAAAAGAAATTGGAAATATTTATTTGCTTGAATAATACCTCCAAATATTACTTACAGGATATATCTTCCCAGCTCTCAGGCAAGCAAGGGCATGTTAGTTGTGTAATTTTCTTGATTTTTCTTGAACTACATAGACTGATCATTGCATACCGCAACAAAGCTCACAGCACCCAGGGAGTAGAAGTGATCACTGAATGAAAGCCTTGGCAATTCTAGCAAACAACAAAGCATACAGTTTGATTAGAAGTCAAACTACAGTCAAATAAATATGATTTTTCAAAGGGGAAACGAAGAGTGGTGTCAGCCTGCAGGGAAACCCATAACATAGCTGCAACTGTCTGCAACAGCTTCTTATTGCCAACCAAATTAAAACAGGTTGTTGGACTGGCAAAGAGACCCCAGCTGCTGTCCGATGGGTACATAGCTCCCCCTCAGAAATAAGTGGCCAAGGACCTGAACTTAGCTATTTCTTCCTCATACCCAGCCTGAGCTCTGCCTCCTTTTATTTGAGGTGGAGCAGGCCAGTGGGAGGGACCAGAAGAACTGCACTTTGGTCGTTCCTTCCCAAGTATCATCGAACGTACACTACACTTCCCATCCTTGTGCAAGGGAGTGGGTCTTTTTATGTTTTGGATCCCCATGTGGTTATGAGATGAGGAGGGGGATCCAGGCTGGTTTCAGTCATGGATGAGAGCAGTAATATGGTATTAAGATTAGGTAACTATCCACAGATGATGAAATAACACAGAAAGGCTTAGAATTAAAGTAAACTCACATTGTACTGAAAGACGAGAGTAAGTCAAAGCATGCTTTGTGAAGCAGATGGATACAAATGTGGTTAAGAGAGGGACATGATTTGGGTGTTGGAGACGGGGCTGGCAGGCTGCATGTGTTAGTAATGCTAGGGAGTACTGGACTACTTGATAATTTCAGAGCAAGTTAGTTCACTGCAGCTTACAACCTGCTCGGCACTGGGGAAAGAGCTTGTTCTGCCTTCTCATCAGTATGTGATACGGAATAATCGCAGCGGTTACCTAACAGTGATGAAAAGCTTCAGCAGCAAAGGGAAAGAGACTGCAAATCTGATTGAATGTGGGCATTTCAGGTTTGGAAATATGTGCTACCTACTAAAATGAGCTATCGACTAATTCTGAAAGAAATGTTATATGGGCTTAATGTTCATCTTCATCCACACTATAATGAGAAGGATTAGACTGGCTTCCATATGTGGAATATTTATTTCAGCAATACAGGAAAATGTATTTCCCTAATATTTTTTCTGTATGCACAAGGCCTTAAATTTCACAGATGTGATTAATGTTTTAATTTGCTGTTCTGGTTGGATACAAGTTTACCATACAATATAAATTACTTACAAAGAAATTTGCTTATATAGAGTTTAATTCATATGCTGTTTAGCCACCATGTGTGGCATAGCTTTGCCTTCTCTATGGGACCAGGCAGCTTTGCAATTGATTTGCAAAATAAAAACCAGTCAGGTTACACAAAGCATTTCTTAACAACCTAAACCAGAGCATTTATGAAGCAAACATGTGCCATAATTAGTGTTTATTTTAACATGAATTGGTAAACAGGATATTAATTGCAAGTTGTGAATCGGATTCCTGACACAAATCATTCTGATTAGCCAATATTTTAAAAATATTTATATTGTCTCTTGCATACATTTTTGTAGATTTCATTTGCACAGCAAAAGGATGACAATTAACTACAACCCCCAAATTGCGTGAATCAACACAGTTCTCAGATTAATTGTTTCAAGATCCCTGCAACAGGAATCCGGCCACTGATTGCGGTGATAATAATAATAATAATAATAATAATGATAAAAGAGAAAAATACTATCTCAGAATTTACTTTTCAACAAACAGCTGAAAAGAACACATCCCTAGGATGGTATAAACTGACACATGCCCTCTGGTCTACATATGTGGTGAAGATAAAGTCTATGATGGGGGTCCCAATGGCATCTGATCCTGCAAGCCCAGGCAGATGGACTTATAGACAGCATGTGGAGTGTGAACAGTGGCTTAAAGATGGTATCATTCAGACACAGTGGTTTTAATATGCCTGATATTTGACTAGCTCTGGCCATGAATAAAATTTCTGTCTGGTGATCCAAAGCCTTTTGCTGATGGACTTGTGCCTTCAAAAAGTACAGAGAGCTCTATTCTTTGGAGGAGTATCTCACAATAAGGACTCTTGTTTAGAACCTTATTTTGTATTTTGATATAATTTTTGTAACCACTTTTTATGATAAGTACGTGCAGCAACTTTCACATTTTACGGGGAAATGAAATGGAAAGCTCTTTGGCCTGAAGCGTTGCAGGAATTTCCAAATTTCTTCACAAAAAGGGAAAGACAAAATATCAGAGTATTTAAGCCTGAATGCTATTTTAATTGAAATCCAGAGAGGTTTTTCTGCTGATTTCAGCAGAGAATGTAGTGTTTTATTAGGATTCTCACACCTAAGAGAGCTCCCCAGTAATCTTGCGTGGGGAGGATGGGTGGACCAAAGTCAAGGTATATCTCCTCATCAGGTAGAGATGATGGTCTGGCAGCTGTGCACGTGGAGACAATGCGCTTCGTTTACATTTATAGTAACTTTCCAAAGTCTAAAATCTCAGGTAGTAGAGGTTTCAACTAAAATCTCAGGAAAGAACTCTCGTGGAGTTCAGAATCTCCTGTGGTGGGAGCAGAATACTGAGCAGAATTGCAACCCTGGACTTCAGCAGGGCCGACTTTGGCCTTTTCAAACAATTGCTGGAGGAAATCCCGTGGGCAAGGCTGCTTGAAGGTAAAGGGGCCCAAGATAGTTGGTTAACTTTCAGGGACTGCTTCTACCAAGCTCAAGATCAGTGCATCCTGACGTGCAGGAAGTCAAGGAGGGGTGTCAGGAGACCTGCGTGGTTAAACAGGGAACTGCTGGGCAAACTCAAGTGGAAGAGGAGGGTTTACAAATCATGGAAGGAGGGGCTGGACACTTGGGAAGAATATAAGGCTGTTGTCAGAGGATGTAGGGAGGCAACTAGGAAAGCTAAGGCCTCCTTAGAGTTAAACCTGGCGAGAGGGGTCAAGGACAACAGGAAGAGCTTCTTCAAATACATGGCAGATAAAACTAACACCAGAGGCAATGTAGGCCCACTGATGAATGGGGTGGGTGCCCTGGTGACAGAAGATACAGAGAAGGCAGAATTACTGAATGCCTTCTTTGTCTCTGTCTACTCTGCCGGAGGCTGTCCTGAGGAGCCCCGTACCCCTGAGGCCCCAGAGGAAGGCAGGGCAATGGAGGAGTCTGCCTCAGTTGATGAGGACTGGGTTAGGGACCAGTTAAGCAATCTGGACATCCATAAATCCATGGGTCCAGATGGGATGCACCCGAGGGTGCTGAGGGAGCTGGCTGAAGTCATTGCTGGACCGCTCTCCATCATCTTTGCCAAGTCTTGGGAAACGGGAGAGGTGCCTGAGGACTGGAGGAAAGCAAATGTCACTCCGGTCTTCAAAAAGGGCAAGAAGGAGGACCCGGGCAACTATAGACCGGTCAGCCTCACCTCCATCCCTGGGAAAGTGATGGAACACCTTATCCTTGGTGCCATCTTAAGACATATCAAGGATAAGAGGGTCATCAGGGACAGTCAACATGGCTTCACCAAGGGGAAGTCGTGTTTGACCAACCTCATAGCCTTTTATGAAGACGTAACAAGGTGGATTGACGATGGCAGAGCAGTGGATGTGGTCTACCTTGACTTCAGCAAAGCATTTGACACCATCTCCCACAGCATCCTCACGGCAAAACTGAGGAAGTGTGGACTGGATGATCGGGTAGTGAGGTGGACTGCAAACTGGCTGAAGGAGAGAAGCCAGAGAGTTGTGATCAATGGGGCAGAGTCTGGTTGGAGGCCTGTATCTAGTGGAGTGCCTCAAGGGTCAGTTCTGGGACCAATACTGTTCAATATATTCATCAATGACTTGGATGAGGGAATTGAGTGTACTATCAGCAAGTTTGCTGATGACACCAAGCTGGGAGGAGTGGCTGACACGCCAGAGGGCTGTGCTGCCATCCAGCGAGATCTGGACAGGCTAGAGAGTTGGGCGGGGAAAAATTTAATGAAATATAACAAGGGGAAATGTAGAGTCTTGCATCTGGGCAGGAACAACCCCAGGTTCCAGTACAGGTTGGGGAATGACCTATGAGAGAGCAGTGTAGGGGAAAGGGAGCTGGGGGTCCTGGTGGACAGCAGGATGACCATGAGCCAGCACTGTGCCCTTGTGGCCAAGAAGGCCAATGGCATCCTGGGGTGTATTAGAAGTGGGGTGGTTAGTAGGTTGAGAGAGGTTCTCCTTCCCCTCTACTCTGCCCTGGTGAGACCTCATCTGGAATATTGTGTCCAGTTCTGGGCCCCTCAGTTCAAGAAGGACAGGGAACTGCTGGAGAGAGTCCAGCACAGGGCCACAAAGATGATTAAGGGAGTGGAGCATCTCCCTTATGAGGAAAGGCTGAGGGAGCTGGGTCTCTTTAGCTTGGAGAAGAGGAGACTGAGGGGTGACCTCATCAATGTTTATAAATATCTAAAGGGTGGGTGTCATGAGGATGGAGCCAGGCTCTTCTCTGTGACAACCAACAGTAAGACAAGGGGTAATGGGTTCAAGCTGGAACACAAGAGGTTCCACTTAAATGTGAGAAGAAACTTCCTCTCAGTGAGGGTGATGGAACACTGGAACAGGCTGCCCAGGGGGGTTGTGGATTCTCCTTCTCTGGAGACATTCAAAACCCGCCTGGACGCCTTCCTGTGTAACCTCACCTAGATGTTCCTGCTCTGGCAGGGGGATTGGACTAGATGATCTTTCGAGGTCCCTTCCAATCCCTAACATTCTGTGATTCTGTGATTCTGTGAAAGATAAACTTAGTTGAAGTGTTAGAAGCAAAATTTCTCCCTTATTGAGTGGCAAAAAGAACCACTGCTCCGGTAGACCACATGATGACCCCCCACCTTTCTCCATTGTCTCCTTTCAAACAGTGTGTGAACACCAGCCTGTTCATCTGTGCTACAGCCAAGGTAATCTGGTTTTATCTATTCATTGCATATGCAACCTTTATGTGTGCAGACTAATTAACAAAGCAAATATGGTTGTACAAAATACAAAACAGAAACCCTTTTGTGTATGTAACTACTTTAGTAGGAAAGTGGAACTTGTTTTCAAGCCTTGTCCTATGTAATGCAATGTAAATACAACATTCAGCATTTTTGTCCATTTCATTAAGCACTGCTCATTTCAATATAAGCCTTATTAGCTAATTAAACTATTTAATTAGTTATACTTGAGTAGCATTAAATTGCAATCACTTGCATCTGTTTTAACAGGGCATGTATTTTATATGTGTCAACAAATGCTGGCACAAAATATTACTCCAGCTAGCATCCAGTGTAACTGGACAGCTTCTCTGAACATTTCAGCAAGTAATCCTAATTCAGTCTAAGTCGCTGTGTGCTAATAATCACATTGCAGAAACTTCATGTGAATAATGACATAAAAGACTAAGTTTATGGTGAGGATATGGTCTAATGTGGACAGGACTTGGCTTAAAATGGCTTTTACTTCGTACATTTCAGGGTACATTATATATATGGATGTGTATTTTTAAACACTAAAATATATCTCTCCCCAAACTGTAGTTTTGCTTTTCCTTAAGCCTCTACATTTCTTTTTACTCGGAAAAAAATCCAGACTCTTATTCCACGTGATGTCACGTGAAACAAGGGAATTTCACAAAGGGCTATACAATGGTTCACAAGTCTGACTTTGTGTGAACTAACTGAAACTCAACCATGAGGTTAATTCAATTTAAGTGCTCTTTCATTATTTTAAAATGGGCAGAGGGGAACAGCAATATACACCCACTGCCCCAGAGGTAGGCACTGAGGCCTCAGTCCAGTTGTATGAATGAAGGCATTAAAGGTCATTGGAGACCACGAAGGTAATCCTCCTGCAAGCTGGCCCCATGTGCAGCTGTGTGAACTCCTTAATTACAATTCATGCAAAAATTATAAGATTTCCACCATACCATAAATAACTTGACAAAGACTTATTTGAACTCTTGATTAAGACCAAAGGTGACAACCCAAGCGTGGATCTGGTTTACTTCTTGGACATGAACAATGACTTTGTTCATTCTATGACTTTAACATTACTGTCCATTTCCTTTATTAAGGACATTCAGACAAATCTTGGTCTTTGAGTCAAAGACATTATTGCACTGTACATGAAAGACTCTTGTACATGGAATAAGAGATGCCTGTGCATTATTTTCAGCCTATATACATGCAAAATATTTTCAGAGTTTCATGTCTTACAAACTTCCAAAATCTTGAAATGAAGTTGACAACTTGTTTATTCAGGCCTTGAGAGCCTTTGGCCATACTAATCTCTTTGCTGTCAACATGGATGTCTAATAATTCCAGTAGTTCTGAGTTTTGGGTTGTATTTATTTCAATACAGAATCCAAGGTCAGATTTAAAACTGCAGAAGTATAGGGTGCATTTCGCTTGTCCATCACTCTTGGACAAGGTGGTCTCTGGGTTTTTGATGATCAATGGTGCCTGGGAAGACAGACCGAAACTCAGTCAGTCCCCTCCCTCCTCATACTTGCAAGAAGGAAACAGAAATGCGTACATCAGGCACCCAAGAAAGCAGGAGGCACAATAAAAGAGGCTAAGAAATATAGGCACCAACGTATCTGAACAGATGTTCTCTTGCTCCCTTGGGAGTTAGCTAGTGCTAGATGTGTCCCCTTTCAAAGATAGAGGGAGGACTGCAAAGTGCTCAGCTGCATGCTTTGTATCTTTTAAAAGTTTATAACGTAACATTTCTTGAGAGTAGCAGGGATTTTTGTTCAAGGATGTGGGGGCAATCATCACAACTCCTTCCTGACTGTGCGTCTTGTGTGTGATACTACCATTAACTAACCCTTCACAGAGAGGTAAGCACTCTCATATGCTTTTTCAGTAGGCATGGTACTCTGAAATCACATTTTCCCAGTAGGTTTTTTTTTTCAGAGAGCAAATTAGACATATTCCGGATAAAAGTCTCTTCTTTAGCATTCTATTCTAGTAAGTCAAGAAGAATAAGCATTTTTTTTTTCTGGATAAACTTTGAACTGATCAAAATTTTATTTTTCTTGATTTGAATTCCAAATACACCCTTCATGTTTTAATCGACACTCGGTAAAAGTAACATATCTAGCTAGGTTTTACTTTCAGAATACTATTTTTTTAAACCACAATTGCCTTGGCTACATGTTGCAAAAGCATTTTTAAGAGAGTCTGTGTTTCAGCAGGGATCAGTACTGGGACCAGTATTATTCGATATATTCATCAGTGACTTGGATGAGGGAATAGAGTGAACTGTCAGCAATTTGCTGATGACACCAAACTGGGAGGGGTGTCTGACACGCCAGAAGGCTGTGCTGCCATCCAGCGAGATCTGGACAGGCTAGAGAGTTGGGCGGGGAAAAATTTAATGAAATATAACAAGGGCAAGTGTAGAGTCTTGTATCTGGGCAGGAACAACCCCAGGTTCCAGTACAGGTTGGGGAATGACCTATGAGAGAGCAGTGTAGGGGAAAGGGACCTGGGGGTCCTGGTGGACAGCAGGATGACCATGAGCCAGCACTGTGCCCTTGTGGCCAAGAAGGCCAATGGCATCCTGGGGTGTATTAGAAGGGGGGTGGTTAGCAGGTTGAGAGAGGTTCTCCTTCCTCTCTACTCTGCCCTGGCGAGACCGCATCTGGAATATTGTGTCCAGTTCTGGGCCCCTCAGTTCAAGAAGGACAGGGAACTGCTGGAGAGAGTCCAGCGCAGGGCCACAAAGATGATTAAGGGAGTGGAGCATCTCCCTTATGAGGAAAGGCTGAGGGAGCTGGGTCTCTTTAGCTTGGAGAAGAGGAGACCCAGGGGGTGTTGACCTCATTAATGTGTATAAATATATAAAGGGTGGGTGTCACGAGGATGGAGCCAGGCTCTTCTCTGTGACGACCAATGGTAAGACAAGGGGGCAATGTGTTCAAATTGGAACACAAGAGGTTCCACTTAAATGTGAGAAGAAACTTCTTCTCAGTGAGGGTAACAGAACACTGGAACAGGCTGCCCAGAGAGGTTATGGAGTGTCCTTCTCTGGAGACATTCAAAACCTGCCCGGATACATTCCTGTGTAGCCTCATCTAGGTGTTCCTGCTCCGGCAGGGGGATTGGACTAGATGATCTTCTGAGGTCCCTTCCAATCCATAATGTCCTGTGATTCTTCTGATTCTTGTGAACATCAATGAGAACTAATGCATATCCAGGCAGTAAATGGGAGAACCAAAGTACTGGAGACTCACATCACTAACTGTAATCTCTCTGATGTTCCAAATTTAGGGATCCAAGAGCTACATAGTCATCTTAGTCTAAAGGTGAGGGAGGAGTTTATTTGGACAATGAATTATTAATTCACCTTCTAGGCCTAAACCAACTCATGTCATATCAGTTGAGGTCTGTGAGCACTGTGCACTTTGTCTATGGGAAGAATGTGAGCGGAATAAGATGGGATTTTCAGAAATCTGTGTGCTAACTCATGTTCTCAGCATCATTCAGGTCCTGGATGGGCTGAGTAACTTTGGTAACTGTTTAGAGTGACTAATGTCTAGGGCAAACATTACTTAAGTAATTTCTGAAAATAGCACTTCTGAAAATTGGAGATTATAGGCAGATTTAGTGGAATGTTTGTGCCACATCTTTAAAAAAAATAAAAGAATGAAAAAGGAACATATTACTGCATTCTTCAAAATTGAGTCGATGATATAAAGGAGGATTCATGTTAATTGTGGTACAAGAGGCACCTTTACTACATATTCTTTTGCTCTATTAGTTTCAGAAGATCCAAGAATCTTTGGGAAGGTAGTTACCATTTGTTAAACACTCTCCATCATAAAAAATGCAGTATATTGAAAACCAGGTATGTATAAACAGATAAATAAATACATAAATCCTGGCAGAAATATATGTTGGGGCTAATGGAATGTGTTCAGCCAGCCTAGAGCAAATTATAATCAGAAGCCAGATGCTGACATCTAGGAGGAGTGACGTATGTTAAGGTCTTCTTAACATATGACAAAACTCTTCTCTGAAAAACTAATTACAAATGCAAAGGTAGGGAAGGAGCACCCATTTATCAGCTAATTTTGTTTCTTCTGAGGCTCCACAGAAATAACATATATATCTGACTTCAGTAAATATGCTGTAGTAAATAGCCGTCATTCTCGCTTCTTTGTGATCATGAACTCTCTTTCTGAAAGAGCAGGCAGGGAGCACCAGAATCCTGAGCCTTGTCTTGAAGGTCAAAATTCATTTTCGTCTGGCTAATTTGCAAATATGCTGAATGAAATTGTCAGTATAGAAGTGATAGAAGTACTTTTGTATTAAATGTTACAAGATTTTGAGGATTTTAGAATGCATGAACATCATCTTTTATAAATGAAATCATCCAAGCTGGAAAAAAAGGAACCTAGACAGTTATGCAGGTATACATGAAACACAAAGTGTATAAATTCCATCCTGAGTATTTTAACTATGTAAAAATATGGTACACATTGTAATGTATTTCTAGTATTTTATCTTCCTTCTTACTTATTTATTTATATCAGGAAATGTTAGCAAGATCTTCTTGTTGTTTTTACTACAGCATATTTAAGTCACAAAAATAACCCTCCTCTGACTGTGATGAGCTGTTACAGAATAATCTCAGAAGTCAACCAGACTTGCTTGTTAAAGAGTATGAAGTTTTGTGAATAAGTGTTTGTGAGAAGCAGATAATAATGAAAAATATTTTTCCTGTCTCAAGGAATTGAAAAAGTGGTTTCATATTTGTTAATTTCAGTAGTCTTTTGCTTTACAAGAACTCAAAAATCTAATATATATGACTACCATCAATATATAAATATGCTAAATATATGGAAGAAAAAGGTGGATGAAGCAGAATTAATATGACTTGTATATGAATTTTTCATGAGGAACAAAAATTATGAAAGTCACTTGTTTTCATAAAATCCATGACTGTATCCAAATTTCCTGTGATTCATCCATATTTTCTTCAAAGCTGGTGTTAGAAAAGTCACTTCCTTAAGCATAAGAATTTATGCTATCTAAAGAATAACACTATATCTACAAGAAAACAATTGCAACAAATACAATCTCACAATGAACATAAATCTTCCTTTTTCTCATCCTTTCTTCTCGTCCTGTTTCTCCTTCCACTATGATTGATACCAAGGTATAGGTTAATATGGTTCTAGAATTGGCTTTGTAAGAAAAGAATAAGCTCTTATATAATTGGATGAACTGAAGAAATGAAGTAGTGTGGAAAAAGAGCTATGCACACGTATACTATACAATCAATGTACTTTAACTACACACTAGACCTCTTGTGTACTTAAGCCAGGTCACTGAATAGCCTCTGATCTGGATTGAACACAAGTGTGAAAAGCTGAGGAGGCCACTACTGATAATCTAACTTGGAAATTCAGCTGTCTGTATGATGCAGAAGATAATATGGCCCTCTTTAACACCACGGGGTCAGCAGTAATCTAATGCAATATCTCTATATTAGAAGGCAATTCCATTTTGGACGTATCACTGCTTAAAAGACAAAATTAAGTGCCTCTTTATAATGATCATATTCAGTCTTCTCTAAGAGTTGAGGGGAAAATACGTTTAATTACTCGTATTTTAAACAAAGTACTTGTTTCTCTCCTTTCTAAGTGGACTTGATCCAGAAAAAGACAGTTATACCCCAGAGATCACCCCGCTTTGATTTATGGGTCCTTTTATATAGCAGGCAAGCCTTCCAATCAGGAGAAACCATTCTGATTTTTATGATTTACGGTATAACAAAGCAAAGCCAAACAGCACATAGGCAACACACAAACAGTGCTCTTCAAGCATTACTTCCCCTCCCCCCAAATAAGTGCTGGAAAAGGGCCTTTTTTTCAATAACTATGTCCCTAAGAAAGCTACAATCTTATTAAGCACCCACTGGTTTTGAGAAGAGGGGAACAACAGAGTCTACTTCTTACTGCCTGCCAGTGATGCAATAGGACTGTATTTGTCTTTCCTGAAAGAGGCTGTCTGGTGGAATCAGCAGTCCTGAAGGATTGTGGTAACATTTCACAGAGATTACATAGGTCAATAATTTCCCAGGGATAGAAGCAAAACCAGGAATTCTTAAATGCAAACTTCTGTAATGATAGGCCACTGCAATGGAGTGTCAGATACTATGATCTACTCCAGGGAAGGCTAAAAATGAGGAGCGGTGTGGGAGTCTAAACATTAAGTAATAAAGGCCAGTCCTCAAGACATATAGAAATTAATACAATGCCAAACTCCCAAATTTTCAGGCAATGTTGCAGCTGGGATCTATATGCTTGTGTTTGCACGCAGTACTCAAGAGCTCTCATTCCAAAGATAAGGACTGGACTAAGTACATACTTTACATAGCATATCAGAAGACTAATTATTTTAATATAAGACATCATTTAATGTTCAGGACTCAGGATTTTTTATATTGCTGCCTTCACCTGCCCGTTACTAGGCCTAATAGCCAGATCTTTTGGCTAGCCACCTGAAGGTCTAATCCTGCAGTGATCTTCACATTCTATGCTGGTTCTTCCAATGTCTGAACACTGAAGAAGCAGAGTCTGCTGGTGCCACTCAAATGAGGGATAAAACATCCTCTATTGGACTTTGTGGACCCCTGTTGTGTGTGCAGGGGCACTTAAGCTTTCACACGAACTCTTAAAAGCACATTCAGAGAATGTGCACCTGTAAGACAGGATTTATGCCTCTCTTTTTGCCTCTCAAGATTTTCAGAGCTCTTTTAGAAGCATTTAGGTTGGAAAAGACCTTTAAGCTCATCGAGTCCAACAGTAAGCCTAACACCACCAAGTCCACCACTAAACCATGTCCCTAAATGCCACATCTACACATCTTTTAAATGCCTCCAGGGACAGTGTCTCAACTGCTTCCCTGGGAAGTCTGTTCCAATGCTTGACAACCCTTTTGGTGAGAAAATTTTTCCTAATATCCAATCCAAACCTTCCCTGCCACAACTTGAGCGACTTCTTGTCCTGTCACTAGTTGTAGACAGCGATAAGGTCTCTCCTGAGCCTTCTGTTCTCCAGGCTAAACAGCCCCAGTTCCCTCACCTGCTCCTCATAAAACTTGTGCTCCAGACGCTTCACCAGTTTCATTGTCCTTCTTTGGACACACATCAGTCACATGTAGTCTGCCCCAGCAAAATCTGTCTCTGCAGTGGGAAAGTGAGATTGCTTCTGCAAGTAAACCAGATCTACAAGGCAGCTCTTGTGCTTCAAGCCTTGAAGGTAAAGGTCCGGGCATCTGCAGACAAGATAAAGGATATCTTAAAGGCTTTTAACTCACTTTTTGAGTTGGAGTGGGAGGGGGAGACAAGTGCAAGTCCTGTTTGCTAGCCATGCACTGTAAGAGAAGTAATTATCACCTCTCTGTTTCTCTCAGGCTATTGTAAATGGTATTTTCCCCCTCTTCATCCAGCAGACCAGAACTGACACAAGGTGTGAGGGAAAGTGGTCATGTAGTTTTGCATCAATTGGACCCTTGTTATGTGACAGTGCTTCAGATTGTATTAATCTGAATTTTTTCACCCTAAGGACACACTATTTAGAGTAAGTTGATTTTCTTCAAAAGACTCTAAGAGGGCTTCTCAGCTTCTCAACAGGATGACTGAAGAAGAAGTAACTTCTTAATGTAGAAACATTGCCAGTCATTGGAAGGCTTCGTATATGATAAAGTCCAAATGCTGATTTATGTTGCTTGATCCTGTACCTAGAACTTCAACTCTACTCCTTCAAGGAATGTCCATGTGATGATGAGCAGTACTTTAATGACCAGTCCTCAGAAGAAGCCCTGGGATTATGCCAGTGACAGTTCTTTGCTTCTGATAAGTGTGATTGTTACCTTCAGGACCTCTTTGAATGTATGAATTTCCATTTTACAAGAGCTGGTAGAGCACATAGGAAACACGTGTTGAAGCATTACTTTGGAGCTGAAGGCAGTTACAAAGCTTAGGGGTGTCTTGTGATCCAACCAAATGTTATAGGCAGGTCCGGTGTACATCTGAAAAAAAGAAAAGCTGAATGACAAAGCAAAACAAAGCTGTCTGCAAAAACTACAGGACAAGGCACTATGAACACATTTTAGAAGTTTGTGTCTGGGATGAATAATCAAGTTATTGGCAGTGGAATTATTTTTTCAGTAAGATGATTAAGGGGTTTTGTTTTTTTCATTCTTTGCCAGTCATCTTAGAGTTAAGGGTGAAGACAGTTTTTCCACCACAATTTAAGCTAAGACATTACAAAAATAAGACCATTTGAAGGAAAGGGAGAATTCTTGCTGAATTCTCAATAGGTAAGGTGGATTTTGCCTTTCACTTAGGCTGTTTATATCTATTATGGCTCAAAGCAATGTTTTTGTTCTTTTGAGGCTCAGTTTCTTTTGCTGACTTTCAACCTCAAAATACGTATTTTCTTCATTCTCTAACTTGCAAAATTTCTTGCCTTAATCAGGTCTGACTTTGAGACACTTCATTCTAGCCAAAGAGGAAAAATGAACTTTCCTAATTGGATTGATAGTACTGCACAGATTTTCATTTTAAATACTGACAGTGGAAATGAAGCAACGGAAGTTATGCTATATGTGTACTTCCTCTCTGAAGAATTTAAAGGGGCATAACATGAATAGGCTTCCTGACTGCAGACAGGCATGAGGTCAATGTATTTATTGGTTTTTGCTATAACATTTATTTGACTTAGATATTTTTTCTGATGTTTAAATCCAGAAAGGGCCTTCTCTTTTAGCTTTGTGTTTGGGACAAATTTGTCATTCTGAAGCTTTTAAGTAGCAAATGCAAAGATTTGAGTAAAAGTCTCATGCTCCTTTTTGGAACAATCTTAACAAGCAGATTGAAGTAATAAACGCTATGGTTTGCCTTAAGATTTTCAAGTGAATTTTAACACAAAGCTATGCCTACACTGAAGAAACAAGTAGCCTGGAATACATAGAGTGGACCTAGTTTTTTCTTTCTCCTATGAACAGCAATGTTTTTTCTTGTAGTAGTACAAAACATATTCTATAAGGTGGATCTTTCTTGAATGGAAATCCTCATTATTGACATTCTTTCCAACTGTTTGCTGAGTCTTGTAATATTCTGCTTTCTGATCACAGAAAGAGCATCAGTTTTCAAAGCTGTACTCTAGGTGTCATGAGTTGGGTAGATGAGAGAATCCTATCTGTGGTTCAATTTAATGATGGCATGTATAATAATGTGTGTTGTTAGAAAAGTAATTATGGAGGATTGCATGTGTGAACAGGATTAATAGAATGTTTCCTCAACTTTAAAACTACAAAGCTATTACATTTGCAATGTACATTATCCATAAAATAATTATTTTCACATGAGTGTCTATCCTTTCTAATCTTACTTTCACATGAAGGGAAGTTATATAGAGACTTTAATAAGCTATCACTTTTGTCATGACTATCCATATTCACATACTGTACATTTTTTTTGAAGAACATGTTTTTTTTCTGAAGCTAAAAGTGGCATTTAAAAACAAACAAGCAAACATCAACAACAAAATACCAAAACAAACCAAAGAAAAAAACTCAATTTCTTTTCAAGGGTTCTTTTGACACTTGTGTTGTTAAACACTTACGTGTCAGGTAGTGTTAGACATACCCATTTTCTGCATGCTTCAGTTTTGAAAACCATCCCCCTGCCGAATTTCCTTGAATGCCCATCTGTTTCTAGAAAATAGGAGAGCTCTCCTGGTTCTGGTGTTGCTAGCAGGACTGTGACATTACATTGATTGTTACCTTCTATCACACCTGTGGTTGGCAAGGTTTAAATAGGTACTATAAAAGGTAAGAAGTCTTCCTAAAAAGGTTAAACTTCCCACTCTAAACAACCTGATATGTCTAATGTATGAGGTATCCTCTTTGAAAAAGGTTGTTAAACATGAGTTTTGTTTACATATAATGTCATACAGTTATCAGCATAATCAAAAACTTATTTAATCCTTTTCTAATTCTAAAGTGATTAGCAAGGGCTGAGAAATCACCTTATCTCACTAAAACACAGGTACGAACACAGAGTAAATATTTTGGTAAACAATTATTCTGCCCTTGCATATTCAGCAGTGTGCTAAATTATGCATAATCTTGCATAAGTAATAAGTGAAGGTAGCTTAAATTCAGGGTTTTTTTACCTGACCTATTTCTTTCAGTGCTGTTAGCTTCTTAAATCATGTATGAGCTTTCTGTAAGGCTTCAATGAGTAGTTCTAGTGGAGAGACTTCAGTAATAAATTTCAGGAGAAGACAAGTTTTTTGACAGGCATAATGCAACACATACAGAGTTTGGAACTCACACTCTGGGAATTTAGAGCAATCCTTGCAAAGCAGCTTTTCCCTGTTACATTAATAGAGAAAATGAAGTATGAAAGTCCTCAGGAATTACTGCTAGGTGTAATTTAAATAATTTACCAGAAGACAGTTCAGCACATGCATAGAACAGGGGCATACAGAGTTTGCCATAAGCAGTTTATAAATAAACTATATTCTGCTGAAGTAAGTCAGGCATAAATTATAACTATTCCTTTTGTGGCTATACTCTGTTCCTCATTGTAATAGTTATTTAAAAAAAATCTGGGTTATGACCTTCCACTAGAAATCACAGGCTGTGCCCGCCTTGTACCTTGCTTATGAGCATGCTTACATTTAATAGTTTGGCTGCTATGAGATCAAAGCAAAATTACTATTGCTGTGGGAGAAAAAAAAAAAGTGCATTACATTTCTATAAACAGAATGTAGGTAGAATTTTGTAGCTGTGTGAAAAAGGAGTATTCAGTGCCAAAGAACATCGACTAGCATCTGACCATTTCATGAAACCCTTATGCAGTTTTAAAATGTATTATTCTATTTCTAGCCTCAAGTACTGAAAGTTAAAATGACAGAATAACTTGAAAGTACCAATAGAAGATATGAAATTAAGATACTAGAGAGTATAGAGAGGGTAAAGAATTTGTTAAACACATTTGTAGATACTGGATGGCTCCTACTACTTCACAGGAGCTGCAACCCTAACCATTAGGATTAAGGACTGTTAGTATTTACCAGCCAGAAATGTTTTTGTTTATTTTGTCAGTTTTCAGAAATATGAGTCAAAGGGGAGAGGTCAGATGTTCCAGAGATGCTCACTGATTTTTGAATACCAAATTACAAATTTATTAAATATATTTTATTCTGACACCTATAAGTACCATATAAAGAAAAGGAAAACATTAATATGATTTAGTGTTGTTTTCCCCTTTTTATATTATACAAATTAAGTGATCTCTGATTCCTGTAGAGCATACATGAACACAGATACCTCTGGTCTTATGTATTTCAGCTTCTTGGGTTTTAATATTACGTGCTTTTCTTAATTTACTCTTAATTAAGTCCTCTTGTCCATCTAATTATGAACAAAGCGTTACAGTCACTGGAGCTCATAAGCAGTCACAAGTCAGAAAGAATGGCTTGCAGTCTTTCATCATTTTGAGCAAGAAATCAAGTCATATGCTTGACATTCAAGCAAGCAAATAAAGATATTTTCCTTGGAAAAAGTATGTGCATTTCTGTTGGAATTTGGGATTTTCTGAATGAGATTTATGAACCTATTTTTCATGCAGTCATGTATAAATATAAAAAATCTGAGACTTTCTGATATTTTTGTAGACTTCTATTAGCTAGAATATTATATACATTTTCATTGCATAATTATATTAATACATATATAATAATGCAGTTAAAATTTAACATAATTATATATGTATGTAGTTACATCAGTAATTGCATTGATTAAATATATAGATGTATTAATACAGCTACACAGTATATAATGTCTGTATAAATAATTCAAGCTCTTCTTAACCTAGCATTCATCAGCTCACCTAAGTCCTCTTTGCAAAACTCGTGCTAACATAAGAATTAACATGGGGAACAAGTTAAAAAAAACATTTGTCTTTGCTCCTCTCCTTCTAAAAACATTTATGTAGAGAGAGTAGGGGAATCTGTGTGCTGTGGGGAATCCTGGCCACCCCTCCCAGACTGCTTGTAGGGGGGAAGCACTGTCTGTATTTCACCTCCTTTTATCCATGACACTGTGAATAATTTTGCAAGTCCTCATTCACAACGCTCCAGCTTCCTCAATGTTTTAGGCTGGGTTGTAACCCTCACTCCCCACGCATGGCACTGAAACGTGCTCCCATCTAAGTGACCAAAGCTTTGCATGAGTGCAGTCAAGTGCAGGACCAGACCTCATCACTCAGATGCTGCTGGTCACTTTGGTCACATTCTTGATATAAGCCACTAATTTAACTGTTTCTTTCATAGATTTGTGCTTGTTGGGTTTTTATTATGGTTTAATCTGTTTTTTCCAGAGTAGGGACAGGGTTTGTGACAGCTGCCATTTAGGATGGAAAATCCTCAGTCATGGTCCTGATAAATGGAAAAGTATTCTCCATGTCCAGATCTGATATGCCTATGCAAAAATTCCATATACTTAGCTATTTACCCTAACTATCCTTTGAATGTGCTGTAAATTTCATTTTCTTTTCAAAGGAAAAATTGCTAATTATCACTTGGGTTAAAGCAGTTGTCTTTTCTAGCATAGAAGCTTTTCCCATTATTAAACTGAACCGTTAGAAAATTAAGTAATGTTAACAAGAAATTCCTCCTTAATATGCAATAAACACAGGTTGTTAAAATGATAAAAACAGTTTAGTTCAAACAATTTAATTAACATCCTTACAAGGATTGCTGAAAATAAAATGCAAAATAAAATCAAATCACTGTCATGATCCTGACCCTGTGTTGCAAATTAAAAACACAGTAAAGTGTCATAAATTTCAGCAGCTCAATTTGGGTTCACTTAATAGAACTATGAAAAAAGCAAATGTTTTGTCACTTTCAGACTGTTGCCAGGAAAAATTGTAGTGCATAATTAATGATAATCCACTCTTTAATTTGTATGTATAAAGGCACAGGAAGTTGCCACTGATAGCACAGAAATAATATCATTTTCAGTGTTAAAGCAGTAGAACTGTTTCATCTAAAACAACGAGTCAAGGGAAGGATAATGGAAGGTGTCAGAGGCACAATAAATAAGATTAGAGTGGACAAGGAGAAGTGAAAAGTATTAACTGCATTGAAATTTTCAATTAGAAAGGCAAAGCCTTTATGAATCATCCCCTCCACCTTCTTTTAAACCTTTCTGAATAAATGCGATTGGATTGGCTGAATACTAGTTAGTACAAAATAAAGCTCTTTCGAAGGAATGAATTACAATTTTTATGTCATTACTCTAGACACTTTAGTCATTTTTAAGAATACAGCTAGGTTTCAAGATCTTGAATACCTGTGTTTGAAAAGACTGGAAGTAATTAGCTGGTCACCTTTCTAAGCAGACTTGAGATACCAGAATATCAGCTAAGCAATGACCAAATACATTATGTGCTGAATGCTATGAATCATGTTGCTTTCCTACTTTCCTTACGTGGATGATGTTTCTCGATAATGCATCCTGCCAAATGTGAGAACTACAGAAAAGCTGACATGCGGTGAATGATTAGGTGAAGACAGTTTTCCTCAGCTCACTTCCAGTATGCTTGTAACATGAACTGACACTGAATTTTCTCTGTACGGAAGCGAGTTTATCCATATGAGCCTTCTAATTTTGTCCCTCTTTTTCTTGCTTAGAAAATGGGACAACGGTTTCTTCTGTCCAAGGACAATTTCATCTGCCCAGACATAAGGGCAGACTCAGCAAGCAATAGGGATGGTGATTTTTAAAGCAACTACGTAACAGCCGATGCTAGGAGTCCAATCACCATTTGTTACTATGCCTACACATCGGGTATTTTTTCTCTTTTGAAGCATCAGTCTTGGGATCACTATCATCTTGGAACTGTAGGACTTTGTCTCTTCAGCTTGGAGCCATGTTTATACCAAACCTTGGTCTTCTATCTGAGTGAACAGGACACCTGCCTAGGTGTTTAGCCACTCAAAACTTAAATCACCCTGTTGTTAGATCTCTTAAGATCACATGTGAGGAATAGCTTCATAGTGGAAATTTTTATAGATACCACTAAGTGGTTTGTACACCTTCATAGTTCAAGTTCAAGTTTTGATTCCTCCCTCCTTCTTTTTTTTTTTTGGTGTATATGTGAGTAATTAGCTATAACGTCTTGGCATTCTGAAAATAATTGCCAATTACTGTGGGAACCATGTAGGAGACATGAGGTGGCAAAATACCAAGTCCTTAACAAGAGTTATTTAGGGATGCCTTTAATGTACCTAATCAATGTGTATGCCACACTCTTTCCAAGAACTGCAAAAGTTCAGATAATTCTCTTTATAGAATCCTTTTTGTTTTCTTTATTGAATCCACAGCTGTGTCTCAGATTTCCAGGATCCTGAACTGAAAACATGAAATACTGCTAAAATTATTATCCCATATATACTAAGTAATATTGACAAAACTTTATACTCCAACTGTGAAAAACTGGTGTGTTAAACAGATTATTCACAAGATCTGCTTTCCTGTAGCAAACCTAAAAAGGAGACTCTAACAAACATGCTTTCTAAATACAATACATAAGTCTGAATGGAATTTCAGAGCAATATTTCACGTTTCTTGTCAACACATAAGAATACAATGCTCTGTCAGAGACTCATCATGGTAGGAAATATGAAAGTAAGAGGCAGTCCAGAAATTTATTAGTTACAGGGGCACTATGGCTATATCTATACTAATAAACTCAGTGTACAGCTGCTGCTGTCCTCCACAACAGCTTGACTGTCCTCAGGCTTCCTGCTGCCTATGGTCATTGGAAAGTCTGGCTTCTGCACGATACCCATGAAGTCCTTTAGAGTGCATTGGTTGATGTGAGCCATTTTCTTAGGTTAGAGTTTGGAGACCTGTGAACCACTTCTGAAGAATGTTCTGGGGACTGTTTAATTTACTATCACAGATGTAGCCTATAGGCCTGCTCTGCTCATTTTTCTATTGGAAACATAATGTGTCATAGGAGGAATTGAATGGAAGTTGCAACTCTAATTCACTCCTACAAGTCATTTCCTGCACCATGAACTTTCCCAGCCAGGTTGAATAGATGGATGATGTGATGAGGCAAATATTCAGGGTTCTTTTTATCCCCCAGGAGTGGAATTTACCAACCAAATCCCTTCTACCTTTTATCTCTTAGTTGTCATCTTTGTCAGCACTCACCCTTAGGATCACAAGCAATTAGCTCCACTGCATGCAGTACTTACACTCTAGTGTTTGTTTTCTGTCCAGCTGAACCCCTGTGTCAGTCTAATTTTGACACCCACCCTTGACAGACAGATTCTACCATCCTTAAATGGATCCATCAGAGTGTATCTGCTACACTTGCACATAAGCACCACATCACTGGCATTCAGAATGACCTTAGCAGTCTTCCAGTTTGTACTCTTTCTGGCCTTACCCAAGTAGGCTTACTCAGTGCCTTCACATTAATTTTTCCTGCTGCTCTTTTAACTACTAGCTAGCTGTAAAGCATGTCAGGAAATGTTCCTTTTGCTGTAGCATGATTCTGAAGTTTTCTTTGAGCAATTGTGAGAGATGACATCCTGTGTACAATTCTTACACCAAAGAGGTCAGCTTCAGTGTTAATTGACGTGTTTCATATTTGGTAATAGAGGTATTGAACAGCCTGCTAAACCCCTTCCCTGATTGCTTTCCCTTCTGAAATTCTGAAAGCAGAGAATAATGTTAAGAAACCTGATAGCAAATAGCCTTCAAGCCTGAAACCTGATCAGTTAAAACCTTTTAACTGTATAGAAGGAAATAAAATGTGAATCTTATAACTATCTTAGAGCATTGACTTAACTGAAACAACTTCTACTTCTGTGTGAAATTTTAGGTGGAATAGGGAATCCTGAACAAACCAAGAATAACGATCAATATTTTAATTTACACTGGACATTTACATTGTGGGTGAGATAAATGGCTGGATATTTCCCTTTTCCTGTTGTAGGAACCATCTCAAAGAGGATGGAGTGTAGGCAATTAGTTTTAGTGTCACAGGTAATCTTAAAAAGCCCAACAATTTTAACTGCTACCTGTGCCTGTTTTCTATCCTCAGCTATTCATCTAAGCATTTGAACAAATTTCAGTTTAGTTGTTCCTGCATTAAACCACTTTTACATCATGTGTTCCAAGATCCATTCTGAATATGGCATTTCTGTTAATATACTTCAGTAACTCTAGAAAAGGTCTCTATTTTTGTAGGAAGTGGGACTTTTTCCAGCAGCATTTATTCTTCTCACAGCTTCTGTGAAATTCTGTCTTCGTGATAATTCCTCAACAGACTTAGAGACTGGACATTGCATTTCCTCTGCAGGTCTTATATGTGTGCTTGTGTATGCAACAGAAATAAAAATGTGCTACCAATGACAAAAATCTCCCTTTAAAAACCTGCTGTAGTGACTAGTCTCTGGTACTGATGACTAAGTTTAAGCTAACGGATTAACTTTTGGTTGGAAGGGTTTGCCCGAGTTTCCCCAAGAGAAAGTTAACCTGAATGTGAACTCTCAAGTACCACGTGCCTCCACATGCACTTCTGATATGACATCTGTGTTTTTTAAAATATTGATCTTGTTTTATTTTGTTTGTGTAAAAGTCCAAATATACAGAATCATTTCTGGCTGGACTTTCCTGTAGATTTCTTCTTCTTTCTGAGTTTGCAAGCAACATTGACTGTCCAAATTTCTTGCAAGAGAAAAAGGTGTCTCAGTATCAAAGGCCATTGACTTTATAGGAGTAGTTTATATTATTATTAACATTAATATCCCTGAGTATTTCTCAGTAAATAAAAATAGGTTGCACATTAATGCATTCTCGTGCAATTGCTCTGCCTTGCCTGGCAGACCATGGAGGAGGATGTCTGTCTGGCCAAGCACAGGTTTCAGACATCGGCATCTGACATCACCTCAGTGGGACCATTGCCCGTGCTCCACGTACAGTACCCCATCCTCCTCCTCAGCATATCAAGTAGGTCTTGCTGAGCTTTTTGACCATGGTAGCCTAAGCCTTCTGCAAAACCAGACAGCAGCAAGTCCCCTATCTCCAGCAAACTCTCCAGTGGAGCTTGCAAGATGCTTGAACCTTGCAAGGCCCCTTTGGGCTGGGAAGTGAGGAGAAGACAAACTATTCTCCTCACTTGCTTTCACTGGTTATACCCCTTGGAGCTCAAGGGCTTGCTGCAGCCTTGCTAAGTGGGTCTTCAAGCCCCTGCTTGCCAGCTGGTGCCGAATTGCTGGGCTGCTACTGTAGGACTTGGTTACGTACAATGAGCCAGCAGCAGGAGACATCTGATCATAATGGAAGTCACAAGGAAGGAAGGGGAGAAAGGACGGAAGGGAAAAGAAGATTGATAAATGTTCCATAATACTTTGATAAGCCAAACCAAGAAATGTATTCTGTGACCAGTGTGCTAATGAAGCTCAGCATCACAGAAACTAGCAGATGGTCACTCCACATTCACTCACCAATTTACACCATGGAGAACAGTGAAGCTACAGGGTTGGGAAGGCTAGTACATAAAAATTTTAAAAGTGAGAGTAACCTGAAAACATAAAGAGGCTCAAATATTATTTTTCTTGTGCTCAATCCAAGAGAAAATGTATGCGGTAGTTTTGTTATTTCTGTGTCTGTGTGTGTGCATATGTTTGTACATTTGGATGTATGTAACAGCTTTTATCTTTCTAAAGTACAAAATGCTTTCTTTCTTAGCATTAGTGACACTGCAGATAATGATTTTACTTCTCCTACATGTACTTCTGTTCAAATTGTACTGAGTTTCTGAAGTACTTTTTAAAACATAATGTGGACAGAAAAGCATTTGCATGCTACTAATTTATACACTTATAAGCATTTGGAATAGGGAGGCTTCATGTATTCCAGCTATTGCATAGCAAGGTTCAAAAAAGGGTTCACAATGTCATAGTTTGTTTTTTGAGCTTTTAGGTACGCTTCCAGTTTTCAAAGATGCGTAAGGCAGAGTTATTCTCTCTCTGCAGTCTTTTGTATTAGACAATAGAATATACTGATTGATGGATGAAGAGTTATTTGAAATAATTATTTTTTTTCCACAGCTCCTTCTCACCTGGTCTTCAAAATACGAGAGGACATGGCAGAAACCTGATAAAGGCTCAGCAGGGTGGGCTGGACTGTTGTATGTGCTTTAGGAAAAGGTTTATAAGGTTTGCTCATTTTATGCCTCAGAGAGTGTATCTTGAGTGCGAGAGGGGACAAAAAGGACTCTGAGCCACTTTGAATACTCCTGCCTTCCTGAACTCTGTTGTGAATGAGTCTCCTAACAGCACTGGTGTAATTGTGATTGCAGTGATAGAGGAAAATGAGCTCTTCAGTGTTGCTTTAACTCAGCTCCTCCATGGCCAGCCTGCTGGTTCTTTACAAACATTGCCTCATGCCTCAGAGAAGCACTGGATTTGCAAATTTTGTTCCTGAGTTTATCACTGGAATTTAATTGAAGATTTCACTTTCATCATAGCAAAGATATTTGCTATACCTTAATCCAAGCTCCATATGCTAAAGACTCAGTAAACTACTTTTTTTTTTTTTCTCAGATATTCAGAAGGATTTTATATCCTTGTGTGAATAATATCTTTCTGCAAAGTAGCTAATAGTTTCATCTGCTTTTATATTAGCAGTAATAATAGTGTTGCAAAAGACACCAGTTTTGGTAATACAATTGAGAGGTTTACAGCAGTCATAGCTTTTAAGATCCCAGTTTAACACAGCATTTAAACATACACTTACAGCAAACGATCTGAAGCAGCAATGCTGGGGTGAAAGTACTGGTGGGCCTTTTAAACAGTGACCCACATCTCTCTTTGGTGGACATCCACTATTTTAAAGTGGTTTAGATACAGTTCTGGAATAATTTGAAACACGGAACTCTTCTATTCTGGGCTCAGTCCTCTGCTATGGTAGTCTGACCATCATAAAGGGCAGCCAGATATGGCTTGCAGTCCTGAAGGAAAGTGCACATAGACCTACACAGCTTCTCTGGAGGTTATTTTCAAAGACCACACCACAGAGTCTGCTGCTCACCACCGTACAATTTTACCTCACAGAAAAGGTTGTATTAGACAATGAAACAGGGCATTTAAACTCAAGTCTTGTAAGATCTCCATTCCTTTGCCCTCTGACTTCACTGTTTCTTCTCTCCTTGCACTGTTCTGCCCCAGCTCTCCGTTTCGACCATGTTGCAAGTCTCAGGAGTTTCTACCTTTGTTACAGGATTTAACAGATTAAACGTCCCACAAATAATCTGATCTTCCTGGTAATGTACTGAATATTAAAGTAAAATATTAGATATCTGCCAAGACAGATCTGGTAAGAAACCAGGTCTGTGTACATGCTCAAATATACAGACACAGAAAATCCTGATGTAGACGAAGATTGAAGAGCTTGGAGAGTGAAGAATAAGTGGAAAGTGATTAAATGGTAAGTGATATCTTAAAAGGATATGAGAGATTTTAAAAGGATCCATGCAGAAAACAAAGAGCTATTAGTTAAAAAAGGTAAATTGCAGATAGCACTGCTCTAATATCAGTCCCACAATAGCCATCAGAGATGAACCAGTAATGTAATTTCTTTTAAATGGATGCTATTCTAGTCACACTTATCATCTGCAGAGAAATATTTCTAATATCTATACCAGATGATAAAACTATTGTCATTTATTATTGTACTAGATTTTTTTTCTCAGGCTTCTTACCACATTTTCTTCTTTCTGCATGTCATTTTTTTTTCTTTTATAACAAACATTGATCTTGCAATGTTACCTCATTTTGATGTTGTTTTTTTTTTTTAATATAAGTCTTAAATGTTAATAGAAATTTAAGAAATGGGAAATATTGCCTTGCTTCAAAAATGAGATAAGCCTTTCTGAATTTCAGCCTGTATGTAAACACACAAATAAACACTCTGTATGTGATGTATATTTATAATGTATAACTTAGATATATCTAAAGTAAACGTTTTTAATAATTTTTGTGATAGCAAATTCTCTCTCTCACACACAACATTTTAACAGGACTATCTGGTTTACTTATTTTAAATGAAAAATAAAAAATAAAACCTAAATAATTTTCAGAAATGGATTGCTGCTGAGTTAATGAGTGATGGATCATGGTGAAATAATGCAATAAGTATATACCATGGCCTTTCGGGAATAAAGCTTTTTTTTTTTTCCACTTTGTAGATCAGACTTCGTCTCCATTCACAGTGGTGTTTAGTCCCACTGTGGTTATTATGCCTCTGATACAAATATGCCAGATTTTAGTAGCATTGGAGAAGATATAAAAGAAACCCAACATTAGTCCTATGATAGATTCTATTAAAAGTTTGCTGTGTGACCAGCTGAGAGGAATAATTTCTGTTTTCCACTCTGTAATTGGAGTATAAGATGCACTGTGTTTCAAGGCCTTGAAAGCCCATTTTATTATGAGACTAACAAGATAAAATAATTTATTTTATGTGAGTGAAGGTAGGGACATTTTGACTGTGATCTATGAACACCTGTGTAAGGAAGATATTTCTGGTTGTAGGAGGTTCTGTAATCTGGTAGAATGAAGTGTAATGAGATTTCGTGTTTGAAAACTCAAAGCTATACACATTCAGACAAATATTACAAGAGAAAAGTCAATTTACATTGGAATAACTAGGCTAGAGATCTCTTGGATTCTTTATCATTGTGTAGGATACATGCTTTGCACTGAAAAAAAATGATAACAGCCTGTACTTCCCGAGGGGTTTATTTTATGGTCTTGTGCCTATCTTCATGAAACAAGCCTTACCCTTCTCACAGTAAAGCGTGTGGGCTCATTGAGGCAGAAGAACAAAATAGTTAACCATAGTTTTCACCAAAGTGATCTGGTATTTGTACGTTTATAAAAGATGAATACTGGCAAGGTATTATTGTCCGTTAATTAGGTCTTCCCTGCTACTTGATGTATGATTGCAAGTATAGGAGATTCAACCAGAAAATTCTTTGGTACACCAGTATTTCTAGTTCATTGTTAATTTTAATATCTGAATTTGTTAATATGAGCTACTTCTCCTATTTAAATCAACTACAAACCTTAATACTTGAGATCTGTTTCTATAGGATGTACAAAGAGATGTCAATTTCTGACTTAGTGACTGTTCTGAAGGAAAGAAAAAGCACTAGTTCCTTATTTAAAAATATGTGCAACTCTGCTATTGTAAATACATGTATATTAAAAAAATAGATAAATAAAGTGACCCTTAGCCATGAAAATATATATATTTCATTGCCATAAATCATGTCAAACTTTTTCTCACTTCTTAACTCCCTTTTCAGTTTAGGGTCCATGTTTTCTAACTAGTCCTGTTAAACTTTTCAGAAGGTACATGTAAAACATTTTATATCAGCTAAACTAACAGGAGAAAACAAATTAAACAGAATAATTGAAAAAATAATAGAAATTGATCAGTAATGCAAAATGGAATACTTTTTCAATCAAATGCAGCTCAAGTATTCAAATTTTAGAGACAAACAGCTATTTTCAGACAATTTTGAAAAAAAAATCAAGGTAGGATGCTTTACTCTGTAAATGTGATTTTATTACATCTTCACTGAAGCATACTAATTAATTCTAGAAGTTGTTAGACTTTTTTTTTTCAAATTAGTTACGGTAAATTCATTTTTCCTCCTTCAAAATCAAAGCGTATTTTATCCCGCCTCCCTTGAGCTTTTTATCTTTAAGAAAGTCCCAATCATATCCCACAAAAATACATATCCCACAAAATAACTCTAATGTTTCCACTTTCAGTAATTGGATGGAGAGAACAAATAAGTCCTTTGCTAAATAGCAGTGTTTATTTTAGATTCGCTATATTTTTCTCTAGATTGGAGTGCCATGAAGCCATCTGATCTGACTATGAAAGAAGTGATTTTATACTGTTTAAGATACCCAACATATCAGGTTCTGAGAGTATACATTGGTCTAATGCATTGAAAATATAGAAGATTGTGTGCTGGACAATCATTTCAGAGATTTGACTATTTTAGCACTTCCACTTATAGACTGTAGTGATATCACATTCCCGAAAAAAACAGATACCTGTAAAACACCTTTTAAGACATCATTTGAATTTTCCATTAATAAGGCATTAAACACTTTTCTCAGAGTGTCTGCTGAAAAGCAATAAGGAGAGTGACTGTACCTTCTAATAAAACAGAGATGGTTCCTGATTCCCAAAACAGAATCTACTTGCAATGCCATTTAAAAAGTCTTACAGTCTTGAGAAATTAAACTCATTATTTGTCAAACAGTGTAAACTGCAGAGCATATTGAAGAGTATCAAAGCAGTATCATAAATGATGTGAATGATTTGCAACGACAGAGAACTTTGCTTCCAGGTTTGCGGGACAAGGACTGGAGGTGTTTGGCTGGGAGGGTGTGAAGGAACGGGAGAAGAGGGGCTGCCCCCCACATAGCCCTGTCACCCTGTATGGGTTAGGCATAGGGCATTCAGCGAAAAGAAACATATCCCTTTGGTGTCTCACGTATCAAGTAGTCTCCATTCTCTTGCATTCCATAAAGGGTTGAGGATACAGAAAAGTATTGGACTCAGGATGTATATTTCTACACGTTTATATATTTATTGCATGCCTCAGTAGATATTTATATACAAATACATGTACAAATACAGACACAGGTACAAATATGTACAGCCTGCCATTGAAACTTGGTCGAGCAGCCATTCAGCTGTTTATTCAAGTCAATGCTTCAGAGTTACTCTGTCTTTGCTAAGGCAGTTTGTGAACATCCCATTTAAAAACCTGGATTGTTAGAGGCACTCTGTTGAAAAGCCATGTAAGCTGCAAACACATCCGAACACAAAAGAACTCAAGGCGTGTTTATGGAGAGTAAAAAACATTGGCCACAGTGAACTGTCATATTCCAGCTGAGTAATTCCTTTCTGCTTACTCATTTTCTTACTATATTCTCAATAGTATTCTTGGTATATGTATATGTTAAATTTTTATATGTCTGTTGTGACTCCGTTCCAATGACAGAATGGAAAAAGGTAACTTTTACTTTACTGTATAGGCAGTGAAATAAACACAAGGCAGAAATCCTGTGAAATATTTTAAGCTAGATCTGTATTGGGCACCGGTTGATTTATTTTCCTCTCTTTCTGAACACTGCTCACCCCGACAGTGCTGTAGAAATAATTAATAAAAAGCAGCAATGTGTTCCCACTTTTTGCTTTTGCTAATAACATTTTGTTTAATGGGCGTGTCAGACATTCATACAACATAATGAAATATTGAAACAGAGATATTGAAAAATGTACCAGTCTGCCTGAAAGTTATTTGTTTTGAACAGTTACACCTATTAATTTATCTGCAGCTCAGGAAATGAACTAAGATAAAGGAACAGTGCTTTTCTATTTACTCGCTGTTTGTATCATACAACATAATAGTATTGCTACCTCACTGATGAGGCAGAAAACCTGTTAACTTGATTCAATGCAAGTTTGGATGGAAAATATGAAGGATTCCAATGGACTGCATGCCCTTGAAAAGCAAAGAGGCCTAAGCCTTTCAGAAGCTCCAGCTGAAGTCTTCTGGGTCTGTGGTGGTAGGACTTTCAGAACAGGTTATAATTTAACTGTTGAAAATACCGAAGGGTCTCGGGCTCATAACCAATCCATCTTTGCTAGATATTCTCTTGCAACACAGCCTTAATGCTGGACTGCATGTCTGGCAGAAGACATGGAAATTCTATTCCAACAGTAAACCTTTCTTGGCAGAATGTTTTACTAGTGAATTAGAATCGGAATTTGTCCCACTTGTACTGTTTATATAAAATAAAATGTAGAACTTGTAGTACTGACCATGGGGTCTGTATTTACTGTCATTCTCATCCTTGCATTTGTCTGGATAAGGAAAACAATGCGTTTGTTTTCTTTTTGGCATGTTAGATATGTTTGTATTCCATTCAGAACTGCTAGGCTATTATTAGGCAACACTCAGTTTCCGTATTATTAGAATGTACTATAACCCTGAGAAATATATTAAATTACAAGCTGTAATGGGAATCTATCTTAATGAGTTCTCCAAAATTCAGCTGTCTTGGGGCCAGTTGAGGAACAGAGTAGATTTCAGTTAATACCTACTTAGGTATTTGTTAGTAAAGTGGCATCCTTCCATTTTTTCATGCTTCGGTTTCAATACGCTTTCGCATTATCAGATTTTCACTTATTACTAAAGGATATTCTTCACATACTCTTTGTTCTTCCTGATGAGTAACCCTGGGATGTACCTTGATGACCAACAGCTATCGATCAGAGGCAGTCTGTGCTGATGTACTGCTGTCAAGTTGTACCAGAGAGCATTCCTCGACACCGTGTGCTCATACTTGTCCCCAGCCACAGAACAGGTTGTCACATTGGCCCCAACTGTGGAGAGGTAAATAGTTCACATTTTATTGTCATATGTATTGCCCTGCTATAAAGGGTGCAATTTACCTATTCAGTTAACATGAGCCATGGTTGTAAGGGCTGCCATTTGATTTTCTAAACTGTATGAGCATTCATAATCAACTTGTAAAAACCGGACCATGATGCATTACGAGCTATTAAGCCATCATTTACAAACACTTTGAAATACTGCGGAGTTCCTTTATACTTAAAAGAGGAAATAACTGATGTATTTCAGTTTGGTAACATTTGATAAATTCGTGCAAGGAAAGCCTAAAAGCACTGTTAATTAATCAAAATCAAACTAATGGAGCAACTGCATTTGTGAATCAAGGGGGAGGGCAGATTTTAAATAGAGCTCAGGGGAGTGAGAGTCCCAACTTCTGCTGAATTTAAATGGGAATTTGCTGCCTAGATGCCTTGAGTGTTTCTAAAAACTCCAGCCTAAGCCACTGTTTGTGTAGTCCTCTCTCATCCTCTTTAAGAAGACACTGTTGATGAAGTAGCAGTGATAATTTAATGTCATGCATTGTGTATATGTATTTAGCATGTTCTGTATGTGTCATATGAACATTAGAAGTGACTCCTACTTTTCCCCAGAGTTTCTGCAAAACAAACCGATTTTAGGATACTCTTTAGTTTTTCAAATATACCTTTCTAAATGAAGATTACAAGAAAATTCAAGAGTACATTATGCAAAGTCATGGACACCAGCGTGGAGAACAATAGAGTTCAGCGTTTCCCGCGGAACCCTAGAATACTTGAAATAGTATGTGCTGAATATGAGTGACTTATTATGGACTTCATTACCTTACGACTTACAACTGACAGCATTGTTGGAAAAATATCATACATTTTGAACCAAAAGCTCCTAGCTAATTTTGTATCTATGGTTTTATTCTGAAATCGCTTCAGAAATTGAAGCTGTTGTTAAATTTTTATGAATATTTGAGCATGATACCCATTTAGAGCAGTCTTATTTTTATTTTAAAAAATATTTTTGCACAGATTTTTTTTTCCACAGGATATTATCTACTGTGAATATTATGCTAATTTCTGTAAAACGTTTTGCTTTCCAGATTAAAAAAAAAAAAAAAATAACAAAATGTACCACAAAACTGAAAAGTTCGTGGCTGCCAGATTTATGATTGAAAACAAAATTGATTTTTTTGGTTTGTAAATACCACTGTGGTGCTTGGCAGGTGGTGCAGGGGATGTGCCAGACCTCCCAAGCAGCAGAGCACTCACATTGCCCAGTCTACGACTCACGGAACCCACCGCAAATTCTCTTCTGCTCATTCAGCAACCTCAGCACACTTTGAGAGAGGAGCATGACATTTCTGAAATGCAGCTACCTGGAGGTACTGCAGCAGTTCTAAGTTAACAAAATAATGCATCTTGATGATATCTTTGAAACCAAAAATTTCTGTTCAGTTGTTGTGTCAAAAAGAATGGGCGGAATAGGATGAGAGCCGTATATTTCTGTTTCCCTTAAAAGCAATGCAAGTATTTTATCCAAGTTCAATCTGCAGACAACTCTGCTTTTGTATTGTGTGTCCCATGAAGTGCCTCATTCTTGATTTCAGACAAGTTTCCTTCTCTGACACAATTGAGCTTTTTGTTGTACAATGGACTGAAAAACCTTGGCAGACCAAATTTTTTTAAGTAGTTATTGTTTATCTTTACATAGACAAGATTTGTCCAATAATTAAATATAAATTATGAAACCATACATTTTCAGAATCAATACCACACGGCAAAATATATTGCATTTATACATACCTAAAATTATTTTAATGGGAGAAGATTTTGGAAGTCAAGGGCTATGTGTCTTTGCTAGGTATCTTCCCTGACTGAAGTTCCTATCGAAGGCATGCAGGAGTCTGAAAGTCACTAATTTTAAATAATAAATGTTGTAGTAAGTACTCAGGATATATTAGAAGCTAATTTTTAAAAAACTTCAAGTGGTGTGCTCTTGAAAGATGGGAGGAATTTTACAGATGTCAAGACTGGCTAAGATATGGATAAGTCAAGCTGATTTTAATGAATTAGTGCACGCTAGTCTTACTTACTGACCATGTCAAAGACAGTCAGAAGGTGACAAACACCAGGACATTGATATAGTTTATTTCCACAACAATCGTCTTTAATTGCACTTTATGAGTAAACCATATTATTTTTTTTTCAGTTGGTACCTTCCACTGAAATCTTTACAATGCTTTTCTAAGCTATTATACATGGGAATTTAAAGTATGTTAATATGGTGTCAGAATATGGAACATGATGGGCTTTCCTCTTCAGTTTTAGATTTTACAAACACCGACTACAGTCCAAAACTAAATGTTACATGAAAGAGCTTACCATAGCTTTCTAAGTTGTTCATAAAAGTTGGAAGGTCACTTGTTTTGAATGAAAGGTACTAACTACCAGGTTTTAAAGACATTTGAAACTAATTTTTGAGAACTGTAGGTGGTGTGCTTCTGGTTATCACAGAACAAATAATAAATATGCTGAATCACATGCATAATATGTCCCAAAGTTACATATGCACTACATTGTTATGCCTGCTGCTATGAAAATTTGTCCCCAAATCTGTGAACATTTGTGTCTGAAAATCTGAATCCTGATATATAAGTTATTCTAATTCATACAGACTATTGGAATAGCAACTGTAGCTTTTCTCAGGCTAGGCTGTAACCACGTGTTTGTTAGTCAATTGGACTGTATCTGCAATTCTTTTAGGGATGCTCATCAAGGGGATTAGGGGTTGATTTTTCACAAGATTGGCATTGGTTTTACTTTTTCCTTTAGTATAACAACAATGACAACAACAACAAAATAGCAAAACTAAACCACCCAAAACCAAAAGGTAACCACATTCAGGCTATTCTCATTGGTTAATCTTGGTTTGGAAGTAGGCATGTACAGGCCCTAGTAAAATCAGTGAGTGTTGAGTATCTGAATACCTAAAGAGAAATACAGAGTCAAGACCAGGTGGGCATTCCCAACAGTGCTCTGCATTGAGTAATTTCAAGACCCAGAATTCAGAGTTGCATTTCTATCTAACTTACCATGGATAAAAACCATTCATGTGTAATATAGGGACAGTGAGACAAGGGAAAAATGATAGTTTTAGAAGTTGTTGTCTCAGCCTTCTCACTTCTATTCAATGTCAGAAGAAACTCCGCTGAAATGTAAAAAGCTTATGACACTTGAACAACAGGGGAGAGAAAAGGCTGGGAGGGGGGGAATCAAGGCTGAATGCTGCAGTATCACTCTGCTAGTTAACGTTCAATAAAACTTTCACAAACCACCACAAATCAGTCTACACATTTCATCATTTGAAGTCTTTTTATTTCATGTTTTCTGAGCCCCTGAAGAGTCATTTTAATTCTTTTCTTGTGACGTTTTCCTTTGAGACCCAGAAGCAGGAGGGTAAACTTGAAACCCCATAATAAAAAAGTGTGTTTGTATTCTTTTGTTTTCTTGGAGAGAAGTGGATAAAGAACATAAAAAATAAAATAAAATAAAATAAAAAGCATTCCATTTGTAAGGGTTGTGAGGCCAGAAAATACCTGCCTAAACTTGAGCTACTAATTTTTTTTCTTTCTTTTATGGCAAGAATAACTTCGCAGACCTTGAGAGCACTACAACTGAAACTCAGCAGCTGAATTTTAGAAAGGTCCAGGTACCTTTCCTTTAGATATGTATCTTTGAAAAATATTGGAGAGTATATTTCTCTTCCCTTCCCTTCCCTTCCCTTCCCTTCCCTTCCCTTCCCTTCCCTTCCCTTCCCTTCCCTTCCCTTCCCTTCCCTTCCCTTCCCTTCCCTTCCCTTCCCTTCCCTTCCTTTCCCATTGGATACTGGAAGAATGAACTATTGCAAGACTCCATCATTCAACTACACCTGAAACACAGTTGACTGAGCATTTCTCTTCCATGAAAATAAATTTCCTATGAAGTCATATAGTTTTGTGGTTTGGTTTTATTTTGTGGCACATTTTCCTGACTGAATTTTCTAATTGAAAAATCAAGCTATATCATTTTAAGTCAAAGGTCAGACCCTAAAATGCGCAGTTCCAATCTGTTGAGTAGCGCCTAATTGGTGCTTTCCCATAGTAATTCATTGCAATATGGCAGCTGCAGGCCAGACCACTGTTACTTTGATGGGTGAAGATCTCCAGATGCTTACATTACTGACAGCAAAACACATATTTTTTGAGCTAAGCAAGTTTAGGGACACCACATAAATTAAGCTGTTGAAGCAGTGTGCAGTCTGCATACCCAGTATGGAAAATCAGAAACTCAGTAATGACTATAAGATACAGGAAACAGGTATTAATAAGAAAAATATATTCAACTGTGAATTTACTTGAAGTGAAGAACGTCTTCGTAGACTGGTTAAATACATAAAAGTGAAATATTCTAACATAGTAATGCAAAAAGTTTCCTGTTGATCAAAAAATATATATATATTTGATTTTGACATTTTAAAGTCAAAATATTGGAATTTCAAAATCTCAGTTTGAAATCAGAGTTGCAGAAATGCTGAGGTTTCCTGCAGGGCAAAAAATCCTAGATTTCAATTAGTATCATCCTACTTGTTTAAATTTGCTAAGGTTATAATTATTCTTTGTACATTAATGGTTTTGCTATTTTTGCCTAAATGTTCATTCTTTGTTTCAAACTCTATAAAGATAGACAAAAAGGGCTAAAGAGGAAAATATTACAATCTCTTAATAAGTAAATAATTGCTTCCTTTTCTTTAATTTGAGCACGTGGAAGTGTGTTACACAGCACACTGGCTAAAAAAGGAATCTAACCTGTCGTTTGAACTGCCTCAGGTGCTGTGGTGAGGTTGTTTGTGATAAGCTGTAGGTAGCTTGTGTCTCTCATAGAGAAAAGAGCATTCTCTTTCAATTAAGTGCTATTTTAGATCTCATCAGGCAATCCTGGCATGTCTGTAATGAACACAGTAAGAATCTGCACATGGAGGAGATGAAGAATCTGGCCAAAAATAGTTAATTTTATGACTCTTAATTGAGAGTTTCAGAGAAGTGTTTGCCTGTACTCCTCCTCTTATTGCTAAAAATTGTCCTCAGTCTGGAAGACACAAACTCAGAAAAATAACCAGCATAATGTTTCCACTTGTTAGAAGACTTGCACCTGAAAATGGGAGAGATGTGTTCAGCCACACTCTGCCCAGGGAGATCGAAACCCTCTCACAACCAGCTCCTCTTAGAAGAACACTCCAAGTACCAGGCTGAGACCAGGTTTGGCCATCGCACCCGCCACCTCTTCTCTAACATCGGGGCTGCTGGGCAGCTGCTAATGCCAGGGCTACACAGGAGGGGCAAAGAGGACACAGGAAGCTCGAGGGTAAGGGACATGACCTGCCAGAGAGTGTTCTTTTTCAGATTCTGCAGTTACTTAAAAAGAAAAAAAAAATCAGATGATGCAATTCATAATGAAGCCTCCAAGCGGAAACTGAAAATGAGATGATGGCTTTTTAAAGTGAATATGCATGTGTGAAACATCACATACTCTTGCTTTTTCTTTATTTTGCCATGGAGACCCTGTCTAACCTGTAGTCTGACAGTCAGGATACCCTTTGAAGTGTACGCTCTAACTGTAAGTTTATCAGCAGCTGTTGCAAAAGTGAAAATTAACAATTTCCTCCTTCCAGAGAGGGGGATTTCTGTGTTTAACTCAATGAGAAAACCATCCAGCCTTGCAAAAGGAGAGGGATCACACCTCAAAGGGAGCTCAACTCTCCAGTTGCTGTTGTCAATAGATGTCCTTACATTCACATATTTGTCACTGTGCATCCCGTGACATTAGAATATCCAGTTTGATTTAACCTGAGTAGCATCCTTCAGATACGTAATAAATTAGTGTGACGAGAAAGTCAAGTTCACTGTTCCATGGGACTAAGAAATGAGATATTAATCAAAAAGTTTTTAGGAACTGAACTACAACGGACAAAAAAAGTTACAGGTTCTGCATCACCAAATGCCTAGTCACGGGTAAATATTCGTCTAGGATGCTTTAAGCACAAAATATTATGTCAGAGGGATTATATGACCTCTAAAGGTCTCTCCTGAGCTTTTTCCCCACTATGTTTCTTTAGGTTCCTGTGCTGGGTCTGTCAACACTATATACTTCATGCCTCTTGTCACGTGTGTTTAGGGCATTTTTTCAAAACACAATGTGGGGTATCTCAATAAGGATAATTAGCCCAGACAAACTACCATACTAATTTGCCTATACATCTTCCAGAACTAATGTTATGCTGCTTCTGGGATTTTTGGATGCCGTCCACTTTCCTCTGCACTTTATATTTTCTTACTATTTAAACTTCCATCAAGTTGCCAACAGGTAATTGATGTTTCTCCACCTTTCCAAGTTCCATTTTTTACATTACCTCTAATTTTGGTCCATTGACTTTACAGGGTTATTAATACACGTAAGTCATATTTTAAGGACTTAGAAAAATGAGAAAAAGCAGAGCAGTTATGGTAAAATAATTAACTAGCTTAATTTTTTTTTACATCTTCTTTAACTAATTGATGGATATTTTGCATATACATAAACTCCCTTACATATATTTTTAGGTGTTAAAGAGGACATAAAAAAGGCAAAATATAAAAAAAATAAACTAGTAATTTTCTTTTAATATGGGCCTTCATTAAAAAAAATTAGTAGTAATGCTTGTTTTCATAAACAATGTTATTTTTTGTGCTTTTTATTATTCAGGCAAGAGAGAAGTTGATTTACATAAATCGATGGCACATGTGTGTATATACACTTCATATAGCCATTTGCAAGCAAGTAGTTACATTTACCTGCTAATTGTGAATTGACAGAGGTTACATACAGTGTGTGAGTCTAAAATTACTGTACAAAAAGCAGCTAGAGGCATGTTCTCATTCAATAAACATTCTGCTCTTCTGCATGGATATTTCTGTGGGTTTTTAGCTTGGATAAGTGTCACTATTATAATCTTTTAATTAATGTTGTGCTGTAGAGTGAAGGCATGAATGGATGCTACTGGCTGTTATTGCCATAGTGCCCAGAAGGATGCTACTGTTTTGCCAAAAATGTTCTGTCACTAATGTGAGGCCTGTTGACAGACTGTTGTTTATATGTGTCAACATGATGCCAAGTCGATTGTTTCACTACAGGAATCCTGGCTTGGCCCCAGTGGCTGTCTGAGGCTTTGTAGACAAAAAGATACTTTTATAGTGGCAAGCAAAAGGGAACAGCTTTTTGGACTTATATCTTGATCTTGTAGTAACTATTCTCTCATATAGATACTAAGAGGATTAATAATCAGGAAATTTTGCAGACAACTTGGTACATTGTGTTTTATACTCCATGGACAGTGGAAGGACTTTGAGTTTAAGTGGGGCTGTTAAGTGAGTCTAATCTAATTATTGTGCTAGATGTTTAATCATATTAGTTAGAACTGAGCATAAAATGTTGCAACATGTTTGGAAGTGCATTTTAATGCAAAAAATACCTTTTTAAAAATTGTTTCCTATTTACTTAAAATAAATAAGTAGATTCAGTGTGGGTGGGGAATTGCACTGCAAATTTCTTAATACGGACCTCGCCTTCTGGGGTCGCTGGATTCCATGTTCAGACTCCTTTCTACACTTCTGTCTTGTGTACTACACAGAAATAAGAGGCTTCAGCATTTTAGAAAGAGGGAGCTCATCCTTCCTGTTTCCCCAAAACAGTAGATGTATTTTTAATAATTCTTTTTGTCTGCTTCAGAGAAAGATAACTGATTATTGCTCAGTATAAAAGCTTGATATTTATGTAAATATGTTAATTTAATGGGAGAAATCTCATATACTATTTAGAAAAGGTCATCTAAAGAGCAACCTTTACTATTTCCATCTTGATTCCTTCTCATTGGGTTATTTCAATTTCTCTCAAACTAGCACTACTACTGGAAAAGTATCTTTAATTTCTTGCCCAAACCAGTGGGATGTTTGTTACAAGTAGATTGCCAACTGTCACTTTTAGGCAGAATCCTTAAATACATGGTCCTGTCGTCTATTCAGAAAAATGTCTTCAAATCTCACATGAAAATGCCAGAAAAATCCATCACAAGGATATAGAAATTGTGTGAAAAATACCTCCAGCTTTTGATCACTCTGCCCAAGGCTCACCACATGGTATCCCAAATATTCATTGGAGATGCAAATTCTGCATAGCTGGTGCTATAAGTCAGTGATAATAATGAGGGTTCTGTGACTCTGAAATGTGATCAATCATGTGTACATGTATCCCAGGCTGAACCACGCTACTGGAGAACAGACAGACAGTGTGAAAGACTGAGTCTTTCAAGGTAGGCTTCAAAGTGCCATCTAATAATGATGCTACTACTCATAATAATTTGTAAGTGCCAGGCCTGTATTTCTGCTCATAAAGGTCAGACTTTCAAATACATTCTTCTAATAAAATATACTTCCTCTGTAACCTACAGACACAATTCAACTGCTTTGGTCTTTTGCCCCCAGTCTTCAGGGAGTAAAACCTTTACTCCTTGAAATCCAATGAGCTGGGCATGTGAGCATCTTTTCTAGCATGTTCAGTAAGGATTTCTTAGAACCTTCTGCTCTGTAGGCAAGTGACAAATCTGGCAGCTATTTCAGTAGCCAGTAGACCATCTCCTACTTTCTGCCCCTGAACCCCACCTATCGTGTTCCCTGTGACTCAACATCCCTGTCATCCTAAATGGACAGCAGAAGATGAAATGTACTGCTAAGTATTGCTACAAAAGTTGGATAAATTCAAGGCTGAGAAGCTTATCTAAAATGCCTAGCTCCAGGGATCTTCACTGCAGTATTGATACCAGCATATTTCTGGTTTTCTACATCATACTTGGAGGCAGAAGAGTTACTACAGTGAAGGCCAGGCAGTTTTTCAGTGGACTTATCAATTTTCGATGTACCAAGGTTCAAGCATAAGATGAGAGGTTTAGTGATCAAATGATATAAAATAAATGCAGACTGGCTGGGCTTGTCTTTCATCCTCCCAAAATTTTGGTTACAGATATTTTGGTTGCACATATTAAAAAGAAAATTGTATTGAAAAAGGGAAAGCAATGTATTTTCCTTTGTACAGCTTGATTCATACTGTTCTTTTTCTTTAGAACTCTTCATTTTTTCTTTCTTTAGATTTTTAAAAACATAGCTTTGTTTTAATGCTTTAAAAAAATGAATTTTTTTTTTAACTTAAATTGTGGTTGCCGAATTCTAACTTATGTATGTGGTAGAGTGTATGTAGTGAGAAAAGAGCAAATGCCAAATGAAGCCAATTACAATTTTAAAATTCATGAAAAATCCAAGCTAAAATGAGAAGCATGAACACTATAAATCATTACTTCTCTGCTTCACAGCCAGCTAATCCAAGAATCTGCATCAGTTTTATTTTGCCAGTTGTGTAATCTCACAGAGCCCTTGAGCTTTTGAAATCCAGCTAGCTGGTGAGTTCAGTTCTGGTCGACATCACCTGTGCACAGAGCATTCTTCCAAGAAATAAGGTATAAAAAAATACTATTTTTTTTTTCAGGCCACCCCTGAGTCACTGTGGAAGAGTGCACGCTCTGTCTGCACACATTGAAACTGGTCAACCTTCTCTTGGCTTGCTCCATGAGGCCGGGTATGTGTTCCCGCAGGAACTGGACATCTGTCTTCCCATTTCCAGATGCACTGTAGGTAGATCAGATGGATTTTCTAGCCTCTTCAGGGGATGAAAATATATGGATATCACATATCACCAGGTTTCTGTTCTCACCGTGACAATGTGACTTTTGCAGATAGCCTGCTGTTCCTAACACGTCTCAAAGAGGAGGTGTTTCAGTCTTCAGAGTGAGAAAGAGTTGCCTTTGACTCATCACTGGCTTTTGACAGTTTTGCTGAACTAGGGCCAATAGTTCCTTATTTTCTACTTGCTTAAAATCACAACATATCAAGTTGCATTTGTGCGAATAACATGCTTTGGAATGCTTATTAGAAACAACTAAAATTTAATGGTGTAGTTAATTTATCTAATGTTTAAAATCATTCACCAGGCAAAGGATTTCTCTCTTAACCAATGGCAAGCAGTTCTATTTTGCAAGGTAATTTTAGACTATTTATCGTTATTACTGTTTATGTTATTTTCATGCTAGACATCACACAGATCTAAACAGGCACACAGTGCCTACATATCATACCATCTATGTAATCAGTCTTGCAAAGATTTCTTGTTTAATCAGATCTCTTAGTCCAGGTGTAGATGTTTAGCACATTAAGAAATAGCTTTTCTCTAGACCACACATTTGGCTCGATATTTTGAGATACATTTCACACTGAGATTGCAATCTTTATCTTGAGCAAATGGAGATCTAATTAAAAATATATTAACCTGTCTTTCAGCCAGCCTGGTTTTACTGATTCCTGAAAGTCAACAGCTTTTCAATTTCATACATCTTAATGGTGGTCTATTACTCTTGATTCATGCAGCTTCCACAGAAATTAATATGAATTGCTTATATGGAAGAAATAAATTCATATGTCTTTTATTCTGTGCTAGCATGATCTTACCAAAATGGAGTAGCTATATTGGTGAAATGCTGCAACTCTTCTAGTTTTTCCTAATTTGATTTAGACATGGCATTGAAGATTTTATTTATAATTTCTATAGAATAATTTAATGGCTCCTGTTTCTTCCAGATGACTACAAACAGGAGTTAATGTAGACATTCAAATTTTCTGCAAGTTTTTAAAGGCTGAAGCAGCAGCTCCCTTTTCTCACTTCCCCATAGAAAGAACCCATGAATGTAAGTCCTCTTAAACTGAACAGAGTGGATGTATAACACAGGTGATATGTAAATCCCTCTTTCACTACAATCCAGTCACAATGTCCAGATTGTTGTCTGGCTTCTCTTGCTGAGAGAAGACTGCTCTAATATAAAGTTGATTGAGCTGTCATTTACACCTCAATCTGTTGTAGTGCTAAGAAGACATCTATCTAGAATTATTCACCTGAGGGGCCATTTGCAGCTGGAATCAATTAGAGCAGGTAGGATGGCCAGTCCTGCTCAAACTCACACCTAACTAAGAAAGCTCTGTGGCAACTTTAAAGCTACTTTACACATGTGACCTGCATTAGACATCAAGACATTACCTTTCTATACTGGACCTTTTCCAGTATTTATTATTTTTTCACCTGCTGTTTGTTTTGGTAAAAGGCTATCAGAATTTTTAAAAATGCTACTAGAAAGTTCTGTGATAGGGGGAAGTCTTATACTCAGTATGACTAGGTGAAATTCCTAGGTGTAATTCTAGAGGTAGATCCGCACAGTGAGAAATCAGAAAATATTCCTGTAGTTTAGCATTTCAGCACTGTTGGGCTGGATAGGAATTTTGTTACAAGCATTTCTTAAATTGAATATGCTTCATGCCAGAATATTGCTTGACAGATAAGTATTTATTTGCAATAGTACTTACAGTTTTCCTAGGTATGAATAGTGACACAAAGAGTAAAACAATAGTCATTTGCAAATTGGAGACTACAGTAAAATTGAATTCTCAAGGATTTCTGACAAAACATTCTCTGAAATATTACTGAGTTTCCCAATCTCAAAATGCATACATTTAATAATTACTTCTGCTAGTGGAATTTTCAGGACTAATATTTGCTGCATGTGGTTCCAACTTCGCATTTTGTCATAATACTATTCATGGCTAGTCAAAGAGCTGCTGTTAATACTCGTAAAAAAAGCCAGATGACTGCTATGAAAAGAGTACACATTTGAACAGTACATGTAAAGTAAATGCCAGGTAATAAAAACAGTGTTGGAAAATCCAAAACCATCTCCTGCTTGGTAAGCAAAGAATCATAGAATGGTTTGGGTTGGAAGGGACCTTTAAAGATCATCTAGCCCAACCCACCTGCAATGATTAGGGACGTCTTCAACTAGACCAGGTTGCTCAGAGACCTGTTGAACCTGGCTTAGAATGTTTCCAGGCATCTGCCGTCTCTCTGAGCAACAAGCAATAGTTTCTTTCTTACATCTAAAATAAATCTACCCTCTTTCAGGTTAAAGCCATTACCCATTGTCCTATCACGACATGCCCTTGTAAAAAGTCCTTATTCAGCTTTCTTGTAGGCACTCTTTAGGTGCTGGAAGGCTGCAATAAGGTCTCTCTGGAGCCTTCTCTAGGCTCAACAACCCCAACTCTCTTAGCCAGTCTTGATAGGAAAGGTGTTCCAGCCCTCTGATCATCCTTGTGGCCCTCCTCTGGGCTCATTCCAACAGGTCCATGTCCTTCTTATGTTGGGGGACCCAGAGTTGGATGCAGGACTCCAGGTGGAGTCTCACGAGAGCAGAGTAGAGGGTGAGAGCCACCTTCCTTGGCCTGTTGGTCACACTTCTTTTGTTGCAGCCCAGGATACGATTGGCTTTCTGGGCTGCAAACGCACATTGCCAGGTCATGTCCAGCTTTTCATTCACCAGTACCCCCAAGTCCTTTTCCTCAGAGCTGTTCTCAATCCCTTCATCCCTCAGCCTGTATTGATATGGGGGATTGCCTCAACCCATGTGCAGGACCTTGTGCTTGACCTTATTGAACCTCATGAGGCCCACTTCTTGAGCTTTTCCAGAACTTAGAGGGAACTTATTTACCACGGATGAACACATGAAAAATTACTACCTGACTTAAGAAATGCTCTAATATCTCAATTCAGATGTGTTTAGTGACTAAATCTGGTCCAGTGACAAATTTTGGATAATACTTTCTTTGGCTTAAATGCTAACTCCTTTAAGTCTTAACAACAGTAAAGTAGCTGTTATTTCATCAGTGATTTCAACCCTGAGCTTTCTGGTGACCACAAATAGTATAACACACCTCATGGTAATGCAGAGTAAGGAAATAAGTGTCGCCTCTGCTAATATTTTTTGATTACCAAGTTAGTTACGTTGAGTATAGAGCCTACAGCTACAAAGCATGCCAGCTGCTTGATCAAGTTCGGTTGTAATAGTTGACTATATTTGTCTGAGGTAACAATTTGACTATTCAAAATGAATTTCAAGTAATTTGACAAGAAAAAGAGCTAATTGTATCATCAAAATAGAACTATTTTGTTAGGTGCTTGATCTGACGTTCACAAGAAATGTTTGTTTTGATGCAAGTTGGACATACAATATTTTAAAATATCCTGTTTAAATTACTTTTTTAACACACTTGCAAGTGTGTGAAATGTCTGTGTGAAATATATTTTAGTTACATAGCCCATTACAAGCCAACGTTTTGCAGATAAGTGCCTTAAATCTAGTTCAAAAAATTTTTAAGTAATCATTATTCAGAGGTACTAATATCTTGAGGAATTTAATTAGACATCAACAATGAAAAGGATTTAATGAAAAAGCTATGGTGTGACCAAACTTTGTTGCCATGATAATAAGTGGAAGTGTTGCAACTTTCAAAAAAGAAAATGTTAATTGTTTAGGGAGTGATAATCTATTCTGGCTAACAGCTGTATCTGTTGTAACTTAAATGGTGTGGTCATAAATGTAAAATTAAAACAATTAACACCTATAATTTTGTTATCACTATAGGTTCTGGCTAGAGGCAGCCTAACCCCTCCCCAAAAAACCACTTTTCCTCTTCCTTTCTCCATCTTCCAGAACTGCTACTAGCTCTGAGTTCTGAAACCCAGGTTGTGTGCCCCTAGCTTCACACGTTGCTGTTTTAACAATAATGATGTAGGAGTCAGAGCTTATCTGGCAAATGTGTTAATGGTGCAGAAAATAGAATGGGGAAGAGCCACTTCTTAAACAGGTATACATAAGGACTTTATAAGGTCTTTAAAAATATTTTACTCAAATTTCTCTGGCACTGTTGGGACTGCTTTTAAGGCTCCCTCTTCTCTTTTTTTTCCCCTCTACGACTACTATCATAATCGTGCTTAAGTGGATTGTAGTGTTCTTTGCTTTACGGAGTAGAAGGGACCAACAGCTACTCTTTCCTATAACATTCGTTGTTCACTTTTAAAACTCCTTAAAAATGCATTTGTTTGTTTACTCACAGATGAGTTGTTTTAAAAACCTACCATTTCTTTCTTCAGAAAGACGCACTTTTAGAATCACTTTAGATCACTTTAGCACTTTAGAATGCTTACTAGCATTTGTTATGTTTTCTTTTCCTCTTATTAAAATAATTTGCACAGTGGTTACACATGACTTTTTCTTATTTGTTCTAAATCAAGCATGTATTTCATTCATTATGCCCATAGGTAAGGGCTGGCTTTCCATTTATTTAAAAAATATGATCTGTATCTCTCATTTGGAAGTTTGGTAGCATTTAAATGTCATGTTACATGAAAGTGTTAAACAGGAGGAAGTTACAACCATGTATTCAATAGAATCTATCATCTATTTTATACAGAATCCAAACAGAAATTTCTCTGAGAGAATGGAATAACATGGGCAGTATCATGAGCCACCTTGCTGTGGAAAAGCCATCTGGTGCTTAAAAGCAAAGTTTATTTTAGGAATAAACTAGTAAATAGGAGAAGTCCAGAAGACTGATATTCTGAAAGTGGTATAAGCAATTATAGTTCATTCAAAAGAGACAAATCCACGATCCTGGCTCTGTGAATATCGTAGAGAGCTACCAGAGCACTGAAATGGAAAAGTGAAGCTTGAAAGATTCATCTCCCAAAGGAGAAGAGTGAACTCAGGCCAAGTACAAAAAATAGGAGATGCCAAAATATTTTGAATTATTCCTAATGGCTGTAGATCTTAAAAAAGTTAACTCATAAGTCAAGAATACGGATGAGCTGGAATCTGAATTGCACATCCAAACCTGGTTGCCGCTTCTCTAAGAAACCACTGCACACCACCTAAAATGCACAGAATAAAGCAGTGAGGTCCTAGAGGACGGATTTCTGAAATACATTGTATAGATTCTCTCTGATGCAGACTAAATAAGATGTGTCTTTCTGGTTGATTCCCACCCTTTTACAGTATTTTCTTTTTCCTCTAAACATAATACAGTGTATGTAATCTATACTCCTTTATAATGGAATAGTAAAAGTGGGAAAATAAGGATATCATATATCCCTTCTTGTATTGCTGTAACTTGACTTAGCCATTAAACACAGTGTGTTCTCTCACCATTCCCTAAGGGAACGTGAATGAGCATTTTGTTTTGGAAGGTTGCATTCATGTTTATTTTCAATTTGCATATTCCTATATGTGTTAAGAAAGCAAGGTCACAGGAGTCAACCCTGCATGGAGTATGGAAACAGGAAGAACAAGTAATGAGGCAAATCTTACTCCTACATCCAGAGGTAGTTTTGGGAATGTTACTTCTGGAAACCTCTGGAACTCCTACACTTACTTCTGCCCTTCACAGCCCATTTCTAGTAGGGATGGGGGATACTGGGAATGTGGCTAGTATAGACAGAGCTTCAGCAACATTTCTGTGCAGTTTGGCAATGGCTAACAAAAAACATTGTAGACTTGGACCAGTTATGTCTTATTTCTTTGCTGACAAGTGGAAATACAAGTGATAGAGTCTGAGATTCATGGGGGATTGAAAGAGAAGAAGTGATAGGAAGGAAGAGAATAGCAGGTAAGATCTGGAAAAGACTAGAGACAAAACCAGGAGTGTTGAAATAGTGAGAGAGACAGGAGAGTGCACACACACTAAAATGGAGGGGAAGAAAGAGGACTACAAATAAGATGAAATAGTACATGAATCCTTCTAACTTCTCCTTAGTGGCACCTTTTCTCCTGTGCGAACAACATTTAACAAGAATTAATACTGCAATCAATAGGGATAACTTGCAGAGTCAGTTACTGTTCGTTGTGACTAACGATGGCAGAATCAGGCCTTGCTTTCTAAAATAGAAAAGAGATGAATGTGAAAGGTGAAAATATATCACTTGGACTCTGCAGCAAGGGGACCTTACTGCACAGCTCGATTGATCATCATATTCCATACTAACTGCTGGTTTGTGCTACATTCTGCTTCCAATTACTATTATTTTTTATGGTTGCAGAATCACTGGGTACGTGCATAGCTTTTCTCATAACACAGGGAAGACTGGGCTGTCCCCAAATTTCTAAGAAAGTTGGTGAAAGATTCTTGAAATACATTTAAAAATTTACATTTAGTGTTGTGTTTTGGTTGTTTGTTTGTGGTTTTTGTTTTTGTTTTACGTGTCATTTGTTTGTTTGTTTGTTTGTTTGTTTTTCTTCTGAAACTGTTACAGAGTCATGCCTTTGCTAGCTGTATTGTCTTTGTCAGAATACTCTTGGAAGAGTCAACAAATACACGTGAATGATCACTTCACTTTGTTCACTACTTATGACTAACTAAAGAAATTTTGCCTGGGTTTTATGGATGAAGATTTCCATTTTTAACCACATTTCTCTGAGCTTTGTTGCTGTATTTCTTATGTATTCTGCCATCATGGTAGATGGTAGTTACATTTGAAGACTTGGGTCTTACTTTATCTTTGAAATATTCTTAGTGTGTCATATTCTCTCTTGAGCTTCACCTCTTTCTCACAGAAACAATTTCTTCCAATGAAGTAATAATAGTGTGTAGTTTATATGGTACACGGAAGACAGTGATATGTCTGCATTAACCTATTAGTTTGTGGAATCGGTGCACTTTTGAAGTGAAACAAACCCACATACTGCAATTTTATGTAAAACTAAACCAGAAGAGATTCTCTAGGAGCACACCTGGTCTACTGCAGCTGTTCTATGGGACTAGGCTAAAACTAGCCCATTTTAACCATCACTCAAAGATGTGTATAATATTGAAGCTGGATCCCCAACCCCAGCTGTTTGATTCTGAAGATACATGCGGACCGTGCAACTCTACTTGCTAACACAGACATAGTCACTGTATATGAGAAGAAACAAAAGGGAGAAAATACTCAAAATCCTGCTCTTACCAGGAACAGGACCAGTTTAATTTCACAGAAGGATTCCAAGAGCTCTTTATGGAAGATTTCTCTAGAATATAGTAGAATATTATAATATCCAATAGAATTTCAGAAAGCTCAGTATCTTTGCTATAGAATCCCTTAGGATGGTTCAAAAGCCTGTAGGAAGCATATAATTTTCTCAAATTATGTAAATTATTTCAGCGTAATTTCTATAGGAAATAACTGGTGGTATCGTTATTAAATCCTTCAGGACTTTTCCATAAGGGAGGGATCTCTGTACTTTGGAGATGAAGCCATAGCATTTTATTAACTCTGCTGAGTTTATGCACCTAATATATAAGCAGATTATTAATGTGTGTGGCAGAGATCTTGGGGCAACTTCACAGGGCCAGTAAGAATAACAGTTAGCTGGTAATACAGCCACAGCATTGAGCCTTTGATTATAAATCATTTATTACTGTAAAAGGTACAAAGAGTACTTGTAATGATAGTGGTTCTTACCCACACTGACATTTTTATTTTTTGCTTTTGTCCCATATTTAGTTTTAGAGCAAAACACAGTAGGAAAACATTGTAAATCACCCAGTTCAGAGCTCTATTTATTTTGTAGTCCTTGAAGTAATGCGAAGAACTTGTAAGAGAATTAAGAGTACAAATTATCTACCAGAATCTACGTGAAAGAGTATGATTGTGCGGTTGGACATTTGTTTTGGCATTATTCCTGGGAGCCAAAAACAAGCCCTAAAAACCAATCACTTTCCTACAACCTGTTACATTGACTCTCTAAGGTCTAGTTATTTGGGGGCATCTGCCTGACAAACTCCTTTTGTCTACTTCCACATGCAAACTGAAATGTACATTGGGGTTTAGACATTAGGATGTCTTTTCTGCTTGGATATGGCACCCCATAGCAGCATGAAATGTTGAGCAAGCCCTGGATACTTAATACTTTTCATTTAATGAACTGTTTCTTTATTATTTTGCAAAGCTTGCATAAGACGTTTTTATAGTTTAAAAAGTGCCCTGCATCCTGCTTCATAGGAAGGGGACCTCATTTAGATTAACCTGTGACTTCAACAGCATGTGGTAGAAAGAACCAACTGCTTCAATTACTGCTTTTGCACATGACTTTCATGTGTTGCTAAGATTATCAGAGGAACCTGATTACATCCCCTTAGACACTATTGTTGGCACAATGATTAAGCTGTTATTTTTCTTTTCTTTTTTTTTTTTCTTTTTTTAGACTGGAAACCTAAAGAGGTTTTTGGCATGAAGCAAAAGCACTGTGTATAGAGATCAGTAAGATAGTGAGTATCATTGCCCTGTAGCTTATCTCCACATATACAGCTCCCTGGTGGATCCCTATGATAAACATTATTGGAACAATTAGCTGCTGCTGACATAGAATCCAGACACAATAGCAATGGCCAGCAGCACTGAGCCAAATATCATGGAGCCAAAACCCATAAAAAAAACAACACCAAGCTACTCTCCCCATTCAACTGCTGTCATAAAACCCTCCCAATGCTATGTTTGCATAGCTGGCTTCACTGATATGGCACCAAAACACAAAAGGAGAAGCTGCAGCACTTGCCTTTGTTTAGCTGAAATTACAAGTCATTGAATTAGTATGTCATCTTTATTGCGCTGTCATGCAGCGGAGGTGAGGAAGGCTCTCTGTAATGGATGGAAGAGTTTGATGGCCTAAAAGACAGGCTCACAGATGGTTGTTGATATAAACCAGTTTGCCCTTTTTTTAAAAAAAAGGGAAGGGGAAAAAAAGACTGAATGGAATAGGTCTCTGCTGATCTCAGTAGCTGTAACTAACAATATTTATGTAAGGCTGATCTTGGAGGAGTCTAGGGCTAGAAGGTGAACCAAGAGTTTGTCTAAAGATGAGGGCTCAGAAGTGCATGCTAAGCCATTTAAAAAAATTTAAATATCAGTGAGGCAGCATGACCCAAAAGGTGAAGCACGAAAGGTCTCGCTCAGAAGAAGCTGTTGCCACTACCCTTGGGCGGGGGAAGGTATCCTTGTGTGATTCTGCAGCAGCAGCAGAATTCTCATCAGCAGAATCAATGAAGATGCAAAGCGCACTCAGAAGAAGAAATGATTTGTACGTTTTAAGGAGCATTGTGTTATTCTCTTTTTTGTTTAAACAGAAGGGAGGGAAAAGGTGTTGCCAATCAAAGTTTGCGATTAGGGTCTAAGATGAATGCTAAACTGTGCATAAACTCTTATTCTACCCGAAACACAAGACCAACACTACCCAGTCAATTTTTCCATGCAGTTTTCTCAAACTGATGCTACAGTCATATCTAAAAAAGTGGTTTAGGATTAAACATGACCCAAACTACTGAAGGCCCTTTCCTTTTTTAAATTATCCTTGGCAGTCTGGCTTTGTACAAACATACCATTCATTTCAGCCAGGTCAGTCTTTTCAAGGAACATGAAGAAGAGAGTATTCCAGTCCTTGCCGAGGTGGTTCAGCAACTCCATTACAAGGTTGCCACTGCTTTGAATTAAATGTCCTCATATTGCCTGTTCCTCCACATGAGTTTCTTTGCCACTTCTTCACACTATGAGTAGTCTGAGAGCTGTGCAATGATCTGTCCCTAGTCCGGATTGTTTGACTATCTCGGTTAAAGCTTGTTCGGAGAGAAGGTACCACAGAAAGGAGCCACCCACACCAAGGGACATCACCCTGCATGAGTTCAGGCTTGAATGTAAGAGAAGGAGCCACAGAGCACTTCTCCAGCTTCCCCCTATACCTGTTCAGATAATTTCCATTTGCATGTTATTTTCATACTCCCAAAATTATCAACAAGGTGGTTAATCACCACATCAGTGGTGGTGGTGTTTTTCAAGTGGTGCTGGTACTATTTCCAGGGATTTCAGAAAATCAGTCATAATTTCCAAGTGCTGCATTTCCATAGCCTTTTTCTCAGTCGCCACATCCAGAGCTTTGTTTCCAGGAGCAGACCAGAATGCTTTTAAAACAAGCACTCCTCGGTGCTATTGTTTCTTCTTTCTTCCTTCGGACACCAAAAGGCCACCAAGGCCAGTCCTCAGGGCTCTCCTTATATAGGTAACCAGATATAAGAGCTGTGCGGCAGGAGCACATGAAGCAGGGCTAACACTTCAGAGGCATTTGAGATAAAGAACCACGACATGACAGGAAAATGTATTTTGATAATAACTTCCTTAAGTGGTATCTGACACTTCTCAGGAGAAAATGTTTTCAGTTTCATGTTTCCTGAAAGAATTCTTTGTCTCTGGGAAGGCAAAATGCGTAATTTGGAAGCCACTTTGATGCTGCATGAAATTTTTATATATTGTGTTCTACACAATAGTGCAACAAGTGCAAAATTAGTGCCTGCATAAAATCTTATAAATGTCTTTTTAATTTCAGCCATACACCAGGAGTTTCAATTATTTCATTTGGTGTGTTTTATTTAAAGCTTTTTTTCATACATAGTATGCAGCACATTCTGATTTCAAGACATTTGCATGCACATTGTCATTTATTTTTTTTAAGACTGTTTAACCAAGCAAAATCTAAAATAAGAGACAAAGCAAATGAATAGGGAAACTCTCTTTTCTTAAGTTTCTTTTTTTTTTTTCCTTGTTATGCTGTTTAATGTATCTATCAAGAAGTATTCTGTATTATACAATCCAGAATTAAGACACATGAATGTCATCTATGAAAATTCCTCTGAGATATAGTCTTCTGTTTCAGTTGAGAAATCCATCCAGTATCAATGACCTTTCCATTTAGGGAATACTTAATGTAGTTAACTAGATATGATATACTTTGGGAATGCTTTTTATTGCATACATTTGAATTAAGAGATACACCTCGTAGGGAGAAAATGATGAACCAGCACTCTATAGAGGGTTAAAGATGAATGATGGCCTTTAAGAGATTTGTTTTGGTTAAACACAAAGTAAGAGGCACTGTCATATTCAGGCCCATGGTGTTATTAAGGCATAAGAGATGAAGACTGAATTCAGTCTCACTTAAATCAATGGGAATTTCGCCTGCTACTGCTGCAGTTGAATTTGAATCATTATGGTTAAATGGGCTCTTTATAAATCATAAAATGCTTTGAGTCATAACAATATGTATTAATCCTTCTCATTAATTCTTAGAGGCTTTTGTACCGGGCTACTTTAGATAACATGGCTCTTTTAGAAAACAAAGAAAAGCTGGGTGTATTTTGAGAACAGATTTTTAAAATACTCAGGTCTTGTATTTGTTTTGTTTGTTATAATAAATGAATATTCCAGCTGTATCACAGAAGTTTTGGAGTTTTCTGAATTTTATATTTCTTAGATTCTTTTTGCTGTTGTTTTTCATTTGCTGATATCTTTGTGGCAATATTTGGAATACCACCTGTGGGAAAGCCGAAGCAAACAAATAGTTTTTCTGTCTGCCTTCTTATCAGTCAAATTTTAGTGTAATTTGATCTCTTTTAGTAGCTAGTCATACCACTAAACAGGGATGCCAGGAATTGCAAGTGGAATAAGTCTGTTTGCGTGTCATTTACTGACTTATTGCTTTAGCCCTTTTGCATTAGTTCTTGCCTCTCGTTTAATTCTAACATCTTTTTCCTACAGTATTAATGTTACATTTCCTTTGTAGTTCTACCTCTTCCCTTGATTATGCTTTACTTCTCTTACAACCTTTGCCCTTGGACGGCTACCTGCTTTGTCAGGGAGCAAGACTTTGCTGGGACAGACTGCCAGTGATGTATGTAAAGTCCTCATTTATGCCTCCTTTTAACATAAACCCCAAATACATGGATCAGCACTAGATACTAATTAAAGCCTTAAAAAATAATGCATCCAGAAGTGACTTGCTGTTAATGACTCAATTTGCTACTAAGAAATGCTTCATTCTCAGCAATATTTTTGCTACCAGGATTGTACTGGCATTATACTGCCTCACAATCAAGTATACTTTACCTCAATTGAAACCGTTACATTTTGAACATCATTGTTTAGTATGTGGTCCTAAGAAGTAATGGAATAGACTGAGAAAACACTTTTCTCTTTGCTTTGGTAGTGATATTGTGTGATTTTTTCAATTAACTAACTGAAATATATATTAAAAAATAAATGTAATGTTATAGTTACCTAAATATATCTGTATCATTCAATAAGATAACCTGATGTTTTCTGAACTTCATCTGTTCATATAACAGAGTTAAGATTCACCTACTAGATTTTCTGTTGTTTAGATCAGCCACAGTATGATCAGCCAGCTGCTTTCTGTATCCCATGCTTCTTTATTCTGGCTTTTGCTGGATTTTATTCTTAGTGCTGGAACTATTCCTAAGCAAAGTTCCAAAATCATTTGTCTATTGGAATGCACTGTGAAATTTACTGTTTTTCCTCTTGGAGATCAGCTAAAGCCCAGTTTTTACAGGTTAGCAGCTTTTACTTATTAAGATGACCTTGAATTTTATGTAAAGGACTTAGTTTTGATTCAATAATTTCTTACATTATGTGTGTTTTGGTGGCATTTAATGCTTAAATTTTACGGCTGTTTCCTACCCGTCATTCATCTGGAATATTTCCAGGACTTGCAATGCAGAGCACTGTTCATTCCTGTCTGGCTGCTTCTACCTGAGGGTGGTCATACACGAGGGACTGATTCTGTGAGCACAGGTGTTTCTGCACCATAGTTTTGAACAGCAGCCAGCCATTTCCCCGCTAAATTCTGAACTTGAAGTCGGCAGTTCCAGGGTATAGGGTTTTTACAACGATGACGGCTCGATCCAACAAATTAGCTGTCTGATATATACCAGACTTAAAATATTTAGGTTTAATGTAGTATGCTTGGATTTCAGCCTAAACTTTGTGCCTACTTCCAGAACTGGGATCTGCCCTCGTGATTAATCACCCACCACAGCTATGTTAAGCTACCATCATTAAGTTTATTTTAAAAAAACACCCAAATCTTTGGTCAACTCAACATACTTTCTCCCTATATAACAGTGCTCACAGTATACATGGACATTTTTCCAACTTTATTTACCTTTCTCTGTGTCTTTAAGAGAATGCTAGCAGAGCAAAGCTTACGCCAAATCAGTCTATATCGTGCAGTATGTGAGCAGATGACATTAGATGTCCAAGGAAGTGATAGGGATCAGCTCACACACTTTTCGGCTGAGCATATGTGTAAAAACAAAAACAAACCTTACTTTTTTTCTTAGAAAGCACCACGTATTTCAGGCAGTTAGGCAGTAACAGATGTTGGAGACTCAGTAGGAAGCTAGATGTATGCTGGGATGTCACTCAACTCCCCTTAACAAGCTGCTGTGTTGGAGAACCAGTCTCCATATAGGCTCTGCTTAGTGTCTCAGAAGTAAGATGACACTAAAATAACCAGCTTCCCATGAATACCGAGTCCCTCTTTTAAAGAATATACTACTTAGAGGCTGTGAGGGGAGGAGGGGGGAGTGCGTGTGGAGACACTGTATGTATAACTTTGCCTGCAAAGCTATTACATGAGGGAAAGGCTGTCTTTGCTGCAATTTAAGTAATTTTAATCTTGAATAGTGACAAGATTACGTTTGTTATAGAAGTATTTCATTGAGAATTGTTATGAAATATGATCCCTCCACATTTCTGATTGACATATCTTCAGGTAACATGCTGTGCCATGTCAATAAAAATCTACCTAGCATTAAATAACTGCATTTGAAGATGAATATTCTCCATATTTGAGAAGCATGTATAAGCATATTAATTCACTCTAAGACCAGAGCAAGACATACCACTTAGTTCTGATGCAGGAGGAAAGCAGCAATTACAAAAAAGTACCACACCAATTACAGAAACTGCAAATATAACATTAAACTGAGCCAAATGACATGATATAAGCCAGGCTGGAGAAAGGAGGCTGCATATGGCACGAACAAATCTTATTGTCAATATGAAAGATGCTTTCATGCCTGGTATGGTAATGAGTAAGGTCATACTTGGCCACATCAAAGTAGCCTGAAGAGTATAATTGACAGATATCTATCCAGCTTCAAGAGACCGAGCGCAGTGACACTGGGGGACTCAGAGGCATTTAAGTACTGAGGGTCGTACAAGGACTTTGACAGACCTTGAGAGGTATGCAGGACTTTGGAAATTGGAGCATCATATTTTCTGATATTCCTTCACTGACTTCAATTGTTTGGATCTATCTCTGCCACTGGGGAGGCTGGGATAGGTGTTTTTGAGCAGTTTAGCTTTGATCGTCCTGTGGTATTTTCTTGTTTTTCAAATAAACATTGATTGATTGAAGGCACTTCTGGATTTTAAAGCTGTTTTGGGGAATATTTACTACAGTCTGGTCCTTGGGATAAGGGAAACAAACTTCTTACCTTAGGCAAAAGGCAGAAGAGAGGGCCAACAGTGCCTGACCTGGGGCACTTTGTCACAGGTGCTGAAGGTGTCACCAAAAGGCTGACTGAAGTCAGTGACATGCAAGAGGTTGTCTAGGGGACCACGAGGGATAACAAGATTAGGGATCTTGTGATTATCAGGCACAGACCTCTTCCTTCAGTAATCACAAAGGTATCAGCAGTCCTGGCACGGGATGATGGGGAAACTCACTAAGCATTCGTTGGGATGAGAGAGATGGCTTTTGTCTGCAAACCTCTATAACCCTGATGCAGCAGTATAACTTGCAGAACACAAATGGTGTTATCCTTTTTTTTTTTTCCCCACGGCTGCCAATATTTTAAAAGACATTTCCAACAGTAATGGAGAGTGGGTGTTGGAGAGTTGTATTTGCTTTATAGTCAGATTTACATATAACAAATGAGCATTCCATTTCTCCTGGGAAATAAGTAAATTGTATTGAAATTGAAACAGTGGCAGAAAAGGAGTAAGTGGTTTGACTTGAACCACAGAGGGAGATTACAAGAGAACAGAGATTAAAATGCAGAAGCCCTTACATCATGCCAGAGCTTTGTGTGTTGCACCTCCCTCTCTCGCTGCATGGAATTGCTGCTTCTTTCTTCTGGGGCAAACCAAGCCGCTGCTGGAAAAATGGAGCCTGTGAGCAAATCACAAAACATCACAATACCATATTTGTGGACTCAGGGGACAGTGGTTTGGTTTTGGTTTTGCTGTAGGTTTTGTTTTGTTTAATTATTTATCTTTACTGTTAAATATTCTTCACTCAAATAGAGTATTTGCTCAGAACTATATCTGAGACTTTAAATTCCTGTACCCAGTTAGTATTTCTCCACTCATCATATACTAAAAAATCCTCACCCAGTGTCCCTTTACCCACTACTATCTCCCGATTATTTGCAGATGATACACTGGCTGAGTAATAAACCAATACAGAATGAATTGGACACACAACGATTGTGCACTTATTCAGAAAATGTTTGTTCTAATTTATTATTGATTGATATCCAGTGAATTCTTTTTCACTAGCTAATACTTTATTGTGCTCTATCAAGCTGTAGCATGTTCCATACAATCATGTTGATTAAAAAATGAGAAGGATGTTAAAAGATTCCCAAATAAAATGCTCCCATTAGGTCTGACGAAGAGATTTAGCTAAATTCTAGATGGCAGGTTTTATGGCTTTCGGAAGATAACTATGTGTTTATTAACTGTTTGTACTTTGGAAAGCTCTAACTGAAACTCTTCGTGTTTATGCAAACAAAAGCTACAGGAAAATTATGATTAAATTTAAGGATTTTTGTTATTTTGGGATAGTAGTATATATTGAGTGTTATAAAACAAAAATTACAACCAAGACTTTTAAAAAGAGGAATTAATTCTGTTTAGTTGTGCTTTGTTGTTATTGTCATTTTGGGGGTGGTTTTTTGTTTCTTTTTTTATTTTTTTATTTTTAAATTTTTTTTTTAACTTGCCACGTTTTCCTACAACTCACTGAGTAATTTAGGAATTGAGTAAATGAGATGGACTGCTTTAATCTAGCATTTTAAAATATTTTTTAGAAGTGACTAAAACTGACTACCTTTATGCATAAGCTGTGTGAACAGACTTGTAGACCATGATTAGACTCTCTGCAATGCCATTTTCATTACAGATGTAAGTGCTCAACATTATTCTCAAAACGACATTACTTTAAAATATAATGATATTGTGTGATAATGAGTTCTACAGGTGCAAATTACAGTACTCCAAAAAGCAGATGTATTTGAAAAATCATCATGTTAATTTTTGCTTTTCAGAGCCATTGAATGTCCCATTCATTCTTTTATTCTGAACAAGTGTAAATAAAGTTCCTTATTTGCCTTCCCTGCAGCATTCAGACTTTTCTACGAGTTTAATCTGTTCCCATCCACTAAGAGTCAGTTTCTAGCCTGTCTTTTCACACAGACTTTGCATCCCTTTTCCATTGTAAAGCGCTGAATATCTCCCCCTCTGCCCCCAGTCCCTTCACTACAAAGTTCTTTGCCCAGGAATGGTTGGGACTAAAAGCAATGCTCCCCTTGAGGACGTAAACTGATTTATGAAATGGGATAGGAATGAAAACTAACTATGAAATTGTATGAAACACCCACATTATTATTATTACTACTATTTTACCATTTTCACTATTATTTCCGATCTTTGCACTTATGCATACATTTACCTTGAGCTTTTTAGATAATGCCTCAGGCTTTATCCTAAGTGCTTACAGCTAATTTAGAATGTGGGAAAGTACACATTTTCATCCATGATCTTTGAGATCTTCAGAAAAATATCCCAAATGGGTACATCATTGCAGTTACAGCTAACACAAGCCAATGGTTAAGACAACAACAAATAAGCCTAACTATTAAAAAAATGAAAAACTGTGCCTGCTGAGTGACTTATTCAGCAGCCTTGGGGAGAGGGAGAGGCTCTGACTCCCTGCTGTGTCATGTGTTGGGCTGGAAGGCCGTACACCTTCTTCTGGTGCTACATGGCTGGAAATGGACCTTGAGGACCAGCCCATGGGGGCTCTCATGCTTCTTCCCAGCTCTGCAAGAGGACACCATCCACATTCCACCATCTCCTTGCATCCTTGGTGCACAAAAGACTTGTTGGCTTGCATGGTACTTGGATTTGTCAGTCTTCTTACCAAACGGTCACACACATTTTTAATACACTCTTTGACGACAGTCATTCTTAGAAAGCCAAGTGAAAGTTCCTCTTGCTATCAATTTCTTTTTTTTTTTTTAACAAAAATGGCAAGTGGTATGCAGCAATCACCTAATCCAGAAGGACTGAATTAATATTCTCATAACACTTGAAGCAATTTAACACCTCTCCAAAACTGTTTCGTGAGGGTTTGTTTTTTTTTTTTTATTTCAGACAGGCATGATAGAGAGAAACTCTTTTGTAAAAACCTACATTTAAGAAACATATAGAGGTTTTCACACCTTGCAGAGGAAAATCAGAATCCAGTCGGTGTCCAGAATGAAGATGAGCTGCTCTTTTTCTCTGATGTTAATGTAGATGATAATTCTCTGCAACTTAACTTGCCAGCGACAAAGGTATGAATAGCGGTAAAGTTGTCTTCTTCAACCCCTGGTTTTATTCTTAGTCTTAACTTTAAAGGCAGAGGCTGGTTTATTCTGTAGGAATAAATAGGAATAAGTGGGAATGTTAGAAAAGGCTAAATATCATCATAAACCAAAACATTATGATACCAGAAACCCTTAGGAACAACACTAACGCTTTTAAATGAAGGTTTTATTTGTCTCTGAGCTGCAAAAGGAAGTCACTAATGAGATGTCATTTACATTCTAACACCTGTTAAATGGCACTTTTCTCTTTCCCTAAAGAGAGAGATGTTTATGAATGTTTGCAGCTTTCTGAGTGTATCTACAAGAATTATATTTTCATAAACAATGTTGTATGTTTTTCCTGTATATACTTTAGTTACACCAGAACAATATAAAGCAATACCAGGATCTTTTTTGGTTTTATTAGATTTACTTGTCATAGTTTTATAAATTTAACATGAAATGTCTATCTTACAAAGAAATTTCATTAATCAGGATTTAACAAAATTGTGTATTTAGGGTGTGATTTGCAGCAGTTACTGTGCAAGAATTGTACGTAATTATACCTCCATTTAAATGAAAATTAAAAGCTTGTGTTGTAGCAGGGTACACTTGTTGAATATATTGTTTTACAGAATAAGCCCTCCAAAGCAGAACACCTGAAAATCAAATTTCATTGATTCATTGACACCAGGGAAATACTACATGCTCTGACTTTTAAGATTGGGACCTGCATTAAGACTGACCAGAGGGAAAGATGGGAAATTGTGGGAAAGCAAATGATCTATAACAATACAAGTTGGTATGCTTCTGTTAGATAAGCATAATGCAAGTTTCTTTCAATAATTTCTAAAATAGTTTGGTGTATAAATGAACTCATTCAGTTAATATATAAAGGCAGAATCCAGAGAGGCCTATGCTGGAAATAAGTTCTGTAGAGGAATTTGAAGAAGGAATTAAATTAGTATTAGAACTAGAATTAGAATTAAGTAAGCAAATATTAGGGAGCCACTGCACCAACCATTGCTAACAACTTTAGCAGGTGCTCCTGTGGACTGTGTCTCTCACCCATTAAGTACAGGATCCACTTGCAGGTCTTTGTTTCCCAGTCTCCACCTCAACACCTGCAGTTTGCTTGTCTTCCAGATGTGGCCCCTCCGGTACCATGCACAGCTGCATGGCACATCTGAAATCTTGTGCTGGGGAAAGAAGAGGCATGATGGCTCTGAGCACAACCTTGGCAGGAGGTCCAGTGCCATTTCATCATTTTGTGTTCTCTGTGCAGCTCAGAGCCAGTACAACCCCAGCACACAGCAAAGGATGACAGAAGGGGATAACGCAGCTGAAATGGCTGATGCTTCCATAAACTGAGACACATCAGTTTGGTGGCATGTGATGCCATTCCAGAGGCTGGTGCCAGAGCCAACAGGAGAGAAGAAAATCACATTTGGATCTTCTAAACCTCCATTAAATGCTTTATCCTTGAGGTGTAGAAGCAGGAGATGACGCTGATTGCTGTAGTGAACCATGACAAACTTGTATTCTTCAGCCAGAGGAATATGTGATTCAGCTCACTCCATCTGGGGACAGGCCAGGGCAGAAGTTACCAGTGGAAAGTGAGCTGACAGAGCACAATGTGCAAATAATGTGTTGGGGGCAAATTAAGCTCTAGGTTTTCTAAAACAGTTTCTGAATTTACGGGACTCAGGCCTTTTAAGCTACTTTTCAATTGCACAGTGGTGAGATTTTAAACGTTGATGGTTCTGCAATACTGTCAGCATTATTCCTGTCAGTAGGTCCTAAGCAGTGGTTTGGGTTTTTCAAAAAGGTTTTAGTATCCACATGTCTATCAGAGATGTTCCTCGGGATTCACCTTCCCTTGAGAAAGGCCCATATAATTTGACAGTGCCTCTTTCAACATGCTAGATGCATGACAAAAGAAAGCAGTGTTTGTAAGTTAAAGTAATGACAAGCCTTTAAATAAAGGTAAGAACCAGTCCTTACGGGCTAAGTCTGCTTAAGCTGCCTTTTGGATTTAACCTGAATGAGTCATATTATTTTTGAAAAGGAGAAAGACTGAGAGCTGTTTGAAAGCTTTACAGTCCGCGTTCTGTAATTTCAGGAAGGGAAGAAAATTTTTTCAGATACGACTGGATCTTTCTGAGGAATAATCCAAAATTTTAGTTCGTGAACCATCTTCCCTCCTATATTTCCCAGTTCTAACATTATTGCCTCTCTCCCCCTCACACTACAGCACATTTTCTGTAATTCATGTTAGTCTTGGATGTTCTGCTCAGAGAGCAGAGAGATGGTTTTGTTTTAAATTTACAGCAGCTTTAAATTTTCTTGTATGTTAAAAAGACTGGTTTCCTCTTGCTTACCTTTTGTCTAGAAACATTATTTAGAAAAGTTTGTAGTCTAGAGAACATGAGCTTAATCAGACTGCTCTGTAATTACTCACCGGCTTTATTCACCCTGGATGATATACGCCTTGCAAGGTGCTAAAGAAATAAGTATATTCATTTCCTATCCAGTTCCCACCTTGCATTATAAAAGCCAAATATCCATTCTGTAAATAGAGATGAATCAGCAATCCATATAATATCTATTCATCATACATATTTCACAAGAAGGATATTGTGGTGTCTGGAAAGTTCTTACAAAAATAATATGGAAATCCGGAACTTGATGTGGAGTGTCAGAGAGCTTCTTACTATTATTTACCTTATCAGCTTTTGCTTTCTGAAATCAATGGAAGGGCATCAAGTTCAGCTAATCCATATTTCTGAGTATGAAATTGAATTTATAGTCTGTAGTATGTTGACTACCGCTCGCATTTAAGGCATAATTGATTTTTATTGAAAAGCCAGCAGGCACATCAAAAATTTCCACAAACCACAAGGATGTTAAATTTTACCCTGTTTAGATAATAGTGTTGCTTTATTTATCCTTTAAAATGAAGCTTTTATATTTATATCAGCAAATGTTGTGGAAGTGTGACTGATGCCTTGTGAAACCATCAGTCCATAGTTCTGTTAAACTCTACAGCATGGAAATAAGCAACATTTCTGTTCCTAAGGTAAATGTCTATGCTTGATTTGTTTTAAGAATAAACTGAATAATAAATCTGCACAAAGAAACCATTTCATGTCATGTAGCAAAGTTATTTTTCTTCATTCCAATAAATAGCTTGTGCAATTACTTTTTCTGTTTTCTTTTCCTTTCCTTTTCTCCAAATTGTCTGCTGTTTATTTCTCTCTCATTCTTTTAAATGTAGAAATGCACTTTTTAATCTGCCTTTAGTTGGCCATATATAGCAGACTAACTAATTCACGTTAAATTTTTTAGTTTTCAAGGCACTGGATTCATTTCCTTCAGGTACAAAGGTGGTCTTAAGCATACACCAGATTTTAGTATAGACAAATGCTTCATGACAGGTTTCTTTTCAACCAATTAAGCAATTAAACAGATTTCACTTCCCTCCCCTCACCTAAGCTATTCTAGCTATTTGTGCATGTCCCCCCACGTTGCCCACTGCATCACCTCAGTGCATATGTGTTTTTCATAAGAATTCTTCGAACCAAATAAAGAAGACTCAGGGTTGTCCTGCACAGGCAATACACTATGGTAAATAAGATAGCTGAGAATTTTGAAAAGCTAACTACGAGATATATATGTGTGACTCAAGATTGTTCAAAACAATTTATCAAATGCACAGAAATACAAAACCTACAGAGATTGTACATCTGTTTCTTAGTGTAAAAGTATCAAGAAGAAATGATCTACCTTCTGCAAAGGCAGGTATTTTCAAATAAAAGTGCAACAGGTGCAGGCACAAATCCAATTAAAAAATAACAAGATTTGTGCCTGCTTCTCTCTACTATCACTTTCAAACTCCACCACAAACTGTCTACAGAGATTCATACCTTCTTTTATCTTTCTTGTTGTTGTCCATAGCATTTTGCACATACTTGCATCTTCTCTACTATGGGACTCTTAATGAAAGCATCTGTTTTCTTTCTGAAATATGGCAGGTTGTAGTAAAAAATAACTTGTAACTAAAATATGTCACGTGTCAGTAATATACAATCCACTAGAAAGGTAAGATCTTCTCTAGAATTTGTCAGTTTTCTATAGGCATCACGTCCTCTCAAATAGTTCTTGAAAAATTTAATCTAACATAATCCCAATGAAACCATTATTCTGGTATACCTATAGTGCTAAATAAAAGATGTCAAGCTCAGATATTGCAGCTGTGGTCAGCCACGTGGCTTTAATTTATAGTCTGCTGCCTATATCTGCTTGGACTGCTGCAACTTACTCCATCTAAGAGAAAGTAGAACATTTTGGGGGATACTTCATTCTGAAACTGATCCCAAAATGTAGCATGGGCCAGGTGACAACAGTTTTGGTTCCTGCTATTCTTCATAGTCCTCTCCCCAGTCACTGAAACATCTTCAATCACATCTTAAAGTACATTCCAGGGCTTACAACATATTTACTCACTTTGATGAGATCAAAACACAACTTTGATGGGCTGCAACACAACCCTTGAATTATTTCCAGATACTGTGAACTCTGAGTGCGCGGTATCTGGAAATACATACAGAATAACTGTATTTCTTAGCACTGGAAGAGCTACTTGAGGCACAGAGGAGCCTGAATGCCAAGTGCAGAGCAATGGAAGTGTGTCCATTATTTCGCCAGAGAGCGATCCAGTGCTGAGTGGTGGGGATGTGAACCTGTCTGTACCACTTGGTCATCCTTTACCTCATCTTTTTAGCAGAGTTAGAGTGCAGACTGAGAATTTTTGTACCTGTCCTGGTAACAGTAAGCATCATTTATTTCTTCACTGTGTACTTTTCTATTCATTCTTATATGTGAACACTGATAACACACTCTCGTTTTAGCATTATCCGCCTGTAACGTAATCGCACCACTCCTATTATTTCTGCTACAATAGTGTTGTAAGAGCACTGTTCAGGGACAAAAATAAAGTTACAAGAGATGTCCTACACAGAATGGGAAGACTGGTCTCTGCCTAAAATCGAGAGCAGCCGAAGGGTGTGTAAAGAGACAGGAGGAGACCATAGACAGACAGGAGCTCAAAGAACACAATTAAAATGGAAGTTTTACCACTTTTGCTTGTGATGCTCGAGCGTATTTTTCAGGATACTTTCTAACGGTATTTTACAGTGAACACTTGAATGAAAACTGTTAAAGGAATGTAGTCTATTGAAAATAAACTTCAGTTCGTTGGCCTGGATTCATTTTGCCTGATTTTAAAGTTCCAAATAAAAGAGATGGTTTTTTTTTCCAAGAGAAGTGATTCTTTTCAAAGATGTTGACCATGTCACATAATTAACGTTCATTATTCTGTCCTTTTTTCTCTTCAGCTCTCCTGAAAAAGAGATTGTTTTTGTGTAGGTGTTAAATGCTTAAGCAAGCTTGTAGTTATTTGATTAAGGAAAGACAAAATCTTCATGATTGCTACTCGTTTCGAGTAAGCTTTATAAGTCTAGTAATTTAGGATTGTCATCTTAAAAAGAAACAGCAAATGCAATTTACCACGTGTATAGTACCAGGTCAGTGAGGGATGAAAGATCAGTTTTTCTGTCTATCTCTAATGATACATCCTCTATGTCTAAGAGTCTCATCTTACAAGTTCGCATACATATTTAGGAAAAGTATGCAAATTTACATGAAAATTCCCTGGAGTATTTTATGGACAAATCTTGCCCATTAATGGACTCATAATGTCTATTCTCATATGAAAGATATAAAGGATATTGTTCACAAGTACTGAAATGGGAACAATTCCATTACAAATACATGTAGGATGCTGAAACTAAGCAGGGACTGCATTCATGTATGAATACAATGTAAATTTATCATTGTAACAATTTTGTATAAAAGGGAGATTTTATTTGCATTCACATTTGCTGCAGAGATCTGAAAATTACTTATACAGTGAATTCGGGCCCATAATTAGAGGAAATTTTATGTTTCTAAAGAATTTTCTGTTTCTGAAGGATTAGATGGCAGTTGATTGCAAAATATAATGACATTGGTGAAAATGGGAGTGTATAAGCATATGGGAGAAAGGCAGATATTGGAGATTTGATGCTGAAACACATGAGCCTTTTCTCCATCACATCACATCATTCCCTTATTTATAACCTTCCTTTCTAATCACTAAAAAGATCATTCTTAAATGCTACCTTTTTCTCCTCAGTTAATTTTCCTACTACATACAGGATCATTGACACAAAAATAATGTCTTGGTTATTTTACTTTCTGATTTGTAACACGTAGGTTTTGGTATGGATAATTTGGTGTATTTATCAATTAGACTAATACAGTGTCAGATTTTAATTTATTATGAAGGGGAGGCCGAACTGAAAGATTAAACGAGATTGCTCAAAACATTATAATTATGAATTTTAATTTTTTTCTTAGTTCGTTCCTACTGCTCCCATACTACCACCCTTTTAAAAAAATCAAAAATGAAGAAAACAAACTAAAAAAATCCTTTGTATTACTTTTCAGCGGTAAAATATTAGACACTGACCAGGTCTTTTTGCACCATTTTAGCTATACTATTTATACATGGATATACACATAATGATACAGACATACATTTTTTATTTTCCCCAAACAGCAGAAGGTGCTAACTTCATATTTTCAGTCAAAAAGAAGGGTCTTTCTGTAATAAATAATTAACTTCTGAAGATTGTATCTGACATCATTTTCCTCAGATCCATTTCAGCAATACCTACAGTTTGATCTTTGGAAAAATAGATGAGCAGCAATGTGAAGAACTAAGCACTGTTTTTCTGAGTATTCTTTACAGAGAAAAAAAAAATAATACGAGGCTCCAAAATTGCTAACTACATTACTATGAGTAAAAGACAAATCTATATTTCCTACTCCAGCTAATTACTACATTTATTAATTTCCTGCCTGAAGGCCATTCCTATATCCATAATGTTTTGGGATACTGTTTACAAAGTTCTGGTTCTTCTTGTACATGAACTCCATTAATAAGATTAGATTTGGGCTCTTACCCTACAGTCTGTTTCTGTATTCATAACTTTATGCAAAAACTTCCCTATTTTGTTTCAGTTTCGTATGCATTATTTAAAAATATTTGCCAAAATTACTATTCTTGAATTGAGGGGACAACAAAACACTCTGAACTCCTCCGAAGCTGAGCTGGTAAATAAAACTTGCTTTTACTAAATGTCTCTGTGTGAAGTTACATAACATTTTAAGTAGCACCATATTCAGTACTTCAGCAACATATTTTTACACTCTTCCAAAACTACTACATTGCTTTAAAAATATTTTACGAACATGGAGTTACATAAGAACTCTTGCAATGCACTAGAGGGAAAGGAGCATCTCTGTAGCCTCAGCATTCTTCAGGGGGAGTCAAACAAGATGTACACCCACATTGATTTTTCATGCTTGAAATAAAATCCAAAGTATAAAACATTTGGTTTTGTTCTCTACAGAAGTTTTATTTTGTCAGGGTGTTTTAACTAATATTAAACCTCATCCAGGCTTACCAAATTTTTATGTTCTGCCTCTTCTGTTCTTCTAGGCTGAAAAAGAAGATGCTTTTCTCTCTGGGACCTACAGAAGAAGATGTATGATAATGGAGAACAGAAACAACATCTGTAAGAGAAAGAGGCTAAATTGCATGTAATTTACATTGCTTAGAGATTGTATCATGTTGATCTATACTCTGCCATACACAAACTTTCTAGGGCCAGGATGCCTTTCATACAGAATATGGATTTACTTCTTCATAGCCAAGAGAAGAAACTTATCCAAACAACAGAGTACGGAAAAGCAGAGTTTCAAGTTAGAAATGGTTCCCACCGGATCAGACATCAATATAGCCACTAAAATGCACCTCTTGATTCATAAGGAAAACAAAAAAAAATAAGGAAAAATACAATTTTAATGCTGGGTGACAATTTTATTCTTTTTCCCATTCTAACCCCTTTGCTTAAGACTTAAGTAAGATCATGAAAGTACAATACTAAAAAGGCCCTTCAATAAACGGAAACAAATGAGCTTTTTCCTACCACAGAATTACTTAAAATCAGTCCTCCTTGTGAAGCTAATCCCCCGACAGATAAGACTGTGAATTCCCCCCCTTCCCTTCCTACATGCTCACAGATGGGTTGCAACAGAAAGATGACAAATGAGTTGTGTTTGCCTGGATTAATGGGTATTATCATGTTAATGGATGTTTATGGTGCAGTTTGGGAGGTTCATGTGGTTTTCAAAAAGTGTTGGTGTTATGGGTAGCTGAAGCCTGTGTGTGTGTGTGTGTGTGTGTGCATTATTAGCCAGCTTTTTATGCATATTGTACATTTTTGGTCTCCTTAATGGGCCACAGTTAAACTGGAGGTGGAAGTGTTGGCCGTATGCTCGGATCTTTCATCATGTCATCAGGCGTGACATGCAAAATGCAAGAGTCTGAGACTTGTCTTTCCACAGTCCCTGTGAATGCAGGTGCCTCATAATCCCGCGTCTACTTCGTTGCAATCACTTTTAAAATCTGACATATTGATCAGGAGTTTAGCCTGAGTAACTACTGCACATATATCAAGTCCGGTTGGGGATGTCAGGTCAAATTTGTTGGCAAGGTGATCTTACAGCCTGCCACTCACGTGAACGGATGCTCTTAGCCTCATTTGGCAAGGACAGCGCATATTGAACCAACAGGGCACTGGAATTTTGTGCCAAGTCGGGGAAGACCCTTAGGAAAATGTCTCACCAAAGAGCTAGACATGGAAAAATCCGTGGCTCCAAGAATCAAGAGGTGTCAAAAATGTAAAATAGCAAAGAAATAAATAAGCTTTTGCTCTGGATTTTTTTGTTGTTGTTGAAAATATCTTATTCCGTGAAAGAGACCAACCTTTAAACATTCCTGTTTGCTCTCATTTTCTTCTGCCCACAAGGCTTGTTTTCCTCTTATTTTCGGTATTGTTTTTATAGTCTTTAACTCAAGCTGATAGGCTTCTTTCATGCTAGCTATATATAAAGGAATATATATGTCAGACACTTGTGTGTAAACTTCTGCTTAAAAACCTAAATGCTCATTTGAATGCTAAAATGCATCATTTGCATGCGGTATAGAGAGAGTTGTTTGCATAAATGTACAGTTGTGTTGACACTCAGTTTTTCTCTAAAAAGAGCAAGTATTTAAAATCTGGAATTGCCATGGAATATCCTACAAGAAATAATAGAATCTTCATCAATTAATACATTTATTGACTTAGGCAGTATAAAAAAATAACAAGGCTCTGAGGTACAATAAGAATACAGGCAATATTCTGTTTCATCTAATTCGTAAGATTTCTGAGTTTCTTTATAAAATTTGGGAAGACAGATTTTCCTTCCAGAATACCATAATTTGGGGATTAAGACAGTGAAAGCAATCTTCTGAAATCAGTACCAGAGGGGATTTTAATGTACTGAGATAGTTCTTGCCATTTATTTGGTATTCCTCCACTATCCAGTATAAAATAATTCCTTCATGTCTTTTCTTTCCTTAAAAATTCACCAAGCGTATGTGGACCTCACAGATGCAGCTTTAATTGAAAGTAATGTCAAAAACAGTGTTTTGATCTGCTTCCTTTCTTCTGACATTCTCTGTTTTTGGAATGTGTTGAGTCTGTACGACCATTCTCTGTTCAGAAATTCATCTGGAAATTTACATATTTTAAAGGCTTCTTGCTCTATAATACAGCTGAGCATAATAGTGCAAGCTACACAGAAATAGAGGTGTGAAAGAGAAATTTCCCAATTTCACTTCTTAACTGAAATATAAAAACAATTCTTCACCATCTGGGAATTACTATACATGGCTTTCTTCTGAGTAGGCTTGCTAGAGGGATAAAGTTCATATGATCCAGCAATGGATAGGCTGTATCTGGCTTTAAAAAAAAAAAAAAAAAAAAATTCTCGATTCATTAATTTGCAGCGCTACCATTGAAATGCACAGAATGTTTCATACGTTCTGAAACATACTGAAATACATTATATCCAAGCAAACCTCTAAATTTGTGAAATCCAATAAATTACATATTATTCTGCAGGATGATAAAGTCTGTTGCTGATGAAGTAAGTAATGTTCCTGACACAGAAAGGTGTAAATCCCAAAGGAAACATTACATACCAAGGACGCTCAGCATTTTACTGGATTATGCCCCAAGAGAAAGAAAGACAAAAGGGAAGAAGAATAAAGTAAGATAGACATTCATAAAGCTTGTCCCTTTTTTTTATTCCCCGCCCTAACAAATAAAATCAAGAAAGGCCTTAGTCTCAGAAAAAAGGTTGTTGGTTGTATATAATTTTTCTTCAAATGAATTATGAAACCACCTACTGTTAAAAATAAATTGAATCTGAAGGCAGTGTACATGTACTCTGTCATTTAAAGGTAGGACTAATTCTGACAGTTCAGTACCAGACGCTGTGGCTGTGAGCACATTTCAGCTTGTACTGGACCATTTATTCTGCAATAAATCTGCTACAGGAGGTACATATAGTCCACTTCCAGAATAGAACATGTATACAGAACTCCCTAAAAACAACTTGAGCTAGAAGTGCTAAGCACTAGCAAAAAATACTATTGTGTAAAGTATAAATTTTCTATGTGGATGTGTTCAGGTAAATACAGGCACAAGGCTCAGTTCCTCCTCCCCGTGTGAGTTCAGGTGACCGAGGGTACATCCACCATAGCTTGTGCTCAAATCAAAACTCTTAGCCCTCAGAAACTGTAGGAGCAAGATTAATCCATAATGCGGGTGACAGGTTGGGGATCAGGAGTCCAAGGATATAACTTGCTCTCTGGCCCAGCAACCTAAACTACAATGCAGAAGCAGCCTTGATCTCTCTGATTCTGCTTCTCATTTTGAACATACTGACAGCTACACTTCCTTACTTCATTGGGCAGGGATGTTGGATAAAAGCAGGCTATTTCTTACCACTTGTCAGGCTACTTTGGGTTGACCAAGATTATTTGAAAATCCAATTGAAATAAGTAGTTGTTCAGATCGAAAAGCCCTGTGAGGTAATTAAAAATATTAAGGTTATGAAAGTTGTTTAGGTGCTTTTCAAAATTAAAACTTTCCATTTTATATTTTGCAGTGATGTTTTCAGTGTTGTTAAATTTACAAATTTAAGCATACAAACCAAAACAAAAATATTGTTGAGCTAAGGATTCTGTTCAACGTGCATTTTTTTCATCTATTTAGAGGGGTAAATGGATCCCCTTTGGCTCAGGCTAAATAATTTCCCCATTCACCAAACTGAAAAATCAATATTATTTAGGATATATGCATTGCATGTAGGAAAGGGATCCCTTGTTGAGGTAGTGACTACCAGATAAGCAATTTTAAAAAGGAACATACTACTTTTTGTCTCTTTCTCCAAGACAGACACAAGAAATGAAGTATTTTGCTTCCACCAGAGAAGTGTGCAAATGTCTTGCTCACTGGCTTGGTCTAGTGACTCTTTCCTGATTATTAGGATGATCTTGCTCCTTCTATGCTACTAAGTTGTGAAATCTCTTGTCTGCGCTTGAACGAAGTCTCTGCTTGTTTGAAATGGTCTACTATGCTCCCTCACTGCTGTTGTGCTAAGAGAAGGACTGCAAATGCTGGAATTCATCCTGGGCTGCATTGAGGTACAGGAGATTTTAAGGACCAAAAGGGCTGGACTGGGCTCTTGACTCCATATGGGTTCTAGGTTGCAATGGGACTCTGCAGAGAGCCGTGGTCTTGGCATCTGTACCATGAATCAGTTGCTCCAGGTGTGAAGCTGTTCTCCTGGTGACCAGGCCTATGTTACTTCTTGTGATATATTTGTTTACTTTATTTGCCAAGCGGCCTTTTTCTGTCCAGCGAGCATTAATGCTGAGTGGCACTGTGCATATGTATTCAAATAGATAATCGCAGTGCATTCTTGCAATGCCTCTTTAGGAATGGTTTTCATGCGTAATCAGATGAGGCATATGTCAGGAAGATGACAATGGAATCCTGTGATGTCTTATATATGTTTTTAATAAAAAAGCAGAGAGTTGCATTTTGTTGCTTTTATGAGTGTGAGGCATTCTTCTGTTTTTCCTGAGAAACAGGCTGTTCACAGTCTCTGCTTTACAGAGGCGACCACGATTTTGGATGCAGTCTCTCTAGACTTCGGTTTTGCCAGTGGCTCATCTACCTATAGGCAGACTTCGGCACACCAAGACTAAGATACCCTTCTGCTCTGCTTCATCTGTGCCATGTGTGTGCACGTGTGTGTGTGTGTGTGTGTGTAAGAGACATGGAGAGAGAAACACACTGCCATGAGCGACGAAGACTCGACCGTGATGTGTGGGGTGAGGAAACCAAGCCGGCTTTAGGGAAAGTACAGATTCCTCCGAGACACATAGGCTTTCCACCCCCGCCGTTTTTCCAGACAAGTGTTATTTTTCCATATTTTATTGTGCTAGCAATAGGAGAAATCTTGTAATAAAATCATATCACTGTTTCATCCAAGGCAAGTTTAGATGTCATCACAGTGATATACTTTGTCATAGATTTATTATTAAGTTGTCGCATAATGCAGCTGAATAGAGTTATAACAATTGTACTCTAACAAAGTTTTAATACAAGATTGTGAAATTTTAACATGAAGTAGATTTCTACAATGACAGACTGTTATTACCTGCACCCTTCCAATGACAAATCAGATGACTTAATGAAAAAATGCAATTTAACAGCATTTGTTATTATCTGTACAGCTTCATTATTGTCTCTATATTATATTCCTAATCTGAAAATAATGTAAAGCAGATATATGGCTGATCATGTAATGACCAATGGCATTTTGTATCTTGTTTATTAGGTGGCTGTCCTCTTGTCTTATTTGGGAATATATAGTTTAACAAGATACTTGCCATCATTTTCTTAACAGGGATAATAAACAGAACAATTCTGCATAAAAGCTCATATCAGCTTCTTTCATGCCTTTTCTTTTCAGGAGGCTGCCTAAGGGTTTAAGCAATTTAGTTGTCTGACCTGCATCCTTTCTCTGCAGCCTGCAGTTCTTTTGTTTAACATTAGTATGTGGGCAAACAGCATTCAGAGCTGTGCAGAGCTTATCAGCCTGTGCTCAGTCGACCAGAACCCCATTCTGTGTATCTAAGAGGGGCCACGTTTAATGCTTCACAGTAGGAGCATCTGCAGTTTCCAAAAATGACTTGTTTATCAGATAAACTCTGTCCTTGCACTGACACATAGTGGCTCTTCAATATCATGCTCTCCTGTATGAGAACTGAGCAAAACAGGGTATGCGCAATGAATAACAAGTGAAATTTATGCACATGGTATGGTGACATAGGTACGCTATACCACGAGGCAGAGCTTCTCTGCATACACTCAGTAATTACGCCAGGAAACTTCCTCGTTACCTTCCGAAAATGTTTTAGTTACTCATTTGCAAGATATTTAGAGCACATGCTCTGAAGTCAGTAAATGTTAATTAATTTACTTATTTTCCTTGGAATTTAATTAGAAGTAGCACGAGGGGCCTGACTTCTGCAGCACAGGCAGAGGGACTCCGAGCAAAGCCTGGTGCTGAGGGCTGCGGTGTGTCTGCAGGTGTGGCAGCCTCTGATGCTGTAGTTGGGACTTGCACTTTTGAGATGCTGTGTTACCAAAGTACTCCTCCACAGCTCTGTAACTCAATTTTTACAGCCTATCTGCTCTACAGCATTTTGGTTTTGTTTTTTGGGGTTTTTTTCAGGAAGTCAATTAGACCCCTGAGCAATAAAACCATAAATATATTCTTTTAAGAATCATAAATGCTGTGTTTGAAATAAAGGCCTCTCTAATTATTTTAGATATCATAGAGGTTAGCCAGTGGTTTAGAAAGAAAATGTTTATTAAAACATCATCGTTTAAAACCAGGTAGAAGCAGCAGCTTAGAGTTGGTGTTTGAGGCTCAAGATCCAGTGACAGCAAAATGCCGTGAGCTCTTTTCAGGCAAGTGCAGCTGGTCCCTCAAATTCTGTATCTAACTGAATGAAGGAAATCTTATAAGATGAGCTGGCTTTGCAAGATTTCTGGACTGCTCTGGAGCATTTTCTGAATGTGTTGGTGGAAATATCTGTTTGACTAGTCACAGATTTGGATAAAAATCAGTGCCATCTCCCAGCGATTCAGGTGAGCCTGTGTTCTAGAATGATACCCTTGACTAGTTGTAATGATTGTATTATTTGAAATTGATATTATATTACATTGGCCCAGAAGGAGCCTGATAACATTAATGTCATCATATATACAATTAAGATTTTTGGTATAAAGATCAGAATACAGTGAGTCTATAAGCTGCTACATTTTCTATACATACAATGGCTCAATGCTGAAATGGTATGCTGGGAACAGAGGCTGATACCAGGCTTTCACCTTTCTTTCCCTCCCCTCCCCTCCTCATCAGTACATGCTGGCTGGTCAACGAGTCAGAGAAAAATTGTTAATGAGGGTTAAATAGAAGTTATCTATTAAATGTCATTCTACGATCAAGCCATTGGAGCTTTATTTTGAATGATGCGCATATTTTTCTCTCCTTTATTTTTCCACCTTCTCCCTCCCCCACCTGGAAGAAAATATCCAGTGGATGCCTGGCAGCATCCTCTGATTGCTCGCTGTTTTCCTGACACTAAATCTACTGTGTCATATTCCTTGCATGGGCTGCAGATTTTGGCCTTTTCACCTGCTGTTTTGGTTGGCTTTAGATGCAAAGAGAAGAATACGAAAAGAAGAGGGGGAGGGAGGGAAGTTGGGAATGCTGGAGAAAAAAAAAAAAAAAAGGCAAATGTTTTTAGCGCCTTCATCTAGACATGTGTCCCCTCACTCTGTGACATGGCTGCTCCAATGTTGCCATGGTGAGGATTTCTAATCATCCCTACACATGACAGGCTCCTATTTGTCTGCACTCCCTTGGGTGTAAATTTCTAGGCTTAAAAAAAAAAATCCATGTGAGCGTATCATCCGCCGTGCAGATGTTTCACTGCTTTAGAATATCAGGCAGCTGCTTGTGCCACCGTCAACAGCTAATTGGAGACTGCATCGCAGGAACAGAGGCGTAATTATGGCATAAATACACATCCTCTGGTGCATCATTGTATCTCTATTAACAGAAAATTTTAAACAGTGTTCAGAGTGTAATTAGTGTAGTTGATAAAGTTGTAAAACATGTAAATAAGGGAAATAGCAGGTACGTGGCCAATCCACTACCCAGCACTAGGGGATGCAGATTATTGCCTATTTAGAAATAATTAGCAAAGCTGCATTAGCAAAGCCTGTGTCCAACAGAAGCAATGCAAACATTTATTCTGGTAACAGCTCTTTCTGTGCTAGCCATGAAAATCTACTAATATTGGTAATTTAGCCCTCATTACCAGCGGATAAAGCATGAAAAGAGCTCAGACATGAAATATGACAAGTAATATTAATTTTTATTCCAGAGGAAGGGATGCTTTCTTGGGTTGCATGCTGATTTCTCGGCAGGGTCTCGGTAGTGTGTGAGCGAGCTGGTGGCTGAGGATGCGGCTGTGGAGCTGGCTCCCTGCTGAAGGTGTCCCCCGGGGCACTCGTGACAGGAGCTGATGAGGCGTGCTGTGGTTAGTGCCCAGCCAAACCTGAGGTCACAGTTCAAAAAGAGCGCTCAGGCATTAAACTTCTCTCCTCATAGACTCGTGCCTTTAATTTTGTCCTCTGCCTCGCTCCTCGCCACCCCCAAATGATTTTGCCAAATCACCTGCTCTGCACCCAGCTGTCCCCCCGCCCCCCAAAATGCGTGACACACAGCTGCGCTGGGCAAGCAGAGCTCTGAATGTGTGCACGCTGTTACTCTTCAATTTTGTCCTGTGCCCTGGAGGAGAAATGATGGCTTCACCCTCACTGTTTATGTTTTAGATTATGTTACGTGAAGAACATTACCCTGTGACCATAAAAATAAATGCCAAAATTTTGACTTTGCTTTACAGATGTATTTTCTAATGAAGAAAAATGTGAAAGCCTGGCTGGCACAGGAGGCATAGATCATTTTTTAAAAAACAAGAGGATGAGAAGGGCTGAATGTTCTGGAAAGGGAAGGAAAAAAATGGTTTTTTGCAACATCTCTAATTTCTTCTTTTCTTTCTACTGGGTGTAGGAACAGAATGAATAAAAACTCCAGCTTACAGTGTCAGCTAAGTTCTGCTGCATCCTTAATAAGCATGCACGTGTGTGTTTATGAGAGAAAGGGGAAAGGGGGAACAGGAGAATTCTGCTTGACAAGTGCCAGTGTTTTAAAAATCAAGTCTAAGAAAGATGTTATCTCTGGCTCAGGCAAATAAATTTCCCCACTTAGCTAGTGTTTCCCAAGCATTTTCAGAATTCAGCTCTCACCACAGACTGCATAAAATCCTGCCAAATAAGGTCTGAATTTAATGTAATACAATGCTTTAAAAAGAGAGAAAGAGAGAGAGAAAGAGAGAAAGAGAGAGAGAAAGCGAGAAAGAGAGAAAGAGAGAAAGAGAGAAAGAAAGAGAGAAAGAGAGAAAGAGAAAGAGAGAAAGAGAGAGAGAAAGAAAGAAAAGAAAGAAAAGAAAGAAAGAAAAGAAAAGAAAGAAAGAAAGAAAGAAAGAGAGAGAAAGAAAGAGAGAAAGAAAGAAAGAGAGAAAGAAAGAGAGAAAGAGAGAAAGAGAGAAAGAGAGAGAAAGAAAGAAAGAGAGAAAGAGAGAAAGAGAGAAAGAGAGAAAGAAAGAGAGAAAGAAAGAAAGAAAGAAAGAAGAGGGGGGTAAGGTAGGGATTTAAAGATGCTGGACAAGATATTGTCTGAAGTATTAAAATGTAAAATAAGATTCAGAGCTGTAGCAGTGGGAAAAGGCTTTTACAGATCCAAAGCAAACAGTGTATATATTTTATCACCTGCAATGACGTGAAAATTGTGACAACACTGAACTTGTTGACTGAAGTTTTTTTCTTCCACACTTTGGTGGAGGTTCAGTACTCATCCCACCACCCTATTAAGATTTAAAAAAAACCTACAGAGGGAAGCTCAGTCTTTTGCTTATGCTACAGCCCAAAGCACACAAAATCTCAGAAAATACCCACCTCACTTGCTCTGATGTGAGCATCCCACCGAGTTCTAGTCTGCCAGTTTTTATAGCCTTAGCATGTATTTTCTGTGCTTAAGATTTTTGTAGCTACATACAGATGTGCATTCCTCTGGCATGCAATAAGTACATAGTTTATGCATATATACACTTTATGGGTAAGCTGTTTGTACGTGGTCAGGATGCCTCGTTGGGTGCCCCGGTACCCCTCTGCTTCTGTGCAGTTCAGTGAAGTGTAACCACAGACTTCCCTGGGAGAAGAGCTGGACCAACTTCTGCTGCTTTTCATAACGCCAGCACTGTGTGGCTCTGTCTGAACCCTGCAGCATATTTGTAGGGCTATATCCATACACAGATAATGTTGCAGTGTTTATATATGCATGTGTAAGTGTGTATGTGCAGGCACTAATTTGGATATTTGGATAAGTGTGTTTATCTGCATGTGATTATGAATGTGTAACATTAGTAGGTTTCCTTGCTAATGTGATCGATCAGGAAAACCTGCCACTCAGTCTGCAGGTACATATACATTCATATATGTATAATGGACACATATAAGATAGATATACACACTTATGTAAAAAAAAACCCCCACACAACCAAAACCAAACCTGACACACACACACACACACAACCACAATGCATTTTTAACTTATATGCTGAGTTAATATTTCCTAAAAAAAAAAAAAAAACAACAACCCTTTCCAATCCTGCCCTCCTCTTCCCCACTTCCAACTTCACCCCCATTAATTCTCACAGTGTGTAGCTTGGATGTGGTTTTCCAGGATCAGACACTTTGTTAAAGCCCCTTGTTCTGCCTTCAGACATCTTTTGTTGCCCGTCTTCTAGAAAGGGGGAAAAATGCTGTTCTGCATCAGGAGCAGCCACCTCTTTTCCCTCTTTCCCTCCAAATTACATAAGTGCATGTTGTTGGCAAGCCTAAACAAATTACAGTATTGCAGGCAGATCAGGAGGATGGTCTGAAGATGGGTGAGTCTGGAGAGGTGTTTGTCAATGAACAAAGTTAGGCTTCTGTAAGTAACTACATACAAGGGGTTCCTAATATAGTTTTAGGCAGATTAGAAATAGTTCATTACAGGGTGACAGGGTCGTTGCTTATTCTTTGCTATAGAGAATGACCTGACAGGTCATCTGTAGCTGAAAGTAATTTCAGTGTTTGCTGGTTTTTCCTCAGTTTAAAAACTTATGGGCTATTGTTTGATACTTATAAACTGGTTTTAATGTTTCAGTAACCTTTTCAATGGACTGAGCACTATAATACCAGTTTGAAATACGAACATATTAATTTATATATTTTGAATAAATCAGTTTAGGATCACATTTAATATCATTCCTATGGGCCAAATTTAGTCCTGTGTAAATTAGTTTAGGCCCATTAAAATTAATGTGAGCTGTTATCTATCACACTAAGATAGTATGAAAAATGAACGCCAGCATATGTGACCATTTTTTTGTACTAAGCATTGTGTGTACTGTGACAGAAAAAGTCATATTTCTCCATTTTTATCTTTGTGGGACTGTGTCGTATGGCAACTCTGTGGGTTTTGACTGAGGAATAGTTGGGATATCCATCACGACATATCGCTTTCTGCCTTGTAGGGGAGAACTGAAACAGTTAAATTAGGTGTGCAAAGTATCTTGGGTTGGTTAAACAAGCTAGTTTGTACAGAATGAAAGTTGATGAATGGATTGGGCCAGAAGGAAATGAAAATCAGAGCTGGGTCTGGAGGTGGAAGAAATGAGGATCTCGCAGATGGTGGGTCCTTTCCCAAAGAACTACAGCCGCTTCATAGGTGTGAAGGTTATGATAGTGTTGACCCAAAGCCCACTGAGTTTGGACATATACCATTTGGTGAAAAAACAGCAACAGAAGAGAGGGTGGATGGGAAAAGCAATGCAAGAAAAAGTGCTTGTGCTATTGTCGATCTCCTAACCATTCACCTTTCATTTTCTTCTGATTTATACTATTTCTGTGTTGTCAGCTCTAGGTGGGTATGGAAATAAATTGTTTTAACCATGATGTATCTTAAAAATAAAGAGGATAATGAGTTAAAACTTGTGATTCATTTTTCTTTGAATCTATTCGACTTACTCTTTCAGGTCTTTTCCTGCATATACTTCTGCATATATTCTCGAGGTAAAGCGCATCAGGGAAGTGAATGAGCAGCAAGAGGGGCTGTGCCTTGCAGAAGATACGTAGCCTTTAGCAAGTAGTATAGCCCAGAAAGGATAGATCTGTAGAGTGAAACTTTTGATGCTGAGGACCCAGCTTTCCACAGTGTATGCCCTGCAAAGCTTTTACTATGTGCTCCATCTCATCTGGTCTTGTGAACTGAACATCCAGTAAGAGCTGGAGCAGAGAGGTGTGTGCTGCCAGTTTACCTGGAAAGCAACACAAATACTCTTTGACCAATCCAAATCAAAAGGCAGTAAGTAGAGAAGTTAGAAAATTCACTTCAAAACACGTTCCTGCTCTGAACTAAACCTTCAGGATGGGTGTACCCCATGCATGAAGGTCTCTGCTCACTGTCAGTCCACTGTGCTTCAGCAAAAGTAATGCTCTCTGGCCTCTGTGTCCATGAGTATGATTCCTTTGTCAACAGTTTGTGCTTGGTTGTCATTTTGGGAGGTGAATTCCTGTACAGACTTTTGGGAGAAATTCAAACCATTCAAGATCCTGAATAGAAAAGTTTCTGTCTTGGTTCCACCTTGGTATCCTAATATGCAAAATAAGGACAAAGCAATGAAAACTGCATAGATAAGAATCATGTTTTCCTGATATATTATTGGGAAGAACAGTTTTCTATATCACTATGTATTTAAGGCAACTCAGTAAACACTGAACATGGGAAAATCAAGCTTCGTAAGAAATTAGTCCTGATTTCCTTCACTAAAGAGAGGGCAACTTGGTTCAGTATGGATAAGAAGCACGTCACCAGGGAAAAATGGGCACCAAAGCACTCAATTGTTGTAGCGAGGTCAGTGGTTCAGCCACATACAGGCTCCAGAGCATTTGTTACTGTTATTAAAATGGTACATTCCTCCCACATTGACAGGTTTGCTTCCTAGCCTAGGCAACATCAATATTAATTTTGAAAATGTTTATCTCATGTAATGTATATGATTAGGACTTGTTTCAATGTTTTGTGTTGATTAAACCAAGACCTTTCTATGCCAACAGCCCTGTGGCATTGAGTTACTGTGAGAAAAACAACATGTGACATTAAGGGAACACAGCTGAACATAAATACCTTCTCTAGTGCGTTGGTTTTCCCCTATTTTTTTTCTCTATTTTTGTTGCCACTGGTAGACCCATACACAATAACAGTTTTGAATTATCAGATGTCAATAGTATATTTTCCTTAATGAATCTGTAACTGTAATGCCATTTATGACATCTTTGGAATAATGTCAATTTCTTCAAGTTACACTTTCTGTGAGGTGGTAGATGTTTCCCCCTTGTCTGGTAGCATTAAGTTGCACTTTTGGGCTCATATGAAAAATGCTGTGAAATTCTCACTTTTAGTCAAGTTTCATTTTATCCTGAAAATAACAGAGGGAATTCACAGGTTCCTCAAAAATACGAGCTCTTTTTGGGTGTCTTGGTAAATGAAAACTGCAGTTCTTGGACCAGGCTCACTATTTGTAAAAGTGTTCATTGAAATTGATGAGAACTGACCTTGATTTCATACCATAGTCATTACCCTCTGGTAATCTGGAGATGTGAAAGGATTTGGAAGGAAGGAAATATCTCCCACTTTTATACATGTCACACTGCTGCGGCATACAGGAATCAGTAGCCAAGGAAAACATTTCTTCTGCCTGTCTGCTGAAGTGATATCTAACATGATTCAATTCGTTTTACCACTTCTGCCAAACAAGACATAAAGACTCATAACCACCAGCCGTGATGAAGACCAATTGTTCTCAGATGCCCTTGAGCGTACACCAATGTTTTGTCGTTCAAGTAAACCACTACTGTGATCTAACCCTTTGCCTTTTTGAGCCCTTGCTTGCAGAGGAATGGGTTACCCCAGTTTGGGGAAAACTGTACAGTAGTCACTGCATGGGACTGAAGTGGGATTTTAGAGTCTTACTCCTTAGTCTGGCTTGTGGTCCAGGCCTTTATTTGCCTACAGGACTTGCGCTTGTCATATATTTAGTCTTTGTCAGGCATATTGAAATCCTTAAACTTGAAGGCAAAGTATGAATCCAAATGCATTAGTATCATTATTACTAGTATTATTATAGGTTTTACAAAGTTAACTGTGACTTAATTTGAGACTTTTATATAGTTTTTTATGGATCGTAGTTTTGTAAGTAAACTTTTCCTTTAAAATGCGATGACGCTTTTGATTTCTGTTTCACTCTACTTGCAAATGATACCAGCTATTCTACATTAGCTATGACCTTTAGAAAAATAGCTGATGAACTTAGCCATCTCAATAGTTACTGTACACGTTTGTGTTTTACTTGCGCCTGTCTGTTCTGTATAAAAACACAGGTGTCAGTGTGTGTATGTGTGCATTTGCAGCAACCAGACTCTTTTTTATCTAGTGATGTGGAGAAACAACCCTGCACTGTGGGTTTATGGGTAAAGAAAGAAAAAACAAAGCACCTGATAGTATCTCTTATACTCGTAAGTGTGATGGCTGTGCATCGGTGGGTATGAATGTACTCTTTAATTTAAACTCGTTAATTTTTACCCGCTATGAGACTCTGTCCGTCGAAGTGCCACATGAGCAGCTGGTTGTGAGACATGCACCGTGTGTTGCAACATGGGCAGACACCTCAGTATTTATGGCAGAACTTTCCTAGAACTGAAGCTGACTCTGGGACTGCAGCTAGCATTTTAAGGCCCATTGTAATAGAAAGTGTAAGATAGTCAGAGTAAAATAAGTATATCTCTTAAAATGGCTTTTCATGTTTACTATTCAGGGTGTTTTCCTTGGAGAGTTCATATTAAACTTTGCCTGTAAAAAATTCAGCCTTGCCTAATATTCTAGCAGCTCCACTTTCAGAAAAGCCGTGCTGTGAGAGCTTACACATGCAAGCTTGTTGCACCAAATGGTCTTTTACTATTCCTGAATCTTTTCATGGGTTTATATACTATCAAAAGTAAAATCCTCTTATCAGCCACCAAAGGGCCTGGTATTATTTTGGCCATTATAACAGGTAGTCACATAATATAGCATAACTAATAAAATGGAGCTTTCACAGAGACCGAAATTTTACTGGGTGGTAGGACAGGTGATTAAGGTTAGCTTGTGCCTGTTAGTGCAGGTTTCACTGTAATAGCAATCTAACCATGATAAAGTCCCTTTCATCTACAGGATCCCAGAGTGCTATGCAAACCTAGCAAATTGCTATGAAAAACTGTAAGGTGATCACTTCATACATGCCTGGAGTGAAATGCAGCAGCTGTTCGGCAGCGTACAGTAATATCCCCAGACTCCTTGGAGAAGGCAGTGATGAATGCTAAAAAAACCAAAGACAGATTTTTTTCAAAACTGGGTGCATTAAAGTTAGCTGCTAAAATACCTTTTTGGCAGCTAGGTCCCAGTAGGTGGGCCCGGCTTTCACAGGTGAAGAGAGCTGGCATCTACCTGAACCCATAAGAGCTGCAAGAAGTTCAGCACTTCAGAAGAAAAAGAAAACAGGACCTGGGAATCCTGAAATTGTTAATATACTCTTTCATGCCTATGTAGAGCTCTTATTAACACTGAAAGCAGCTTTGCCCCAGAAAATACAGGAGCAACAAAAATCCCCTTGGACCATGGTTTCACAGGGCTCTCGCTTTAGGAGAAGAATGATAAGCGAGAAGAAAAACATTTTTCCCCTCAGGTCAAATCACATTAGGGATTAACAGCAGTATTTGGTTTGGTAGTTTGGTTAATATTGTTATGTAATGCAGCATGAGGAAATAAAGTCTATATTGGGTACATGTCTCCATTAGAACTAGTGATTCCTCCATTACCTGGTAAGCCACATGGTCACACCATGCATCCAGCTCGCAGAACACCTGGGTCTGTTCTCTGGTCTTTCTGGGTGGTTTTGAGCAAGGAATCTTCAGTGTCTCAAGAAAACGACATAGCCAGAGATAGATTATTTCCTCTTTATTGATGACGTCCCACTTTAAATCACAGAAGGCGAGAAATTATTCACTTTAACAATCAGGCAGAGGAAGAAATTGAATACTGGACCTGTTTTGTCTAGATGAAGCACTTCCACCACAGTATCCTCTTCAATTACAACAACATTTTGTAAGTCTAACCTTCTTTTTCAAGATTCTAATTAAAAGTGCCTAAAAGCTAAACATTTTGGAAGTGTAACATCATACTTTTCTTTCCACTTGAAGCATTTTTGTCTAGCTACTTATTTGATATTGGGGAAAAAACAAAACAAAACAACAACAACAACAACCAAACAAACAAACACAAACAAACACAAACCTCTGTCATTTCTGTTTCAGCAGATGAAATTCAGCAGTTCAGCCTAAAACCAGGAGAAATTCCGGTTGCCTCAACTAAAAGGAGAGCTGAACTGCCCCAGCCCCACACCTAGAAGTGCACCTTGGCAGGGTCCAGCTACTCCAGGTCCCAAAGAGTCTGAGCCCACTTGAAGGTGGGAGGACACAGATGAAAAAATAGAGTTCTGGTGTGCAGGGGGAGAAAGGGAATGTACTGGACTGCCGGGAGCTATTCATCGTAAAGTTTAGTTGTCTCTGCCTGACTAATGGTAACTAAGGGACAGAGTCTAATCTGAAATGTGCACCGGTGTGTGTCTTGAAAAATACACTACAATGAAGGAGTGCATTTGTCAATATATTCTTCACTGTTTACCCTACCTTTGGTCCAGGTCCAGCTTACTTTATGAAAAGATGTAACTAATAAAGATCTGAATATAATTAGCCTGGAATTAGTGAAATAGTTACAAAGCGGGGGATCAGTTAATGGTCTGGTTTACTTCCTGCAAAATCAATTCTGAGCTCTTCTTATTAACAAAATGTTCACTTCTAATCAACAATAACTAGTGCCAGCAATACAGTAGTTGAAAGACTATTTTGCAGGCAAAAATAAGCTGTAAACATAAGAAATTTTATAGCACTTTGATGTAAATAAAACATTCCCTTAATAATTGATTAGTGGGTGATGAGAGAAATACACCTTACACATCAAATATTATGACTGACATAGCAGGTAAGTTCACTACTGTAAATATATCATATACCTCTTAATTTTTCATTCAGCTAACATCTTCAGAAAGAACTTTCTGTGTGCCAAAATGGTTAATGATCCTGTATGAAGCATTTTAACACAGTATGCAATGGCAAAAGAAAGCAGCAAAGTACCATTATTTGTATTTCTATATGTGTGTCTCAGTTTAGCTTTTTGTAAAAATTCAAAGGTATGGCATTCATAGCACTGTAAAATACTTTGTTGGGGACACAATTTAGCAAATATTTTGTCCCCCAGAGATGCAGCTGTAATTCTTGAAGAATATTAACACCCAGGCTTTATTCTCAAGCCTGGGAGAGTGTCATACCAACCTCTGTTTACTGCTATTAAACATAGAAGATTTACTTTGAAGCATTCATTTAAGGAAGTGAGTTATTATTACTTTGCTTGACCTTAGCCTATGGTATATATATCATGAGGTTCCAAGAGACCATCATGCACAAGAAAATTGGTCTACCAAAAGTTAAGAACAATCTCAAAATATTTTTAAAATTGGCAACAGGCATTACTGTTTATACACTGATCACCTGTCAGCTAGATGAGCATCTATATATGTTGAAAATAGATATATTTAAAACTTGTCATTTTATATATAGTTATCCCTGATACAAATACCTTGAAATGAATCCTGTTGTTGAAGTTAACATTATGCAAGCTATTGCTTATATTTATTACTGAGAAAACATTATTTTTAAAAGCATATGAAAAAATAGTTTTCAAGCTGTTTCCTTAATGAACTGGAAATAGTAACCCTGTCAAATGTAATACAAAAATAGTGTTATAAGCCCATGGCATCTATTTATTACTGGGGAACAAAAGCCTTCATCCATTTCCTTTAGAGAATGACATTTTTGTAATTCGCTGCCCATTTCATTTGTTCTAAAAGGACTTCGTAGGTTGACAAATATCCCACAGAAATGGCTTCTGATGCTTGATAGGATAATGTGCAGCCCCTTAGGACAAGGGCAAAGGCAGCAAACTTATCATCCTTTAGTTTAGCTTAGCATGGGTCAGTAACAGCGCCAGGGGTGACAGAAGATGTTAAAGTGTGGGAAGCAAGAACTAAGAGCTGTAGGAGGGTAGTTTTTATAGTTTATCCTTTCTTTCATTGTGACGCTGCAGAGACAGCTTGAATCACGTTGTTGATTTGGTTCACTGCACGCCACACTAACTGCTCCAGCAGGAGGAAAAAAAACAGTTACGGGTCATTTTCCCCAATAGTGTGTGACATTTCAGCACTTATCCTACAGGAGGAAGAAATACATGTTTAATATTTTAGCTTGAAGTTCATATTTTAAAGATGCATTATCGCACTTGGAGGTCTGGCATGATAAATTTGAAGATTATTGTAGTTCTACCAATGCGAGGATTTTGGAGGAGAAATTGTTCTGCATGTTTAATTGTCCACTACATTTTGTTCAGAATTTTTTTCTCCTCCAAAACAGGCTAAGAATGATCATTTGGCTCCTGTGGAGTTCACATTTTAAAAACAACAAACAAGAATTTAAAGTCATAATGATGGCTTTCATCCATCAAGAGCTGAAAACCATTTCAGAAATGGTATTTCAGAAAAGTATTTAACAGGATTAGGTCTTCCTCAATAGTGGATGATTACTTCTCAGTCATAGATCTTGTAAACTTTGGGCTGATCTAGCAAGATGTTCCATGCAAATATTTTCTGCTAAAGTCAATTGGAGTGACTGAATATAATGAGCAAAATCATATCCTCTTTCTAAAATTTGCAGCTAGTCTTAAACTAAGTAGCCCAGCTATCCCCGCAAACCATTTTTTCCACTGTCAGGTTCCTTGGTTTCTACTCAGCACATTGGAGCAGTGAAAAGCATACTTGTTTTTGTTCTCTGGTTAAAAAAGGAGTTTTCACAAATCACTTCCAAATGCAATTATATTAATGAGGAAAATATTATACTCCTGTAGATCAGCCCAGATTGTTTTGGGTGAAGTTGTACGGAATTATAAAGTACTGTGGATCTAGCCGGCTCGGGTTCAACCCAAAATTTTGTAGATATTGGAAGAAAACCAACCTCAGACAGTTTACTCAACAGGACAAATAAAGAAACAAACAAACAAACAACTGTAATTAACCCTAACCAACATTTTATACACGGACACCTTTGGAGTTTTTCTTCCTGATAATTTTTTCAATTTTCAATTTCCCTTAAAGAACTTTTCAGAAGTAATTTGGACCCTGAGTTTCTGTGTCATTTGAACCGTGGCATCCTGAGTGACAAACACCAACATAGGCTGCAAACTCCACCAAAACACCTGGAGCTCCTCCTGGAGGGGTGGCACTTAAGGTGTTCTCAAAAAGTCTCTTCTGATTAAATGTGGTTTAGGTTTGTCAGTACCAGGAAGACCTCTGGTAATGAGTTGTAGGTTTCTAAACCACAAGGAAACTTCTGAAGATTTCTGTTAAATCTTGTTTCTAAAATGGGTCTAGAGGATCCACTTTGCTGAAGTGAAGAAGTTTTGAAAACTTATGAACTGGGGTGGAGGAAACCTGATCTTTGTTTTTGCAGAACTTCCACTATTGTGAAGCAAAACGGAGGTAACACTCTAAACCACACACTCAAGGTTCAGACTATGGATTTATGAATATGTTGTACAATTGTAATAAACCTTTCATACAAACGATGAAACATTTTTATATTTCTACTTCAAGAAATAAATGTCTTCAAAAGGTCTGCCAATAACCATTCTTTAAGTGCTATCCAGAGAGTACATCTTGCAAATGCTCCTTGCCTGCACCAGACACACCCACTACATATTAATTACAGAAACTGTCTTCCTTGCAATAGTTATTCTTCTTGAATCAGACCTGTTTTACAAAGCAAGTGGAATAATTTGTTGGTGTAATGTATGATCTGAATTAATGTACTTTTAAGAATCAAATTATCCTGATGCGAGAGCCCCTAAAGGGACTGATACAGTGGAGAAGGACTGAAAGTTTTGACATGGTTTAATGAGCTGTATGCTAACTCCACCTGAGTAATTAACAGTCTTGACAGTCCTTTTGAACAGTGATATTCTCTGTAAGGATGTTTAATGCTCTGAGTATCAGCAGTGCAGGAGCCAAGACAGAGGCAGATCTGACTAGGGATTTTTTTGTCAAAGGAGTTTTGACTATATATTTTTTCTCTTATGAATCATTAAGGCAAATACTTTCAGAAGCAGTAGCTAATTTTTTGGTACTTTTGCTTTTGAGTACCCAGTTACATGATGCATTCTCCCAAGCTGTACAGATGTCAGCTGCCCGTTCCTTATAAATGAAAATATGGATGCAAAGTGGCCCCATCCAACACAACCATGTGCAAACACTCTTCTGTGAGTAAAAGACAAATGATTCTGCGGCAGGCAATTTCAATTCACGCTTTGTTGTAATTGTTAAAATGCGTTAACATGCATATCATCTTATAAATCATTCTTTTAGAATTAAAAGAAATTGTTTTGTACCCAGAAACAATGAGATGATAATATGATTAAATGCAGAGGCCACAGCTCTATTAAATTTTTTTCTTAACCAAGGCAATACCCTGAAATGGCAGAACACAAATAATCTAAGGAGATTTCTAATGAACACCAAGCTTGGACATACCATTAACAACTGACCGATGTCAAAGCCCAGGTCTCTCAAGATTGCTCATCTTTCAGGTGGTGGAGTCTTGACCAGTTCTTCTCCATGCCAATGAAAGCAGAGGCGAAGAAAGGTGAATCCTGTCAGCTGCATAAGATATAGAGATGAACATTAAGAACTGCCTTTTGTTTTTTTCTAGGTTTTATTTATTTTTCTCTTTTTCCTTAGTTTTTGTAAGCTAAAATTCTGGATCAGTTGTATTCATATATCGTGTAAATCTGTACATGTAGATGGCTGTAACTTTTCTGCTTAACAGATTTTACTCCTTACTATGCCTGTCACTGGTTTAAGCAATCTGTGTATAATTGATTTCTTCAGTAAAACAGATAACATTTGCTTAAAGCTCCTCTGATGGCTTTACAGCCTCTACATTAGCAACAGCACTTCCATCTCCACTGGTATTCTAGTAAAATATAATTATTATATATCCATCACAGACAAAAAGATGAAAAAGTGAGCAGTGAGAGTCAGTGCTGCATTTTCCCTGGGCTCAGCACTGCCTGAGTGTCAGATTGTTCAGCTCTTACTGCAGTCACTAAATGACTCCTAACGCTGTCCCTCTCTCTGGCCCCATGCCATGTATTTTTCTCTTCACTGACTTAATACCAGAACCAACGATATTTCCGACTCTAGAAATAAATAGGCCCTTAATTGCCTTTCAGGTAAATTGACTTATTTCTAACTTCAGCAGAAACCTTTCTCTAACCATAAATAAATAAATACAATAGGATTTACTTTGTACAAAGTAAAATAATGACTTTTGTTATACATGTTCTACTTCAGATAATTAAAACAAAACAAAATATAAAACTATCCCTCAGGACAAAATGTTTTTGCCTGGAAAGGACATAAGAAAGGGAAAAGAAGACAGAGGCATGGAGGAACTTAATTGTACCACACAGGGAAGACTCAAGGGAGTGCAATGTGGCTTCTCTCCCCCTCTCTCCACCATTCTGTGGATGGCAATTAGACATCAACATACTGGACAGTGGTTGCTTCTAACTGAGAAAGGAAAGGCTTCACACAAGAATTTTTAAGTGGTTTTATTATTATATCCAAAGCAATCACTACGGACAGATTTGTAAAACAATGAACTTCCCAATATAGCACATATGGAGAAATAAGATTTCCACCTTCCAACGAGAAGCAGACATGCATGAGGGATTTCAGTGCCAAGACAGGTCAGGCTGTAACAGACAGTGGACAAACTGTATTCTCTTTGCTTTCAATCTACTAGCTTTCAAGGAGGAGAAAAGTGCATTTTTCCCGCTTTCCTTGGAAATCAGAAGTGAGGGAAAGCCTTCCTGCCTGATCCTCTTTCTGACCCTAAATAATGAACATACTCGTGATGAGTGAAGGTCATTCTCATCAGCCACAGAATAGAACGCTCTTGAAAAGTAACACTACTCTGTCTGAGCTGAATCCAGGAAAGCACAGAAATGCAAGCTTAACTTGGGTAGACTCTTCATGGGCATAAATGATTTTCTGAGTTGCGGCCAGAGTGCTCAACACCTTACAAGACCTGTCCCCAGGTGAATACCCTGGATGTGATCGCTTCAAACAGAGTTCTGCTACCATTATCATCTCTGCGTGTTCCTGCTGCTGAGTGTCCCCAGCCTGGGTTCTGCCCCCAGTCACCTCGGGTGTATCATGCAGGGTGGTGGTGTAGGCAGGTGGGAGGCAGTCGCTGTGTCTGTGTATGCTATGCCAAAAATAAATATTTGTGGCTCAGGGATCATCCTGCAGCAACACCTTCTCTTCTCCCCCTGCTTCTCCTTTGTTTTTATTTTTTAAATCTGAGCTTTCTCCTCTCGTGTGTGTTTTAAATGAGAGAAAACTGTGTGCTGCAAACCCACAAAGTGATTATTTCTCAAATCCAGGATGTCAGGGGAGAGTGAGGTTTCTGAGCAAGCTGACTAAATCGAATATGCAGAATGTTAAAACAAAAAATGGTGTATTTCACACTGCTGTGGCAAAACCAGTCTGGAAAATTTAGATCCCATTTGAGATCTGACTCTCACATGTGTTTTGTAAATGCACTTGAAGGCAATGCTACATTTCATTTTCCTGGAACAAAACTGTCTGATAAAAACACTCAGAAAAGTCACTGGGATGAGAAGTGAAGGATGGAGATAGTTGATCATGTAATATTTTAGCTTTTGTTTCTTGCTTAATTATTGAATTGTTCATTCACAAAACTATAGGCAAACATCTTTGCTGGTTAAAACATTAATACTTATACTTTAAACAGTATTTTTTTCTTGCCTTTCACTGCAAAGATGACTGATATGGTTTAGTGTGACACAATTTTACATCCCAGATAACTTCTCAGGGAAATGTTATACGCTGGTTTAAAATGACAGTAGTGAGGGTTTTTTTTTTCCCTTCAGCTTGCAGAAGGTGCTAAAACAGTGATCCTCAGCTGTGAGGATCTCAAAACCTCTTGCTCAGAATTAAGATTCATGGCAGTTTTGTGAGAGCAGGAAAGATCTCTGTGTGAGAGGCAGCTGATATTTTTCTCCCACCATAAATCTTGATTTCAAAACTCTGATTTCAGAAGTGGGAAAACTGAAGCCCAAAGAGCTTAAGGGGAAAACTTAAAAGTGCTTATTTGGCCTAGATTCAACAGTGTTAAACTAGCTTAGATACTTGGGCACCTAAATAGCACCAGGTCTCAAAGACTTTCATATTATGAGCTCTGAAAAATTAGAATATGTAGATTTGATCATATTGCCCCTTTGGCAAAGAGGATTTAGGCTGAAAGTATGTGAGGGGGAGAAGATGGCCAAGATCTGATCTGAATGTATCAGTGTAACTAAAGACGCATTTTAAAACTGTTCAATTATATCATTTTAAAAACTTGGCACAGTTAATTCATCTTGCTTCTATTCATTTAGCTAGAAACCCTAGTCTTAAAGTGTATGGAGCTGTTTGGTATGGAACCTGCCTGACTTCTGCTTGATTTTTAACAGATTGCAGAGATGATGCCTCCTGGACCAGTGTAGGTGTTGCCCAAGGAGCCAGGCAAGGCTTCCTTCTGCATCCTTCTCCTTCTGCCTCAAATGTATGTAGTGTTGGACTTGCCATCATTTTCTGGTTCTGTCAGTAGTCCTGAAACAGCAGCAGGTGATGTAGCGATTTTCTTCCTCTCCAGTACGGGAAGGGAGAACAGAGAGCATTTACTGCAGAATCCAGACATCAGACCTCACTATTATTGCTGCCAAAGCGTGGCTAAAATGTTTGCTTGTAAAAATAAAGGGTGCATCTACTGCTTGGAGATCACTGAGCCACACTGCAGAGCAACCCAGTCACTCTGGATCGCATCTGCTCCTTGTGTTGGTTTGGTCCTGCTATATGTCCTTGTCTGCCACGCGTGCGCTTGTCTACCACTCACTAAACTGCCTTAGCACTAGCCAGCAAACAGCATCCCCAAATCAACAAAATGCTGCAGCTGAGAGCCCTGGGAGGTGAAAGTGTGGGCCCTGTCTAACAACCTCTGTCACAGGATTCTCATCCTTGCTATACATGTTTTAAAGAGTGTGAGCAGAAGGTGTGACTACAAGTGATTGATTCTTAAGGATGATGGATTGTAGTCTATATTGCTCATCGTAAACCAAGAACCCTATTTACAGTAAGAATAAAATTGCAGTATCATGTCGGAAAGTAACTTAACAGTATGACCACAGATACACTTTTTAAACTGTTTTAAATAGTTTTATTCTTCCTGCTAAAAGACTCCCTAGGCTGGAACAATCAATGAGTACTTTGATCCACAGAGCCAATTTTGTAATGAATCGCTGCTATCACATTTTTTGCTCCTATCTCTAAATGGCTTACACAAATCATAGCTGAGGAAAGACATTCCTTGTATGTTAACTTGTACCTGGTTCTCCCTGCTAAAGAAACACCTTTACTAAAATTTGTGGAGCAAAGATGTCTCACTGCCTCTGGCTCCCTGCACTAGCAAGAGCTGTCGCTTTTCAAAGACGGGGAAAGAGGTAAAAATATACATGACAGCTTGTTTAAATGGGACTTCAAATACATTTAAGGTCATAGTCTCCATTTTGATGGAGTTTTGCTTATTTAAAAAATATATTAAAATTCTGAGGCTTCAGCATTTAATAGCTAAATTCTTTCATGAGCTTAGAATCACTACGGAAACAAATGTTTAACCTCTCCTTCCTCATTCAGACATTCAAGAAACATCTTTTCTTAGACCTGGAGTTTTATTGGTCTGTGCAAGAGTCAAAAACGTAGATACTGATGTTCAAACCCAGTTCTTCCATGGGGCGTGTAGGGAGCGAGCACTTATTGGTGGAGAACAAGTGCAGTAAATAAAAGTTCTTCAAGTCTGGGCACTGTGCAGCTCATTTCCTTCTTGGAAACACACCTGAGAGTTTCCATGAAATCCCCCAACTAGTAATGACTCTTTCCCCTTTTCCATTACTTTTTAGGAGTGAGTTATTCCAGGTTTCTATTACCTCTTTGATCTCCTTAGTCCTTTCCAGAAATTCAATTGGAAAGCATAGAGCTATTCATCATTCACATACCTAACTCATAGAGGAAATTATGCAGAAGAATCGTCAGGATGAAATTTTATTCCTGTGGGGTTTTTTCCAAGAGAAAAATATCTGATGTGTTTATTCTATTTAACTTTTGAATATAGCAAGGAACTTTTTATCTGTTATGTGTTTCCCTGAGCAAACCTTGAGTAATGGCTGTGATACTAGAACCTGTTGCTAATATTTCCTTGTCCTCCCTTGTGTCACAACCCTGATTATCATCATTCACTCTTCTTCAATTCCTCTCACCTGCTACATCATATTTTTTCAAAGCAGGGACTGATATGTAATGTGTTTTTTTGGTGCCTAATCAAACTAGGCACTTAGCCTTAGATAGGAAAGGATTATTAGTATTAAAAATAATAGAAGTTTGAAGTTTGGCAGTTCTGCCACTTTTGAACTATCCCCATGGGGAGAGGAAGAAAGCCACAAATGGACTTTTTTTTTTACTATGTTGTTCAGAGAAGTTCAGGGAATGAGGATTACGTTTTAATCTTCTCATAAATCCAAAATGGCTGAAGGAATTTTGTTCAAACTTTTTAAAAAATCACTTCGAGAACAAGTCAAAGTATGCTTTTTAATAGTAACTATGTAATTTACTGTAGAGAGGTTGACAACTGAATTGAGAAGTGGAATTAAATTTAAAAATGTGCTTGAGTGTGCTATCCTTCTCTGCAATGGCAAGAAATTTTTTCATAGCATACGTCCAATCTTTCACTTAAAAAGGCAACTAGTGTCGAACCTGCTATTTTCTTGATGAATGAAAACAGTTTTCTGCTGTTGAACTGATAATAGGCTTTTATTATACTAACAGGAAGACATCTTCACCAAATCTATCAAGAATCCAGTATGTAAGTACTGTATACAAGCTATCTACTGGCACTTTTCCCAGGAAACTGATTTATCTTTTCAGCGACAAATAGCAACTGCTACTGCTTAATCGGGCAATATTTGTGGAATGTCATTTTAATGGGAACACATTCGGTCAGTGTCAAATGACTTAAGTGATGTTTTAAGTACATAATTCCATACTAAGATTCCAACTGATCACTAAAAAATTGTGACATTTCAGCTCTGGTATTTCAAGGTGGAAACTAATTTTTAACCATAGAAACAAAGAAATGGAAGATTGAATTTTCTTGGGTTAAACCCTGAAATTTAGCTTCAAGTAAAGGCATGCGTCACAACGTAGAAATGAATTCTCTTTAATTATCTTTTAAGCATAGTGTGACACACACATTGCGCTGTTTTGTTTTGTTTTAATGCAAGTGTAAGTAGCCCAAACAGACGTAGCCGGGTTGGTATATGAAAATTTCAGATCTAGCCTAGCTGCCTCTTGTGGATCATATGTTTTTAGGAAAAACAAACATTGACTTCAATGTAAAGGTGAAAAAACAGATGAAAGATTCTGAAGTCTGTGCTATAATAGATGATCTGATATTCCCTTGTGATCTTAGAAATGTGTGAATCTGCTCAGCTGAGAACATCACATAAACCCATCTCAGATGACCATCCAACTAGCTGTCTGACCTCAAGTTTAAGTACACCATGGACTCAACCATGCACTGGTGCATCAGCACTCATTTGGCCTACCTATACAGTTTCTAACTTCAGTAAAAACTAAGGAAAAAATGTCTTATCTTCCATAACTATAAAACAAAGATGAAATTGTCAAGACTGATTAAAACTCACCTCTTGAGTCTACTTTAAAATTGATTAGAAGCTTTCCCAATCAGGTACTACATCTGAGGTGGGAGGTGACAACAAATGACTAGGCACTGCTCTGCAGCTATGGTCTCTTTGGGATTAGCTGTAGTCCCCAGTGCTCTGCCTCATGAGCACTGGGCTCCAGCATTAGTGCCCATTAGGATGCGTGAAGTTGATACTGGGGTCTGCTGAGTGTAAGTGACCGAACTGGTCATGCAGACACCACTTCTGATTTGAGTCTTTTATAGTTGCTGCTTCCGCAGAACAAAGGAGATGTAAATTACCTGATGCTAATTAACCTGAGACAAGTGAAACAGGAAATAAACCTGAGGCTATGTGATGACGACTTGTAAGACACTACTCTGGCACAGAGGGAGAAGAAAATTCACTCTATTGCAGGCCTCCTCAAAGTGGTATTCAACGGTGCCATTTTAAGTTTTTCGACAGCAGAAGACTTCGTATCTCATGACATATTACTGTTCTAGTCGATACTGAAGGGCAGAGTTAAGGTTGTTGTAATGATCTTTCATGAATTTTTCTAGCACTTTGATTCCACAAAGAATCAAGATCTTTATCATAACCACCTCCTTAAAGGCCAGAAAATACATTTTATGTTCATAAACTTAATTACAACATGGAAAAAATTCAGGGAACTGTTTATGTATGGAGTTAGAAATAGACACACAGAACTGCGATACTTAGACATTTGGGATGTTTTGAAAAAAACCCCGTAGATGTATGTTATTATTTTATAAAAAATATGTATGTTAAAAATATACTTGCTTTTTGTTGTTTTTTAAAATTTCTCTTAAGGCAGTAGTATTCTACAAAGATGACATCAAGAACATAAAGTGTTATTAAATAATTCTATAAAATTTGTTACATAAATTACCTCAGTAAAATATTTTATGCTTTATGTTTTGCCTGCTTCTAATACCCTAAGGTATACTTGCTAAGATGAATGAAGCCTAATTTTTTAAGTATTTAGTCTAATGCCACTACTGTATTTTCCATTTGACAATAGAACTAGTAACATAAACAAAAATATTGTTAAACCTCAGATCATGAGGCTGAATCCTAATGCTATGAGCTTATATACTAACATGATCAAAATATAATATTACAGAAACTGTGAACATATTGAAATAAAAACAAATTTTATCACCTTATTATTTTAGGACTTCCTGAGAAGACCTTGTTAAAGTAAAAAGGCCTACCATGACACTAAAATTGATACTCCATTTCAAACCCTTTGTTAGTGTTAGTGTGTGTGAGAAAATATCTTGACCATACATGACAATCAAGTCCATAGTATCCAGTTTGAATGCTTTGTGTAGGAAGATGTGTATTTTACAGAGGCATGCTAAACCAGCTAAAGTATAAACAAATATGGTTATAAATTTTAATGAAACTTTCCTGGATGAGAGGAGCTTGTTTAACAGCCTAGAGCAATGAGATGAGGTCCTTTCACACTTAAAAAAAGTGCATTTGCTTATTTATATTTTGGGGGTTTGTTTTTGGTTTGTTGTTGTTGTTTTGGTTTTGTTTGGTTTGGTTTTTTGTTTTGATTTTTTTTTTTTCAGTTCCTGAAAAAAGGAGAATGGAAGAGTGGGTTTTTTCTGATATTTAACCACCAACCAATCAGCCTCATTTTGCTCCTTGGTAAAAACCTAAGCAAGTTCTCTTTGAAGACTTTTCTAGGCCCATGAAAGAGAAGGTGGTGACTGAGAATACCAGGGGTAAATCAGCTCTGACATCCCTGATTGCCTTCCAAAATGAAATGGTCTTTGGATGATAGAAGAGTGGTGGGTGCCATCTATCTTTGCTTTACTAAAAATTGCATTTTTTACATTCACATCTTTCCCCCGGTAAGCTGAGGTGGAAATGGTGGTTCCTCTAGCAATAAACATCTAGGAGGACAAGCTTTGTATCTTGAATGATTTTAAGGGTGCAAAATCTAATTATTATGAACCAATTATGAAAAAAATCTGTCCTGGAAGTAGAATAAGATTCTAGCCCCCTGCTTAAGATTCTGTTGATATCCCAATGATGGTTGAAAAGACTTTTGATTGCTATTCGTTGCAATATTTTAATTCCACACTTTACGCTTCAATGGGTGTCCTGAAAGAGTGGGGAAATAATTCCTTAAGAAGAATTTGATTTGGTTTTCCATAGAAGTAGACCTTGACTTTACCTTTACTATTGACACATTGTGTCATATTTATACACTCAGAACTAGCCTGATCAAAAGTTTGAGATGCAAATTCATACTTCTGTCTCCTAGGTCAGGCTGACAGGAACCACTGGGGTTTCCTTTTTAGCCTTTCCTTACTGTGCAGAAGCAATTAACTTGCTGGGATTATCTGTGCATTAGCATCTATCAAATTATCTGCTATCACACTGAACTAAGATATTGATCTCTCCTCTCCTCTCCTGTCTTTTCGTGGCAAATTATTATTTGTGGCCTTGGCTCATTTAAGTAAGATGAAAAAAAACACCTACTTCTTCACACTTACTGCATAGGGGAATTTAAGCACGCACTTACTAATGAGGATTGGTACACTGGACGCTTTAAAATTAGATTCAAGTTAAGTGCCTAACCTGCGTGAACTTGATCCCATCCTCAGTCATTAATGGATTATAATGATATTCATTTTACAGAAAAGCTCACTTAGAATGTGTGTTAGCAAATTCTATCTGAAATTTTTCAAAGCAGCACAAGTTACTTGGATGGCTGTTCTCATTCGCTTAAGTGAACTTGTAGGCAGCTGTCAAAAAATGCTCTCCAGGACAGAGGGCATCATTCTTCTGCTTCTACAGTGCCTTGGCAGTGCAGTCCTAATCTGTGACCAGGCCTTCTGTATATTGTCTTCAATATGGGTAAAAATAAGTAAAAATAAGACAATAAATCTGTTCATTAGTGGAGGAAATATTTCCTCCTATCAACTAGCCAGGAATAAATAGAGAAAAAATGTTGTTTGAACATAGAAAGAAGAAGCGTCAATTTTTAAGTCATTAATTTGTTTTTATAGTCAGGTGGTTTAACATTATATTTTCTGTAGTTTGCAATTTGAGAAGCTGAACAGGTTAATTTTGTATCTGAGGTGGGAAGTTTGGCTTCCACAGACCTGTAACATAACTTTAATTAAATAAGACATGCAAAACTAACTTAAAGAAGAAAGAGATTAAAATACGTAGCCCTCAGAAGTTAAGAAATTGAAAGCAGTTGTCAATCCAAACATTCGTCTGAATCTCTGAAAGCTTTCTTTTTCATGAAATCATTACTTTGAACAATCATGCTTTAAAAAATGTTTTAATGCAGAAGTTGGAAAATGACCATTGAAATAAACTACTCACACGTTCTGTGGTACTTATGTATTTTTCCCCTTGCACACTTTCTTCACTAGTCTCTTGTCCAAGGCAATGGAAGTCAGCTGGAGCCTTTCTGTTTGTTTCCAGGGCACTGAATCACTTCCCAAGTGAGATGCTAGTCCAGGAGATGGGAGAAGAGACACACCAGCTGTAGGTCAGGGGAAAAGAGAAGTGAATTACCCTGTTACTTCTTGGGATTTTCTGCATAAGTGATTCTCAGTATAACATATGTACTCTGGAGCTAGTGTGTCGTTATCATGAATCCATTTGGCGTTCTTTGTAATGGCCGTGATCATCAATCCGATTAGTACTCATATAGGTGTCAATGATGTTCCATTACAATTTATTATTAGTTAATGAACACCTATATTAGGCTCATACTACACTCATTTTAAAAACTACTTAAAAGGGTTAGCCATGAAATTTAGTGGCAGCCAAGTTCTGTATCTCAAATCAATCCTCAGCTTCCTGCAAGGCTTCCCTCTGGGAGTGAAATCTTAGTGCCTGTAAGATACCTGCTAGGGGACAGAGACCTTATAGCCCTGATTTTGGGCTGGGAATGATGCAAAGCCCACTCAAACAGTGCTCTCCAGCTGCTGGGCTCCTTCTGCCTCCATCCTCTGCCTTCCTGCTCAACCAGAAGCTACCAGCCTTTGGCCTTGTGCAGTATTTTTGCATGTGGTGAGAGTCAGGCGAGGGAGCTCTTTCCCAGGAGCAGGGACCAGAAGGACCCTGATTTTGTGCCAGCACTTCCCTCAGCCATAACCAAGAAGTCAACTCTGTACTCACCCAGCATCCAGCCCAGGTCCTGCTGCCATAGGAATCAGGCTGTCACTAACAGAGCCAGGAGATCCTGCATCCAGACAAGAAAACTGCTCAGTTGTCCCTAATCGAGGGGTAATAGTCTTTTCCTCATAGAAAGTAAAGGTCTCACTAGTCAGCTGGTCAGCACTAGCCTGCCTTTTTGTGTGCCCTGGCTACTGTCCTTCTGAATGAGAGTGAAAACCAGAAAGAAAAGACATGGAAAACCAGTAACAAAAGCCATGGTTTTTGATCTTTTTTTGTTCTTTCCTTCTTTCTTTCTCTCTCTTTCTTTCTTTATTTCTATTTATTATTCTTATTATTTTCTATCCTGGGGAGCTACCTTTGAGATCACTGGACTTTGCAAAGTCTGGTTTGGGCCATAGTTTTGAATGGAAACATAGGCAAAGGAGATGGCTCTTATATTTGGTTTGTATTGAAATAAATGGGGAAATAATACATGATGTTTGTATATCACTGCTGATACACAAATCGTTGTGCGTATGTCTGCTGATATTCTGCATGAATCACTTTGCTTGAAATTATTAATGCTCAGAAATCACGACAGTGAAAGCATCTGTGGTTTTGATAGGAAAGCAGAGGCGTGCACACTCACTTCTGGATATAGGATAAGGCTGTTTCTCATCGCTTGGCCAGGCTGACTCTCCCCAGGCCCAGGGCACTCTATGCCTGTCTCCCTGTTGCAGCTTTGTTCTGCTTCCACCAGTCTGGGTGCTGTGCTCTTCTGGCTTGCACCCCAGGACTGCAGGGTCTTGCCTATCTCCAAGGGATTACCCTACCTATTCCTTCAGTACCTCTTTCTATATTACAATTTGTCATACGTGGCACTTTTCATTCCTTTCCGCCTGTTGTTAACTATTTATTGTGGCTTAGTATCATGCTTTAATCCTTCCATGCAAGTATTTATTTGCCCTTGAACTAGTTCTGTCTTACATGCTGCCATCAAAACAATTAAACATGATCAAAATTTATGTTTCATAACAACTTCTTCTATGGCCCTTTGTTACCAACAAAACCTCCTTTCTGATCAGTGTTTTGTACCTTTAGATGAACACATAACAGTTAGTTCACCCCCTGCTTCTCCCTTTTCACTGCTTCCTCCTCAATTCTCAGTTTCAAGGTTTAATGTTATATTAGTTAATGTTGCGTCCAACTTCTTTTACAGCAGTTGTTGGAGCATGCCCCTTTGTGGTTCTCCATATATTTTGGTGCCAGATCCTGCCAATTCAAAATACAACTCCTCAGTTCTTCTTGGGTTATCATCCTGGCCATGCCATTTATCCCTTTTTTCACCCTCTGTTTATCATTGCCTTTGAGTTCCTTCCCAATCCTTACTGCAGAGTCAGTATCTTGCATCTCCCATCCTCTTCACTTTGCCACTGTCATTCCCTCTTGCTTGCACTTCAGCCACTTCTGTGCTTTGTGCCTTCTTACACTATGGAGCAAGGTCTCAGTGCAGATCCACAAGGCTGTGACTCTAATTCCAGATTCTGATACTTTTTGTATACTTACCGAAAGGTTTTAGGACTGATACTGACAGAATTTTGCTGTGAATTAGTAGAGAAGGGTGCAATATTGCTCTCTTTTCATTCTGGCTCATGCAGATATTCGCTCAGAAGTTGATCTCTCTGTTGAGAAGACCATGTCTCCACCAGACATCTAGATAGCACCTAGCACATTGTCAGTGCCAATGGAATACAATAACAACAATAATAATAACCCCCACCCAGAAAACCTCATTAAGGACCTCAGGTATCCCTTGAGTTAGGTATCGATCCATGTAAAGGATTGCTGTGTCATGCACTTACATGAAAGGCCAAATTTAAATCCTCCAAAGAGCCACAGAAGAGCTCACATTACATCTCCACAAAGAAGTTTGATTAAATGTGAATTTAGTTCAAGGTCTGATGTGTACATATTAAAACACCAGACGATCTTTTAATCAAAACTTGGACCCTTTTGTGTGGCTGAATTTGTGATTTTTGTTAGGTGATATTGACATGGATTGTTCACTGATGCATTGTGATTTAATGCCATGTGACCATAATCCTTGCATGCAAATGATTAATTACAAAGCATATTTGATTTTTTTAAAGGACTTATCATGCTTCCTCCACTTCTGCCTCTGTTTAGATTGCAGTTTAAAAGCCACATACCTTTCATTTTTTATTTTTGTTTGAATTTTGTCAGAAGATGTAATAATTCACAAGCTATTTAGCTTTCGGATTAAAACAGGTAATTGTTGTTTGTAAAATATTATGGCTTTCAGTCTAGAGCAACTTTAAACATTTCAGTGTTTGCTGCGAGGCATGAGGAGACAGTGACACAGCTCATTTCCTCTGCTGAGCTCTCTTTGCTGCCTTGTACAACACTTATTTCAAAGCACGCCACAGCTTAGAACTGTCGTGATCCCCATTAATATAAAATCATTGACCTCTGCTCCTGCTGGTGCGACTAAATTACATTCTGCTGCTCAGCAGCAGCCGCATATGGGGCCAGCTCTTTTAGTCATGGCCAGGTGCCTTGATGCCAGCGCTGCCCCTCCTACGCACAGGGTTTTCCTTTAATGAGGATTATGCACCTTCAAAGATCGAGGAAACCCACTCCCAGGATAGCAGCTTTTCTAACGGCATCTGCCCTTGTCGCACACAGTAACTCAGTGTTGCAGGGAGCTGTGGAGGGGAGCTCCATTTTTCCCCTTGGTGAGGAACTGTGAGGGGTCATGCTTTGGTAGTTGTGCTCTCCCTCGACCGACAAACCCGGGACACTGTGAACAGAAATATCACATTTTTATGAAGCCCTGTAGTGCTGTGTTAGAACAGTACATCATGTCAAAACATGGGCGGGATTCCTTCCCCCTCCTTCTTGCCCTCTTGTTCATGCTGCACAAAAATAAAGTGCACTTAGTGCAGTTTTATAGTCTGCACATTGCATTCTTACAAAAAAAAAAATTATAATTTTATGGGATTGATTAGGCTTGATACAGCTTCTGAGTGTGGTCAGCTTTTCTCACTGTGTGGTCTTTCTTGCGTTTTTTTCCCTGACCCTTTTCACCCACCCCCACCCCCTCAAGACACTCTGCTTTGTGAGCCATGGTGCATTTCTGCCTGTAAGCTCTGTTCACTACAAATGGGCCCGAGCAGCAAGGTTTTACGCCAAATCTTCCTAAATGTGGTGTTGCTCAACAAGGATACGTTTTATATCCTGGTCTTGTAATGAGTTACGTATTCTTAGACTTTGGCACCTGTCAGGGAGACTGGATACTGACGATAACGTCTGCTATAACACTTGAACTGCCGCAGAAATTGCCAGTGCACTCATTTTGGGTCCACTCCCACCAAGCAGTATCCATCACATTAAGCTTCTGATAATGTCAAAGTGAATTAGCAATGATTATCTCCTTCTTGATGGGAGTCAAATTCTTATAGATCTGATCATGGGAGAACAAGTAACAAAAATTTGGCAGAAAAGGTTTTCATACAAGACAAAGAGAAAATGTGTTATGGAACTTGCACAAATACATCTTTCTTTAGTTATAAAGTATCTCTGTGCTAAGGAGTTTAACATCATTGTTCTCTTTGATAACTATCAGTATTTTTTCATACTTTAGGCTACTGCATGATTTTATTTGATATTAATTTGGCAATTAATTTAAATCTTACACTATTTGGTTTTTTTGAAGGACTTTGGAGTTTTGTATTCCCAGTACAGATAACTGCAAGTGTTGCTGTTGACTATAATAACCACATGGTGTATATTCTTTGTTATATTCTCCCTTGTGCTCCCAGTGAAAGTTAATGCTGACCGAAAATGATCTGGACAGGAAAGCGGAAGATTTAGAAATTTATTGTTGATAGTACCAGTAGCCAAATTGCAGATAAATCTTTGTAATGCAAAGGAACGATTCCTTGTTTTTCTTTTGTGTGCGCATGTGAGAGGGGGGAGGAGGAGGTTTTTAATTGTGTTTTGTTCTTTATGAAAGGTAACATCTGGATTAACAACTTGCTTCTGAAAGCTGATACCCAAACAGAGTGCTTTCTTTACTGAGAGATGTCCTAACCCCAGTCACACGACTGCTAATTTGGCTTTTCTCTTAATCTCTGCAGAACTTGCTGAGCAGAAGCAAAACTATGTGCATGCTAATAGCTCACTTTCTACAGACTCCCCTCTCCCCCTCAGAGTGTCTGGTGTGCAAAGCCGAGCTGGAACAAAGATACACTAATTATTCTCCATTAATTTGTCTGCTTGAATGGTCCTAAATACCAGAGTGATTAATTAGCACAAGGCAGCCAGGGCAGGATGTCACACCCTTCTCTGCGTTTAAGTGTCGGCAAGGTTGTGCTCAAGTGTTGACAACAGCATATCTTTAATTTTCTCCAAGAAGAAAAGTTTAGTCACTACAATTAATTTGAGGTTGGCTAGCTTGCAGGAATAAATATAACATGCAGAATAATAATATTACTGCTGCTTAGGCAATTTTTTACATCCTTAGGGTACGGTAAAATTTTTTGGCACCTCAGTTATTGAACGTTGTTTTTCTATAATTGTTTCAATTTGGTTTAATTACTTTTGTGCATTTTGCAGTTAAAAAGTGGATCATAAAACAGTTAGAAATTATTCTCTCTAATGACTTGGGATGGAGTATACATGAATGGCTTGATATGATAGATGAATTAAAGAAAGGCAAATAATGTCCATTCAGTTTCTGAATTATCTTAATTCAGTGTTTTTTCATAGTGACTTGCCCAAAAAAGTACGTGAATCTCAATTAAAAAAATTACAGACCTAGTCTGCAGTACTACAAGTAAATTAAGTAAAATAACTTTAAATTAAAATAAACCCATTCCGGTAACAGTTGACCTGAGAACAGCACTTGAGTTGCCCTTCTGTTTACATACAGAGCTGCTAAAAGAATAGTTAACAACAGTTTTCTAAAATTATCTCCATAATAATGCTAAGATTTATATATGCATGTGTCGACTGCATAAGAGAATTGTTTGTATTTGATGTATCAAAATAACAGCTACCCTCAGATAAATCCTTTAAGGGGCCATACCAGCACCTACAGAGAGAGCTTCATCTCTCCTCTCATTGTTAGTTGCTATTGTTCTCCTTGTCAATTAATTCCCCATAGTAAATGTTTGACCACATTGTGGCCAATACAAGCCGCTTCAATGTATGTTACTTTCCACTAAAACTGACTCTCTGAATCGTTCCTTGCCATGTTTCAGCCATCAGTGCATATTCTATTTTATCAGTGAATTCTTTCTTCAGCTATGTGAGTGCACAGTTCTGATGTTACAATGAGAGTTTGGGAAAGAGTTTAACCAAATGAGGAACATTTGTTAGCTGTTTGAATTGACAGAACTTATGCATACCAAGTTTTGCAGAAAGATGTAAGTGCTAGGATGCATAGTGAGACATCCAACTATGATTAAGTTAGCTATTGCAACCATTATGGCACCTGCTTGCAAGTAAACAACAGACAATTCTGACAAAAGCTACTAGTTGCTAGCTCACTCTAAGGTCAATAAAAATAAGTAGACACAATAGACTGTGAATATGAGCCGTGAAGTACAGATGATGGAACTTTATTTTAAAAAAGGGTAAAGAACAGGTCATTAAGAAATACCACTGCTTTTTCTGTGTGTCTTGAATTTTTCTGCTTGCTGAGTTGCTTAAGTAGGAAATTTTTGCATCAGAAGTCTGTGATTGCTCAGTCTGTTCTCTGATTGGTGAATGATGGTCAGAAACTCCTATCCCTAATTCATAATGTTCTTTTAGTTCCCGTCTTAAAAATAATTCCCTACATTTTAGGTTCTAGGTCCTTACTTGACATATAGTGACTCGTTAAGCTTGTCTTCCTTCTGCCCAGCGCTCTCATTTCAAAACCATCATTTCCCCATTTCTTCTCTTTTAATCACTGTCTGTCCCCGTAAGTTGACACACTTCATGCGTAGTATCTGTGGCTTCCTATAAAATAGCTTTGTGATGAGAACACTTCAGATCAAACTGTCTAGATAGGGTATTGGGAAAAGAGAAAACCTGCATAATTTTGAGCTTTTAAGTGGTTGGTTTGACCAGAGAAATGGGACCAAACTACTCAAATATACTCTCCACTCATGTGAATGAGTATTAACTTTTGAGGTCTGTCCCAACAGCCTTGTCGTAGGCAGTGTTCTTCACACTCTCCTACTTAATTAAAAACAGCATACATCAAGCTGTTGTGAAAACGAATGAGCTGATTTCTGGGAGAATCAATTCAGTGTAGTATTACAGAGCCATGCTTGTTGGTAGTGATCCAACTTGGATTTCTTGAAAGCTGATAACCCTACAGCTAGTCCCATTGTTCTTGATGGGTCTAAAATTATAAATCAGAAGTGGTTAAATCTGTTACAAAACTTCAGGTGACCGCAGAATAAGAGGTAGGTTCAGCAACACATACCTTGCCTCACTGTTGTCTGGTGGCTCTAAAGTATTCTTTATGACAGAGTAGAAAGCAGTTCTAGAGCATCGTAATTTCTGAGCATGAACCCTAATATGTTAATTTCTGCCTTCAGGTGATATATTAATGATTTTTTTCTTGCCTTTATTTTCAAAGGGCTCAAAGTCCAAGTTATTTGTCCAACATAGTAAAAATAAGAAATGTACCAAAGGACCTTCTTTGCAGTGTTGATATTGAAAGAAATTTGTTGTATATTTGGTGCACTGGAAATGTTATTTTAAAGTGAAAAAGTTACTCTTGTCATTCTGAAAGTTCAGTACTGGCGTCAGTTTACCTGCTATGTCAGTGCTGGTCAAAATGAGTCCTCCCTGCATGGTGAGAGCAGATCCAACTTGTGTAGGTGGCCTGTTAGCTGAACTATGCTAGCTGTTGCACCTCTTTTCTTTCCTCCTTGTGTTACATTTTCACTTAAAACATCTCACTTCCTCCATATGGCAACCAAGTGAAAAGTCCATTCCACACAGAGAAACATAGGACCAAGTTCAGAGATGCCCAACATGCAGATGGTACAGAATTTCACTAGAATTTCCTTTGTAATTAACATTTTATAAGTTGACTCTCTCTTTATCCCCTAGCAATTGATCTTAATTATTTGCTGGAGACTGTGGTAAATCAAAGGCAAAATGCAGCTGTTTTTCTGGAGGATCTCTGAAGTGCCTCCTAACATTTGGCTGATTAAAAAGCCACAAGACTTCTGTAGTATAGCAAAGAAAAAATGTGAAGCATTGGCAAGACAGGTTAGTCCTTCAGTTTACAGATCAGCCACCAATAAGGAACATCTAAATACGAAGCAGAATTCCAGTACAAATTGGCATAGCTTCATTGACTGCAGAGAAACTGCATTGATTAGCAATACCTGTTGAGTTCATACCTGCATGAGATCTCTGTTTGCCACAGCAGGAAGTTTTTCTGTATATGTACTTAAATTGAGTGAACTCTGGGGGGGCTAAAAAAATAACTGCAGTTATCTCTTTTGTTTTATTCAAAGCCAAGCTCTGTGACTACTTGGAATTGACAGGTCCAGCTGGACTTCCCTCAAACTTAGGGGCTGAGCATAGTTTCTTTCCTTGCAACATCTCCATTAATCTTCTGTCACCAGTTTTACCTGAAGACCCCAACTAGGGGTCCAGTCCTTTTGTGATAAACTCACATGAAGTTAAAGAGAGTCCTTAGGACAACCTTTTCAACTTCACGAGGAAATAAGATAAAGTACAGAATGTAAGCCATGGGGAAAAAAAAAAAAGAAAAATATAAAGATAAAAAATAGTAGCGGAACATTATTGCAGACTTTCCTTTAATTCCTAAGTATTCTGCTAATGTCTGAAAGAGTGACACTGAGAAACCATCCTGTCATCTTCTTTGTGGCCAAAACTATAACTACACAGTGAGTCACCTTTCCTAACCAAATGCCAACCTTTTAGTCTGTAACTGTGTTGAAATGTGTTGGGTCAATAACTCACCCTTCAAACTGTTGAGCACCTCTTTAAGAATTTTCATTGCCACCCAATGGAAATTGCAGGTTCTTATCCCATTATGAAAGAATAGATGTCTAAATGTGAACGTGCAAATTAATTTGATCCATTCCTTTATTAAATTTATATTTTTTCACATGTATCATCCTAATTTTTAGCAAGTTCTAGTCTTTAAATTGATCTTGTAGTTGACCTCCACCGCCATCCTTTATGTGTTACCCACTATTCACTAATGTTTGTTTTCTGATAATGCTTGAAAGATGGAAATTATTTTCAATCCTATTTCTGGAACAGAACCTAGTGTGTTCTTATATTTACTAGAGGAATACATGTATTTCTTGTTATTCCGAAGGTTTAATTCTGAACAACTAGGCCAAGTAAAACCAAAACACTGTGTTAACAAGCTGCGAGAGGCTATGGGATAGAAAAATGAGTTCTCCTGAACTTCTGAATATTTGATGCTGTAATTTCTGAAGCACACCAGTGCAGTAGCCTCAGAAACCTTCCTGTCAATAAAAGACATTCGGGTGAGCTCTTGGTCCAACATCTTCATCTCTGAGAGGGAAGAAAACGTGGTTTTGGTAATATATTAGCCTTTCTGATTACAGCATATATTCATGTAAAGGAGAGAGAAAGAGATCAATCCCTTTTCCATCATGTTATTTATATCCTCCACATATCACAAAAGTAATTTGGACAGGATTTGATTCTCATGCAAGGTTACATTAGGGAAATACTAAAAAATCTATCTAGTTCCTGTTACCTATTTGCAATCCTTTTATCCTCCTTTGTCACAAGACAATGCTAAATAGATATGATTGCAAGAAATATAAATCTCTAAAATATGAGGGGTTTATGTATTCTTTAAGAATTCTCATAAATAATAGGGATTCTCAAAACAGCTGATTTTTTCTCAAAAATCTATGCATTACAACAATTCAAAAACGTAATTAGGAAAACGACATTTAATATTGGCTCAGAAGCTGTTGGTGGTCTAGATCATCCAAGTTGCTAGGATCATAATGGAGAATGTATACAGAGGAAAGCAGAGTATTTACATACACAGGTTGATGATGCAGCAGACTCGAGTCCGCCATGTCCTCCTGGCAGCATTTAACTTTGGCCACAGCATTAGTCCCATTCCCTTCGAAAGGAGAATTCACAAGTTAGGATCTGACTATATTGCTCTCCTGGCTCACAGCCTTCTGTAGGATAGCAGCGCTGGGCTGAATCGTGTGGGCATAGCCATACGTTCTCATATGTGTGCACACGTGTGGACATGCACACACCTGCACGCAGACACACAGAGAGGGAAGCAGCAGACCTCATAGCATCCTAAGGAAGTAAACATGGCTCCAAATACTGCCCAAACTGGCAAAACTCTTTCTGCTGCCCTCAGTAGGTATTTCTAGGTTGTCAGCCCATTTATTTACCCCCCAGTAACTGCTGTCACTCCTGATCATTTACTCACGAAGTGCTTTCAGAAAGATGTTTACAGAAGAACCTCGTTCTGAATTTCGTATTAGTGCAAATTAGTGGGAATACTTTCCTTGGAAATGCTCTTGGGAGCCATTTTGGAAAGCTCTTGTTATTTGCTTGCTACTGTAAATTAATCCCAAATGTTTGTATATTATTCATGAACCTAAAACTCAAACAAGTTCTCTCTCTCTCTCTCTGTGTTTATATAGTTTCCACGACCAGTTGAAGTGAACAAAAATAAGATCTGGGATGTAGCCCCACAAATCCATCAATGCATAAGGGAATAGGTTGACATTGCTCTATAGTTGGGCACACTTTTGCCACTCAGTTAAAGTGAGATATTTGCCTCTATTTTTGCAGATAGGAAAGCTATGCCATGACAGGTCAAGAGTCTACGGGTAGCTTATTCACTGTATATTCTCAATCGTGGTAACTTTCTGTTATGCTGTGCTCATCTGCCACACTGTTAGAGGATTCAATGTAAGCACAGGTAATAATAACGTAAATACTTAAATAAGTGGCTTTGGCAATATGGCACAACGTAAACTGTTTTTCAGATTAAACCAAAATCCTAAGAGCAAACTTTTGATATGTATATATTCTGCTGCATATGTGCACTCTGTTTGAATACTGAAATGAAAGAATTTACCTGTTAAAATGAATACTCTGGTCTTGAGCTATTATCAAAGGGAAAAAAAGCATCCTCTTGCTATTGCATTATGTAGCGATCATTACGCATACAAGTTAAACTGAAAGTCTGTGGTGCTTTTAAAATTTGGGGTTTACTTCAGCAAGATGAATTGCACAGGAAGAAGAGAGCGTGTGTGCTGCATCATTCTGACAAAAGTTCTCATGGAAGTAATGCCATTACCTTATGAGAAGCTAAATAGAAATGTTCAATAAAACATGTGTGCATCTGCACAATAGAATAGTCCTTATATTTTACATCGAGCTACCTCAGGGTCATGGAAGGTGTTTTATTAGCACAGTCAACAATAATAGCATGATTTTTATTAGTAGGAAAAGACAGAGTGAGAGACTACTAATTATTTTTCAGCCTGAGGGGCATTTTTCCTGAAATGACTGTTAATTTGATCATTGTCGTGCAGTTCACAGATTTACATGAACTTATTTCAGTGCGACACATGGTTAAGAACTAGACTAAAAATGTTGCTTTATTAATGGTTTTCACCGAATGTATTCAAAAGTGCTAACCATGTGGGTATAGGGATGATATCGATAGTACTCAGAAGGTTGAATCTTTTCGGAAGTAGCTAGCCTGAAGCCCTTTTCATGTGATATTTTTTGTTCATGCAGTGAGATATTAAGCCTACAAGAATTAAATAAAATCCTAGTGAAATGAGATTTTTTTGGTGTTGTCTTAGGTCTATATGCAGTGGTTTTGCTAGAGGTATTTTTGTCGTGTTTTGTTTTATTTTTTAAAACTGATGTGGCAAGTCTAGGAGCCAATTGCTGTTTTAGGTAATTATTTAATTGATACATATGTCCTAGCTGTTTTTGTATGTGTGGACACATGTATAGATATAAACACACTCTTGATGAATCTTTCACTAGGAGTGGCAAAAAATCCTGGAAATACATTCCAGGTTTCAGCATTTTTAAACACTCCGGCATTTTTCTTGCCTCAGCTGTCTCCTCTCCTTTTCAGCCCATGCTTTCAGTCCTGAGGAGAGTCATATACACAATCTGAAAGGCCTTTAGTCTAGATTAAGAGAAACTGCAAGATGAAAAGGAACAAAGGCAGAGTCTCCACAAGGACAAATAGTTTGCATCTCCTTTGTCACATGCTGCCTTCACTTTTCCTTACAAAGCGATAGCTTCTCTTGCTGAGGGGGACTTTTTAGAAATGTAGAACTTTAGCATGCCGCAATCAGTGACTATTGCTGTGTGCAACTGTCCAGTGTGCAGACTGGTGGGATGTGTTGTTGCACAGCTGCATCTCTCAGCCTGCTGTGCATCCTCCGTCCTGCTGTGGCAGACTCCAACACGCGGTACAAGCGAAATGGTCTCACATAGTCATACAAACTTTATCGGAGTTGCAAACTGAACCATTTGAGCTTTGTAAAATTCATTTTCTTCGCTAGCTGTGGCAAAAGTGGTAGAAGAAAATCCCAGGCTAGGGCAGCAAGAGGTTCCAGTGAGCTGTCAGAATAGTTCCCTACTTTTCTCTTTAAGACCATGCACGTTTTGTGAGCATTCACCTTCCTGCACATGGGAGGATGCTGACAACAGCGTTCCCCAGGCTGAGGGGTGACTCCAGCCTAGAACTCTCACCTTCTTTTCCTGAATTTCCTATTGAATTGCAATTCAGTCTGAATTAGAGGGTGTAAAGCGAACTTTTGCCTCCCTTAATGCTCTAGATTGCTAATTGGCCCCTCCCTGCATCCCCCAAATCTCTAGCTGTTGTAGATAAGTGTTCTCCTTTTGACTGCTTCGAGGTCTCAGCTTTGGTCCTGCCAGCCTCCAGTCACTGTCTGCTCATCAGCAGACCCAAAAGTAATATTTCCTCTTCGTGGTTTGGCAAAGCTTATTAGATGCTCATTGCCTCTCACAGTAGCAAGAGACAGAAGTATTTTTATCTGTCTTTTTTCCATCTAGATTTGGTGATGATAAGGAACACAATTATGCAAAATAATCGTTTTCAATTCACTACTCCTAACAATTTTGCAGAGACACAAGTTTTTCAATTATACTCTATAACTGTGAGTTCCTATAAAAAATTTTACCTGGATTTATAAAATCTTTTAACTGGGATACTTGAGATATTATAGTTTACTATAACATGGATGGTCAGGTCTCGGGTTCCAATGCACTGATATCAGAAACCTGCCCTAAGCCTCTCTCCGGAAATACACTCAGACAGAGAGACTGAAAGTAGGAAGAGAGCCAAAGGATAAATTCTTGCATCTCTGTTGCAACAGCAAATAACACAGGGTTCCACGGAAGCAAAAGAAAATACAATAGGCCAAACATACTGGGATAGCACAAAGAGGTGGCACCCTTCTTAATGGTGCCTGACTCTTACCACCACCTTTACTTTGCCATGGGTCTTACTTCTGAAGAATCAGGGTGATGAAAACATGATTTATAGTCACTTTTCTGTCCTTCTCTTGTTCTAAGTTTACCTTTGTCATGGATGAAAATTTTGGTTTGTCACCTTTTCAAGTTCATTGTGGGTGTCCACAGTTATCTCCATTTTATACAAACTTATTCTCCTGCCTTAATGATGCCTTAACTATGAGACTGAGATGGAGCTGCCTTAACAGGTACCTTTTTGCTGAGAGAAGGTATCAGGCTCTTGGTCAGAACAATTGTCATAATTTTGTTTTATAGCAGTTTTGCTCATGATAGGAATTATTTATCTCAGTCATGCAGAACTGGAAAGTTACCCTGAGTCCAGCTATTACAATAATCTGCAGGAAACAAAAGTAGGAAGGTTAGGAAATAAACAGACACAATCAGCCAGGACTGGCTGATAGTTAACATGAATTCTCCATTTTTTGTGTTATGGTCATTCTCTAAGGACTCCCTATGAGGTACCAACAGATCCTGACATGCAGCTCCATATCCTAGACTTTGAACCATTCTATCATCTGTAGTAGCCACCATGATTATTCACAGGCTCTTCTCTGATATGTAAGATCTAAATAGCAAGGTCCCTTCTGAACCTTTCAGATACAATGCACCTTTTTCTGAGAGCCGTTACTTCAAATAAATTAGATCCCTTAGGATTTGAACTGTATTATTAATATTTTTAAGGAGTGTTATCACCACAGAATTGTGATATGCTAATAAATATTTCATTTTTAGTAAATTCTTACTCTATTTTGTGTATATTGAAAAAAGCTAAAGCCTCCATTTCAAAAAAAGAAATTCAGCTTTGTAAACTCTTTTACTTACCAATTTTATCACTCTCTTCCAAGAACTTGAAGGAAAGGTAAAACTAAAGACTGAATATTGGGAAAATAAAATATATTTATTTTCATCTAAAAGGAAAACAAAAGACCATTATTCCAATATCTACGGCCCTTCAGCTCTACTCGACATTAAAACATAATTTTTAAAACCAATTCAATCAATTTGAGTTGCATCACACATCTGTTGAAGTAAGCCTTAATTCTATATAACTGATATCACATATTTTTATACTATTCATAGCATAAAAATCTCTCCGTAACTTTTCTTCAAAACTCTTTTTTTTAATATACACAAAAATAGAAGGGAATTAAATGACATTAATGTTTATAATGGGTTTTCTTTTATGTTTTGAACACCCATGAAAAACAGAAAATGTTAACAAAAAATCCTACTGCCTTAAATGAAAAAAAAAATCCTACTGTCTTTAACCAAAAAGAAGGAATATAACAAACACATGGCTAAATTTTCTCTGAATTTGCTTTTTTTTTTTTCTGATTCAGGACATGGAGAAACATGGTTAAATGAGCCAAATGGCACTCTTCACCCAACCATACTTTGATTTTATCAGTACTTGCTTTCATATTAATTTAACATAAGGTATAGTTCTACAGCAACCTCTGTACTTTTGTGATATGTTTCCACTTTATAGCTAAAATAGCTCTAGATTCTTACGGGGGGGTTATAAGCAAAAGTGAGAGGGCAGGAGATATCCAATAGGTCTGACCCTGTGAAACTGCTGGACATTTCTACCATTTCTTCTTTGTCCAAGGCAATTACAGCCTGAATACCATAAATTAAATTGGAACAGAGCCATTAAATTTTAAAGGGGAAAATAAATGTGGCTCATTAAAAATGTTATAACTGAGTAGACTTGAGGCTGTGGAAGATTGTTTTTAACAAAAGCCTCTTGGCTGGAGGCTCAATAACATCTAAAAATGTGGGACAATTTCATGCAACTAAAGAAGAAAATGATTATACAAGAATCAAAATAATATTGCAGTTTGGATGTTCTTTAAAGTTGTGAATAGCCACCTTTGCTTTAAAATTCACATTTTTGAACTTTGAAAAAGGTTCTTGAAGACAATTTGGTGCTGCTTTTCCCCCTGCAAAGCCATATGGTTGAGAGAATTAAGCACTGTCCTGGGAATCAGGACATTCTCACTCCTCATCTCATCTTTACTGCTGATGGGTCTTAATACTTTCTACTTCTTTAAACTTTGGAAATGCTATCTAATTATGCTATGCAACAACCCAGTTTGCAAACATTAATTAAGCCTCATAGCTCCCTTGTGGTCTGAGACAGGTAAAATACCATTAGTCTCAGATAATAGGGAAAATAAGGCTCAGAGGGGTTAAGTCGCATGCCCAAAGTCACAGAAGCAGTAGTATTTGGATCAAGATTACAATTCATACTGTCTCTCAATCTACAATGGCTCTCAAGCAAGGCCTGTGTGTCAATGTGAGTTCCTTGAGTTAAAAAGCAAGAAACAAGTATTTTAGCTGTTCTGAAATTTCAGTACCTTTAGGCTGAAGTTACCTCTAAGTATTTATTCAAGCCTCACTGATTAATAAACAGTCACATGCAGAGGCCAGCTCAGTACTGGGTAAGAAGAAGAGAGAATGCAAACAGCACCCCCTTAAAGAAGTTTTTAAGATGGGGAGGGGGGTAAAATTAGGTTGAGGGCATCGCCCCAGGACAACACTGCAGGGCTGGCCTTACAGAATACAGACCCCGCAGGACATGGTGGGTTTCCAGCCGTTGCTCTGCTGAGTGAAACACAAAAGTGATCTCCTCTGGCCAGGAGGGATCAGGGAGGGGTTTCTGTCCCAGCAGCTAACCCAGGTGACACAGGTAGGTAAAAGAGGCTGTTGGGGAAAGAAGCAGGTGACTGCTGCACTCCTGCTCCATGCAAGTCACCAGGGGCATAGCAAGGGGACCCCATCTGCAGAGGAGCTTTGCTGTGTACTCGCTCCTTAGAGATGAGACCCAACTGCACCTGGTCTCCATGCTCATCACTCCCTGCAGAGAGCCAAACCCAAGAACTGACAGAGCAGAATGATAAGCTTTGCTTGGGACTCCACAAGCAAAGGAGGAGGAAGGATATCCAGTGTTTAGCATAACATATTAACATCAACCGTGAAGAACAAAGATCCAAGACAGCACAATAACTGAGGTATTTACCCAGGATGAGATACTATTCTCTCTTCAGGCACTGCTACATATTTCGGCGGCCATGAGAGAGTATTCTGGAAAAATGCAAAGGAATTCTGGCTAGACACCTGACTACATACGTATCTCATTTCCCACATACTATCTCCACATGTTGGCACATATCCTCTTTGTAAGAATATGTAAGAAGGAATAATACACTATTTTCGTATATGAACTATTAAATAAAATCTTTTCTACAATTCATAAACACTTGGGGTTTTTTATCCAATGCATTTTCTATATAAATTCCACTTCTGCCTGTGTTCAGGCAACCAGTTAATAAAGCATAGGTGACCTGTGCTCATACCTTGTGAACAGCCTTCCCTGGCCAGGCAAGACTGTCATGTGCTAGGACATGAGGAGTTGAGGTGAGCCTTCACTGCCCCTTTATTCTTCTTCCTGCCTGTCCTCATGAGCTAGATCTTTACAGGGGCTGTGGTGCCTATACCAGCTTTCTGAACTGCAGGCTATAGTTCTCTGGATGCTCTTCTTCAACAGCCAAACCCAAATCTCTTGAGTCGAAGATGAAGATACAGACAACTCTGTTAGTGGCAGCAGTCTGAAGTCCCATTTAGGGTCAGGAGACAGATGACATGTTGGAATGTGGTATGCAGTTTCAAAAATACTTGCAAGCAGATTCAAGCAAGTGATGATATTTTCTGGACCAGCGACATTCCTCTGGTACTCCCTTTGCTTAACCTCAGGTCTTCAGGACATTCTAGCAGTCCGACTTAGAAAAGACAACTCAAATAATTACAAGGAACTCCTCAAATATCTTGTCCTCCAGATGTCATGCAAGAGACAGAATTGTTTATGACATGCCATGACTGTTAATGAGAAACAATATTACTCCAAAGGAACTGGAAGACTTGGACCTTCATATATATGCTCATTACATGTTTTTCATGAGGACCTGGAATTCATCTGCCCTTGGGAAAGTTGGCCAGGCTCTAGTGCTATCATTGTGATGGCCCCACCTTATGCCAGGTACTTCTAGAAATCTAACCCAAATAGAAACCATTCCCTAATAAATTTGAACAAGAGTACTTGGTACATCTTCAAGTGATGATGCTTGTTCCCACTGAAGCCCTCAGCATTGCCTCTCAGCTTTATTATGGTTCCTCTGACCACACCTCACCACATTTCCTGGGATGTGGACACATTATATTTCTACCAAGTTACGGGAAGAAATTCTTGAAATGAGTAACCCTTGCTTTTTTTGCCAGCAGGCTCTGGCTAGCTGCTTAATCCTTCCATCATCTTTCAATAGATGCTGCTCTCCTGGTTGCTATATTCCCAGCCAAGAGTCTGTATTAACCACAAGAAATTCCTCAAATTACACTTTCAGATATTACCTCCTTCCAGCCTTCATGTACTGTCTTTCCCAAAAGTTGTCCTTGAACCACATCCGCAAGAACAGCTTAAAGCTTTCTCATACTTTTGATAATTAAAACCTTTTTTGTCCTTTTTCTTTTCTGGCCAAGGCTAAATTTCATGTCCTGAATGCAATTAGCACATTTTCTTTTCTCCTTGACAGTGTGATATTAATTCAAGCCTTGTTGAGACTAAGTTTATGGCACAGATGAGAGGTTTTTGACAGTTTTGCAGTGACTATTCAAGTGGATTTCTGATTTGTACCTACTATGTTTTATCAAATAAAGACCCACTCTCTTTTGTTTAATTTGAAGCAATACAAACTCTTTCCCTCTTTGAATAGCAACCTTTAAAGATTTATAGGGCAGCAGCTTGGAGTTCACTAACTATACTAGAGACACATGAAATTACAGTTCTGCAAGAAGGTGTGAATTCTGACAGCATCAGGAGTTTCAGAGTAAAACTAGGAATTTCACTTAAATCCTCAGATTTTTAAATTCCCAGACAGAAGTGGAGTGAAAGAAATGGTCACTGGAACAAGCCTTCCTTCCACTGTGGGATTTATTTGCAGGGCAGAGTGTTTTCCTTGAGACATAGCTAACAGAGAAGGGTGGAGAAGAAGCCAGAAGCACCCCATTCATAAGTTGACAGGCATCCTCTTTCTACAGTAAAGAATATAATTAGAAATAAACACTGAAAGCAGGATGAATTCTTGTTTCATGTTGAACATATAATTTATAATTAGGGCAATCTTTCCTGGTCGTTTTTTAGATGCAAAGGCTAATTTTTACAGGGAAGATTAAAACGAAGTCTCTAAATGTATTTATCTTTTCCATCCATTGTTCCTTTAGCTCAGGTAGGTCAGAATGAGTTTGAACATTCCCTCCTCCACGTTTCTCTCACTGGGAAGTGGGTGATCCTGGAGGAGTGAAAAAAAAAAGAAGCATTTGACTCACTTTAATTCTGTCATGGTCTTTTGCCTGGATTTTACTGCCGTAAAGCTGTCCACTTCCTTCTTACAACTTTGAATTTGCTTTTGTCTTACAGGTTTTCTCATATGAGAACTGCTCACCAGAACAGAAAGCAACCCACACCATGTTTTGTGCAGCTTGGCTAAATCAAAATAACGGCATCCTGGCAAACATTTGGTAGAGAGAGTGTAATAATTATTGGTTTGGTTTTCATTAACCTCTTTTTGTTTAGTCAACATTAAGTCAATCCACCTGGAGCTTAATACTGTATGTTACTATAGTAACTTTACAGCCTATTTGATTGTGACAAAAGGCTTCATCTCGTCCATTTCATGCTCCTGTGTCGACCTACTCCCTCCCAGTGTTTTATTATATCTGTCTTTAAGAGTATCTGCAGGAGCCACAGCTGCTGTGCTTTTGTAGCAGAAAGCAGCTTTCACTGTGTGAAATACTCTGCTCTAAAAGGTCTTATGGGCTGATGGCATTATTGAATTTCAAAGCAAAGACAACATTAAATTGTTTAAAGCTAATATTCATGTTTTGCCTTACACCATGTAGGAGGTTTTTTTGCAGAATGGAACAGTATATATTCAGTGGTTGATGCCCTTGAGAACAAAACCACAAAATAAAGCAATATAGAATACAAAAAGACTTGAAAGTAATTCAGTTTTCAAAACAAAATTAAAAAAATGTGTTGGGGGCTCAGGAAAAACATTAACTCCAAGAGCCAGAGTTAGCAGTTTGTAAAATGAAAGATTGGATAATGCTCCACAAATGGGCCAGGCTCTTCCCTGTTAAACCACTGTGAAGCCATTGATTTTCATGGCATTACTCCCGAATTTATACCGATACGAGGCTGAGTAGTACATGACCCAGGAGTGCAAAATGTTTAAGACTTTCCAACTGTTGCCTGTTCATTTTACAACCTGGTTATTCTATAATACTCTAACCAGCCATGTGGATGATTGTAACAAGCCACTACGCAGCTATTGTTTGGATTACCAGAGCCACAAAACTCTTTCATTACATTGTTTCTTCCTGTGGTTGTTTAAATTTACCTTACTCTAGCTTCTCAACACAATATATTCCCTACCAGAGCTCCTTTCCCCCCCTCTGCTCTACAGCTGCTGGCCTCATGTGCAAAAATACTTTACAAATCTATTTTTCCTGAGTCCATTCAGATTTGCCACATATTGCTAATATTTATCTGCATGTTTAATTTGAGAATAAAACACGTTCTCTGCCCTAGATTCTCTCGCTCCTCACATGTTGTTATGGGTGCTCTGAATAAAGATCTGTGCCTTTCTTTGTCGCCAGCGCAAGGGCCATGCGGGGAGGTTCCTCCTGCATTTCAGTGGAGCCCGGCTCCAGTTGTGTTAATTGTTGGGCTGGGAGGGCAGCGAGCGCTGAATGCTGCCTTGTTAACTTGCTAAGCAGCTGGTCAGCAGGGTAGTTTGATTCCAGCAAGGCTCTTGACACCTCTGCCAAGGGTTATTGATACCTCACACACCCCAGCTGAGACAGATTGTTTTAGTCGTGCTTCATATCCATAGCACAGCCTGTAGTTAGGAAAAAAAGTGATTGACAGCTCACACCTCCTGGGCCCTTCTTACTACCAGACACAACATCTGCTATGCCCTGTGGAGCAGTGAACCAACACACACTGAGAGAACTGCTTCTAGTATTGTCAGGGTTGATTTTGTTTAACCCTTTCTGGCTGCTCTCTGGAGATGCACACAGGGGTTTCTGTAATCCTTTACACGTGCTTAAAAAGTGGGGAATGTTTGACCAAGCGAACACCAGAGAAGATGGTGCAAGCAATCACTAGGAAACTGGTCGGCAGTTCTTCCTCAGTAAGGCGATCATCACACTCTGGTTAACAAAACAGAAACTGAGTTATCCTTATAGTACCATTGCTTATTTCCAAAGAGCACCACAGATGCAATCAAAGATGGGTGCAGCTCTGAAATGTGGCCAGTAACTAACTCGCCTGGTGCAATTTCACTGGATACACCAGGGAGGTGGCACAACCACAGGGTTAGGCAAGTCTGTTTGCTAACTGGTTACCTAGGTCAAAGCATACTCCGGTTAAAGGTTAGGTTATATGAACAAATAATACCAGAGCAGTATTTTGACAGACCAGAGGCTTTTTGACAGACAGTAGAGTGATAAATGGTACTATTTCTTACCTTCAGAAAACTAGCCAATAATAGACTTGGCAACTGCAGCATCCTCATTATAAATGATCATCTGTTTGATTACAAATACGGGTCATTAAATATACATGCAAGGAGCTTTTGTAAACTGTCTTCAATATGTGAAAAAATGATAAGAAATGTTTTAAAGTTTCCCAAAAGCAAACCGATAGTTTTAAAATGCATCTGACATGTTTGAAGGACTGATTTGTCTTAGGTTTGGACAGGTTTTTTTTTTAATCTTTTTTTTTTCCCTAAAATAACGCCAGAAGTATTGTTGAAGTCTAGAAATGAATATTTTTATAAATCTTATTTGCTTTTATCAAGTAGATATAGTCAGTGACACTTTCACAGAAAATGCTAAGCAAAGTTACAGAAGGCATATAGTAACAGATCGAAAGAATATTTTCATTCTTTTATTTTCATTTGGCTACAGACTAGCTTCCCACCATGCCGTCATGCTTTAGAACTGATTCTTGCCAGCTATATTATCTGTATTTACAATGCCATAAGGATGTGTTATGCTACGGAGGAACTAATAGCATTATTTATTATAACTTTATTATAGCACTGTAATTAGCAATATTATTATTGCTAAACAGCACTATCACCTCTTGTCAGCACCATATAGCTCCAACATAAGTCACTGTGTATTTTATGTCCTGGACAAAATTATTGGCTGAGTTTACATGATGCTGTCTTGCTTGTACTTCACAGGATTATATGGCTGTGTTCTGCTGGTAGATTGAGGATTTTTACTACAGTAAACCAGCATTATGACTTCCTGCACACAGCTCTCACTTCTGGTAGTTGTTTGTCCTTTGGTCCAGATGTTACCACAAACTGAGCACACTACGGGGTAAACAGGTGACCTTCAAGATCCTGAACTGTACTTTGTGATGTCTTTAAAACTCAGAGCAACCTCGATGTGGATTACATGAAAAGCTAGAATATCAAATTAATGAAATGTTATTTTTGTTTCTGGACATGTATAGTTACTATAACAGCTTTTGCTGTAAAAGTTCCTTTAGCCCACTCCTGAAATTAAAAAAAATGTATAAACGGAGTTTAGTAATAATTGAGAGGTATGGCCAGAAGTCAGATGCATGGCAAAGTCAGGCTTTGAGTTCTTTTTCTGTCATACTCATCCTCTCTAGAGGTCAAATTCATTTAAGAGGATGTCACATTTCCTCCAAATGAGCAGTTTCTAGGTTATTCTGAAATATAATTGACAACGAAGAACTCAGTTTCCCTTTCTTTGAAGTTAGCATCAAATTTGAAAGTGCTTCACAAACATGGAGCTCCAAAGTAGGCTTGCAAATATATGAATGCCAGCCTCACTTCTCAAAACATGTTTACTTCTAATTTTCATTTGTAATACTCTGGTGAGAAGGGAGATGATACAAATTCAGTAAATGCAATTTTTTTATTTTTTTGTCTAAATCCACCAGAAATGGAGAAATCAGTCACACTTGCAGCCAATGGGAGAACATGGTAACATCCTGAACTGACAGCCCCTCGGCACTTACTAGGCAAAGGGCAAGCAAGACCAGACAGATAAGGCTTCAGGAAGATGCTCTGGCACCAGTGAAACTCACCCCAACCAATCTTCTTCAACATCAGAGATTTTGTATTGATAAAGTAATTAACTGTTAACAAAATCAGATGTATATTTACAGAACAAATAAAAATATGCACTGGTCAAAAATAACTATATTATCAGTAACTGCCATCAGTACAAGTCAGCACCTCAGGTCACCAATTGCTCAGATATGGTATCATGGAGAAAACTGAAAACATCAAGTCAGCACAGCAACAAAGAATGAGCAGAACTTTGGGAGAGTGTTGGGATCATATTAATCATGTTACACTAACTCCTTTATAACATAGACGCCTTTGAAAGGAAGGGAGAGCTCCTCCAAATCAAACAAATCATAATGGAATAATCTGGGAAACTGTGACAAGTATAGCTGGATTGCAAAGAAGTTCCTCACAGCAGTAGGGAAGGATAATGGAAATCATGAAAGAAAAATAAAAGTGAGTATAGTAGAAAGCAACAGAATGGTCCTTTCTTAATCCCTTTTCAAGATGTGCGGTAAACTAGCTGTATCAGGTTTTTCCTGTCTCTTTGTCTGTTGGCATGTCAGAGCATATAAAAGAGGTAATGTTGACTAAGGAGGAAGACGTGGTGCATCAAACATAATTATCTCCCGGATCTACATTTCTTTCTTTTTTTTTTCCTGAGGAGGCAATCTCATTGTTTACTCTGAAAGGCAAAATCAAGGGTCAACACACAAGCAACTACATGGAAGCTTGTGGCTTCTGCTGCACAGAAGACCCAGACTACATAACATAAACTCAAGGTATTTTATGCTCCTGAAATCTAACATACCTGAAAGAATGGTCTTAGTCAAGCTCTTGTAACTGCAGGGAAGTATTTCATATTAGTTTGACTCCTAGGTTCTGTTTCTATGTGTGCACGTGCTTGTTTTTGTTAGAGGAGAGTGTCTCAGTATAGCAATCAAAGCAAAAAAAAAAAAGAGTCCGGCATGTCTTCACACGTACATACCTCTCTCTGATAGCTTTGGCATGACATTCTTGGATAATCAATGAGATGTCTGGGTCATACTGTAACCTAAATATTTAGGAACAATAATATAATGGGAGTGTTTCTCTATGTTCCTTTCTTCCAGTAGCCAGTTCAGCCTTATGGGGCTAGGTTTGTTTCTCGAGCAGAAGGAATTGTAGAGAAAGGATATATGTAACCATATTTAATTTCCTGCGGTAGCTTCTTATTGAGCAGGACACATTATAACATATTTCAGAAGACTTTTTGTTTTGTTTTGTTTTGTTTTGTTTCAATTAAAATGCTACTTCACTACCTATCATACTCCACCCTCTTGGACTGCAGTTGCAAGGATGCAATTTGTATCAGTGGCTGACAATGAAACATAATGTACAGCACTGATACAAATTTTTAAAATAATTTTTTAAAATCTCTGGGAAGCCTTATATTCACATACATAATTTCATTTTTCATTGGGTTCCAAAGAATGGGCTGGCACTGCAGAAAAATAAAATCAAATGAAACATTTAGTTCTGGGTTTTTCTCTTCATGTGTCAGGAAACTCGGGTTTGGAGACTACTATCAGGCAGCTTTTTGGAGGACACCTCTTCCTCTTACTCTTTTCTGAGTCCCTCCACTCCACAGCCTCTGGCCACCTCAACCTGATCAAAACTAAAACTAGGAGATATTAATTTTTCAATATCAGTTATTGAACAGTACAATAACTTCCAATGTCATGGAAATGCTGGGAAATATATATTTTCACGGTATTTGCTTTTACTAAAGGAGTGCTTGGCTTTCACATTAATCCTTTTCTAGAATGTCTCTTTAAAAGAAAAACCCAGTCTCCAGTGTTATGTTTGACCAAATACTGCTATATCCAGCCATCTTTGTGATGCTGATATAAAAATTCAAGTATGGCCTGTTGTGTGGCCAAATCTGGACTGTCCTCTGAGCATCCCTGTATCTGACAGGTCACTAGAAAGAGCTGTACCTATTATTTTCGGTGGCAGTTCAGTTTCTACTGGGACAACCCAGAGAACATCCTTTCTTTGATCCATTCTGCTCCCTGGACTGCCAGGGTCTCTCTCAAAGCTTAGCATTTTTGTTCCCTGTGCTTCTGCTAAGCTCATGAGCAAACCTATGAAGTCAGCTCGATCTGTGGTGATGTTTTCCAGTGGATGCAAACAGAATTATTGCTTTGTTCATTCAGTCTTGGGGTAGGCTTTTTAAGTGGAAGCCAGTTGTGATCCTGAAATGTGGAAGGCAGTATTTTTAGGAACTGATTAAGCCTGTTCTCTCCCTGAGCTCAGGATGACATGCCTATTCAGTATCTCAGTTCATATCAGACTCTTCTGTCCTTCAGATAGCAGCAACTGGAAACATTTTGTTTCATCATCTCAGCTGGTACATTTTCTTCTTAAATGCAGACTTTGCTACAGTGATCCATAACTGAGAATCCCTTCAGGCTTGTCTACTACATTGCACTCTATCAGATTCAAAGTGCAAAGAATCCTTGAAATCTCCAGTTCCTGCAGAACACAGTTGCCTTCCCTCACACACGCTGTACTAGCGAGAACATATCACAACTCTGCTCCACTGGCTATGTTCAACTATGGAAAATCAGGGTGCCAAAAAAAGATCTTAGAAGGCCTGTAGTCAGCTCTTAATATAGGAATCATCAAATCACAGAATGTCCTCAGTTGGAAGGGACCCACAAGGATCATTGAGTCTGGCTCCTGTCCCTGCACAGGAGAACCCCACAGTTCACATCATGTGTCTGAGGGCGTTGTCCAGTCTCTTCTTGAACACTGTCAGGAGCCGTACCCATGTCCCTGGGGAGCCTGTTCCAGTGCTCCACCACCCCCTGGGTGAAGAACCTTTTCCTAATGTCCAACCTAAACCTCCCCTGGCACATCTTCCTGACATTCCCTCAGGGTCTGTCACTGGTTGCCAAAGAGAAGAGTTCGGTGCCTGCCCCTCCTCCTCCCCTTGTGAGGAAGCTGTAGCCGTGATGATGTCACTCCTCAGTTTCCTCCAGGCTGAACAAACTGAGTGACTTTAGCTGCTCCTCATATCGCTTCCCCTCCAAACCCTTCACCAACTTTGTAGCCCTCTTCTGGACACTTTCTAGTAGCTTAATATATTTTTAACCTGTGGCACCCAGAACTGCACACAGTGCTCCAGGTGAGGCCGCACCAGAGCAGAGCAGAGAGGGACAATCACCTCCCTGCCCGGCTGGCCATGCTGTGCTGGAGGCACCCAGGACACGGTTGGCCCTCTTGGCTGCCAGGGACACTGTTGGCTCATGTTCAACTTGCCATCAACTAGAACACCCAGATCCCTCTCCACGGAGCTGCTTTCCAACATCTCATCCCCTGGTCTGTATGTACAGCCAGGGTTGCCATGTCTCAGGTGCAAAATCTGGCACTTGTTCTTGTTGAACTTCATGTGGTTGGCAATTGCTCAGTTCTCCAAGAAAGAGGCCACCTGCAAATGTGGAAATCTTAATCCAAACCCCAGGAACATTCAAGAGAGTCAGAGCACAGGTGTGCTGGTTACAGACATAGAAGTGACCCCCTTCTTGGTTGCACCTGAGTCCCAATCTTGGATACTTTGAAATAACTTTTAGTTGTGAAGGCTTTTCAATGGCTACCAGTCCATTACACTTGGCACTTCATTCTAATAGTTATATGTTAGCTGTCAGCTATGCTACGTGTGAGTAAAGCTGCTGCCTTGAAGGGCCTCTACTTTAGAGCCTTGTGGCTTTAAACCTCCTGATATAGATATTCTGCAATGCTGCAAATGGGACATGGGAGGACCATCTCTGTGAGCTTCGCACTGCACAAAAAGTGGAGCAGCTGCTCAGATACCGTTTACAGCTATTTTTTTACTCCTACCTACCTAATACTCAATAAATTCTGCGCTAAACCATCCTTAGAGAGTGGAGGGGAGGAGTTGGCAAAAATTCCTCCTGCCTTGTCCTGTTATGCTACTTTCATTTAGCACCAGTGCAGCTCAAGAGTAAGGCACTGGACCAGATACAGGCTCTGACCTTTCAGATGACCTTGAGCCACTCACCTCTCTGTGTCTTTTTTTTGCTTCCTCTCTTTGTTGTTTCCTTTAAATGCATGGCATAAAATTATGCAGAGCTGATTCTGTGGTGTGAGAGCATTTTTTTTGTCCTAAGAGGACCCCACCCCTAGCTGTTAATTCCAGGATTTTAGGTTTATGATTAAGTTGCTACAGTGTAACAAGGCACCTTACATTTGTTGCTCATTAGGGAGAATTGCCTGAGCCAGGGTAAATGACTACATCTGAACTTTCTCTGTAGTCAGTGAAAAAAAATTGTCACTCTTAGGAGTCTTCTGCAATAGACATCTAACATAGATCAGATGAATTATGTCCCCTGAATGCCTGTTTCTCTCCACTGATTATGAAGAGTGTCTGGAAGAAACATCTGAGATGAAGATTTCCATACTGCAGTAGTCTAAAGTTATGTGGAAATTACTTTCTTAGGAACTGCTCATACCTGTGCTTTTTACCCCAAACAAAAGCAAACTACTTTGATGCAACATACAACTAGGTCAAATTAGATTTACTCTGAGCTAAACACACACATATATTTAACACAGCTCAGCTGACACATGTTAAGGGGATCACACATTCGCTTACCTGCTTTTTCTAAACACACCATTCTATTACACTTGGTTACCGTCACCCTACTTTGTGACCAAGTATTTTTAAAGCCCCTTCTTTTCCTCCTCTCTTTGACTGTATGGACTGAGGGCAAGGTCACTCTTTCTACTGGCTCGCCATACTTATCTTACTCTCTCAAGCAGAGTAACCTCAGTTTACACATCTTTCTGAGAATTCCTTTTCTTTTTTCTTGTAAGATCCTTTCTTTCTACGCAGCCTTCTTAATGCTCCTGATGAAGGACACTGTAAAAATGAACTGAATTTTAATATGGAAATCCTGGAATATTTTAAAATGCAGACTGTAGGCATGAGTGTAAACTATTTTGTAAATCAGAAGCCTTACAATTTTTAAACCAGGCTTTACTATGAATATAAGATCACTTTAAAGCAAATACTTGTAAAGATGCAAACAGCTAGAAAGGCACCCTTGAAAACATATTTTTCACAGTGTGTCTATGTGAGATAATACTCACAAGCAAAATCCCTTTTTGTTGTTGCTGTGGCTGCACATGGAAACAACAGGGTTGTTTCTAAAATGTGAAGAGATTTTTATGTGGATTTCCAAACACCCATCTAAGGTTTCTTTATTGAAATATGGTTGTTTACCTACAGTATAGGAATTACAGAAATATACAACATATGTTTGATGTGTATTGTATACATTTCTGGCCGTATCAAATATTTAATACCTGGTATTCTTTGGGATTTGTTAGCATCTCCTTTAAAACTTGCCTGCGGCAGTTACAAGATGGAATGTAAAAAGTGGTTTTGATTATCGTTTTGGATTGTCACCTTGACAGTTTGGGTTGGGTTTTATAGGCATGGAGAAAGAACACACACAGTCACACACAATTGCTCCTTTTCACTTTGCATCCCTTTCCCAGTAGACAATGCTCTACAGAAATGGCTCAGGAGCAGAACAGACATGAAAGGATTACCAAGCGGAGCAATTTGAGGGAAACCTGGTTCATTAGTATTTGGAGACAGGAACATGTAAGTGGCCAGTTTCATCTATAAATTGCTATTGCTAGGGTATCACAAATAGACCTTAGTGAGTATTTAAGTGGTCAAGTCAAATACCCCTCTGCCAACAAAAGCAGAGGGAAGGAAAAAGCAAGTAGAAGGAAAGAGCAGAGGTAATAGAATTTTTTAAAAAAATAGAAGTCAAGAGAGGAAAAGCAAAATATCTTTACATTCTGTTGTCCATTGAATGAATGGGAAATGTTTAACACCAAGAGAAGTCTAAGGTCATTGCTTTAATTTTTTATCTGAGCTGGATGATGCAAGGAGAGTGCTAGTGTACCAATGTATTTGCTTCCTTTAAAAAAGAAAACTGTTCTGTCTGCTGTTTTGAGCACCTTACCAGCTGTTAGCTTGCAGGTCCCGTGTAGGATGAAGGCTGCACTTGGCCACACTGTGCAAGCAGTCTCCATCAATCCTTTTTCATCCACTGGAGGAAAGACACTTCGTCATGAGTGAATGGGAATCTTACCTGAGCATCGGACAGTGGGTGACAGCCTTCCAATAACTATTTATTTGTAGCTGGGCTTTGTGCTTGTTTTGATGCAGAGTAGGGGCTGTAGTTTGCATGGTAACTGAGCAGGCTGTTCTGGGCACTGAATCTTAGGCATGAGGAAGACTCAGATGAGTGATTTTATCATGAGGAAAGGAGGCTAATGATAGGTGCAACACTGTGTTTCTTCTTTCAGACTCTCTCACAGTATGACTACAAGCTGAGTTTCTGAGATTTTCTGTAAATGACATCCAAGCATCATAATGAATTGCGTGTATTAACATCCATCTTCATATTGAGTCTGCACACAGTTTTACTCTGAAATCCGCAAGTCTTTGGGAGGCATACAGATTTTTTTTTCATTTAAGTCCTTTTATTATTGTGATGCCAGCTATTGCTGCTATCATTAAATGTCTGCAAGCATTTCCATTGTAAATCTTATTTTCAAGGAGTTTATAACCTATCTATTTTACTTCATGTTGTTCTGAAACTTGCCATAGAAAACTTTCAACACAGAGTAGATGGCACCATCTTTCCTTGCAACATTTGATTTAAACGTGTATAGCTATTGTGGACTGACTGTTGCAAAAGGCAAAGGAGGATCTCAGGTAGCATAATTTTCCTACAAAATAGAAGTTGTGAAGGATGTAAGGCAAAGCATGGATTTTGCAATTTGGAAAAAGAACTGCAGAAATTTTTATTTTACAAATAAAATATGTCAGGCAGTCATGACTGTGCAATGTGTTAAGGAAAAGATATTTTTCCTCAGTAAAAATAAAAACATAAACTTGAATACCATACCTTGTGCATAGCTATACTTTCAATATTAATTCCTATGAGTCCTGTGATTTCTATATATTCCAAACACTTAAGAATGCACAGAAATAGTGAGTTTAAGGAGCTCATCCTTAAAATGTATAGAGAAGTGCTTTCAGTTGCATATAACTACATAATTCTGTGACAAATGGTGAGCTGTTCTGTTCCCACAATACTAAAATTCCTTCCCATTGGCTTAGCCCTCTTGCTGTAGCCAAAGAAGTTACAATATTACTCTTATGCAGAAATCTAAGCAATGACATTTTATTGACTTAATGCCTAATCCAACACCTAATGAGGTAAAAGGAATATTTCCTTCGACTTCAGTAGTCACTGGAGCCTCATGGCTCATTCTAACAGTTCTCTCATACCCTAATAACTGAGATAATCAGCTGCAAATAGAAAGCTTGCAAAATATTTTCAGTCTTTGTTACACAGAGCTTTAGCAGTTTTCATTCTGACCAACTCACCCTTGTATCAGATGACCAAACATCACTCAGTATGGTGTAAAAAGTGTGTAAACATGTAAAAAGTGTGAAAACTTGCTGTGTACAAGAGATTGTTAAACTATGTTTTCCTGAGTTTAGTTTGCTTTTAGGTAATCTCAATGCAAAAATCACAGAGGAGAGGAAGCTGCGATTCACATCCATAGGCAAAGAAAGAAAAAGAAGAAAAACTGGAAATAAAACTGTTTTCTTACGAGAAAGTTGGCAAAATGAAGAAAATTCAGGATGTTTTTTCCTTCCAAAAGATATTGCAACATTTTACTTTCCGAGGAGCAGGTTAGTGTAGTTTGTATATTACTTACTATTGCATTTTGACGTGCTTCAGCCACTGCATTGGAAATCATATCCACTTTGCTACAGAGTTTGGAAGGACATTAGCTTACGCAGCTTGGCTTCTGAGACAGTTTAATACCATCCAGCAACTGCTCCAATGGAAAGAGTGTATTTTGGGCAAAGCTTGTTCTACCACGAGCTGGCAATGTTCTCTTGGTTTTTTTCCCGTGTCTCAAATACTGAGGTTTCACACCTATAGCAGTCTTTGTCATCAGAAGGCAAACGACAGTGACTGAATAAATGTGCAGGGACTTCACCCTTCAGCAAAGTAAGAAGGCAAATTTCACATAACAGACATCACTGCAATTGGATAGAAAAAAATAGAAACCTTCCAGTTGCAAATGGCTGATATTTTAGAACACAGAGCAAAATTTATGTAGAGAAAGGCCTATTTAGGAGGTTTTGTGGAAAAAGTCTAAAATCTTGTAATATTCAGGCAAACTGGCAAAAGGTTTTGATTTCAACAGATGAATTAATTTTAAAGATATTGTTTTACGTGTTGAAGTTCAAATAACTAACAGCATTGTAGTTTCAAAATATGTATAAAAACAAGAATTTCTTCTTTATTGGTCTTATGTGATTGGATTCTATTAAGTTGAATACTACACTATTTGGTAGCAACATACTGTTATCGGGAATGCAACTGCACTGTGCTGGATACAATTTACATGCAAAGACTTAAATGTTTGTGATGGGAGTTGTTTTATTTTAGTCTGAAAGCAGCAGCTAAAAGAAAGGAGAAAAAAAAAAGTTGCACAGATGAAGTGAAGGAGCTGCTTCACTCTTTTCATTTGTCCACTAACAAAAAAACCCTGAAAAACGTACTTTAGCATGATTGCAATAAGCATAACATATTTTCTTTATTGAGAGTATGTTAAATGGTGACATGATTTTGTTCTGTAAGAATCTAGAGTTGGAGGATATTTTTAATCAGAGAGGGCTCTTTATTCTAGCAGTGAGGTAGTGAGACTTCAATGGCTGGAAGCTGAGGCTAGTTATGTTCAGATTAGAAATAAAAAGTGTATTTTAGCACTAGTCAGTGTCAAAGTCATTAGACAGTTGCAAGTATTGCCAAAGGACGTGGTTGACTATCTAATGTTTTACTGTTTTAAATTAAGTTTGCAGAGGCTCTGGAAAGAGACGTTAGTTTTGATGCAATGATTATTGGGTGAAAATTTGTATTTTGTGTCACACAGAAAACAAGGCAGGATAACGACGACAGTGGCTTTTGAACATCAAAATCTATGAACTGCTGACAGTCAGATGACTTGTATTGAAAGAGTAAGATCAAAGTACTCAGACTCATGGGTACCTTACTATTGTGCACATTAGATGCAACCCGAAGATTATCAAAATGGTATAGGAAAATGTTGGCCAACAGTTACTGTATTCATTCTGATTAGGTGTATGGAGTGTCTCAAAAATTATTTATTTGTACAAAGATATGAATATCATTTAGTGCCTTGTTTAAACCAGCTGTATTTTTCTAATGTGTTATCACAGGACAAAACCCTGGCTCCAATAAATTAATGGGGTCAGATTTTCACTTAAACTGTATGCTTTACATATTATAGAGCATATGTATCTGTCCTTCATACAAATGTCATTCTGAAATTATTTCTATGTTTATCAGATATCATGAAGATATGCTTTGAAAAATATGAATGCAGAAAGGAAGAATGTTTTCAACACACAGCTTTGATTTACCATCATTCTCCAGAGAACTTCACATTACAGAATGTCACTCCAAAATATTATTTCTAAGTGCACTCCCTGTAGCTACACAAAGCACAGATCATGCCATATTTTCCTTCTCTTTTACTGTAAACTTTGGATAAATCATTATCGTTTATATTTGATAGATTTTATCTTATTTATTAATACATGACAATTTCAAAAAATTAATGACCTAACCTTTAGTAGTTTAAATAAATGCCTTCATTCAATCTTCTCTGACAGCCTACATATATATTTGGGGATATATCTGTAGGTTGATACTTTTTTCAATTTTTGCAGGCTGAAGTGACTTGTTGTTGATTATTTGAGATATTTTGTGGTTTTCATCAATATAATATGTCACAAATCTCAAATATTTTGTTGCTTCAAAATCAGTAAAGCAAGCACACATTTATATGTTACAATACATACACAATACATGTACATATTACAGTACGTGTCCAAAGCAATACCTTTCTACTAGTCGATATTGCAAGTGTCAGGCTACCAAGCTGGTGAGAAGATTGAATACATCACTTTTTGGTGTAGGACATGTGTACCTCATCTAAGGAGTCAGGATGTTTAGGTTTGCTTCTGAAATTTATTTTGGTTTAGAGTTACTAGAATAGAGTCACCATCAGTGGTTAACCAGGGCAGATGATGAATTACAACATAAAAACAGAAAGCAACATTTAGAGACTTCTACCTATAGACCTAGGCATTGGGTGACCTCTCTAGACCTATAGAGCCTCCCCATGTCTTTTTTTTTTTTTTCCCCTGCAGGATTTTTTCTGAACAACCTACCTTTCTAATATTGCCTTTCTTACCCCTCTGGAGGCTTCCTCACAGCCCTTTTTCAGCAATTTTAGGGAAGTGACGCGGGGGGGACACATCAGAGCTGGACCACGAGTTCTTGGTGTAAGAGCAGCCAAATCCCCCTGCTTCCCCCTACCAGACTGTTGTGGGGCAGAAGTGTACTGCAGAGGCTGAGAGGGTTGCAGGATGAATATGAGTTTTACATCCTCAGTAATATCCAGCACAGTTCTTCAATGGCCGGAAGTCTTCCCTCATTAAAACTATACTGAGACTCCTTTGTTCTGATGCTGTCTCCTAGGCTTCTGTAATTAGCTACTTTTAGAGACAAATAAATAGGATAAACAGGGCTTTCTTCTGACTCATTATAAACACTCTTAGGTGTAGGTAATTTTCTATTTCTAGATACATTTTTAAATGTCAGTCGAATACCAGATATGTTTCCAAGATAGGTACACTTCGAATATAATGCTGTTTGACCTCATTTTCTTCCACATGCTTGCGCAGCATCTAAAGAGGCAAGAGCTATGAATACCATGTTTACTAGATGGAGAATTGAGTCGTGGAAAGTTAAGTATCAAAGAATATAGGAGAAATCTTCAACAGAACAAGTAGATGAATTTCAGGTGCCTGCAGTCCCAGTCTAGTGCCTCTGTCAAAAAATTCTCAGTCAAACAGAAACAGAGGTTATGCCTGTTTCACTGATGACAGGCTGTAGTACTGAAGGAAATATTAAAGCCTTTGAAGCTTCTCATTTCAACATGAACTTAAAACGCCTTCTAATTTTCTTTAACCACAGTCTGGGTTGAGTAAAAAAAAAGTAAGAAGTGAAAAGAAAATGTTCATGGTGTGCTTAATATCTCCTTATTCATACCTAGTGTTATATAAGTAATAATATATGCACATGATGGCTTATCTCCCTTATGACATTCATCTTCACCTGTGAGGAGAGAAATAATAAGTCACTGGTGACTATTGCACTTGACTTATCCCTCCACATCAGAGAAGATAAATGCCAATAGAGAGATCAAGCCTTTTGTATTCTTTTCTAGGGGAGAGGGAATTTATCATAAGGATATTGGAATTTATCTTGATCAGATACAGATGATTTCATCACGGTAATGAGGGAATCCTTATTGCATGCAGACAACGTCTATGTTTTGAGTGTAGTTTCATTTTTTATGTGCTCTTTAGTGTATAAAATGGACTCCTACTTTTAATTCAATGCAAGTTGGAGCTCTCAGCTCCTACTGAACTCCATGGGGGTGGAATTATTTGGTTAAAGAGAGAAAGGAGCAGAAAAAAAAAGAACAAATGGGAAGGACAGCAAATATAAAAATTTATGTAAAAGGAAATCAGTTGGTATACAACTGAGGCATTTGTTGTCATGCACATAAAATGCTGTATGTCATTTTAAATTGTGCACTTCCCAACTCCAGCTAATTTAATACCATTTTAATACAGCTTTTATGTATTAAATTAATGTCTATTTTAGATAGAACTCAGCATAACAGCTCTTCCAGATATTGTGTTTGAAAACTACAAGCAAACTTTCCTTTGGAGCAATTTTTCATTGGTTCATTTTATAACCTGGCTGTATTTCCTTCTCTATTTGCTTTTCATGTTTAGTAACATGAAATCTTTTTTTCACTAAAAACATAGGCCTTGTTTCTAGATACGTTGCTATAGCTTCATTCAGTGTTCCAGGACCAGGAAGAAAATACAAGCAGCTTCATTCAGCCTCTAGAAAATGTCCTGAGGATATTCCCGAAAATGAATTTGATCAGCATTTGATCAGAGAGATAAGAGTTTCCAGTTCTTCAGAGTTTCACTCTGTGGAAACTGTTTTGGGAACAAGGTCCATACTCTTCGATTGCCATAATTATCTGTTTGGGCTGGAAAGGCTGAAAGACACTTACAAAAATTGTAGTGTGACTTCACTGACAGCAACCATGAGGTGAAGCAGGTTAATTAGAAGGAAATCAAAATGTTTGTTTATGTTCAATAAATCTTATAGGAGTGCAGGAAGGCTCTTCAAGAAGGTAATCTTAGAGGCGCAGGAGCAGGCTGTCTCCATGTGTCAGAAGACGAGCTGGCAGAGAAGCAGCTCTCTCAACAGAGAGCTGTGGCTGGAATTTAGAAATAAAAAGAGAATTTATGACCTTCGGAAGGAGGGGCAGGCTACTCAAGCGGAATATAAGAACTCAGTGAAGTTGTGCAGGGAGAAAATTAGAAGGGCCAAAGCCCAACTAGAGCTGAGCCTAGCTGCTGCTGTAAAAGGCAACAAGAAATGTTTCTGTAAACATATTGGCAACAAGAGGAGGGCTAAGGAGAATCTCCATCCCCTGATGGATGTGGGGGGAAACATAGTGACAGAAGATGTGCGAAAGGCTGAGGTATTAAATGCCTTCTTTGCCCCAGTCTTTAACATTCAGAAGAGCTGTGCCCCTGAGGCAGAAGACAGTGACAGGGAGCAGAATGAATCCCCAGTAATCCAAGGGGAAATGTTTAGCAACCTGCTACATAACTTGGACACCAACAAGGCTATGGGGCCAGATGGGATCCATCCAAGTATATTGAGGGAGATGGCGGAGGTGGTGACTAAGCCACTTTCCATTATCTATTAGCAATCTTGCCTAACTGGGAAGATCCCAACTGACTGGAAGTTGGCAAACATGACGCCCATCTACAAGAAGGGCTGGAAGGATGATCCAGGGAACTACAGACCTGTCAGTCTAACCTCGGTGCCAGGCAAGGTCATGGAGCATATGATCTTGAGTAACATCACATGGCACATACAAGAAAACCATGCGATCAGGCCCAGTCAACATGGGCTTATGAAAGGCGGGTCCTGTTTGGCCAACCTGATCTCCTTCTACGACAAGGTGACCCACCTAGTAAATGAGGGAAAGGCTTTACTTCAGTAAGGCCTTTGACACCATATCCCACAGCATTCTCCTGGAGAAGCTGGCAGCTCATGGCCTAGATGGGTGTACTCTTCGATGGATAAAGAACTGGCTGGAGGGCCGGGTCCAAATACTTGTGGTGAACAGAGCCAAATCCAGTTGGTGGTCGGTCATGAGTGATGTTCCCCAGGTCTCAGTATTGAGGCCAGTTCTGTTTAATCTCTTTATCAGTGATCCGGATGAGGGGATTGAGTGCATACTTAGTAAAGTTTGCAGATGACACTAAATTGGGTGGGACTGTTGATCTGCTGGAGGGTAGGAAGGTCATACAGAGGGATCTGGACCAGCTGGATCATTGGGCCAAGGCCAATTGGCTGAGATTCAACAAGGCCAAGTGCTGGGTCCTGCACTTGGGTCACAACAACCCCAGGCAGCGCTACAGGCTCGGGCAAGAGTGGCTGGAAAGCTGCCTGGTGGGAAAGAATCTGGGGGTGTTGGCTGACAGCCGGCTGAACATGAGCCAGCAGTGTGCCCAGGTGGCCATAAAGGCCAACAGCGTCCTGGCTTGTATCAGGAATAGTGTGGCCAGCAGGACTAGGGAAACAATTTCCCCCCGTACTCAGTGTTGGTGAGGCCACACCTTGAATCCTGTGTTCAATTTTGGGCCCCTCACTACAAGAAAGACATTTAGGTGCTGGAGACTGCTCAGAGAAGCGTGATGAAGCTGGTGAGGGGCTGGAGCACAAGTCTTATGAGGAGCAAGTGAGGGAACTGGGGCTGTTTAGCCTGGAGAAAAGGAGGTTGAGGGGAGACATTATCGCTGTCTATAACTATCTGAGAGGAGGTTGTAGCATGGAGGGTGTTGATCTCTTCTCCCAAGTAGCGGGTGATAAGACAAGAGGAAATGGCCTCAAGTTGCACAAGGGGAGGTAAAGATTGGATGTGAGGAAAAAATTATTCATGGAAAGGGTTGTCAGGCCCTGGAACAGGCCACCCAGAGAAGTGGTGGATTCACCATCTCTGAAGGTGTTTAAATGCCATTTAGACAAGGTCCTTAGGGACATGGTTTAGTGCTAGAATTAGGTTATGGTTGGATTCGATGATTCTGCAGGTCTTTTCCAACCAAAATGATTCTATGATTCTATTCTATGATTATAGTACAGGAGTACTATAAAAGGAATGGAACAAAATACATCATAAAATTTTGTCTGTAGGTAGTGAATTACATTACATTTGTTAATGTTGACTGAAGTGTTTATAAGGAAATCTTAATCTCTCAAAGAAATCTCTAGGCTCACATTGCAAACAATTCTGATTTGTGAAAGGTTCATATTATAGATTCTTCAAGTATCAGCATTGTGTGATGTTACAATATGGAACATTTTACAGCAACATTCCCTGCTGTTTGCCACTTTGCATCTCAAAAGTTACAGCTTCACCTAACCTCCCCAATTCTCTTTTTTATTTATGGAAAGTAAACGGACACCAAATAACTCTGGAAAGCAAAGGTTTCCAAAGACCAGGAACTTGGAAGCAATATTTAAATTGATATTTCATGGGCTAAATAGGTAGAACTGTGACTACTTAAAATTGCATTTTAAAGAGGAAGGAATACCTTTATTTTCAGGGACTCACTTTAATAAATTTACTCATCAACATATTCTAGAAAATATTTCCATCTTTGTTTTATACAAATAATTATAATTTTTTGTAACAATAAATCAATAAGTTCAGCATATCACAGATATCCCTTTCTGTGTTTAAGTATTTCACATAAATGTCATAAAGTTATCTTAGGGAATATATGAATTCATCTGCATGTGTTATCTAAATACTTTGTGTATACTTTTAAGTTCGTATTTGTGTTGAGACTAATATACTGCAACCTTGAGCACAGTGGGAGCTATGAGAATCAGGGGAGCCATCAACCAGGCTGATTAGACTGCCCACTGAGTACAAGTGATATGAAAACAAGCAAGCTTTGGCCAGCATTAAAAGCAGAATGCAGCAGGAAGTGCAGGCATGTTACACAAAGTAAGATGCTGTTGGCACTTGTAAAATAGCAAGATGTTGCAAAAATGGACCAATCACCCCAAAATGCAGCCCTGAGTGATCAGTGGGTCTCATGGGAATGATGGGACACTGCTAGTGGAATTGAAAGCTAAATCACAGCCTTCACTGTGCACAGTTACGGATACACATGTTTATATATAATCTGTCCACATATCTGTCAGCATTACTATTCATGACTGCTGTGGCACCTTGGTATGCTGGTGATATTTCAATGAAAAAAGCAACTTTTTTTTTTTCTTGTGAAAGAATTGCATCCACGTGTAAACAGATTTGCAAAAACTAGAGGACTACATATTCAAAGCATTGCATACAATTTTAGTATCATGGACTTCTACAGGTCTCTAAATTAGGCTCTGTATAACTTCCGTCAGAATTCTAAAAGAAGTTTATAGATTTTTTTTTTAATACTATATATATAGACAAACTGTATTTTGCCTGTGATGTTCCTGTCATTGAAGGAAACATTATATATTTCTTAATCTGCGAAGAGAACAGGTAGAAGCTCAGATACTTCAGTTTGGGGGCTGAAGAAATTCTGCAATATTTTTTCTTTCTTAAAAGAGATTTAAAGCACTTCCTGCTATCCGTGGTGGATCACACATTTTGTGAGCATCTTACACACCGCAGGCTGAGGTTCTCTATATTCACAAGAAGTCTGAGGTGGCTTTACACGTGAGCCTTTCTACTAATGAGAGGCATGGACACTACGTCTGCACTGGTTTCAGGCGGAAATAGGAGGGATTAGCAACTGAACCACAGCAAATCTATAAATATGGGACTCCAGAGGCTCCAAAAAAACACTTTTGCTTTGTTTTGTTTAGAAACATTTTGAATTGCTATGAGAAATGATAGACAAGTCAGTTAGTCTCTCATGAGAAAATCTGCTTCCTCTATTCATTGCTCTCTCCCCACCTAGAAGCAGATTTTAAGATTTGGTTACTAATTTCTCCTCAATGCGAAGATACTTGGAATACCAACACTTTTTGCATACAGTCCAATGCCAATCACTTTCTCGTGTCACTCGGGGAACATGCTCAAATCACCAACATATTTATTTTTGACAGAAATAATTTGTTCCCTGATTTTTATGAAAGAAAACTTTTAAAAATACCAAGTCACAAGATGAAAGTGTGTGGGAAAATTATCCACAACATTTTAAATCTCCTGCATTGAATACTATTTTCTTGGTCCTCAGTTTGTGAGGGGCATCAGTTACCCTTTGCAATCATTAAATGCTTTTCACAACTTTCTAAAAAAGTGCTTTGATTAAGTTTGATCTTATCCCTACAATAGTCTATGGTGTTGTCAAAATATGTGAAATGAAACAATTAAATCTTTGACGTGAAAACTAAACTTTAAAGAGGATGTCATTCACCACTTGGAATTTTGGTAGTTTGCACTATAGACTTTGTGAAATATGAAATTGTTACAATAATAAAACTGACAGTGTCCTCAACCATCAGAACTGAACTTCAGGGGGTGTTACTGGTGTATCAAGCCAGAAGGAGTTACAATCTCAGTATAAACTTGTGTACTTGAAGGCCGAAGGCAGTCAATAAAGAGAATTTCATAGGCTGCTGGGGAAACCTATAGGACTCTCTCTGGCCTAACTCTTCATTCTCCTCAGCCATAATACAGGCTGCTGTTCTTGGGGAATTCCTCATTATCTATATCAGTTTCCTAAGCCTTGAGTCGTTAACCAATATTCAAATGAAATAGGTTCCACAGTAAATCACGTGTCCCACCATGCTTTTCAGGTGTCAGTAAAACATATGTATGGATTACATAATGTAGGTTTGCTAGTGAAGGCTCAGCAGATATCTTCTTCCCATTTCTCAACATTACCATGATCCCATGGTGTTTAACATAGTAAAAGTTATTTTACTTCAGTTCAACAGTGTTTGTGAACAGTCCTAACTGTGACTTTTCATATTCTGAATGTAAACCTGTTCTGATAGATATATGTATGTTTTACGGAACCAAAATGTCAGTGGCCTTTGGTCCAAGTAATAAAATCAGCTCTTACACAGAAACAAGCAGTACCGTTAAGACTTTAAACATCATCGTAAACTATCATGAGTCACTCAGTACATCCTTTTCAGGTACAAGATCTTTTGGTCCATTCTTTACCAGCATCCATCAATCGAAGTTTATAGGCTCACAAATTTCTTGGCCAACACTCAGTAGTAATATTTTAGCCATATCTACACTGCAAATAAAATCCATAGAGAAAATGTAAGGTGAATGTAGAGTGTCTGGTCTAGTTTTCTTTCTTAATTTATCAAGAAAATTGATGCACTTCCCTCTTCGTGAAACTACTCACTTCTCAGATGTAGGTGTCCCAGATGCTTTCATATCTGCAGCCAAGGCTACTCTGTTTAGTCTCTCTCTGATGGAGATCACAACTTAATCTAGACAAATTACATATTAGTTCTTCTCCTTCTGCTTCACGAATGTTGTACATTTTAAATTTTGCAAGTTTTTTTTCAAGCAGTGCACTAGTATAGTACAGTGATTTATCTTAATGGCAAGAATCACAGAAAAGGCACGTGAAAATGAATTTTCTGCCATCCTTGGCCAGTATAGTCTCAAGCCAACCTTGTTACACAAACAAGAAAATTTGGGGCTGGGGGGGCGAGACGGGGAAGTTGTCCTTTGTGGATAGACACATGGCTGAAATCTTAAAGTGAATTTCATGTTATAAGCATTATTATAAGGCTCCAGATTCTGAATCTAAGAAAGCACGCATAAGGTCAAGGACAATGCATCAGAAGAGATGTTACTACTATGTTTATGGTCCAAATTCAAGGCTATTGGATGCTTTGGAAAGACAAGCTACTACTATAATTTTGTGAGGACTATCATGTCAAATACATCATACTGGAAATTGCCCCAAACATCTTGGCTTTTGGTGTCACTATTGTAATATCTCATGTTCCATAGTAACTTCCAATATAATTTTTATTTTGCTTCATTCATCACAAGCATTTGCTTTTTCTTTCTCAAAACTTCCCCCAAATATATATTCCTCTGTTGTTTAGTATGTTAATAAAGAATGTACATCATCCCAGCACTGTCTTGTAATACATACATCATAAATTACTTGCATACACAGAACGAGCAATACCCTTATACCCTTTAATAAGCTGCTATGAAATAAAATAGCCTTTTAATTAGCTTATAAATGTGATCAACATCAGAGCACAGGGTATTTCAAATGCTTCATTTCAAGTTGCTAACCCAACACCATCTCAACTTTGAGGGATAACTAAATAGCAAAAGTGGTACTTGGAACATAAAGTTCTTAGGTAAAGCTTAGGACAATATTTTTGTTCTTAAAAAGTGAAGATATATGAAGCACCTCTGTGCCTCAGATTTCAAAAGTAATAATTTACTCTATTAAGACTGGTATAAACAGACTTTTACATTAGTGTTTCCTGTGTTGTAACTAAATGCCCTGCTCTTTCTTTCAACATTATATTGCTGTTGAGTAATCCATTTTTCCTTAGATTCCCAAACTAGCTTTTCATTAGATATTTAGGTCTGATAAATCAATACGAATTGGTAGTGGTCTCCATGCTAAAAACAGAAAGTAGTTAACACTGGGAAAAAGCAATCCGTAACAGCAATGGAAACTCTGAGTCATAAAAAGAATAAGGCAGTTCTGCCGTGAATGCAATTTCTAACCTCTCCTAAAATAATCATATTTAAAAGTGTAAGTGACAATTTGTGGTTTCTAGCATTAATACATGGGGAATATTTATTTAAAATTAGGGAGAAGTAGATGTGTGAAAAGGTGAGAAGTAGATGTGTGAAAAGGTAGATGATTTTTTTATTTGTGATTCATCAAAAAGATATTTTGGAGGAAAGAGGAGAAAAGTATTTTTTTAAAAAAAAAAAAAAATCTCTTCAGAAATTATAATCTAAAACATGAAGTCAGTCTTTGGAAAACTGTTTAGCACTTCCTAAATATGTTTCATTTCTGCCCTGTGGGTCAGCCTAAGTTAGAATGGTTCAGAGTAGAGCTAAAGTGTCATGAAACTGTGATTACAGTTTTTATGCTCCTCCTCCACTCAGCCAGCAGGGAAAGAAAAAATGTCCTTATGTCTTGAAAGTGCTTAAGCACCTGCTTGACATTATATGCATGATTCATTAAAAGGACTGGGAAGTTTAAAGATAAAAGGCATCATTAGATCATCTAGTTTGGTCTCCTGACTAAATAATAACTTTGCTGGTCAGTGACAATGAAAATATGGTTGCAAATTTCAAAATCTCACAAGTACTTTTCTTAATGGGATATGTAGTGAAGTTTTCATGACTGTGATATATCTTCAGAAACTTTCTGTGAATAACTGCTGACAAGCAGTAAATTTATAGTGATGACAGCTTTCAAAGGTTTCAGATTTTTGTTTAGTTAAATATTATAAATAATTGGAATTTTAAACTGAATAGTATGTTTACTAGTGCTCTGTCATTTAATTTTGTGTAATTTTATAAAAACATATACATCTAATACTTTGGCTTATTATGATAAATGATTTGCAATAAAAATTTTGTGGTCTAAATACTTTTTTAATAAAATGGAATTGGAGTGAAAACAGTTTATTTAGAACAAATAATACTTATAATAGTGTATCTTGATGTTTTAATAAATATAGTTGAAAATATTTTAAGCCTAATTTGCTCTTGTTTAACAAAATGTATGATAAGTGACATGCTAAGCTATGAGAGAGTTTAACAATGTTTTGCCTTAAGAAACATGTTTAATAAAAAGAACAGGCAGACAAAATATTTCTGTATTTCTTAGGGTATACAAAATGTACAAACCAAATATTTTACTATGGATCTCTATGTGCAAATAAGGCTATTTATAATGTATTTCATAAATGCTAATTTCCTTTGTAAGTCTCTCAGACTGATTAAGCACTGACTTTGGAGTGACTTATTGTATGCTTAAGTTAATTACATCCACAAATATTTGCAAAATCCAGGGAAGAGATTCTACTTGATATTAGTAAAGACGGCAGAATCTAACCCATTGTTAACTTTACTTAGTAAAACTACATATATTTTGTCTTTGTTTTCTTTTCATTTTATTGATAGGCAATGGATAATAAGGTAAAACCATACTACCAGTATGTGCAGAAAATTAATCTTTTAATAAATAAGTCTGGAAATATCACACAAAACACTACCGTGAGTTTTGGCCATTCTACCCATGTGTCAAATAAGCTAATTCCATCACAGCAAATACAAATTTGCACAAATTGTGTGCTTTAGAAACAGTAGTGACTCTTTGGTGGAATCTCTGTTTTAAAAATCACTAACATTTCTTATTGTTTTTGAAGTCTGTAAATATCAACTTTGCAAATCATATCCTGAGGAAGGTCTCAGATCGTAAAGATTACAAACACCTTTGCATTAACTTTGAAAGGTCAGTGCATCTATGTACCTTATGTTAACAAAAGTGCCTGTCACTCGAATATTGTCCAATTTTTTGAAAGTTATTCTCCAAAGCAGGAAAAGTGTCATCTTTTAGTTTTATTTTCTTTCTTTTTTTTTTTTTCCCTGTTTTTGAGTTATGTTGTGTTTCGGGTAAGTTTGGTTTTGTTTTGCTGTGTGGTTTTTGTGTGTGTGTGTGTTTTATTAATTATTTTTAATCTTTTTGTCTTTCTTTCTGTTTCATTCATATTTTAGGAAAAAAAATTGTTGACTGAGTATTTAGTATAATAACATTTAAATGTAAGGTTCACCACACAGATTAATTTAATTCCTGATCATATAAACATAGCTTATGGATAAAAAGAGCCAAGTCTAAACTATTTCCAGTACTACAAGACCAGACATCGACGGGGACATGCGTAGTATGTGTGTGTTAAATCAAGCAGCAGGGAAGTTTGTGATTGATGATCACGGGGCTCTTTGGGAGTTATCACTGTATTGGAAATGATAGCACAGCATTTGGGAGATAAAAGAATAAGAACCATAGCAAAAAAAAAAAACAAAAACAAAAACGAAAAAAGTGCCAACAGTCACAAATAACTTTAAACTTAACAAAAAAATTCTGTCCTTGGGTTGTAAACAACAAAAGAGATTGTTTCTTGATTTCAGACTCTGGAAATAAAGCAGAGGTAAGCTATCTTTTTGCCAAAATGGATATCTAATCTTTTGCCATTGACTATTGCAGTCAGGCCACCTCCAAGCCCTGTCCATATTCATTCTTAATTCTTGATCTAGAATGGCTAAAGGCAGCATTTGAGAAGGGTTGTAAGTTTAAGTGGGTAGGTAATAGTCACAAAATTACAGATCATGGTCCAAATATTTTTCAGAACTTGCCAGGTATGAAAGCCAAAACATACTTACTCCCAGCTGTCGGTCTTTGCATTTCTCCCTCCCTTCTCACAAAATAGCAGAGCTGGAATGTTCTTGCTTCTCTGTGATACCATCTGCAGCAGACCTCACTTATGCAGGGATGCAGGGTGGTCTAAATAGTCACTGCCCAAATGCTTTCCTTTCCTGAAATAGATGGTCCTGTAGTATTTAATCTTAATTTTTACAGTTCCTGTAAAGGAAGACTTTCATGTGGAGCGGTAAGTTAGGAACCTATTCAGTTTATATCCTTTTCTTGATTTCAGGCTACAGAATAAGAGAAGGAGCTGACAGCATGACTTGAACCAACTCTTTCATGTCTTTCACGCTATTTCCTGCAGGTCTTTGAGTCCATTGTCATGATGCAGCAAAAGGAATAAAATCATCAAAAAATTACAGTAGTTTTCATGCCCTTTCATTCAACAGTAATATGACTGGGGCTTAAAAGTTGAAAATATCTCCAGGAAGCTGACAAAGCTGCTGGTCACTCTTTGTACCCCAAGTTGGACTTGTGTTCAGGGAATCCTCAAAAGCAGATAGGAAAGGTGTGGGATGGAACATGTACACAGCTGTGGTGCAGCTATACACCACACAACCACTTGCTCACCAGCCCCACAGCGGGACATGGGAGAGAATAGGAAGAGCTAAAACAAGAAAACTCATGGGTCGAGATAAAGATGGCTTCATAAGCAAAAGAAAAAAGAGGGAAAACAAATTATAAAAAGGCAATCACTTGTCGCCTCCCACAAGTAGAATAATATTCAGTCAGACCCCATGCAATTGCTACCTCCCCAAATGTCCCTTCACTCAATTTTTATTGGTAAACATGACATTACATGGCATAGAGTTTGGTCAATCTGAGCCTTCTGTCCAGGTTGTGTCCCCTCCCATCTTCTTGCCCACCCCTGGCCTACTCACTGCTGGAAGCAGGGTGGGAAAAAGAGAAAGTATCGACACTGTGCAGGTTCTCCTCGGCGATATCCAAACACTGGTGTGTTATCTACACTGCTTTAGTCACAAATCCAGAACACAGCAGCATATGAGCTGCTCTGAAGAATATTAACTCCATCCAAGCCAGATCTAATCCAACAGTTCACAGGAAACGTTTAGAAAGTAGATGGACAAGGTTGGTAACAAAGTGGTTAAAAAGAAAGAAAAAAGCACACAACCATTTTATGTATGAGTACTGACATATTTAGATGGGGAAATAAAGAAGGTATTTGTAGGTCACAGTACAAGAAGGATAATATGACCTTCTTCACCTATTTAAGTGAATAAATTAATACAGAGAGAAATAAAGAAGCTTCATAAGTTGATTCAACAGCCTAAGAAGGAGGTCCAAAGAGCATTACTCTGTAGAGTGAAAAATGAAGGCAATTTCATAAATTTTCTAGTATTAATACTATGCAAAAAAGATGGCACTAACAAGCATCTGAAAAATATTTCTTAGGCCTGATAAGACTTAAAACCTTTCTTGCTATACTCTTAGGGCAATACATCAGTATGCTATCCCTTACAATAAACTGTATTTGCAGCACAGATTTTTATACTACATTTGCTATTAGAAAATCACAAGAAAGAGTTAGAAAACACCACTCTTCTAAAATCAGATCAAACTTTGTTTTGCTGAAAACAAGTAAATGGCAGACTGCTCAGATTTGACAAGCAATTAGATTATTCCTTTTCAGTTGTAGTCTTTGTTATTGAACTAATCATACCCTAATGGTTGCAACCTTAATTTTACATATTGCTGCTAAGCAGCTATTTTTCTCTGGAGCTGATCAAGCATTTTCAAGTGAAGTTGTTTTCATGTGTACAGAATATGCTGATTTCTTGAAGCCAGAACAACTCACGCTAGTATGAAGGGGTTTATGGCATTATTTTAACAGGGATATCTTTGGCACAGGATAGACGCTGAGGCAGGCAGTAAGGCTGAATGGAAGCAGGAACTCAGTTTCCAGAATTTCCCAGAATATCTAAGAGCCTGAGGGTCAGGGCTGTATTGAGATAAAGTCTCTGATTCAGCACAGAATGTGCATGCCCGTTATCCCAGGTTAACATGCTAGGCACTGGGCTCTTCCAAAGCAGGTGCTTGCACCATCTTCTCCAGAATCCTTCCAACAATTGAATGTTCTTTCCAGATATCTGCAGGAATTATAGTCAGTATTATAGCAGCCACTCATTCTGTACAAAACGTGGAATAAGACTTAAAGTTACTAAGTGTTGTCTCATAACTTAGATTCAAGCATTAAGCTCAGGAGGCAGTTGTCCTATCTGCTTCATAGTGAAAACCCATAAGGAACCCAGGGAGAACAAAGGACTAACCTTGGTAATGGTGTCAGTGTGTCACCTTCAAGTTTCAGAATGAAGTTGCTATTGGCCTCTTGGTTGTCATGAGCTAGAGCTTTCTTCATCAGGCTGTTTGGTTTCTGAAACCTCCTTTCCCAAAATATTCCCTGATGTTGCCCGCTGTGAGCTGCTACACTCAGTGATGTCCCCACCTTGTGCTGTAGCCCCTGTACTTAATGCCCTGGTACATGGTCCACACTGCAAAGGTGTCTCCTCTGGAAAACCATTCTCTCTTCCACACCTGCGGCTCTGCACCTGTTGGTGATTTCGCTCTGTGAAACCCTTCCTCATGCAGAAAGGGTGAAAATAACTGTTGTTTTAAAATTTAACAAAAACAGTTTTAAAGCCTGACAATTATTCTGCCTCTCGACTTTTCTTATTCCACTGTATCTCATTTTAGCTTTTTGTTTTGCTACAGAAATTGATTTGTGCAGTGGAGAAGTAAAAAAAAAAATTTAAAAAATGTTTTCACTGAAAATCAGTTTGCTGTGGCATTTTCTTCTTCTAAAAAAAGTTATATTGAGGAGAAAACATTTAATTAAAAAAAAATGAAGAAATTTAGTTGTGATTTTGGAAGCAAACCAAACAAGATATAGGAAGAGACTTCTTGGATTGTATGAGCCCACTCTGTTCCTATCCCACTCAAAGACTTGCCAAACTTGTGACGCTACACGTCCGTACACCTCAGACTCATCTTTTCTCCAAACTATCTGTTCTCATAGATTTCCTCAGGCTGGGTCGATGGGCCAAGGCCAATTGGCTGAGATTCAACAAGGCGAAGTGCTGGGTCCTGCACTTGGGTCACAACAACCCCAGGCAGCGCTACAGGCTTGAGGAAAGAGTGGCTGGAAAGCTGACTGGTGGAGAAGGATCTAGGGATGTTGGCTGACAGCCGGCAGCATATGAGCCAGCAGTGTGCCCAGGTGGCCAAAAAGGCCAACAGCATCCTGGCTTGTATCAGGAATAGTGTGGCCAGCAGGACTAGGGAAGTGTACTCGACACTGAGGAGGCCCCACCTTGAATCCTGTGTTCAGTTTTGGGCCCCTCACTGCAAGAAAGAGATTGAGGTGCTGGATGGAGTTCAGAGAAGGGCTACAAAGCTGGTGAAGGATCTAGAGAACAAGCCTTATGAGGAGTGGTTGAGGGAAATGGGATAGTTTAGCCTGGAGAAAAGGAGGCTGAGGGGAGATCTTATCACTGTCTACAACTATCCGAGAGGAGGTTATAGCACAGAGGGTGTTGGTCTCTTCTCCCAAGTAGAAAGAGACAAGAGGAAATGGTCTCAAGTTGCACAAGGAGAGGTTAAGATTGGATATTAGGAAAAAATTCTTCAGCAAAAGGGTTATCAAGCACTGGAACAGGCTGCCCAGTGAAGTGGCTGTGTCACCATCCCTGGAGGTGTTTAAAAGACGCATAGACGTGGTGCTTAAGGACATGGTTTTGTGCTAGACTTGACGGTGCTAGATTAACATTTGAACTCGTCTTTTCCAATCCAAATGATTCTATGATTCTTTCTTTCTACCTGCCCAGAACATGACACAGATTTTTCACACTCCACCAGAATTAACAGGCTGCACATACAGAATTGAGTCAGCACAACTTTCTCACTATTTTAATGCAGATTCCTACACTTGCTAATAGCTTGGGTCAACAGATGAGCCTTGCATTCCTATGCAGGGGCATAGATTGTATTATCCTGATACAAATGTCAAATAAATTACCAAGCTGTTAGTTCCTTGGCCATGCTGTTCAGGGAAATAAATAAGGCAGTGACCTAAGCTATTGTTTATGAGTCAGGTCTTCGTCATGTAGTAGATATTATTGTATATGAGAAATAACAGCACAAGCAGAATGATCCCAAAATTTCGCTGTGTGGTTGCACTTACCACATGGTATATTAAAATATAATGAAAATATATTACGTTACGTGATATAAAATAATGTCAAATAGAGGAAAATGCAAGCAGGCTCCTGACTGAATAAATCAGGGAGAATACGCAAGGCAATAAATTCCAGTCAGTTTCCTCGCTGTGTGGGCAAAAGGGGATTAAACAAGGCAGTGGCTTAAATTTATAGTAGCTCTTATTTATGAGTCAGGCCTCAATCATGTATCAGAGACACTAGGCCTGTAATAATGGCACAAGCAAAACAGAAACGATTCTCAGAGGGCAGATGCCTTTAGGACATGGAAGTGTGTTACTGCACAATGTAGAAACAGAAAACGAAGGCAGAGAGGGGGACTGGAACAGCATTCTCACCATATTTCCCTGCTATAGAGGACAATGACCCCAAGATTTTCCCCTTCTGTTGCCTGGCTTCCTTACCTCCACCTTTGCCCGCTCCTCCCCTCCCTTACTGCCATGCTTTTATTTTATTCATATAGTGTGAATCAGGAAAATAACAGAAGGGCTTTCTGCCGAGTCCAGAGTGTATGGGGAGCTGGAGGGAGTAGCTCCTTTTGTCAGCTGTCTCACCAGAACAGCTCTCTTTCTCCCCATCTTGTACATACTTGTGATAATCTTATATAATTGGGCAAAGTATCTGAAAAAAAGCCTGTCATTTGCTTGTAAAACACAGGGATACACATGTAAAGCAGCAATGCCTCACAAAAGAACTGGAATGATAGTATCTACCAAATTAAACATGAGCTTGCTTTGTGATCTGAGATGAAAACTCCCCTACACTTTTTGGCGGTGTATGCAGAGTCATCATATCGGATTGGCAACACATGACTCGCTGCGAGCCACCGAGTGAGCTCCAGCCACTGCGGTACTAGGGAGATGTCAAAACAAACTGGTGGGAATTCGAAGCGGAACACTCCTTTCCCCTCTCCTCCCTTCACGCCTACCCGCCTCCGAACATCTGACGAGGCTGGAAGAGTTGCTACATCCGGAGCCTTTTAAATATAGAACTTGTGAATGGTTTGTACTGATTCATATATGCATCACTGACACGGTGCTGGCAGTAGCACAGCAATGAGTGCAGCATAAAATCTATGTGAAACAGAAGAGGATATAACTTTTTGTTTATGTCAGTCAGACTTTGGTTCAGTAGATACTGGTTGGTTAAACCAAATTTATATGTCGGACATATAGCCATGTTATTTTAGGAGTGTTTTGGCCAAAGGGGTATTGCCAAAGGAAGAAGCAGTTTGTCAAGAGTGGCACATTCTGTTGGTGTGTACCAGTTTCGCACAAATTTGTTCATGAAAGATTTCTTGGGTGCGAGCTAGAAAGTTCAGTCAGAAAAGATGAAGGTCTTAAAGTGGGTCGTAGTCTGATGGTTCAGCTGGCTTGGGATGTAAGAGAGGCCACATCAAGTCCCCTGTCTCAAGATTCACTCTGGAGGCTAGTATTCAATCTTCCACATTACAGACAAGTGCTCTGACTACCACTTTTTTTTTCCATGTTGGAGATCTGCTCTGCAAAAACACAAGATGGAATCTCTAGCCAAACAGCTTTTGATTATTTACTGGGATGTAGGAGACACAAGTTTGAATTTTTGGGACAATAAATGTTAATTTATGCAGGAGTTTGTTGTTCCCCTTGAAAGAGAGCCATCCCAAAATAGCAAAACACAGTGGCTGAGGCACACATGAGAGAGAGAGAACAAGAGAGATGATGAAGTGAGGTGAAGTGAATTTTCTTTCCCATACAACACATGAGAACTTGCACTATTCAGGTGCATTTCTTATATTAATCTTCCTTCTTATTAAAGCTTTAAAAGGTCTTAGTTTTCATCCAAAATGAAAAGGAAACCTTACAAAATCTCAATATTCTTGCATAAGGGAAAAGAACTATGAGAATCTGCTACCAGTCTGCTTGACAGAAGTATTAGAAATATCAACAAATACTGCATCAAGAAGAGGAATAGTAATAGGCGGAAATGGTGCAACCACAGTTAACTGTCAAGAAAAGCATATGCTGCTTGGGTTATTGAGGCATTGAAATCTCTTTGCAATTAAGTTGTACAGGCTGGACAGGGGTGGGAGGTAAAGCTGAGGAGAATAGGACTGCACTGATGGAAGGCTGGCAAAATGCATCACACTTAGTTTCCTTAATTAATTTTGTTTAAGAGCCCACATAGCTAGCAAAGTATAAACATTCTATCTTAATTCCTGAAGCAAAAATATTTTATAAGCATAATCTCAGGCAGGGTTTAAATTGAAAGAAGCAACAAATATTTTACATTCTTTAGCATTCCATAGAGATAGAAAAGCATCATGGCCAGGTTTTTCTCAGATTATGTGTTATTTTCTGGTGCTGTTATGTATTTTACAAGACACAATATTGATTTAATGCAGTAGTTGGTTCTCTTGTTGTGCCTTCCAGGCACTATTCATTAAAAAACAAAAAACAAAAAAACCTCTAAACCCTCACACTTAGCAAAAATACTATGTACCGTACTGCCTTGTTTGTGTCATTAGATAGAGGCTTTTATGCCACTAATACAAGTCAGGTGCAAGCTGACACAAATAATACTCAAAAATCTGCAAAATGCCCCTCTCAAGTCTGTTCAGTTTGGGGGTCATTCCATTAGTTGTTTGAGATTTATTAGTAAATACTGAAAATCTGATAGAAGAAATTGCTTATATTTGTGAATATTATGCTTCTCTGGATGCTTATCATTATGTGATCTGTTTCTCTGCTCATTCCTAATGTTTTGGGGATCATGTTCTTCATGATTATGCCTCCTCTGATGTGGATCTTCTAAAATCCAATTTCCCTTTTTTTTATCTATAAGGCAATTCTGTTGCCTGCAAGTAGGTTGTTTTGTGCCCTTGTGAACTAAGATCTCCTTTGCAACCTTCTCAAATAGCTCAAAGCTTAAACAAGTAAAAGTAAATACATTTTTCTTACTCTTTAACTGTATTTATTTTACGTTGTCTGCTACTCTGCCTGCAGCACTGCTAGTGTTCCCAGAGCTCATGAACCTATTTACTTTCCATCCACTGCTTGCTGCAGAAGGCTTTGTTCCTGTCTAACACAGGGGGGGAAAATGTTCACAGCTTTCTGGGTCTTATCATAGCAGTTGCAAGCAGACAAGAAATATAACCAGGCTCAGGAGATCCAGGTCTGAGGGTGGAAGAAGGTGATTCCTAAGGTAATTTTAACTTTCAGGATCGAACACTTAGACAAGACTTTGCCAGGACCTGTTGAGGCAGCTGAGAGATGTTGGAAAAGAGAAATCTGTTTACACCTTCTTCTTTTAAAGGAGCCCATCTCATCCCTTTCATGTTGTGGACTGCTTAGCTTTAAGATGCCAAAAGCCATTGGGATGGGAAATTCTCAAAAGCTGTGATTAGGAGACAAATCTCAACTAGCAGACCACAATTTGCAGACTAATTATGGGAATTTCTCAGGATTGGTTTTGTTGTTGTTGTTGTGGTTTGGTGAGGGATTTTTAAGCTGGAAAATGAATAAGGGTCTTTGCAGAGAGGAAAACTGGAAGAAAGAACGTTTGATGTTAAGTTCTTTAATTGAGAGGATTTCTGTTAAGGAAAATTTGCATGATGCTAAGCATGTGAGATGCCCAATGTAACCTCTTGGGCTGTATAGAATACATTAATTTTCCCGTGTTTAGTCTTAAAAATTCAATGAAGATACCAACATGAACTTCTGAAGTGGCCAGGGAAACCCAGGAGCAGTCTTTCCTGAGGAAAAGGGGGTAACTAAGGAGACATTCTGAAGTCTGTGGGCAATCTTTGTGAGCTTCATCTGTCACAAATGTTGCATGTCTGATATCATCTTCTGTCACTTTTTATTTCATTTGTTTACAAACCATATTTTTTTTCCGTCAGAAATATGTCCAGGGAATATCCTTCCAAGTGTTCTATCAAACCGTTGACCTTGAAAATGGAATAACTTGCAAATGAATAGAGGAAAAAATAAGACACTAAAAGCATTTTTTAAATATTCTTTTTTCCCCTCTTTTCTTACTCATTCTAGTCATGATGTCAATATTGTGACTGAGCAACAGAAAAGGTCTATTTCTACATTTGCAAGAACAGAGTTGATCAATGCAATGAGTTTTATAAGGTTTTTTCCTAGTGAAAAATGAACTGTGTACCTAAAAAAAAAAAAAAAAAAGTGTTTATCTCCTTTCTTTATTCCATTTGCTAAATGGAGACAGGAAGTTACCTTGAGGACAGGACTTTTCTTCTATGTTTCTAAGACTACAGCTTCACAGGGACAGTAGCAGTTTGTAACTAAGGCATTGGCATTACTTTAGTACATACAAATAATAACCCTTACCTCCCCGGTTTAAAGACCACAATTTCTTGAAGTACTACCAAAAATATCTTCTGGTCAACTTATGTAGGAAATTCTTCTCATCACCTCTCTCCATTAAAGAAATTATAGCAACAATCGCAGAGGATTTGCGAATGAAATGGGCACCGCCTGCTTTCCTGTGGTAGTTTCATACCTTCTAGTTTTATTTGGAAGTTCAAAGGGCTTGGGCTAGCCCAGCCCCAAATCCAGAGTCTTTTGGCACGACTGCAACTAACTCGCATTCCTTGCAGAAGCGCAAGGGCAACATCAGCCAAGAGCACTTCCCTCTCCTGTGGCTGCTGGCGCGATGGGCTAATCTAGTAGCTAGGCAACAGGGAGGAGAGGAGCTTGGGACCAAGGAAAGAAGTTTTCAGCAAGGAAAGCTGCCTGGCTGCCTGGCTGTGTGAGGGAAGTCTACATGTTTCTTTACAGAACAGACTCCCTGCATGATAACACAGTGTAGTAAATCTTGATTGCAAATGCTGTTTGAACGGGGTCAAGGTTTGCCGAGGGTAGTATACCCACATCTAAAATTAACTCGGCAGTCTTCCCCGAGTGTCCCACATTCTCATTCTACTAGACACATTTTGACAGTCCATGCTCAGTGTTAACTAATTTTATGCAAAGCAGTAAATCTGGAGAAAGATATTCCATTGCACAGAGTTGCTAATCTATGTAGAATTCAACAGACAATCCTGTAGTTGTTGCAACGGTGATCTGAGCCAATGAAACTTTTTGCCCTGCCTATATTAGATCATTTTTGTTTCAGAGGATGAAGAGTGTTTTAAAAAGAAAAGCTTTCTCTTACATACTTTTTTCTGTATTAGCCAATGAAGAAGTATGCAGAAGCTGGTCTAAATTTCCTTTGTTTTTATGCAGCATGTACATATTTATGTCTGCTTCATGTTTGGGTTTTTTTTCATTTAAATTTCTCTCTTTTCCCCTCACTAACTCCTTTCATCGTGGTGTGTCCTAAGTGAAAGGCAAACTCAATTAATCATCAACCAGCTTGTACCTATGGCATCTGTCTCCCTAATATCTAAGCATTATTTAAGTTTCTGTTGAATTTTGTGTTCAAATTTGCCCATTCTTGCTATAAAGAGGCATGAGGCGATTTCAAGAGCAATTTACAAGGAGCTTTTTTCTTCCTCTGTATGAGAGCAGCAATTCCTCTGATTCACAGGTTGACAGGAGCACATCACTCTGGTGCTCAGATCAGTGCATGAGCTGCCCATCGAATAGCAGATCAAGTTTAAAGTCCTAAGGGCAAATTCTGCTGTCAGTTACACAGGTGAACATGTAACGATAAGAGCAGAATTTGGCCCCTAGTCTTGATCTTCAGGTCTCTCAGTGGGAAACTTGATTACTGTGTTTAGGACAAAGTGTAAGAATGCTTTGTAAAGAGCCTGATACAAACATTTTGTGAGACACAAGTCTCTTTTCCTGGTTACCTTTTGATAGCATTTGGGAAGTTCTTGAATTACAGCAGCTCTTAGCCTGCATGTTATACTATTGTATTAATTTCAAGAAGAATCATTCTCCTTGAGCCTTGATATGCAGGATAGCAAATGTAGCATTGATAAAAGCTTCATTGCCATATTTTGATGAAACCATTAACTATGAAAATTGAAGTAGTGAATAAACACTGAGTCTCTAAGATAATGTGTAGTTAATTTTTTCCCTCCCTCTTCTTTCTCCTTTCACCAGACATGTCAAACAGTATCCTGGGTTTCTTTAGCACTTGAAACAGTCTGGATTTCAGAATCCCTTCATAATATGCACTTGTAGGTCCTTCTGACAGAAGCTGGATAATGCCACAAATCTGGGAACTTTGTTTTGTGTAATTTAAAATTTCCTTAAATGAGTCTTTCTCTGGGATTCAGTTTAGTCTTATCTAAGTGCTTGGGTGATCATTATGTGCTTCCTCCCAGGATGTGACTTCGCCTGTAGGAGCAGCTCTCTGACCTACCAAGTGAGCCAGAAGACAACCCACAAGGAGAACGTGCTCAGAGCATTTTCTGTGGTGCCCTTTTTTTTTTTTCCTGACCGTATGGAGGACAGGCCTTTCTTCATGTTTTTCCCAAGGGCCTCGTGAAAATAAGCCGACACTTCTTTCTGATTTCAGTGTCTCGCACCGTGGTCATGAGGAAGTGGGGGCTCTGAAGTTTTGCGGAGATGTTTTCATTACAGCTAGAAGACTGGCACTGGATCCGCGCTCTTCCACAGAGGAACCCTAAACTCCACGGACCCCTTTGTTTCCTTGCCCCACCTCTTCACAGCTTTGGTCAAACGATAGATCAGAGCAACGTCCACCAGATGGCAGCATGCCATATCGAAAATCAGTCACTTAAATCAACATTTAGGCATCTAATTTTTTTTTATTATTATTTTTTTTCCCAAGGCGCACCATTAAATCTAATAAAAACTCATGGCCTCAGAAATTCAGGTGGTGCACTTCAGGCACATCAGCTGCTGCCAGCCCCCAGAGAAGCCTGTGGGTGAGAGGACAATGCCTTTACGTGCTGCAAACACTTCCCAGCCCACTTTTGGAATGCCAGAGAAAAGACAAGACACAATGGTGCAACTGACCCTCCTCAAGGCCTTCAAGGGATATATATGTCTGTTCTCCGGGGTTACTGCTTGGCACATGCTTGGGTATCACAGCTATGAGAACCGCGTGAGCTGCTGCAGACAGACCAGAAATGCCACTGAGGCCTCCCCCTCAGGGACCTGGTGACCTGGGTGGCAAGCGGGCACAGCAACACATCACTGTGGCTCCTGCTGGCCTGGAGGAGCTGTTTGGGCGCTGGCGTGCTGCTGCCAGAGGTCTGTGGGAAGGAAAGCTCCAAACTGCTTCTACTGCAGAGAGGCATGCAAGAGAGGAAGGGCAAGAGGAGACACTTTGCATTCAGACATGCATGTATGTGTGTGCGAGACAGGGAAGCCCACCTCCCATTAAAATCTGCCATTAGCAGTGTTAAGAAAATGACCACAATGGTTGTGTAGGCTTCAATGTGGCAACGTTGTTTGCGATACCACCAGATCATAGATATGTAAAGCCATGAAAGTGGTCATTTTTGTCATGAGCATTGATTCATAGCTGCATAACTAATCATGACAACTTTATTAATTGCTTATTACCAAGGGTTTTCTCTTTTATTAGAGAACAAGTGACTTCCTTCCCTTGTAGTGGTGTATATTTCTCTGTGTGATAGAGATTAATGCATGAAGCCTTGCAGGAAACTGCCTCATTGATTTTGTTGCCTTTGTATTTGTCTTCCTTAGGTGACTTCCAGTCACATAGATAGAGGGGACACAAAGAATTTCACCGGGACATCAAATACTGTGCTTACGGCAACTCAAGTTTTAGGCTTCATTTGGAAACCCTACAAGCAGTAGGTCCATTTTTCTCTGTGGTATTTTTTCCTTCAGCTTTATCGACTTATTAGAAAATGTGTTGTTAATTCAGATCTAACAGTACGTAACGGCAAGTTATTTCGACCTGTATTGGTTTTGCATAATGTATAATTACCATAATGTACTCAAGAACACCTTATACAGCTTTTTGAAAAACATAGTTTTGTATGCATATATCTAATTGAATGTACTTTTGCCTGAGACTTTATATGTTTTGCTTTTATATATGTCTCTGTGTGTACATATGTATTTTACCAGCATTTTAGATATACTCTGGAAAATTGAAAATTTCTCTTGTTAGTGTTTAACCTTATGACTCCGCTGCGTGTTGAATGAACAATTATTATAGGACCATTTCACCCTGCACATTAGTAGCATATATTGCAGTCACTGAACCTAAGAAGAAACTTGTCTTTAGATCTGAAAATCTTCAGTAAGGAAAAGTCTTGTATTAGTACTTTCGAAAGCCTATAGCTTGGGGATAGTGTACATGAAAGAATGCAAGAGAGCTGATGGGGTACTTTTAAAAAATGTCCTGACAGAGTCAAGGTGATGGCCATTTTTAGCTGCCCTGCTATCCATCACCTCTTTCAGCCAGGCATACTCCATCATATGCAACAGCCTCATGAATTTATGCATCAAGCTGTGCAGCCAGTCGTGCCGAGGGCTCTGGTGACAAGTGAAATTGCTGTGCGCCTCATTTAGCTGTTTATTGCGCCTGAGTACGTGTTGCAGCTGTCATCTTACGATGGGATGATAGTGCTCGTTAATAGACAAGACAGGCAAATAATGATGGAGACTATAGCAAGAGATGCTCATCTGCCAATAGGCTCTCAGCAATATCACAAACATTCACAAAGTTTTCAATCAAAAACAGCACTGCAAGAAAATACTGAGGCCAGCATCTGTTTTTTTAAGTGATGAGCAGTACAGATTAAACTTCTGAGAAACTGCAGTCCAGTCCACCACATAACTTCTTAACACTTTACCTTTTTCTTTCTTTCTTTCTTAATGCATTTTGAAAAGAATTATTAGCACATGGCAAAATAACCCAGTGTGTTCTTACCACTTTTCTGGTCCTTCATACAACTCTGCCTGCTGTAACTAGAGTTGTTCCTCCTTGTTCGAGCAGCATGACTGCAGTGCACCAGGAACCTGCAGCCATCGTTTCAAGATCTGGCAAAAGTTTTGCTCAATAAATTTCAGTTGTCTAGATGTGCTGCTGTCCATTAGCCTGCTTGTATATCTCCTCTGAAAAACAACAAACAAACTAACAAACAAAACAAAACAAAGAAACAAAACCCCACCTCTATTTTAGTGGCATGCAGAATAATTTCAATAGAAAAAAAATTTTTAAAACCCCGTGAAGCCCACTTTTCTTTCTGTGATATATCAGATACAACGGATGCAAATTCTTCTCTATAAAACTCTCTCAGAAAAGATGGTGCCATACTCTGCCTTTGCCCTCTATGTTAAAAATTGTGGTGCCATATTCTGCATTTCCCATCTACATTAAAATTTGTGAGGTGCTGCAATTTGCAACATTTTCTTTTCTGTGGTTTGCAAAATTCTTTGCTCAGAGTCATAGCTTAATAGACAGTATTATGAATTTTTAAAAATATTTACAAGGAAATACATTTTGTTTCCCAATTAAATCTTTCAATTAGAATGGGAGGTAAAGTCTTAATGCGTTTGCTGTAACTAGAGGAAGTATTTGTGTATGTTAGATGAAGAAACTTTGTGTAAATCCTCCTGGAATTTTCTGTGAAAGGTACTTTTAAATATTTTCTATGCATACTTGCTAGACACTTCACTGAATATTAAGTCAAAGCTAACACCTAAAATAATACAATGTTAAATAATACAAAACTCTCTCATGCTTGCACACAAACACACAAAAACACACAAAAGCTATGACTGCAATAAAATGCATTTTGTTTAATAGACAATAACACTACAAAGCAGTTGTGCAGGAATACAATACTACAGGAAAAAATCAAAGTGTATGCATAGTAGTTATTCATGTAATAAGTATTTTCCACATGTAACTGACATGTTTCCCCAGATTATTATTGCATAATAAAATTTTTAAAAAGGAAAAAAAAAACCTGGAAAAGCAACCGCAGTTTGTAATGTAATTTATGTGCCCATTCCGTTGCTATCACTGTAATACTGAGTAGGCAAAAATGAATCTACAGGAGTTTTATGACACTTTGAAACCGTGTGTGTCACAGGATGATCTAAAACTGCCATGCAAAGAGATAAACATTATCCTTATTTTACAGTTGAATATACTGAGGAAAGAAAATATCCTATTCCAAATCAATATTAGATCAAATACACATGCTATATGATTTGCTCTTGTAAAAATCTAAATAAGATGAGGAATCTATTGTGCAAGGACTATAAAGCCAACCTCAGACAAGCAAGCTTAGGGTAGGTTTCCTCTAAGTGAGTGTTAGCCACTGACATCCCCCAAACAGCTGCAGATTGCCTGGAGTTTCTCTGCAGAGACCAAATAAAAGAGACCAAAGTCAAAGCCCTGCGTGTCCTGCTCTGATGGGAGTGTAAATGAAGAGGCCCTCTTGCAGCCTCTGTTCCTCTCCTCTGGCTCCTGACAAGTGCTTTAACTTCGGAGAAACTTGGGGGTTTTTTTGAAAACTAAGGTGATTGGATACCCCTACCTTACATTCTAGCTAACATATCTCTATTTTACTAATGAAAGTCTGAGACACGGAGCAATGATGTGATCTGGCAGAGATGACACAAAAAGTCTGTGCAAAACCTGGCTGCTTCCCACCGGTGCCTTCATTTCTGTGAATAAACTCCACAGCATCTTTCAGAGGCTGATCCCTCGCTGTGAGATGAATCAGTCATTTTCTTCCTTCATGAGGGAACGTTAAAATAAATATCAAAAAGCTGTAACACTGACTGTACGCTAACCAACTAGTGGGGGTTTTTTGTATGAAAATAAGGTATCATGAGGGAAAAAATCGCATGTAATCCTGTGGCTTTGATGCCTCTGTGTATGTGGGCAGAGTTAAGCTTGAGCAGACAGCCTTAATGTAGGAAAGCTCTTGTCATCTAAACTCTTCACTTCATGGTTCTTAATTCTTACACATAGTTTGTTTGTGACTGTATGCTTGCATATATGTAAATAAACATGTCTATAAATATACATATAGGTAAATAAAACATGTATTTCCACATATGAGTTTCCGTGTCTATCTGTTATGATAGGAGACTGACTTTGAGGCAGCATTTAAATGAGGTAGTCAACAAAGAAAGAGATTTTGTAACCAAATGAGAACATGTTTTTGTGACATGTCTTTCCTGTCTGCAAAATGTATTTTCTCTGGTTAAAGAGGTGTCAGTATTTTTTTGAAGAAGATATTTTTATTGAAAAAATGTTTGACTATTTTTCCGAAGCAAACATGTAGTGGGAAATTCTGGTTTAAAGAAAAACGGGCCATTATCCCAATGGAAAGTAGAAAATATAATGCCAGTGCAACATTTTCTTCTGGTTTTCCCTGTTTTCTTTTTCCCTGTTTCCTTTTTACATTCATCCATTTATATAGTTATAAACTAGATTGAAGATATAAAAAGGAGAGATAGGGGAAGTAAGGAAGGAAGGAAGGAAGGAAGGAAGGAAGGAAGGAAGGGAAAGAGGAAATTATTTTTCTCCCCCATATTTTTGCAAGTTCTTTTATAATTGCAGAATAAACTTTCTGCTGGAAATTTTCAAAACCTTTGAATTTTTCACCTGATTCTTGCATATAATTGGGCTAATGTTAATGGTAGCTGACTACAGGCATATAGTTGTATGCATGTATTCCGGTATCCTAAGTAGGTAACTTCATTTATTCTCTTTTCTATTCATTTACACCAGTTCTATGTTGATATTAATTCCAATTAATTCTGTAATTTATACCAATAAAGGCAAGAGAATAATCAATTCCAACGAATCATATATTGTTACTAACTATAATTACGTACAAAAACAGTGTATGTGCACACATGCACACACATAGTAGTCTATTCTGATTTATGATATGACATTGCAGTACAATATGGCAAATCCATGTACAGTTTGTTTGTCTCTTCCAATTTGTGCTGAAATTATTGTGAGGCCAAATATAGTCTACCCACCACAGTGGTACTGCATTAAAAATAATCTTTCATTTGTTTTTGTCATTTACAGAGCTAATGGTCAGCAAATTTGTACATCCTGCCTTTTTTTTCTTAATGAAATGGAAAAGGGATGTGTGCTACATAAAAAAGAAGTTTTATTAATGTTTCATAAAATGGTTGCTACAATCAAAGGAACTGCTATGAAAATTAAATTACTGGGCTGACTCTGAAAATCAGCATAATATGCTCTGTTTAATTCAGTCATGCTAAGATGTTAGATTCTCCTTCATTCTCTCAGCTTTCTCTCTCCTTCACCTGGGGGCATCTGCTGATGAGTCTCTTCTAGAGGTTGTTTAATGACTATTTTACAGCAACTGTCAGCTTTCTAAAGCCCAGTGGCACTGGGCGTCACTGTATTACCAGCCTTTTTACACAATTTGCCTGACTGTAAATCTGAGCTTTAAAAGTACAAGAAAAGCTCTTATTTGATTTAATGACTGCCTGACGGAGGTCAATTAATCTTTTTATGCTTAGATGTTTTACTCATAAAGGTCATATTCTTTTTGTTTATTCTTTTCTTCTCTCATGGCCAACGAAAATGAGGTGAGGAATTTTAGGTATCATTCAATTGGGGCTGAGTGGCTTGGAGGATAATGCTGTTCATGGGTAGGATTGTTATTGTATATAATGGATATCACAGGAAATCCCAAAGGCATCATGCAGAATCAGGGCCCCATTGTTCTAATCACTGTATAAATTCCCAGGGATACACGGTGTGATCTCTGGGATATGGATGATCTAATTTATGAGAAGGTGCAATGGGTGTGCTGTAATAATACAATGGAGAGCAAGAAGGCAAGGACACCCAGTGACAGGAACACTCACCAACTTTCTGCATAGTTTTTGAGATTACATGAAATAGATAAAGTTTAAAATAGATTCTCTTTTAACCACCAAGGATGATTAAGGACGAAATAAAAGGCCATGAATACACCATAAGTAATATTTCCAGATGCACTGAATTTCCATCTTCCAAAGTGACTTAGGTATTTAGGAGCATAAATTTCATCTACATGCATTGGGACTCAAGCACATTTTCCAAAAGTTGTACACAGAATAGAAAACAAGATCTGATTTTTTAAATCAGTTATGATTCTTTGTCTCATTGAAAATCAGAGGGACTTACTTGTACTGGGTACAATTTTTCAAAAGCCCATAAATATGATAATCTGGCATCTACAAAGCAAAAGGATGAAGAGCTATACATACGGTTCTGCAGCTAAGAAGGCAATGATTACTGGGGCAAACTGGGAGAAAAGGAACCTCTTTGTACAAGAATCTTCATTTCAACAGACCTATTTCTCCAGTGCCATTAACTTAATTTCTTCCATCTAATGAGCTTGATGACATTGTCTTTCCTTTTGCTTTTGAAATGTTGCAAGATCCTTTCTGGGACTTCGGTACATTCCATGAGAATAGCACATAAGCAGTTATTTCCTCCTTTAATTTTGTATCTTATCAACTCTACTGAGTGGATTGTAAACCTCTCTGTCTCACATATAGTGCGAAGCCCACTCTTGACACTTAACTCATAGCCTTGGTGACATGTACTGTGCAAGTCTGAAAAAGCAGAATTGGTGGATCCTTCTATAGCAATGGAATTTTCATGCAACTACTAACAGAGGTGAACTAAGTTTCATCACCTTGATACTTGGAGTGTTTATATGAAAATTTGTCATGCTATTTAGAACAGTAGGTGAACATCACAGGCTACCTTGATGCCAGCACTGGAAAAACCCTCAAAGTAGGACTCTTCCCTTGTTGTCAATGGCTAGTTGTGTCACTGTGTCAGTTGAATGTAATATGATTCAGTGAAAACACACTTTACTATTTGAAATGACGTACTTTTTTAGATGACATGCTTAATTCCATACTATTTTTGCAGCTTTGCAGTAGAGAGAACATTCTGAGTGTTGAGGAGAATAGGCTCTTTCTCCAGAGTTTTTCTTACTTCATCAGTTTCCTGTACCACAAATCTTTCTTCTACCTTAGCCTTCCTTCCTCTTTAACTTTGTTTCCAGTCTTTCCCTCTTTTCTCTGATTTAACTTGATTTCTAGTAAAATTGAAGTAGTTCACATCAGGAAACAAAACTGTGAGTAAAGGGCAAATGGCAGAGTAATCTAAATAGGATGAGGGAAAGCTGGTAACAACTGACACCATGTGAGGGAACATGAGGCTTGATGGCCCCCTCAGAAGTGGGGCAAAGCATACTAGTGCTTAACATACACCAGCAGTTTGAGAAGACTAAAGACATCAACAGATAAGACTAGTTCTAGGAAATGGAAAGCAAACAGAAATACATTTACTTCAAGTGTAACTGGAAAATGACTTTTCCAACTTGTGGAAATTGTCATGCCTTGAACATTTTGTTTCTGCTTTGGTACACAGTGAGAAGAGATATCTGCCAGTAACTGCCTCAACCAAAAGTCTCATCATCTGGGTACAAGCATAATCTGGAAACCTGTAGTTTCTACTCAAAAACCTGTAGTTTCACCTCCAAATTATCTAATTCTGGTGTATCTGTCTCCATCATTACTCTCTGTTCCCTCATATCTCTGCAAAAAGAAACACATGCAGCAAAAGAAAGTGAGAGATTTTCTACATAAACTCATACTTCAGACAATAGGCATTACTTTTTAGCTGTTCTGCAGTAAGAAGTCTTTTCTGTCTTTGTCTCTCTCTGGTTATAATCAGAAGTTTCACTTTAGACTTGAGAACCTTCCCAAGTCAAAGTTTTGTTGTACTCAATAAGCGTCAATCATCATTTAGTTCAGTGTCAGTATTTTACAATGAAAAAATCCTCATCAGTAAAATCCTGCTCAGCTTCAGCATCCTTGTCTCTCTCTTGTTTGTGCTAAGATGATTCTGTATCAGAAAAGGGAAATCACTGAACTAATCTAAGATTTGCAAAATTAATTTGGATGCAAACAATTTTTGGCCTATAATTTTAAAAGACACTATTTATGATGGGTGAATTCTTTTTTATAATGGTAGGGGAAGTGAAAATTGGAATGCTTCAGAGTTGGAAGAAATCTCTGGAGCTTCTCACTGGTCAGAAGTTTCCAACTTCTCTCCGGTTTAGATTGGTATTCAAGAAATTTCTTTTCAAGCTAAAATGTTTTTCTCTATATATTACCCACTCTCTTTTGTCTACTTTTTTTACAGTCTTCCACAAAAAGTAAATAAATCTTTTCTTCCTCTCCATTATACTCTTCAGATTGTGGTCAGTTCTATGCTCTCTCCCTTTCAGTGCTGCTTTTTTTATGAATGCTACTTAAGATCAGTGAACATTTCACTAATACCTGACTCTTAAACTCATATAGGGAGAGAAATCAAGCAGTGTTAAATTCAGTTTTCTATTGACTTCATTCCTTCTGTTGTGCAACTGTTGGATGGTCAGTTCAGTGCATCGGTCAGTAAAACTTCCTTAATAGGTGGCTAATGGATATATCTGGAGGCTTGAGCACAAGAGTTTCAAGGAATGTAAGCAAAAAAATGCACTTTCTTGATGTTAAACAGTGAGCTTAATGATGAAAGCATAACAAGTATCTGTTCTGTGAAGGTCCATATTCAGAAGCCTGTGCTGCCTGTCTGCAAGACTATTTTTTGTTCATAACATGAGGCACTAAAAATTTTTTTAAAAATCTAGATCTGCATCATTATGGTTACCCTGGAATTAGAGAAACTGTCACAGACAGGGTTTGGGAAAGTAGGAGGCAAATCTGGCTGATCCGCATGGCCAGGAAGTGTATATTGCTACATAAAGTACAAGCCAGAACAGTGGAGATTTGACACATGCCTATCTTACTATTTTGTCTTGCTTTGAGCCACATTCTGCCATACATAATATGCTAACTAGCAAATCTAATCTCATGTCCTTCATATTAATAAATGGTCACATGGAATCACTTACTCAGCAACATAAATATAGCCTATGGATTTTCCAAATACCCCTGTATTTTATGTATCAAGTTGACTCTCTCATGCAGTGTAAACTCCATTTTGGTCACTGAAAACCATGGTGGAGAAAATTTTTAATGGTCCCTGTGTTCTTTCTGCAATTCTCAGTGTTGAGGCATCACATTGCTTTTGGGAAGCCTGATGCTTTCAGTTACTTTCGCAACGGTACTGTCACTCCGCAGGCAAATTAATCTGAAGTGGATCTGTAAATGTCTTACCAAAGGGTAGGAGATGTTTAGGCTTGATAATCTGATATGTTACTCTCCGTACCAGACCTGGAACTTGACTTAAGCAGGCTGATTCTTCTAGAGGTCTTACTTCCCTTTTATTCTTCTAGTCGTCTTCCTTTTAAAGACCGCTTCACTAACTAAATACAATTCTGGAACTCTACCCTTCTGCTTGTGGTTATATGTTCTGATTCCTCATGTAAATATGATTTCATCTTTTGATCTCTATCATTTTGCAGACTTCAGCTGGAGATACTGGAGCTATGTAGATTCCTGTTTTTCTTGTAACCATTTTGGCAGGCATGTGTCAGTTTGATCGATAATGATGTTTGGATTAGGCAGTCCCAGTGGCAAAAATGGACTCTTCTTAGGCTTATTGCCAGATTTTGAAAGCCGCTATAATGACATTCTGCCAAGCAAGCAAGATCTGAATGCTGATTGAACCCCTTTAAAAAAAGTGCAGACTAATAGGCGTTATTGCGTGAATAATAATTAGCACAATTAAGTGGCTGGCACTTTGCCTGTGAAATTTTCAGAGCACACAACTAAAAAGCTCTACAGAGTTTTGTTGACTATTGTCAAGTATAAAGTAACAGAAAGAAGGAATTACCAGGAATGATGCAATCTTGAAGATCATCCACCTATAGCATAGGAGAAATTGTTAAGGAGGAAAGTTTCAATATAACATATTTGAAGGCTACACAATAACTGCAGATATTGGAAGGAAGAAATCTTGGAAGAAATCTGAATCCTCCAATATGTAGTTTTTAAAGGAAGATAAAATCTTGCAGATGCAAATTTTGCAGTCCTCAAAAGTTTCCCTCACATTATGAGGTTTGGGATTTTTGTTTGTTTGTTGTTTGTGTGTGTGTCTGTTTTTTTGTTGTTTGGTTGGTTTTGGTTTTTGGTGGTGGTGGTGGTTTTAACCTTCTTAAAATTTTGTAGAGAGTGAAGTGTTTAGATTAGGACACTGAAAAGAGCTAATCATGCTGTGTTCTTCCTGAAGTCTATGGGCTGAAGGAATGATGCACTTTCTAAGTCACTTTTGACTTCATTGAATCATTTCTGATGGAGTAAGTTAAGCATAAGCACTGTGAGTACATTTCCTATCTAACAAAAAACACAAATGGCCCCTCTAGTTCCAGCGATACATTCATGACTAGCTATTAAATAAAGATTATTTTCTTACCAAGTCCTGTAGTTCAGCCTTATTTGACATACATATAGTTTGGTATAAGCTATATATAGCATAGTAATATATTAGCTTAACATCATCTCAGGTAAAATGCTGTTAAAATTTATGTGAGATTTAATAAGGATTTAATAGGTATGAATGGCTTTATAGGAAATAAAGTCTATAAAACAAACCTAACTTAAAAAAAAAATACATCTTACCTTATAAAAATAAATGTAGACTTTTACAAGGCTTTTAGTTTAGATGCACATGATATCCTGACTGAACTTTATTACTAAATATTAGTAACACTTGTTGTAAGGATTACCAACTGGGAAACTGGTGGGTCTCTAAAGGTAGCTGTCAATGAGATTGTCAATTTGAAGGGAGTGGTTTTAACAGGGTGCTTCAGACATCAGTACTTCCCCCAGCACTATTCAATATTTTCATCAGGGGTTGAGAAGTAAGTATAAAATTACTGCTGATAAAATTGGCAGGTGACACAAAGATTGGCAAAGTGGTACATAATGACGAAGATGTCAGTCATACCAACTGAACTGAATTGCATAGCAAACTGTGCCTTATTCAAACAAACTACATCTTAATATCAGAAGTACAAGGTTGTGGTTCTACGAACAAGGCATGCAGGGATGTACATACAGGGCTATGTTATTAACATGGTGACTCCAAGAAAGACTCATGTTTTATCGTAGGTAACAACATATATCATGCTCCCAGTGCAATGCGGTGGTTAAAAGGGCTAATGCAATCAGTGTATTCATAAACAGGGAAGTGTTAATGAGAAGTACGGTGTTTGCACTTCTTAATAAGGCAACAGCAAGACTGATGTTTGACTACTACAGAAGTTAACATTGTCCACATCTAACTCTTTAAGAGGGGTATTAGAAAACTGAGAATGCAGGAAAGGTCCAGAAAACATTTGAATTTTTGAAATAATGCTTTCCAGGGGAAACTGGAGGAATTCATCTCCTAAAGTAACCCATTTACAGAACATCTCCACATGGAGAAAATAATGGGATCTCAGGGTTCTGAAATGCAGTAGAAAATGGCATAAGATGAACTTGTGGCTGGTAACTGGAACCATATGAATGCAAATTAAAAACTGGCCACCATTTTTTAATAGCATGGACAGTTAACTAGCACAACAAAATGCTAGTGAAAATCATGGCCTCTCTAGCTCTGGTTTTTTCTTCATATGAAAACTCAGTGTGTGCCAGGGAGATAGCCTTTACCCAAGCGTGTCACTGCCCTGAACTCTGAGTTAAAGCGAAAAAAGTGCAGAAATTTTTGGACTACATGAACCAGCTCTCCTATTTTGGCTCATGTGCCATGTAGGTGTGACTTTTAGGAACTTTCTTTCCATCTTCCAGACATTTTAAAGAACTGAGAAGAAATGAAACGACACTGAGATATATTAAAAGTTTGACCTGTTATAGCTATGTACTGCTAACTGATGACTTGATCTTTTTTCTTGGTTTGATAGCCATTCAGTAGTAACTGTATGATGACAATTGAAAAAAAATGTACACAAAATAGTATTCTATTCCACAGCCCTTTTGTTACTGTTGAAAAATAAGACCCTTAAAGCAGGTATAACTTCAAAGTTATTAAACAGAGTTTTAAATTTTTTGCTGTTGCTGTTGTAGCTGTGGCTGTAAATCTGTTACTTAGTTTAATGGAAGATCATAAGGAGACCATATGGCTTTCCATGAACTGATTCTGCTTCTGTTTAAAATTTCCAAAGCGGCTCAGTCCATAGGAGTAAGTGTCATGCTTCATGTACATACATAGAAGTGTTCAATAGAAAATATGCTAAAACAAATATTCTTTGTCTAGTTTGATTTAATAGATTAGATACTGAAAAGGTGTTAATTATTGTTTAACTTTTCATAGAGGTCTAAATGTCCATTGGAACAGATTAAAGATTTTCTTCTAAAAATAGATGTTTCTTTCGCATACATCAGGCAGTGACTGATGATCATATGATAGATGTTGACATCTTAATGGTAGATACAGTTTTTTCTGTAGCTACTGATTTCTCTGCTGTTGAAGAGCGTTTTGGTTTGTTTGTTTTGTTTCGTTTTGTTTTTTCAAGAGTGATTCTATTTGGAACCAAAGCTGAGCTTATTAAATTAACTAATGGGGACCCACTCCTTATAATATATATGCACATTTCCATAGTGCACATTTGGATAATAAATGTGAAAAAGAGTTTGCACCCTGTTCTTTACTCTTAGCCTTGAAGACGCTCCCACCTGCAAACCATTTAGTGGATGGAAAGACTGTAAAATCAAAAATATGTCATTGGAATAGTAAGAAAAGTATGCAACTGACAAACAATGACATAGTGTTAAATGGCAGATAGTAAGTACTGAAAAACAAATTTATGCAAAATAAGAAAAGAACATCAAAGAGAGGACCTCGCACAAAGTTAAAGGCAATGACTCACTTCACGATGAGATAGTTAAAATATGAATGCGGTTTATGAAACATTAGCAATCCCCCCACTAAGATGCAATCAGATCTTGAGTATGCAGTATATGTTTGTAGTGGTAGTGAATAAGAAAATATTCTGAGTTTTTTGAGATATATACAAGTCATAAACATTAAGTAATCTACTTCAGAAAGCTTTAAATTGAAGAACCATGTACTAGTCTCATAGGAATTTCAGAAGCTCATCAATATTTGTTAATCTGCAAGTTCCTGATGAAAAGTGGTATGTGGTATTTCGGCACACCTGAAGTAGCAGAAGCATTAAGTACCACTTAAAAAAATCAAGATTATAATATTTTCCCTCACAAGCAGAAATAAGAAAATATTAGGAAAGCTGTGGGGAAAAAAATGCAAAAAATAATAGCGCTTTGGGTCTACTACTACCTCATCTCTTTTACCTGCCTGTCATAATACTGGAAGAGTTTAAAAAAAGCATAATGTCTTAATCTACAGTTGTAATCAATACAAGCAGAAATTTTAGCCACTTGTAAAATGGAAGAACCTTAATCATCATACACAACCACAAATTAAAGTGAATTGAAACTCGGTCATTAGAGTGAAAAACATACTCAGGACCAGAAATGTTCAGTAGCACGCGATGTACAGCTTTCTTGAGAAAAAGTAACGTCCTAGCATGGAAAAAGTAAGGTCAGAGTAATGCTTCACCTCAGGTGGCTGGAAGATGGAAAGACAAAATTGTTCCTAGGAAGGGGTAGAAGACTAAGAAGAACAACTCCTGAAAGACTTCAGCTCTAAATTGGCCAAGGGGTGAAAGAAAGATACGATTAAAACGTAAAGGATAATGTAATGCTCTGGGTACGCTCAAGAGATTTAATCATGGTAAATCAAAAATGTAACACTAAACATTGTGTCTCAGTTTTGTTCCACTTAGCTTTAAACAAGAAAATTAGCCATCTCATTTAAGGAAGGATCCCTCTCCAATCCTGCCAGAAAGGGGGAGGGGAATTTTTCTCAGACACCCATCTCAGATAAGATAAATCCCTCTCTTGGGTCTCTGTTTCTCTCTATGGACTATAGAGGGAGCTTGAATGATTAGTTTAAGCTTGAAGACAGTTGAAATTTTAGAAAGCTAAAGCCAGGTGAATCCTACCCTTTGTTTTCAGTCCATCACCTCAAGCTGCTTGGAGGGAAGAGGAACATCTGCCCATAGATATCGCAGTGGAGTCCACATCCTGGCTGCCTTACCTGGCACTTGAAATGAGAAGCCCAAAAAAGGCTGGTGGCTTGGCCACAGCAAATTGAATAATATTGTCAAGTGTTGCACCTGGTTTCTGTTTCTTAAATGTTTGAACCTTATTTTTTCCCATTATTCATCTCGTGCTAGCCAGAAATATTAGTAAAGATGGGAATGGCTTGTCCTGAAGCTAAGAAGCAGCTCTTCTGAATCGTCTTCACCTCTTGACTCTGCTTTGTGTGGCTCTGTCAGGGAAACATGGGAAGCTCCTCCTACCCTATGGTAACATTTCAAACCATGCCTAGGGGTACTCTTCACGTTTGAGCAGGGTTTGGCAGTAACAAAGCAATACTCATTTCCCTGCTTGCTTTCTCTGATCCACAAAAGCAAACATATAGTCAGTGATAGCTCTGCTCAAATGTTACTGTATAAAATAAGTGAACATGGCTTGCATATATTATCCCATCATGGAGAAAGGGAATAATTTGCTCGAACACTATAGGAATATAAATTAAATGCAGGATATGCCTTTACGTGCTTAATACAATTTGAAATAAATTATTATTTGTTTGGTTATGATATTCTCACACTTTTTTAATACAGAAGCTAAAATGTTTCTTTAAATTGCAAGAATTTTATATCTATCTATAAAGATATATCTATGTAATTCATAAGCATATACTTATATATGTGTAATAAATATACATAAACATACACAAAACATACATATATATACATATAATATACTCTCTTCAAACATTTTATTCTTACAGGATAATGAACCAAATTTTACAGGGAAGTTATTCGTTACCCTAACCCAGTGTCTCCCCTGAGAAAAGACAGTTAAAAAATCACTGCCATAACACTGTGAACATTGCAATTTCTCCCGATGAGTAAAATTGGAGAAATTTCTCCTTGAGAGCAAAAAGGCAAGCTGATTAAGTCAAAGAGGTGTTATAAACCCCAAGGGAAAACAATGTGCTTTATTTTTGAAGTATTCCCAGCAGAAGTCTGGGAAATCTTACATGTCCTCTCACCACGATCCATCATTATAAGTTAGCTGTTTGCAAATCCTCAGCAGGTCATCATATTTTACACTTGCTAACCATGTAAACACAACTGGGGACTCCTAATTACTGTAGATAATCTCAAAAACTTTTCACATTTGTAAAGCATACAGAAAAGGCTGAGAATAGATCATTTCCCATGTCGTCGTGTTTTCCCCATATATATTTGTTTAGCTGTCACTTTTCTGGATCTCTAACTGCAAGTGTAAAGCATCTTTTTTATACACATATAATAGCTCATAACAACCTTGGAGATGCTCAGTTCTTGTTCTGCATACAGCAGGTGGGTTTGCTGTGCTTTTGCTAAACTGTTTAATCAAAGTGCTTCATACTGAAGGGTCCATGAATAAATATTGTAAACATCATCAGGGGAAGTGATTTGTATTTACTTCAATTTTGCCAGGAGAAAACCTAGATTATCTTGAATTAGCAGCTGAAGTTTTTGTATATTAGAGTTTGTCAAGTATATTAAGGAGAGCATCATGTGCAAAAAAGCAGTAGTTTCTCAGGTCTGGAGGTACATATTTCCCAAAATAGAACAAAAAAAGCTGATTATGTATTTTTTTATTTGGGTGAAATTTACAACAGCATGGCTTATGACCTTGGCCCTGGAAATACATGTTCAGAGGTGCCTCAAAGTTACCAGCACCACTGAAAAATTGAATTTTGCTGCCCTGCAGACAAGAATCTAAAGCCACACCAAAGCAGGCTGTTCTTTCCATAGAGAGGGAGGTGGCACAGGCAGACTCGGGAGCAAAGAACCCAAGAGAAGCCCCATGGGGCTAGGCCAGGTTCTCCAAGCTGTGAGGAAGGGTAGGGATGAAGGCAGCACTGGAGAACCCCACGCATTCCAGCAGTGGCTTCTGCTGCACAAATGCCAGGGCTTTATGGAGGCGATGACCTGCATGGGTCTGCAGGGCCCAGGCACCAGGAAAGTTAATGGGAGGATGAGGGGTCATGGCTGTTCTGCTGTCCCCACCTGTCTGCTGTCATGGGCAGCTGCCTACTTCACTTCTGCCTAAAGCTTATCTGATGCATATCATATTTTACACACAGAATGATTATTATTTATTTATATACCAGGCAGCAGAATCAAGGGTATGGTAATTATCACTTCTTAGAAGAATGTTTTAAGGAAAGAAACGAATATACATTTACTATACATACATTCCTTACCAGGGTAATAGACTAATCCGATCAAACCTGAAGTGTGAAGCGTGGTGCATGTTAGGACAAGAAGGAAGAGTTTACTACTGGCAGATCAAATTTACTTTGCTAGGGTGTTGAATTCATTCTTGTAGGTAGAGCATAGCTCGGCACAGGAGATTGCTATGCCCTTCCACAAGTAACCGCACAGCAGAAATCACATTTTTAATGGCAACTATTATGCTAACAGTCATATTTTAGTTATTCTCAAATTATTTTCATGAGGTTAAGAAAAAGCTAAATGGAAGCACCTGCTCATCTGTTATCTGTGATTTCATCTCATGAATTTTGTGGCAGCAGACCTTGTTTTAGAGGTTCTTCCACCCTCTGGACCACTGAACCATTGCTGCTTATTCCTCACAACTTACCCCCAGTGGAGGTTGCTGTCACCTTGGCTGCACTCATTACCTACACAGAGAAACACTCATAAAAATACAAATACATATACGTATGTGTTTGTGTGTTTGTGCAAGTATATAGATATAAATGAGTATTTGCATGTATATAGAGAAAATGTGTGTGTGGACATTTCTGTGTTAAACCAGAACTGTGAACTGATCCAGTTTGCTTGTTTGCCTGTTTTTAACGAACAGGAGAGAAGGCATGGGAGTGCGCGCTTGGAGGAGACAGTCTGGGATAAGATTAGACTATGGGAGCTGAAGGACAGGGACGGACAAAAGATCTGTTCAACTAATTTTGCTGCTGGATGATTCATAATATGGCCTCTTTGGGGGGCAGGGCGTTGCGGGTTACAGAGCGTGCAGCAATCTCACATGTGCTCAGACGACACACTAAGTTTTACAAAGAGTGTTCATGTTACAATACATATCCATATTCCTGGCCAGATTCTGCTTTTCAAGTACCTATCTTTTTACAGTGATTCAAGAGAGCTATTTGTATGAATGACACCAGCAGAATAAGAATCTCTGCTTCTTCATCTGCCTTTCTTTTTGACTCAGTAACAGAAACGTTGGTGCTAAGGTTTTGCTGTGTTCAAACCTTCCTGTGATGAAAAGATTGTTTTGCGTTTAGAAATCCAGAGACATATGGTGAATGTGAGAGCTGGTCAGCAATCAAGAGTGATTGATTCAGGTTTGGTCTATCAATTAAGTGACAGAGCAGTTTTAATCCTTTTTTTTATTATTTTATTTTAAGCTTGGGACTTCACTGGACTATTATAACTCCCTTAACCATGCCCGTGACAGCTGACTTGTACCCATAAACTTTGGTGCATTGATCTATTAGTTCAGCTACTTCAATACATCTTCTTTTCCATAAATATGTCTGAGCTGTGACTTTTTTCCAACCTCAACAGAGGTTTCCATCTTTGGAGTGATCTAATATGTACAGTGGCAACCGCACATGCAGTCTAATATCTGCTTTGAATAGCCATACATAATTCACAGTGAGCTATATGGCTGTGTGGTAACCTACAGTTAAGTGACTTGGCGTTGAAGCATTTCCCTACACACAGTAGAAAGAGGCACTGGTTAATAAGAGTTCCTCTCTTTTTTTCCCAGGGGAAGGAGGGTGGGAGGGAGCAGTGGAGGAGGTCTAAGTTGCGGCACCAAGAAAAAAAAAAAACAAAAAAAACCCAAAACCACACAAAGAAAAAAAAAAAAAAAGAAAAACAGAAAGAAAAGCTTCTTCCTTGTTCACATTTTTAGCTTATGTCTTTTGGATTCATTGCCTACCTTGTGTCAGTTTTCTGTACTGACAGCAATTCTTGTACACAGTTGCATGGCAAGATTAACTTTAAATCCACCCCTCCTCCTTCCCCCTCCAGCCCCTGCCTGTCATTGTCTGCTCTTGAGTAAGCAAAGTGAATGTGGTCAGAGCCGTATGGGACTGTGTTTTTCCATTCTCAAGGGCAGCCACCCTTCTCATCAGCAAATCCATGCTAGCTGCTAGTGCTTCATATATTAAACTGATTTTCAGTCGCGAGGTTAGTTTCTCACTGGTGAAGCACTCAGCATAATAATACTTTACACCTTGTACTTCAGCAGTCCTTTCTAAGCACTAATTTAGCCTCACATCCCTCTCTGAGGTAGGTCAGTGTTATCCCACCACATGAATGGGGGAGCAGAAGCCCTCAGAGGTTAAGTGACCTACCTGGAGTCATGCAAGAAATGAGTAGCAATGCAGAGAACAGAAAACAAAGACCCTCTGGCTCATAGGCTTGCATGGTGCAGTTGGAAAAATTATCAGGTGTTCAAAAAAGGTTTGTGGCAAAAGAAAATAGAAGAAAAATTAAAAATAAGCTTTACTGGCGGAAAAGGGGACACTTGATATTCATTGTTTTCAGATGAGGAGACTGAGGTGAGAGAAGAGTTAAGTGATTTGCTTGATATCCCATAGGAAATTCTTACCAAACATAGAAATTATGTGTGTAGTGAAGGCAAGAAGAGAGACTGTAACTAAATAAGTGACTTCTCTGATTGTGTTATTAAACACAAAGAAACAGGAAGACAAAACCAGTATAACACCGGATGTCAAACTTTCAGAAATCCAAAGTCAGTTGTCATTATTTGATCATAGTTCCTTTGTTTGATTTGACTTTTACTTTACTCATTTATTTTCTTTTACTTGTCCTTTTGTTTTCTTTTGACAGTAGATATTTTAATTATTAAATTCCTTGTTTTCTTTAAGCATGTCAATTCCCTTAATCATTCTGTTTTGTTGCTTCTCTCTTTTTATCTGATTTCTATTCCCCATCAATACCCAGTTTGTGATTTTAAAATATTTCATATATTTACTCATATTTTCTGTCTCTCTGACTCTCCATTGTGTATTGATCCTCAGTTCTGGTCTCTACCATTGGTTGTTGAATTCTGGAGAACCATCCTTCTTCAGTATACTTTAATTATGTTTTCTGTTTCCAGTCTCTCGCTGCCAGTTTGGAATGACATTACTGAAAATTAAACAAATGTACCTCTGAGACGATGTCTATATAGAAGTGAACCTTCCTTAAAAGACTATATTCTACTCATTTTCCTCACAGGAACTCTTAGACAACTCATGCAAGATTTGGATATGATATTATATGATGTGATGTTATACTGTTATTAGAGAGTGTTTATAGTATTTTACCTTCTTTTCGATCCAAAGCCTGAACTCCATTCCTAGGAAAATGGCATACAACTTCTATAATCAGCTATCATGTCTTAAAACAAAAAAGGTTTTGCATGAATGTATGGTTTTTAGCTGTTCAGTTTTTACTTTTGATGCCAGAGAGAAGAAAAAAGAGTGTTCATGATTGGTTTTTTTATATGCATATACTTTTTACTTTACTGTTCCTTTCAGTGTTTTCATGTGATGGTCTATTCCTGTCTTAAATAGATTACCCAAAGTTTCTCAGTTTCTCCTAGAGTTTTTTTCCAAGCCCTTACATCACTTTGCTACTAAAAAAAAAAAAAAAAAAAAGGAAGGGGTGGGTAACAATATGCATAATTGTGTGAGCATAAGATTGTAATGACATTACGTAAACCCGTCCTTCCAATAGCAATCACTATCTTTTCTTGAATGCAACTGAAAAGCTTGTTTGCTTCTTTCACCCTAAGAGAAAACAAAGTGCAGAGCAAAGTTTAGATCTTCACTATTCCTGTCCTAGTCCTCTACTTAGCTCACTAGGTCATGACTCATATGATAACCAAGATCTCAAAGAGCTAGTCATTAGTTCCAGCTAGTCATTAGTTCCAAACTGTTTTGATGCAACAGAGTGATGAGTTTATGGCAGATCTGTGGGGTACGTTCCACCATCAGCTCCCAAACACAAAACTCCCCATTGACTGCGTGTGGAGCATCCCTGAGCAGACTGTTGGCACGCAATGGCTCCCTAGTGATTCCACAGTGGAAGAAATTCAAGGAATTTGTCTCTGACCACAGAATTTACGAGGCCATGCTGAAGTCCTTCATGAACGGCGGGGAGCAGGGAAACAGTTCAGAGCCTGTTGGGTTTCTTGCTTTCTTTTTGTTTTGTTTGTTCTCATTTGGGACTTCACATGGGAAGAAGAAAGAGTTGAGAGAGAATTCTGGAAAGTTTTCAGCTTTGGCCTACCTCAGCTTCCACTGAAATATAGGGCTAAACTCCTGCTATCCCCAATGGGAACTGAGGCAAATGCTACCTATTTTCTCATTGTTACAGAGGAGGTTTATTCTGTGTGTTCAGATATGTTAATGTTCAATTCAATAGAATTTTTAATCATACATTTTTAAAAGTACTTTGTGCTGCTATAAAAGAGCATTTTGTTCAAGACTAAATCATTGCTTTTATGCCAAAGAAGAAAGGTTGTTGTTGCCCACAGGGTGTGAATTCATAGCCAAAGCACACAGGATGTGTGCAGCTATCTTCTTTGGTGGTAGTACTACTTTGCTCCTGTATATTACTTCTGTCACAAGATCTCAAACTTTGCAAGCAATGTTTCTCCACCTGTAATCTGTAGAGTTTTTGTGATCCAAGAAACATTCAAAAGCAGTCCAGAAAAAAAAATGTAATTCCCTTCCTTTGCATTACTGTGTGGCTGCAGAAGAGAAATATATTACAGGACAAATGCTACATATACTCATTCTTACATACCTGAGTAAGAAAACAACACAGTGTGAAAAATACAAGTGAGAAAGGGGTATGTCAAGTTTTATCTTCCTTTTATTTGATTGTAAATGAAAATCGTTGCAGCAACACTAGACATGATGGGCCTTATATCTGATTTTTTTTTGCTGTTCTGAGGAAAGTTTGGTTCAGCGTAGCAATAAAAATATCGAGGACCAATTCTCTTAAAGGAATCAATTTCATTATCCCTGTTTTACAAGTGGCAATAAAGAAATTCAATGAAAATGAATGTTGTTATAAGGACATGCACTTAAACAGTACCAGCTTACAGCATGTCTTCAATGGAAATAGGACAGTGTCCACAGTTTAAAACTTGTATTTGAAGCAGTGCTATGAGGACAAACAAATATTTGTGCATTTCGGGACTATTTTTGCAGTCAGCCACTAAGTTTTGTAACTTCAGGCTCATAATTTATTCCACTCAACCTCAGGCACTCTCACTGCAGGCCTGTGTGAGGAGCAGAGCCACCACCACGTATGAGGTTGCTGCATCCAGCAAGCTGATAGGGGAGAGGTGAGCTCTATGCCCCCAGGTCCAGCCAGTAGCAAGCCTGAGTGTAGACTCCCAGTAAGTACACACACACATACACCTAATGCATATATATATATATATATATATATATACACACAAATGGTCAGCCACATGGATCAACCCAGGCAGAAAAGACAGCACTCATGCAGACACAAACAGCAGCAATGGCCTCATTCTGCTCCTCTCTCCGGCTGAGCAGAATAAAAGTCCATTACTGGAAACTGCATATGAATATACCCAATATGGTACACTCCAGCAGACGGTCCATCTGGTAGCTGCCACTGGATCCCAGCCTCCTCAGTTACTGGCACCTGGACATACGAGCCCCCTGGGTCCACAGCCCTCGTGTAGCTGCCAGTACAGACCCCCTCACTCACAGATACACACACAGACACTTATACACACAGATACAACAAACACACAGAGGAGCCCTCCAGCAACTGGCCTTAAACGCCCAGTTTAACCAGTAGTTTGCCCCTGAATCGCCTGGTGTCCCAGTTGCCTCACGCTCAGAGCCACACACATGCGAACAGGTCTCCCTGGTAGCTGGCTTCGGTGACACACTGCTCTGGAACCTCTATGTCCACTTGTCTATACCAGAGAATCACATATTTTCACTACAGTTCAAGCACTTCACATCTGCAAATGCTGCTCTTATATATTTTAATTTCTTCCTTATCAGTCACTAAGTCTTCTACAAAATCCAGGATGTGTCTTGATGTGTCAAGAAGGTGATTTTTTTTTCTTCTGAAAGATCAATGGTATTGGAATATGCACCTAAATATGTTATAGGCTCGGCAAGCCTAAACAGGGAAGTTTTCACAGTTCAGTGTTTTACTTGAAACATTATATATGTGATGCTAGACAAATCTGCATGGATTTCGGGAGGATTACTGTAATCAGTGTTACATTTTATAGTTTTGCTACTTAAACTCATGTCCTCAGACAGCTCACATCCAGGCAAGAAGACGATGCATGCATTTGATCTCAAACAAGAATCCAGTTTATTTTTCTCCTTATGTAATTATATGGACTAGTAAGTTTGAACCCATTTCTCATACCTGTGAGAAGCCACTTGCAGGTAGTCCCAGGGGAAAAAATAATGAGATGACTTTCAGAGATAAAAGTTCACCCATGATTATAAAAGATCCCAGTATATTACTTGATTCAGTCCTGAATCAGAAGGTGAAATCTAGTTCTATTTTCAGTTTTTCAAATCAATGTTAATTTTTATTCCTTCTCCATTGTCGCTGTCTCTTCATATTTTGATCATTTTAATTCAACCATTCTTCCCTCATTCAATTCTCATTTATTTTTATTGTTTCTCTTTTCTTGGGTTTTGCTTTCTTTTGACACAGTATTCATCTACCAGATTTAGTTGTTAAACATGAATTCAAAAGTGACTGAAATCAAGTGTGTCAAGGCTGCAGGAATATCTGTGGGATTTGTAGTGCAGTATCGAAGGAAACCCACATAATGTAATAAGAAAATTCTCTCCATTCTGAACCTGAGGTTCATATAAATGACATCCAGAGCTGTTTCCGTCATTGTTATATACTTTCCTTGAGCACAGTCCTTGTTTTCATAGTAATGACAGCCTTGTCATTACAGCACAGACTAGGAAATAATAAGGTTTGAATTCCACTGCTTTTTCTTCCATATCTTCTTGAATGAATCACTGAGACCTATTTTATAATGTGGTCAAGAAGCATATGGTTACTTTGGTTTAGAATTCAATCTGAAATCCTACAACTCCATTATCCAAAATTTATGAACACTCTTTGAAAAAGCCCAAGCTTTCTTTTTCTGATTTTCTTGTCTGAAAAACAGAGGTGATGGTAATAAATATGTACAGTAAAGGACTGAAAGCTAAACCAGAGTCTTGCAGGTACACTCAGGTTTGTAGTCAGGTTAAACTACCAATATATTTTTCTGGATGTGAAGGCAATTATATTATTTTTAATTTTCAAATATTTTGTTCAAAATCTATATTTTTGCTCAAAGGTTTTCTAAATATAAAGTACTATATTTTCTAAAACCACATCTTTTGTCCTTGTCTAAAATAAGTGCAATGGTGATCAATACTTACTGGTTAATTTCAGAAATTAAAAATATTTAATCTTCTTAAAACTGCTATGGAAATATTCTGTCAAAGCTTTTATAATGCTGATATCAATTAATAGTTTGATTCCAAGAAATAATTTGTAGGACAATTTAGTCTCATAATTACCTCTTCCATAGGCAAGAAGTAAAGAAATTTAAACAAACTATATGAGTTTTTTCTTTAGATGATGTTAGATCCCAATTCAGTCCTATTATACTTTGTCAGGAGCCCAAGGTTAATTTCTCTCTCATGGCTTGACCGGAGAAGGTGGACATATTCCGTTCAATGTTAGAAACACAAATTAGCATGACTGGGCACAATCAATAATTTGTGCTAAGAAAAGCTCAAGGCAAGGATAACAAGACCGAAGGTAAGTTGGCAGAATGAAGTGGGAATCTTAGCTTGTCAGTTCTCACTGTTCAACTTTTAATATCAGCATAATAAAACCCATAGTGTACACTAACAGACATACTGTTTAACTAGATACTACAGACTTCATAGATCAGAAGCTGGGAAATGTTACAAATTTCAGAGTGATCGAAGAGGGTCTGGATGTTGTGTAATCAGGTGCTAAAATCTTCATAATCTTGTACAGTAAAATTCAGAAACCAGCAAAGCTCAAGCACCTGAGTAGTGTGGCAAAGTGTAAAAAGGCTGCTGTAGAGGTTTGGAAGAGGTTTACAGGTTGTGATCTTCATATCATATTCATTAATCATGAGAAATTCATTAACTTGATCAAGTCAGGTCCTTTTCCCTGTATGCTTCTAAGACATGAGTTTCACTTTTTATGCCAGCAAACTTGATTCCTGTAAATCCATCCATATTGTCCCTTGTTCAGATTGTCCAGCTCAGCCATCTCTAATTCCTCCCAACAGATTAGCAATGAAGCGTTTTGCTTTCAGTGGTGAGTCAGAGCATCCAAGCTCATGTCACATGGCCTCCAAAATCACATAGACAGCCTCACACAGCTGCAGGGACTGATGCCAACTTTATCTTCTTTCACAGTAATCTCATTAGTACCTCACTATGAGAACATACAACTCAAACATGGAGCGTGGAACATTGGTAACCAGACAAGAAAATGACTAAGAATTTATCTTGATAAATGACAAGTCATACATAGCCCAACTAATGTTAACTTCCAGTCACTTCTACTTTTTTTTCTACAGAAGAGAAAAACGTGAATAATGAGGTATTAAAAAATGTTAATTGAGATTCCCATGGAAGCAGAGAACAGATCAATGGACAAATTCAGAGTAAATTGGGCTTTTGAAACCTTGTATTTGATTTTCATTTTGAAGCTTCTTATAGAATGTGATTGATAGGAATTGTATCTGAAGCACTGAAATGTTAGCAACATGTCAGTATATAAAGATCACCAGTCTCTTCCAGACATCTACCTGCAAAAAATCAACTTTTCATAAAAGTCTGGTGCATTTGGGATTTTGGGGGGTTTTGTGTGAGGCTTTTTTTCCCCAGATCATATTCTTTTCTAAGAACAAAGGCTAAAGGTTTTTAACTGCTATTTGAACTGATCCGAGGCATCTATAGGTTATCCTTCTACTAAAAAACCACTTCAGAAAATAGAGAAGTGGAAGTGTCATAAAACCAGAATAAACTCTCACTAGACCAAAACCTCAAGCAAGTACTTAAGTCCTTTCTTTCCCAATACAGCACCAAGCAGAAACTTAAATTTTTTCACATCTTCAGCTTAATGAATTTTTAGCCTATGAAAGCTGAACTTAATCTGATATTTTATCTGCATCTGAGCCTACATGTTGGGGTAAGAAAGAAGAATTTTAATTGTTAGTATGCATCCATTTACAAAATCTCATGGAGATGCTTTTGAAAACATCAGACCACACAGCTGTCAAGAGTTTCTCAAGTTTTTACATATTTGTGAAGTTTAAAAGCACTTCAACTTGCATTCTGCTATTAATCACATGTTCCCAGTGTTCCTGTCCTTGTGTCTGCATGTTGTACCTCCAAAGAGGAACCAGTCGGGAGCTAACACCATGTCTACAGATACACGTACGTATGTTCTGATGCACTGCAGAGCCCTTAAAAAGTGTAAATACCTGGGACAGACCAGCCTCCCTGCTGTGTGTAAATACTAAACAGTGTCAGTAAGTTCAGCTTGCTGGAGGGATTTATTCTGTTTTACCAGATCAAGATTGACTAAAAATATCACTTCAATGACTGGAAAAAATAACCTTTCATAGCTAGAATATTTCATAAAGACAAGTGTTTGTTTTGCGTTGCTTTGTGAAAGTCCAAGACCCAGAAAACCATCTGGAAACATTTGTCCAAATATATATATCGATAAATTTAGAGTGAGATTTTGCTGCCAAATGTTCCTCTTTGACAAGATGTTTCCATAATAACCAACCAAAGAACCTCTTTATCCAGTAAAAACAATAAATAAACAAAAAGCTCTAGCAAACAAAGCCACTCAAATTCTTCTTCCTGGACACGTGAGTCTCCCTACACAGGCTTAGCCATCCAGATTCTAGTGAGGTTAATTATTTGTTTGAAATAACTCATAACTGAAGAGGCACAACACAAACCCTTTAAATATTTAATTAATGGCTACTTTTTCACATGGGAACACACTTATATTTACTTTGATGCTTTGTTTCTCTTTTTTGGTTAAGGTAGTTTTCAAAAAGGAGAGTGAAACCACACCTTGTAAATCAGAATGTACACTTCCATGTCCATGACTTAGCATTTGTAGACTAAGATTTAAACATATTTTTAATTAAGTGGAGGAATTCTGAGACTTTCCTTTTAGCATTTCAGTCCATAGATTTATTCAGTTACACCAACCACCTTTAAAAAGTTAACTCCTTCCCATATACCTTACAGTATTATGATTCGAAGCCTTTCATGAAAACTGTTATTTAAATCTGTCCAATTCAAAAAAGAAACCGAGCAATGATATTTTATACCCTTACAAAATACAGTTACCATGAAGATACTGATCAAAATGATGGTAGCTTTTTTTCCCTCAATAAATTCATGACTCTATCTCAGAAGAAAAAAATGTTCTACCTTAACCAACCCTGAAAACTCTTTGGGAACACACTTTGGGAAGATAGTCAGAATGATATTTTTATCACAGTCAAAAAATAATTTAATTTTAATCAAAATATTTCAAGGACTTTCAAAGCCCTTAGAAAGTCTTACAGAATCAATGACTCATATCATTTTAGAGAAGTGAAATACTACACATACTACTAGTGAATTAGCCAATCTAGAATATTAAAACACATCTTGGAAAGATTTTTCACTTCACAGGGATTTTCAGATGTAGTAGTACTGGTTTTTATTTCTACTGAATATTTGTTCTGTTTATTTTTAATATTTTATACACGAAAAATCTCAGCTTCCGTCAACATTCTTCTGACTGAGTCTGTGGGATCTCTGGTCACTCAAGCTTTTGTGTGTATTTCTATAGGTAATCGGCCCAGAAATGCTGTGGAAGGTTTTAATATATTCCTGGGTAGAATCACAGCCTCATGTTTTAAGTACCTTAAATGCAGGTTTGACTGCAAAATTTTGATTTCACAGCAATGATTAAAAAAAATGCAAACAAAACCAAACCTTAGATACCATTTTAATTCAAGGTTCTGAGGATGAAATCAGCCTTCTTAGAGGTAAAAAAGGGAAAAGATTCATATTGCCTAATTTCCAGATGTCTAAAAGTCAGTTGTCTGAATTATTTACTTCATACTCCCCTTTATAATCAATGGAGAGAAGCAGGAAACTCTAAAGAGCAATTCATCTTCTTCTAAGATAGGAAGGACGAATACGTTTTACATGTGCCTATTTCTCTCTTCTGACTTTGAGGGTAGTCAGGGATGACTAACTCAGATGAATAATTTTTAGATGTCTAAATTTAAGTGAGATGAATCCCACCCAATAAGCGTACACATCCTTTTCTTCACGTTTCATCTCTTTATCAAGGACTTAATGGTAATGTCTCCCTTGCATGGAATTTAGTAATTAGGGTTGTGTGTGTGTGTGTGTGTGTGTTCGAAATTAGAATGCTTTTAACGTTTTTAATGGGTAGACCTTGCCTCTATTTTTTTACACTATCAAGGTATCAGCTCTTCCCAGTCCCACCCCACTACTTCCTCAATTGGACTGCAATCCCCAGAAAGTACTCATTCCTCACGCAACAGGACAATCAGTGAGCAGGTGAAAATAGATGCAGGACTGGGAGATGAAGGAGCTGGACCACACAAAACATCCAGTGTGAAAGAGAAAAACTGCTTTTTTTGTCCTGAAGTCTGAGAAGAAATGCGGTTTGAGGGAGGTTATAAACCAGAAACATGGAGGGTGTCTGCAGGGCAGGATCGAGCTGGGTCCTAATGGCTCCATGAGGCAGCCAACGGTGGTTTTTCAGACACATTTGCAGATAGGTTGAGGGAAACTCAAGGGTTCTTCTCTACTTGGTCTATTCCAGATTTAAATATGTTTCCAAAATACAGCTTCTAAAAGAACCTAATAGCTAATGGCAGTAATAACACATAATGAATGTTCTAATTATTTTATCCATATTTAATTACTTTACTAAATCTTAAATAGGCATGAAAATGTGAATAAACAATAAACTTCATACTGTTGCAGATAGACCATTCATATTTTCAATGAACAATCTGAGTTATTTGGTACTAAAAGTCTAATGGTCTGATTGTTTCAAATTTGATGCTTTAAAAAAAGAAATTGCACTGACATTTAGTTTGCTGCCAAAAGATGGAATTTACAGAATGAAAGTGTACAATTCATTCTTTTTCTTTGCTATTTTCATAGGAGCAGTAATTCCCTATTGATGTTTTTAGTAAAATGTAAAATCACTATTATTATAAAGACATTATCATTATGCCAATAGTACTATAAAAGAATCACATATCTGATATGTATGTTAAATAAGCCCAGTGGGAAAAGAAATGGAGGCTGAATTGCTACCGTATGTCAAATGAAATCACCTGGGTGACCTTGTAAGAATGGCTAATACCATGTTCCAGACCCTGTGACTTGCTGAGTAGTAGGGCTGAATTTAGGTATTATTAATATAAGGTTTTAATAAAGTTGCCTGACAATGGTCAATTTGCTTTTCTGAGTCTTTCAAAAAAAATTTCCATAAATACCAAAGCTCATAGGCCCCAGGGCTTAAAAATGACCTCTTGTTTATTTTCAGTGAAAAACAGTAGAGGCAGGGAATCAATTTAAATCAATATTTTCAGTAGAATTGAAAAGAGAATTTACCAGAATGCCTTCTCATTCTTGACTTTTTATAACTGGGGCCCCAAATGCATTTGAATATATGCAAACCCGCCTCCTCATAGCTTTAGCAAGGGGTGCCAATTAAATCTAAGCTGGCTGTTGGGAGTCCAGCTACATGCCTAATCAACTTGAGGAAGGGTTTTCCACTGACGACAATGATGATAACACTAGTTCTACATTGTACAAACTGCTTACCAAGTCCTGAGCTTGACAAAGCACTGAGCAACCCTCCCAGAAAAAATCCTGAGTGCTCTCTTTTTATAATTAACCCAGCTACAGCATTGCTCGGTACCTTTCAGAACCTAGAGCAAAAGTCTTAGTTCTGTTAGACACCATGTCTCTTAAATTTATTTAGGGCTCACTGACACCAGAGGAAGGAGAAGCTGGGAAGAGTGGTGGGGAGTGGCAAACAGCTGGACCAGTCTTTAACTATATTTCCTATCCTTAAAGTCATAGTCTTTTGTGTTTTTATTTTCTTTTAATGGTCTGCTGTTGCATCCTAAAATAAGTTGTTGTGAATGGCAGAAAAGAAAGTGTTCAGCTATTGAAATGATGTTCAACATTTTAAAGTATTTGTTTCATTCAGTACTGAGAAATAACTAAAAAATACTCAACTTAATTACTCAGTATTCCAAAATGTCCTTTGAATAATGATAGTACTCTAGGGCCTTGAGTTTAGGCCATTAAAGTGCCCTTTCTGCCCAACTACCCAATGAATGCTTTAGGGAGACTCCTATTTTTACTGATTAGCAAACCTCTATAATCTATTTGAGAATACAAGTGACATCTTTCTTTGAGTATCCAGGACCCATGACCTCAGGGAGATGTGCTGTGTCACAGGCTTGACTGATAGAAAGGCAATATTCCTCCTTCAGACTCTAATTGGAACTACTCAGTGCAGCTGAAGAATTGAGCAACTCCTCATTATTCTGTTTAATGGCCTTTTTGCATTTACAAATCATTTATCAGAATCATCCCCAAATGAAAAATGATAATAATAGCAAAGATATTTGGCACAATATGTTTGGCTTGTTATCCAAAGGCTTTGTACAGAGGCATCGATGTACAGGGGATGATGTCATACCCTGGAGCGGGTGCAAAAGGGGAATCATTCTTAATTTCTGGCTGACTTCCCAGGCTTTCTCTTGGTCCTCTTCTACCGGAATCTGTCACAGCGCTTTCTGTCACAGTTGTAAAATACTTTCGGAGAAACATAAAGTTTTTATGAGAAGAATGATAAAAGAGATGACTTATTCTAGGGCTAGGGGTTAATATTTGCACTTGTGGGCTGACTTTGAGAATTAAAAATAAAAGGAGATCGAGGAAGAAAGTCAGAGTCCTTTATTTCCCCTTGCAGTTTTGCAGAAGACACAGCAGTATCTGTACAAGCTCTCCTATACAAAATTTAAGATACTGAGTTACCGCCATGGGATTCTGAGCATGGTGGGTCTTGGTGGTGGGTACACTCCACTGCTGATGACTTCGAGGGAGGGAGGGAGGGAGAAGGGAGGAAGGGAGGAAGGGAGGAAGGGAGGAAGGGAGGAAGGAAGGAAGGAAGGAAGGAAGGAAGGAAGGAAGGAAGGAAGGAAGGAAGGAAGGAAGGAAGGAAGGAAGGAAGGAAGGAAGGAAGGAAGGAAGGAAGGAAGGAAGGAGAAATTATGTGTTTAAATTTACAATGAATTTTATTTCAGATTCAGGCACTGGTGATGAGAGATCTGCTAACCCTTTAAGACACTGGGTATATCAGCTCATGCCTTCTGGCTTAACTCACACAGCAGCCTGTACAGAGTGACTTACTCTTTTTTAACAAACAGGACTGTCTCAGGGACAGAATACTATTCCTCTATGCGTTTGCCCTTTTCATATAATATTTACTTAGATCCACCTAATGGGAAATGTCATTGAGGTTTTGAGTGTCTTCTTAAGAATGGGAACATTAAGGTACTAAAACTGCACGCTGTCAAAAACTATCTGAAGTGGTCTGGTTCATCATGTAATACAGTAAGTAGCATTGAATTTAGAGGACTTTTTATATTACAATGAACAAGGAAAGGCTCTAATACCTGTGATACACTTGCCAGGGTTGGTTTTTTTTTGAGGAAGGACAGTCTCCTAGTTCTTGAAGTTTATTAAAGCTTTAAGCTGTCAGGTTATTACTGTCAGTTTCAAGAAAGGAAAGAGCTACTGATGTAAAATTAATTTATTGAATAGAATTGTTTTGCCCCAGGGGAATAACAGCACCATTTAATTTAATTTCCCCATCATATTGTCTCATTTGCAGAGGAAAAAAATAACTTTCCTTTTTAACAGAGCAAGGTATGTTATGCTGAATGGTGAATTTGTCCTTACAGTTTTTCCTTGTTCTAGATTATCATTTGTTATAAGAATATTTCAGACTCCCTGTGGCTTCTACTTACCACTCTTTTTTTAAAAATACTGAATTGTAAAAGTTCTCTCAAAGGTTCAGTCCTGAGCCTATTGGCTGATAGATATATTCCCGTTGACACATTTTGGTTTGGATCAAGCCAAAGGGGAGGAGAAATAGAAAATAGAATGTATTAACTATTAGAAAATACAGCTGGACATTTACCAGCCTGTCCAGGATGCCTTCAGTATCCCAGGCAACCTGACCTTGCTCATCTGTAATGAAATTAGCAGACCCAGGTGGGAGATCGCTGCTGAACAGTTCAGTGGGATGGGATTTATTTATCATAATTTTAGAGCTACTCTCTCGAATCAATACATTGCTGGGTTCAATCTCGATGGAGGTAGAGGGCTTGTAGTTCCAACCTTTCTACCACCTGTTTGGTCAAGGTACTGTCTCATACATTTTTAGGCAGTTAAATTGTATGTGTCTCCTCAGAAGACATAAAATCTCTACTGTCTTTACTTGATTTATTGAAAGAAATATGCTTTGCATTTCAGTTAACTGCCCCTATGAGGAGTAAAACTGTGGAAATAATTTAGGGCAGATTTTGCTTGAGCAACTTCTTAGCACTGTTCTAGTCTTCTCAGTTCCTTCCTTCTTTCTGACAGTATCACTGTACCTTGCAGTAGTTATTAAAAGCAGAACATGACGGCTATGATGTATTATAGTCTCCTCAGTAGTTACAATTCCCAGAGAAAGGCAGGGAAGTTTGCAATATAACCCTGTGTACACTGTGAATCTGACACATTTTGTTATAAAAGTTGATATTCTTGCTTTGGTATCTGACCCACACCAACTTCAAAGCTAGAAAGTGACAGTTGTCAGAAAATATTTCACCATAGCTCCAAAGGGCTGAACAGTTTTAGATATCTGCTGCAGGATGCTACATGCCTGCAGAGGGTCACAGGAAAGTTAAGGTGAAGCACCAAGACCCAAAATAAATTAATCAAGCCTTAACACTTGAACTTTAAGAGAATTCAATCACGGTATAGTCAAAAGCTAGTATATCTACTTAGAAGACTAATTGCTGTACAGACTTTGTGTGCCTAATAACTGCAGATTCAAAGGCACCCATGGGAGAACTTGCTGGCCTGGAAACACGTGCGATGGGAGCGGGAAGGGTCACTGTGCTCTGAAGTGTTCCTTCCCATACACTCTGTGAACTAGAGTTTAGGCGTGAGGAGAGATAAGATAAGGGGAGTTAAGACCTGGGAGATATCCTTGTGTTGGTCAGGGAAGTTGAGAGCAAACACAGGAGTCCCTTTGGGAGCCTGGTTCCCCATAACAAAGGCAGTCACACTACCTTTCAGTGACGGTGATAACGAGCAAAGGTCAACCTCTCTCTGAAAAGTGGTTGCCAGAGGAAAGATCTCTCTTCTGGAAAAAAGGAAGCTTTCGAAATTTTTCAGGCAAAACAGAGAACCAGCCCTTACCATTTAAGTTGTTCTTGTTTGCCAGCTCTCTCTTTTGGTTATTTCAAGTAACAAGCACAAAGGCAGTGATTACAGTTTGTCAGTATAATATTCTTTTTTCAAAATCCATGCAAAACAACAGAGACTTCTTGAGAAGTTTTACTTTGGGTTTTTGTTGTTGTTTGTTTGTTTGGGGGGAGGTTGGTTGTTTGGGTTTTGTTTTGTTTGTTTGTTTATTTTTAACAACAGACCTCTGGTATTTTTTAAAGCTTGAACTGAAGTCCAGGTACTGAGTGAGTCATAGCCTCTATTTGAATTTAATAAATAATAAATTTAATAAATTTTTTCCAGGTTTATCTCCCTATGTCATACAAATATGAATTATTGCCAGTGAAACCCTTCATTTATTTAGGCTGTTTCTTTGCTTTAATAACTCTCTACTATTTACTAAAGCAAATTAGACCCTTGCGAGGCCCCCAAAGAGAAGCAGCATCAGGGGCCAACACTGTCATTGCAACAAGGGAAGGTGCTGTGCACAGTTGAGACCTCGACTGTTCTGTTGGACGTGGAGAAGCCCTGATCACCTGTGTGCAGAAGGACACGTTTGTCCTAAGCAGCATTAACGGAAAGGCTTCCATCTTGGCTGACTTGAGGGGCCTCCAGAGGTAAAAGCTTGAGAATAACATTTTCAGCAGCGTTGAATTAAACTCCGGGGCAATTTTTGAACAGTGTCTAAGGGCAAAGCTAAAGGATTCAATTCTGTGGATTGGCATTATATATATTCAATTTTGTTGAACATGGAAAAGGTTCATGTCACACCCAATGGTAGGGTACAGTTTATTGCACAGCTTATGTCACTCTTATCTTCAGGATGGGCAAGAAGGAGGACCCAGGGAACTACAGGCCATCCAACTCAATCCTAGGGAAGGTGATATAGCAATTAATTCAGGAAATCATTTTGAGGCACATGAAGGACAAGAAGGTGATTTGGATTAGTCAGCATAGATTTACAAAGAGGAAATCATACCTAACAGATTTGATAGTCTTCTACAATTAGTTGGCTGGCTTAGTGGATTAGGAAAGAGAAAACTATATTGCCTGCTTTGATTTCAGCAAGGCTTTTGACACTGTCTCCCCTAATGTCCTCATAGACAAACTGATGAAGTATGATCTAGATAAGGGACAGTGATGCAGATTAAAAGCTAGCTGAATGGCTGGGCTCAGTGTCTTCTGATCAGCACCACAAAGCCCAGATGGAGATCAGTCACTGGAATATTTATATTCCAAGAGTTCATACTGTACCAATACTAATTAAAATCTTCATTAATGACCCAGATAATGGGACAGAGTGTACCATCAGCAAGTCTGCAGATGATAAATAGCTGGGAAGGCTGGTGGATACAGTGGATGGCTGTGCCACCATTCAGAAGGCCCAGACAGGATGGCGAACTGGACTGACAAAGAGGTCCTTGTGGACAACAAGTTGAACATGATCCAGCAATGTACTCTTGCAGCAAAGAGGGCCAACAATCTCATAGGCTGCAGTATTGTCAGCAGGTCAAGGGCGATGATTCTTCCCCTCTCCTCAGCCCTGGTGAGATGCATCAGGAGCCCTGGGTCCAGGTCTGGGCTCCCCAGCACAAGGGAGACAGCATATCCAGAGAAGGGCCACAGAAACTTTGAAGGGACAGGAGCACGTGACATACAAGGACACACTGAGAGAGATGGACTTGTTCAGCACAGAGAAGAGAAGGCTCAAGGGGATCTGATCAACATGTATAAATATGTGATGGGATGATGTAAGGAAGGTAAAGCCAGACTCTCCTCAGTGGTATCCAGTGACAGAACAAGAGTTGGTGGGCACAGGTGGAAAGACAGGAAATTCCATTTAGATAAAAATATATCTACATAGATTGTGAGGGTGACTGAGCACAGAAATGTGTTGCTACACAGAAAGAGGGGCTACAGGTTCTCCATCCTTGGGCATATTAAAAATCTGACAGAACACAGCTCTGGGAACCTGTTCTAGGTGACCCTACATTGAGCAGGGAGGTGGGCAAGAGATCTTCAGAGATCTCTTCCTATCTCATTCAATTTGTTGTTATTCTGTCACAGACACCTCATTTTTCTTTAGCAACTTGAATTTCTTAAGCTTATAAGTACATGTCACCAGTAAGACATACATGGCTGTTTCTCAAGCAATATTGATAATGCAGTATTAACTACAGAGTTTGTTTCATACTTTGGTAACCCTGTTGCAGTCTGCAACATCTCTGTATGGGTACTAAAAGTAATGGGAGATATTGAACAGCTCCTGTCAGTGTAAAACTACAACTATCACCACTGACAAAGTTTACCAAGAATAGGGGAATATAATGTACAGATGCTTCTTATATAACTTTCCATCTTCCCTCTCATGGATGGTGGATGCTTCTTCTGGTAGGAGCTACCCTTTGTACACACATGGGCAACTTGTGTCCATAGAAGCATCCATTGTGTCTAAGTGGTCTGAATATAGAATCTGTTTGAAGAAGTAAGACTATAGTGAAGAGAAATTGGTGCAGTTTCTACTCAGCAATAAAGCAAAGCTCTGTCACCTGTACTGCAAAGTAAACTTTTCAACAAAGAAAGAACCTTCAAAGCAGTTATTAGCATCTGAAATAGGAAGGAGCAAAGCTCTGGAGCAGTAGAAGTGAAAGTATCTCCTAGAAATGTACTTCAGGAAAAAAATAATCAGAATCTTGAACTTGTAAATATCAAAGCTCAATATTTAACACAATGGGGGGAAAAAAAATCTAATACAACATACTTTTAAAAAGTTAAGCTGAAAATTTTAGAGGGATAGATGGTGGGAGTTCATACCCATTTGGAGACAGCAGGGAAAATTAGCTCCAAAAGTACAGTGGGGCTAGTCACCGGTTATTTCTGAAATGAAATGACTCTTAAGCAGCACTAAGAGCTTCAGTTAAAAATTTCATTGTGTTTAAATGGACAACTAAAGCTTCAGAGAAATTGGGTTCAAGTAAATGGAGAGTTTCCCAGCTGTGTTCACTGGCAGATCACTGGCGTCAGAAAGAAGATAAAGATTACCATTTGTACATCGTATTAAATTGCATAATGTCAAATTGTCCTGATCTTATCCCTAAAGAAAGACATTGAAGAGAGACAGAGTGGGGCTTTTATCACTGCATCTAGTTTAAGGAGTAAAGATATGATTCATACTGAACAGAAAGGTGGGGGAAAGGTAATGCATTATGCATTTAATATGGAGGCTGCTAGCCCACTGAGGTGATGTTACTCATATACATTAATAAAATTATGCATGCACCTTGCCCAGTTATATGGAGTGAAATTTCTTCTAGAAATATTATGAGATAAGATTGCATGCTGCAAAGCAAACTTCTGTAAAGGCTTTGGTTTGCACAGGAAAACGTCTTTATATACTGTAGTATGCAGAGTTCTGCTCATTGGTGGGGTTGCCATTGAAACAGTTGTTTGATTTTTGTTTACTTATTTTTTTAGCCAAGGTAAAGTTACCTGTGATTTTAATAGAGATTCTTTCCTTTCTTTTTTTTTTTTTGCACTAATCTAAATAAATAAATGAAACTACTTTCTGTGCAGCTATTTTAAAACTAACAGAGATGTTAGTGTAACTCTTTACATGAGAGACATAATTTTCTTAGCTAAAGCAAAAGCTGGATTAGTCAGGAAAATTTTATGGGATTAAAGATCCAGAGAAAATCTAAATTGTTTGCTCTTGGTCTGCTGTTCTTGATCTTCTTTTTCTTTTCTGGAAGAATGGTTGGATTGTCTTGGTAGAACTAGTTTAGCACAGTAATACAACCAGTAAGATTTCCTCTGCTGTATCCCCATTTTTCTAATTCACTAATCATTGAGGATAAAATACTATGATTAAACTATTTTCATCTTGCCTCTAAAGAAAAGAATTATCTGTGGGCTGATCCAGAAGTATCCTGTATTTCTATGACAGAAAATATGAATGATAGTGTATCTCAAGTTTTTTTCTTCCTCCCATTAAAACTTACATGTACTTTTAAATCAGGCAGGACCAAACTGAACAATTTTTGTTTCTCAAACAAAATCAGTTTCATTTGTCTGCTTACTAAACAAAGCAAAGAACATGCTGGACTTTTTCTGCTTTCTTTTCTTCACTCATCATAACTGTCTTGTACGGCCAAATATTAGGCTAAGTCTTTCTAATATTAGTGAATTTATATATAAATCTGTGTGAGTTTATGCATGTGTATCTGTGTGTATGTTCAGAGAAAATACTATAATGAAAGTAAATCTGCTCTCTCAGGCAGGATGATCTCAGGGATTTTTAAAAATTTTCCAGCTTTTGTCTTGTAATTATTATAAAACAATTGAAGAGCCAGTAGTTCCCAGTGGTGGGGTTTGTGAGCATTTCACAGCAACCGCTTCCATTTTTACTAAGAGATTAACTAAGGATTCCTTCTGGAGTCTGGGGCTGCCATTGCACCTTGGCAAATATTAAATCACAGAAAAGGTAATGTGCAATAGCCATCTTCACTGTGTCAAATGTTTTTCACATATTTTTCCCTTTATTCAAAAGCATTATTATTTCATTATCTAGGGCATTAAATTACCGTATTAATTCTTTTCGTAATTTGTATATATTTGATATAGTATCTATTTTTAATTATCAGAAGTCTTATTTAATTTTGACTTCATTAAAAATTACATATGGAATTGTAGACATACTCATCTCTTCTACATGTGAGAAGATGCAATATTCTGTTAGCTGGGAATAGTCAATTAAAATGTTCAGTGCATAAACACAAAAATGTTTTCCATTATTAAAGATAATACAGAAGAAGGATGGTCTTGTGGTTAAAATGTTCAGCGCATAAATACAAAACACGGCTTCTCAACAAATATAATAGAGAAACCTTATGATTAAACAGAGGGAGGTAAGCCATCGCAGCTGCATTCCTGGCTCTGCTAGAAACTTCTGATACAGCTTGTGGTACGTTACACGCACAAGATTTTCAAGCAGAGGTGATACAGGTGCCATGCTGGGAATGTGAGTGCTGTTATTTTCTAGAAACAGCGGAGTATGAGGAAATTTTCAAAACTGCTCTGCTGGATTTCTGAGTATTCTTTGCTGTCTTGGTGCACTGATGTCACTTGTACGGCAGCTCAGGGACTTTGGGGAAGGCAGCAGAAAGCCCCATGTTGATAGACATACATATTCCTCCACGTTGCTTAGAACCTCTGAGTGCTGAGACATCTGGGCTTGGGTTTTGTCGTCTTTGAGATAAAAAAGAAGTTCTATCAACAGTTACTGAACTAGTGGCATCACATAACAATAATTTGTTATTGCCCTGTACTGTTGACTGCAATAACCCTGCTCTCTCCCCTTGCCCCCTGAGGAGCCCTTGCATCCCACACACACATATGCACAGCTCCTTCTTAGGTTTCAATGTGTCGACAAGGTACTTTGGCACCCTCCCTTTTCCCTGGCGAGAGGCAGCATGTGCCAGTCCTGGATTCCAGATTTGTGGGACAGGAGGCCACATGTGACAGTAACAGCTGAGCCCAGTTGCCTGGATTCCTCCTGCTTTCCTCTTCCTGATTTTCACAGGAGTCAGGAATTTTAAATCTTTTAGATTTATTGAGGGCAATGCAGAGACAGACAGACACAGAGTATGTTTTTTCCAGTATCTATTCACACATTGAACTGCACTTACTTGATATGCCGATTGTCTGCAATTAATTGTGTAGACCTTCCAAACATGAATGTAGGTGGCCTCTGTCTCCAGGGCTGAGCTCTCCCTCGCTGTGGTTCTGGTTCATGTGAAGTAACAATAAATAAAGGAATAAAAGATTAAATAAAGGACTTGGGTGCCCTTGTGTTTCTTAATGTTAGAGTTTAAGTGGGCCATAAGCAATGAATTGTTCAAATACTCAAATGAAGTAGCGTTTTTTTTTGTCGCGTAGAAACTACCTTTAACTTTTTAGAAAAAAATATAGGAAAAAAAGGTACCTCCAGGTCAGCTTCATCACCTCTAATCCCAAGCAAAGGTTTTGGAAAGTAACCTTGTACTGACGCATCTCAGTCAAATGTTAGCCTCCTAAATCTTTTACCAGATCTAGCGACAGGTTCCAGTCGCTTGCTCTTGGCTGCCTGTGGTGATATAGCAACATTGTACCTGGATCAGTCTCACCACAAAGAGAAACTGGCAGTGTTAGATGGGTACAACTGCTTCCTTCATGGAGAGGAACCTGGCATCAGGCTGCCTGTAGATGCATGTGCGGCTTATTGAATAGCTTGGTTTAGCTTAACCTTTTTTTAAGTACAATGATTTGAGAGCTAGTTGCTTTTGACAAAAATGAACCTGAGTGTCCAGAGAAGAAAACTGCATATTTTAGTTGTTTCTCCCAAACTTTTTTAATAGCAATTGGCTGTCATCACGCAGGGATATACAGACATGTAGGACAAGACCTCAGAAATGCATATATAGGTACTCCCCTCCCTCTCATTTTGACTGCTTTTGCTAGCTGCGTGAGAAATTGTAAAACAAAAAAACAAAAGGACAGTGCATTAGTAAAATGATTGGTATAGCATATTTTGACATTGGCAATAAGAATGCTAGACTTTATTAAAAAAAAAAAAAAAAAGTCAAATTCCACAGCATTGCAGCTGGATGAACATGAAATAGTACCAGGGGACAGGGACAGACATAGCTACGTTAAGATAACTTAAGGTCTGCAATCTGTGTAGTAGAAGAGAAAGTAATGAGAAATAAGTTTTAATTTTTTCAGAGAAGAGGAAACTTACTGCATAACATTTGATAGGGCCAAAACTGTTCAAGAATTCACACAAAAGAATTATTTTGCCAAAAGAAAAAAGCTTTTTTCATATTATTTTTTTCAGAACTGCGGAAAGATTTCGTCTGTTTCATAGCAATATGTTTCAGCTACTCTTTTTGGAATAGCATTTGTTATTTCAAAGTTGACCTTAAAAAAGGAAAGAAAAAAAAAATGACAAAGGACTTCAAATCTGATTGTGGCAGTTGCACTTTCCCCCCCACGCCCTGAGCACTGGTGCGGCAGTGGCACTGGTAGCTGCCCATCCCCTCTCAGAACTGGGGCCTCCAATGGGGCAGCCAACGGCTCTTTGTGGAGACCCAGAGTCGGTGGGCAGGGTCATCAGCAGAGGGGCCAAGAGCGCCCACAGCCCAGAGAAGCCGAGAAGCTTCTGGAATGCCCACAGCCAGATCTGATCAGACTATAAATGGGGTTCCCGCCGGAGACCCGCTTTGTGTGGTCTCCTTGGAGCTGCGGGTCTGCCATGCTGCCGGAGTCCCTCCCCTTAGACGGAGAAGCCATCCGAGGTAACCTCCCGGGATGGGGAGCGCCTCACCTCCGCGTGTGGGTGAGTGGTAAACTACTGAATATATGCTTTAATAAGTCCTTGCCTGGTAGGCAAGTGTACCTTCCTCGTCTGGGGCAGACGAGTGTAAATTCCTGGCCGCAGTAGGCTAGTGTTTATCTATTATAGGCAAAACGGGGCAGAGAGGGCTCCGGTTTGTTTTCTTGTGAGTGCGTATATGCACGCTGTGGATCCTCAGTCATATTTTGCTGCACCCCAAATAATTTCCTAACCTAATATCCGAACCTTTATCTTACGTTATCGGAGTGCTAGTCCACCCAAACTTATATTTGGAGTGCCTCCATGACACTGATCAACAAGTCAAAATATTGAATTTTAGAGCAGATTACTTTTTTGGGCAAATCCCAAATTACTCTTTTATTTCCCCAAAGGAAATCTGGTTTGGTTTGTTCGAACTAATCCTTGTGTTATTTTGTTTTGTTTTTCCTTCTGCTTTTTGCCAGTTTCATAAAGCAAAATTAACTTTTTTTTATTTTATTGTAGACCTCTTTGACGACAGAGAAAGGGATTTTCAAAACTTTATTTGATAGGAAATACAGATCTGAATCTGGTATGCTGACTGTCACATTCATTTCTCTGCCTTAAGAATAACCAAAAGCTTTAAAACTCGCTAATTTACAGTTGTAAAAGTCTCTTTGTAAAAGTCTCTTTAACTATTGTTGCCATTTATCTAGGATAAAACTAGTTAGTTTTTTATATTGATCAAGTATAGGCTGGAAATTAAACACCTGCTTTTTAAATGTGTTCCTCCTTCTAACTCTTCCCATGATACTAATTAAAATTACTATAGGAAATACTGAGTGTTTGCACAGGCAGATTAAGATACATTTAACACACTTTTTTTTTCTAATCATTGAGTGTACTTTCTAATAAAACCAAATCCTTAACAACTCTTCTAACTGTGCTGTTGTCAGGCAGAAATATTGTGAGAGAGTGGTGTTAGAGATCTCTTTCCAGAAGAACGGTTTTTTTCCATTCTACATGCATAGTGTTTTACTCCTACAGCAGTATTTTCCCTATATATGTTATATACTCTGTCCTATAAGCTGTACCTCATGGTCTATCCCTGTGTTAATGTTAATATCGCACCTACATGACTTTGCCCAAACCATGCTGCTGAAGATTAACTTTGAAAACATTTTGGAAATGATGTTTGTGTTCAGGAGTACCTGAGTGCAAAAACATCTCTGTCAGCTACATTTCAACATTGAATACATAAAAGCAGTACAAGGTTAATTGCCCTGATTACTGCATTAACCAGAAACATGTGACTTTTCTTACATTAAAGCAAACTTATTATATACTTGTTCCCTTCTTATCTCCAAGGCCCAAATACTCTATCGTCTGTCACAGAAATTTACTAAGATTTAGTGAGTTCTCTCAAAAGTATAACTAGTTTTTGTTTTATATCCGTTATTGTAAAGAGCTTGGCATACACAACAAATATCATAGTGTAGTCGACAAAGGCTGTCTTAAGCTGATAAAAGTACAAGCAATTCCTTGCTAATGTCGGAATTGTCATTTTGTCAGCTTGATGAATCTGAATTTCAGATCTAATTCTAACAAAATTAGGATTTAGTTATTTTTTTCATACAATCCTACAAATCCTTTCACAATAATGAAACCTCAGTAAAAAACATAGTACCGCTAAAATTCATTCTGTTAATTGAGACACAGTAAATTCCACATGGTAAATGGTGTTCCTTGTTCAGTATTAATCTATATATACCAGCAACTTTTCTGTGCTGAGTAAGAAGGGCTGTTTGAAGCATGAGCTGGATGAAGAAGCTATACTTTTCAGAGAGGAGCTGAATTTTATGCACTAGATCCTCTGGTATTAATTTGTTTTTTCTTTTCCTTATCAGGGAATTTTAGTGTCTTTAGTGTATTTCAAATCTCAGCACTACAGAAAAGCTACAGTTTTTGCTTCATACACTAGCTTGCTCTTTTTTTTTTTTTTTTGAGAAAGCACAAACTTCCTGATTCAGTTCTGGGGTTGAAAAGAAGAGGCAGAGGTCTTTGTGTTAAAGAGACTGATACTTAACACAGGTTACTATTCCCTAGACCACAGATGAGTTTTCTATCCAGTTAGATATAGTTGCTGGGGGTTTGTTTTGTTTTTGTTGGTTTTGGTTGGTTGTTTTTTTAGTGGATAAATGGCATTTAAATAGAAAAGTAAAATTCTCTTAGAGGCCCTGGCTGCAGTCAATGCCTTAAATCTCTTTTTTTCCACTGTATTCATAACTCCAACCACTGCTTGTGAATGAAGAAACTGAACATAGCTATTCTTGTGGCATACTCCTGCTTCTAACTGACAGGAGACAAAACTAAATACAGAGATTGAAGGAAGTGTTTATGAAGCACCTTCGTTTCCAGGATGTCCAACTGTTTACAACCTTAAGGGTTGGCACTAGATCCTCTTCGTATTTGTAAAATAAGGGTATACCTTCTGTACCTCAGAGGCTTACCGCAGTATCTTATTGATCAATGGGATGTGCTGAGAGTTTTTCTGAGGTGCCAGGAGCTTGTATTACTGTGTTCATGTCATTATAGTGGAGCCAACTATCTTGTATGAGGTTACCCAATAACTTTATTGTGGAATGCTTAGAAATATTGCCAATGACTAACCAGATTCTCCAGAATCCAGCAAGGGTTATTCATCCATTTATAACTTAAACATTAAGTTTCACTTCATCCATGCCTATCATTTTCAAGGAAGAATGTCAGAGACGAGCAGAAAATAATGTGCTGTACTCTATGGCTTGACAACATATTAAAGAGTAGTAATGGATAAGCACCAAAAAGTCAGTACCATTGTTTGGTTTGAAGAAATCAACATTCAGAAGAGAATTCTTGAATATACTGGTATAAAGGACAGACCTTTTTGAGCCTACAGTGAAAGAGAGTCTAGTTTAATCAGTCTCTTTGACTGGCAAATTGGAGTAGAAACAGATGAGAAGATTTTTCAGTTTATTTGCCTTTGCCTTGTGTACTGTTTTCCAGGCAGCGGCATAATCCCAAAAACAGGCCAGGAATGGACATGGCACAAAACCCAGGGCCGTGAATACTGCTGGACTTCTGCTGGAGAAGCAACAGAGGTCTGAGAGTTCAGAAGCATGGAGCAGGATGGGGATAGACAGTTATTCTATGTGAGATGAAGATGATAAGCAATCCTGGGTGAGGAAGTTTCATCAAGGGACATGGACAAAAGAGAGTAACTGCAATGAACAGAAGATTTGAGATCACTTTTGTTTTCCTTAGCTTTAAAGGGCTGGAACATCAATTAAAAAAATGTATATCTGAGTTAGATTGACTTGTGTTTCTGTGCTTATGATATAGTTGGATAGTCTCTGGTAAGTGATGAATATTTGGCTTGAGTTAGGGTGGGTGGTGAGAAAGCTTCTGTGTCAGAGTCTCCTGAACCAAGGAGACCCTTCTACATATAATTTAGCCTGCTTTGATTACTTCATAATTCTGCCTAGATTAGACTAAGGAAACAGTTTGTGTGCGAGCTCATGTAACACTTCAGTGACTGGCTACAGAGGCAGAGATGGAAAAGCTTAGTTTAAATCTAGGATTCTGATGCACAGTAATTAAATACAGAAACAGTGAAACACAGATAGGTAAAAGCTGATGAAAGTGTGAAAAAATGTGACATGGAGGTCACGTTCTTGTGTCTGTATAGGATCACAAAATAACACTTCACAGAATCACAGAATGTTAGGGATTGGAAGGGACCTCGAAAGATCATCTAGTCCAATCCCCCTGCCAGAGCAGGAACACCTAGATGAGGTTACACAGGAAGGCGTCCAGGCGGGTTTTGAATGTCTCCAGAGAAGGAGAGTCCACAATCCCCCTGGGCAGCCTGTTCCCCTGTCTGTCACCCTCACTGAGAAGAAGTTTCTTCTCAAATTTAAGTGGAACCTCTTGTGTTCCAATTTGAACCCATTACCCCTTGTCTTACCATTGGTTCTCACTGAGAAGAGCCTGGCTCCATCCTTGTGACACTCACCCTTTATATATTTATAAACATTAATGGGGTCACCCCTCAGTCTCCTCCAAGCTAAAGAGCCCCAGCTCCCTCAGCCTTTCCTCATAAGGGAGATGCTCCACTGCCTGAATCATCTTCGTTGCCCTGCGCTGGACTCTCTCCAACAATTCCCTCTCCTTCTTGAACTGAGGGGAACTTAAGTTGTTTAACCTCTCCTAGAGATATCAACTGGATATTTATAATGTTTTAAGAATATCTTATAATTGTACTTAAGTAAAACTTTTGCTGGAAAGATTTAAAACTTAAATTTTAGGATTTCTTTTCCTTTCCTTTCCCTTTGAGAAACCAGATGCAGATTTAAGAAAAAAGGCTAAATGAGCAACCAAAGTGAAGAGATCAATACTCAGGAATTCAATTAAATTTTCCTCACAGGGGGTTTGCTTCAAATCTCATTGAAGTCAACAGAAAGATTCCCACTGACTTCAGTGGGGTTCTGATGAGGCCCAGGGGACACAGCCAGAGTTTTGCTGACTTAGAGTTCTTCATCTCAGTCACCTTCTCTTTCTTTTTTTTTTCCCCAAGAGAACCTATTTTTTTATATTCTCAGACTTGCACTTTGGGTCTGCAGAAAGTCTCTGTGCCCTGAACGTCTTCTAGTGATTAAAATCACCTCAAATCTTCTCAGGAGTACTGCACAAACAGTGCAAAAAAAAAATTCCTCGATCACCTTTCCTGTTTCTCATGTATCCTGGTCTGTTTTAGCCCCCACCCAAAATTCCTATTTTTATGCAAAATATTAGCTGGCTTTATTTTTATTAAGGGTATGGTTTATTAATCTTAATAAATCAGTTTGCCGCTTGTTTTCTGACTGCCTCTCAAGAAAAACGGGGATTGACTGTGCGGTAACACTGTTTCTGTCATGCCTGAATAGTTTAAGGTGAGGCTTTGAGTAGTTTTATTGCTTTTGTTTATATAGGTAAACCCAATCTGCACATTTGAAATGATTGATGAAGTGCAGTCCCACTTGGAGTGTTTGTCATCATTCATGTGCTGAAGTGACATTTCTTTATGTATTTTGGCATAAACATATGCAACTACTGGCAAAGCATTTGACCCTGGAGTCTGACTATTTGTCATTCTAATCTTTTTTTTTTCCTACCCAAAGTCAGGCACGTTACTGTATATTCTATCTGCATTCATGTTGCTAATTATTCAAGAGACAGTAAAACAGTCCTGTGGCTGGAATTGCGTAAGTTGCTGAATGTGCGCTCTTCTTTTCACAAGTTAGGTACTTTGCTGCAATATAAATAAAGTTGAGCTGTGTGTAAATGTCAAGAGCAACAGCCATATGGAGCTACAGTAGTTTTCAGTAAACTTTGAAGCCTATGCTTTGACAATAGAATAAGGCAGAACACTACATATGGAATTTAACAAATCAAATGTGAGCAGAGATTAAGTAAAATACGAATATAATTTTCCAATAACATAGTTACAATGAAAAGCAAGTAACCAATAATTCACAGTGTGTGGACAGAGATAAATGGATGGTGCCTTAACCTCCAGGCTCAGGGTTCAGACTGTGTGTTGTCTTGTTGGAAAACAACTGATTATTTATTGGGGAAAATGTCAGAAAAAAAAAATTAAACTGTAAAGTAATTTTCCCTGGAAAGCAATCACATGTCATTTATAAAATATATCAACATTTTTTTAACCAAGAGTCATAAAAATGTGATACCTCCTCAAAATTTACTCATCTAAATAACAATTCTGAATATCTGAATATCTAAAATAACTGAGATAGGTTTAGATATTTGGACATAGAAAACAAATTATGAGTGTGATTGATGGAAAATCAGATCCTTAGATCAAAGAGTATGTGTCCTGAAATGACACATTTAAATGAGTTTCATTCTAAACTTGGATAATACTTTCTAAATTTGCACTAACATGATATGAAATTGTCTTTTTCAAAAGTGAGATAAGTAAGAATTCTGCTGGTTGTGCCCCAAATTTCCACACATTTGTATTCAAAGAAGCCTCATAGAAATTTTTCAGAAATACAGTGTACTGATGAAAGTTTAAGTCTTGGTTTCAAATGTTTACCTAGAAGGACAGCAGACAAAGGGAAGCTAGGCAGGACACTCAGCTCCACGTGACATGACACAAGATGTCTATGTGTAGTTGAGTCCATATCCAGAGGATGATTGGCTCTGGAGTGGCTGAGGAGTTCTCCAGTTTCCACTGACAGGATTGGCTGATGGTCAGGTCACTTCCCCGCATATAAACATCTCAAGTTCCCTGAGATCTCCAGCTGCAAGGGAGCTCTAGCACTTCAGTGCAGGGATCAGCCGCAGGGCACATGGTCTATCTACCGCTCCTGAATGGATGTCTCAGACACTATAAGATGTCTCAGGTGGCACTAGGTACTCGTGTGTGCAGCTTAGTTAAGTCTTAGGTCACCAATGAGTGTACAGGAAGTTCAGAGGCCTAGGGTACATGGAGACAGAGATATATATAGTCATCTACATTTAATATATTAGGGCTTAACTCAGTTGCTGAAATGTGAGCATTCGGTGTGTTTTGACACATCCTAGTGCCTGGCCTTCATATGGTGCTGGAGAAAGCTATGGAGATGCCTCCATATTTGTCAGCCCCATACAGATGCTTCGGATTCCACTAGATACATAAAAAGGCACTGAAAAGGTATTTGGATTTAATCTTGAACCAAATTCCATGCTCACACAGGGAAAAAAAAAATCTAAGAATGTAAGTCACCTTTGTTATTTATCTTTCAATTCATATTAGGCCTTGAAGTCAGAGTCTACATAATATGTAGGGTAGCAATAAAACGTCTGTTACAAATGTAACGTAATATATTCTACCAGTACCAATCCAATATCTGTACACAAGACTTATGCATAAAACCATACTAAGGTATATTTTTCTGATATTTCCAGAAGTTTCTGAAAGAAAGGAAAGCTAAGCATTTAGAGCTACCTCCATTCTCCATGCTCTGAGACTAATAACCCTGGCCATGCATTTCCCTTCCCTTCTCCTCTTTTATCTATATAAAGATAGCTTTATATAGTTTTTTCTTATTACACTTATCAAGGACTTTGATTTCTTCATAGTTCCCGCTATTAAAATTTTACTGCATTTCTCTCACAGTGTTAAATAGAATCTATTTCGAGCATTTTTTGAATACCAAAAAAACAGACAAAGGTTACCATCATGTTCACAGAAATAGTTTTATTCTCTCTCTCCACCTCAAAATAACCCTGGCATAAAAAAGGAGAAAAGATGAGAATGTTTGGGATTTTTTCTTGGGAATACTTGCCCTTTCAATGACGATAGATTTCTTTGTACTTTTTGTTATAGGACATGACACGTAGTTGGAAAAATCTCTCAGAAATGCTTCCCATTATCAAATCATAGTCTGCAGTAAATGTATCATGGCCCTGCTAACACCCATGCTACAAACTAACTGTTTCTGTAAAGAAAGATTAACAAACAATGTGTTGCAGGTGCACTGTTGTTTTACCTCTGGCTTTTTTTTCTGGAATAGAGCTCACATAAATGATGACTTAAAATATTTGTGGGCTGAGAAGGAAAGAGAGGTTACTTGTCAGACTTGCTTCTATTCCCATCTGGCTTTTTTTCTCAAGTTTGACTCCTATTGGGATGTCGCTGTTTTGGAATAAGTGATATTATGTTGCATTAGATATGCAACAAGTCATGTGTAAAGCAAATACAGTACCACTTTAAGTGAATGTCTCTCTTGATAAAAGAATGTATTCCAATTACATTAATCCATTAATGGTTCATTTCCTCAGATAATTGGCTACTTACGTGCATCTTTATTTGCATCCACTAAATACATAGCCTAGAGTTATCAGTATCTATGTTAAGGCTAATGATTTCGTCCTAGGTTAGCAATTCCAAACTAGAACCTGTTAAAACAACATAATGTCAATGAATAGATTCATGAAAAACAAACAAAAAAAACCCAACCTGTTTCTTGATTGATTTCCTGCCTTCCAGTTACAGCTTATAGCTAATTCTGTGGGCTTTTGAATTCCTTTTTAAGAATTGTATGTAAAGAAAAGGTAATGTCCCATTTGGCTATTGCATTAAAAGCACAACCTTATAATAAAAATCGCTGTTTTGTCATTTAGATACTGAATTTTGTACCTGTTACTAGGAAAAAATGTCATTTCTCAGCTAAAGTTTAGACTTATTCCATTCTGAGAAAAATCTCTTACACTTATTCTTTCACAAGTATATGATCTGGTATATTAGAAATAAACTCCAGGTCTCACATTTCAGACATTGTGATAAAGTTTGAACTCAGTCTCCAAGTTTGACTTATTTATAGTATTCAAAACTTGGTTCATGTGTGTCTATCAGTTACTGATGACAACACATAGGTGCACTGATAATTGTTGAATTATTATCCCTTGAGAGATGCTTAATTATTAAAAAAAATATGAATAGATAAAGGGGGAAAAAAATCGTTTATTTTACAATGCAGGAATCCCCAGGTTTCCTCCTCTTCTCTTCCCCTTTTTTCTCCATCTCATTTACATCTTTAGTTTAGTTAATTTTTCATCCTTTTGGCCACCAAGTTCTCAACTGCCCCAAATATTGATGAAGCCTCCTGAAATTTTGGCAATGTCCTTCTCCTGAAGCTCCGAGGATGTGTCAGTGTCCAGAATCCCAGAGATGTTAACAACCGTTTTCTAAAAGTGCAACGAAAGATCTAGTTGTATTCCTCTTCCTCACATTGAGATATGCACTATGGGTTGAAGGTGGAATTTAGCCTTCCCTGTTAAAACTGAAAAATTAAATTCTTCACTTAAAAAATACCACCACGTTTTCTGCAGAATACATTTGTATTTGTGGTATGTTCATTTGCTTGTTTACAAAAAGCAAATGACTCAAGGCCAGAGTGTTTCAGCTCTTAGTGAACTTCAGGAAAGAAATTAAAACCTGTCTTGCGACTCGCATTGTGGGGGCCGTCAGATCAAGTAATCACAGTCACCCCCTCTGGCTTTAGAAATCTTTGGAGAGCCAAGTGCTGCAGTGCGCAGTAGCCTCTTGTAGGAGTTCAGATTCAATGGCTGCTTCTTGTTTCAGGCACTGACTCACTTCTGAAGAATGAAAGGTCTACCAAGTCATACTTTCTGCTGTGAGACAAAGAAAGAAGATGCAACATTTGATCTCAAAATTTCTGCCTGCCCAGAAAAATGGAACTGCTGATGACAATTGAATCTCTCTTCCTGAGTATATAATGTTTTCCTCACACAGTTACATGAACCTAATAACCATATCAATCAGGGTTCTTGAAAGTAAAGCGATATATTCTACTGAAGTGTATGAGGAAATGTTGAGGTTAAGAATGCGTTTGAATTTCTGGATGGATGACAAGGTTGTTTTTGTTTCAAAGTTAACTTAGAAGAAGCTAAGAAATGCTAGGCAAAGTATACTCAGAGAAGGAAGTGAAGTTTGCAAAGAGAAGGAAATATTGCTTACATGGGAGACTTTATGTTTCAAGTGCTCCTGGATTTAAACATGCATAGATAAATCCATGTAGTTTTGCAACAAGGGTGGTATGAGTCCAGCAATTGCACTCATTTGGTATATTTGGAATTGAAAATGCAGCAGTGGCAGAAATACTGTAAAGTTTCAGTATGTTCATAAGCTAGGGGTGTAACTGACCTGTCATTGCCTCAAAACTGGCAAACCCCTTCACTCTCAGAATAAAGAAGTCTGAAAGATGGAAACAGCTAGGAAAACAGGTAAAGAATGCCAAATTGATGTCCAGCCCTTGGCTTCATGGGGGCGTACAATGACTTTTGGGTAACAACAAGAAATTTCATCCTAAAAATAAATTAAGGATAGCTTTTGGCCACATTTTCTTCAAACTAAACCTGCAAGTACTTGAGACATTGCTATTTCATGCTCTTGATTTTCTCTTCATTGCTAATATGGATCTACCCTTTGTTGTTCTGGACTTTTAGCATCTTTGGTGATTTTACTCTTCCCATTCAAATTCCCTGACAGAGGTGATCACCCTCTTGCAAATCCTATTGAATGACTATAAAATGAATATGCAGTCTGTCTCAGCTCTCTTCAGGGTAAGGCTTCACAAGAACGTTGAACATTTTGAGACATAACAATAGTGGCATTCAGAGTTTAGTCTTTAAACTTTCAAACCAACAGGTTGCCCAAGTAACTGAAGTTATTAAAGTGCTCAAGTTATTTGCAGCTTACACTGCCTCAGTTCCCACCTGCAGCAGTTCTCAAAAGTATCTCACTAACATCAGGTGTTACTTCTATATAAAACAGCAGAGGGAAGAAGTTTGCTTTGCTTTCATGGTCTTGCAGAGTGGAAGGAGCTGAAGGCTTCTCACCTTTTCTGAAGCGCGTTCACTTTTGTGTCGTTGCTTAGAAAACAGCTACTGATAAGCTGACTGGAATCATTTCTCATTCAACCTTCAGAAAGGAGTGTGGAAATTCACCATGGATGGCTTTTACTGAAATGATAGGTGAGAAACTGTGCAGAAGACTTTTTCAGGCCTCGTTAGCCCAAGGATGAATAAAAAGGACTGAAAATATGGCCAAATTTGAGAATGTTAGATCCCGAAAGTTGCTTTGCATTAACTGCCACAAGGAAAAAGAAGCAAAATTCAGTATCTGATTTGGAGGATGAACACTGGGAGAAGACTGAGACACTGGAGATCGAGCGTCAGAGGAACTGCAACAGAAAATGGTCTGACTGTGTCATCACTTCTGTTGAGACATGCCAGGAGGCTCATGTCTTTGATCTTTCAGACAAACATGCATTTGGATGGTTTTACAGCTCCTTTCTGGGGTAAGAAACTGTGTTTTCTTTCTGCTGTAACCTGGTGTTACTCTGGATTTCACAGTGACACAGAGTTGAGGAACAGTTTGGGCAAAGACAGACAGATGAGGGCAGAGGGATGCGCTTCCAAATGCTGCAGTATAGACAAGGACCAAGACAAGCTTGGGCTTACCATGGCCCTGGTTTAACACTGGGAAATTATAAACCAGATTCAAATCTCTGCTTCAGATCAGTCACACGAGAAAGTAATCCTCCTTCCCCAACCATGAGGTTATTACGTGTATTCCTTTCAGGTTTCATAAAAAGCTCCAGACGTTAGCTTATCTTAACATAGGAGAAACATTCAGAGATGTCAAAAATACTTGTGGAAAGGGGAGTCTTTCCACCACAGTTTTAAAAGAGATCCTTGTACTAGAACACTAGGCATTTTTCGTATTAAGCCAAGTACAAAACAAATAATCTATATCGTTTATATAAAGGTCTATGGTAGCGTTTGATATTATAGAAGAACAAAAATTCCAGCACTTCATATCTGTTCACAGGTTACATTCTTTGTCACCTTCTCCCAGTCTCTAATTTGAACAGAGCTATCTTCACACAGTGGTCAGTGGCTACATTTGCATTAGCAAGTAATTTAACACAACAGGAGTAGATCAGTAGGCCAAAGGAGTTAATGATGAGGTTCTCACATTTATACACATTTCAGGAGTTCTGCTTCACATGAGATTTAACCTTGTACCCTGGACTGAACATCCCAACCACGCATACAGTTTAATGCTGTTCAGAGAAGCAGCCACTGGTGTTTCTGTTAGTGACTGGATCACACTTTGTGAAAACCTGAGTTCTCCAAAAGGAATCCACCTCATTCATCAAAATAACTCTATGAAGCAAAGCAGTCTTCACTTAGTGGGAGTTTTATTTCAAAACTAGATTAGTGCTGAGCCCAAAACACTAATGCACACACAACCTCCATGGCTTTATGGAGAAGCTGAATTTGTGAGAATGTGAGTGCGAGTCTTGAATTAAACATTAGTACTGAACAGAATTTAAAACTTCCTGTATTTCAAAGTGTACATAAGGAATTAGGATGTATTTTTTTAAACTATCAAGAAGCAACAAAGTGCTTCAGCACACTGCATATGAAGTATTTGTTGCAGATTAATAAAATATTTGGCAAGTGTCAAAAAGATAATGAAAATTTGTCTGTGTTATCCAACTCATTTTGAGAGAAAATTTACAATATTTCTGATGGTTTTTTCTTTCATCCTCTGAAAGGTGTTAAGAGGGCACTGACTTTTCATAACATTTTTCCCTAAATTTGGAGAAGACTTTTATGTGTTTTGAGATAAGGTTCATTTTGAAAAAGCACCCAAAAGTTCAAATGTGTACTTGGAACTCCAGAAACCTTCCCACTCCAAATTATGCACTTCTCTTTCTCTTCCACCCAAACAAGCCTGTGACTTTTGCTTCTCCTCCAGCAGTCCAAATTTGAAGTACATCTCAAGTCATCTTTGGAGAGATCGTGTAGCTTCATTACCTCACCAACTCATCAAGAGATGGGTAGATTACCTTTTCATCCTAATTCTTTTTGGTAAGTCTGACACTTACTTCTCTCCAGATCTTCCTTTCTCTCTTCTAATACATATCTGCCCATTGGTGTTTTCTTCCTATCATGCCCATAATTACTCCTCTGGGTCTCACTATCATTCCTTTCAGCCTGTAAAGTGGCCTGGAACACAATATGGTGTGTCTTTTTCATACAAGACTGTAGAAAGAAGTCTCTAAAGGTTTCAAAATAGAAAAATTAACCTGATCTAAAACAAAATTTAATGTTGTTCAAAGTGTTTAGAGAATAGAAGGAAAAGAGTCTGATCCTTTCCAGACACAGAACAGAAGACCATTAAAATCCCTGATTCCTTTCTAGAAGCTGCTGGAAACCTCATTTCAGAATCTGAAATGAAAACAAAAGAAACTTCAAGCTTCTGAACAGAAGGGGAAAGGTTGGAATTTTTTCCCCCTAATGCAAACAAGGATCCTAGTGGACTTCTTTTTGGTATCTGAAAAAGAAAAATATATCTGTTTTCTAACTGAAGTAGAAATTTGTTGGGGTTTTCAAAGCGAAATGGGTTTCAGGGAAGGATCACAACTTCTCGCAATGTGTTAGTGACTTTTGTTGGCTTTATATAGTGAAAATTAAAAATTCTTTATCTGGTCCCTAACCTTTTGAAAACACTGTTTCCTTTTGGCAGCTTCACATAAATGAATTGAGTCTCTTTTGAGTTTATCTCTTCTAATATTCAAATGACACAGGTTCTTGGAGCTGACCCTGCTGTAAGCAGGAGGTAGACTAGAGACCTCCTGATGTCCCTTCTAACCTGCATTATCCTGTAAGTTATCATCCACCATTCTTCTTTCTTTACTTCTGATTACTGAATTCCTTCTGTTTTTCTAAACTTCTAAAACCTTCTCCTTCATTAATAAAAAAACAAAAACAAACAAACAAACCCAAACAAACAAAAAACAAACAGAAACTTGCATGTCTTTCTACATCTTCTGTTGTCACAGAGAGGTAACACAAGCTCATTTCACCTTCTTTTAAAATAGTACGAACACCCTACAGCATTTATCTTGCCAAAGTCCCACATGTGGAAGAGCTGGACTCTTCAACTGTGTGATAGCCCTAACCCAACCAGTATGCCAAACCATGAGGCCCCATTTCCCCACAAGGTTTGTTTCCGCTTACCTCAGAGACTCTACCTCATTTAATTCCCCCCATAGCTTAAGTTACCAACTCTGTGCCTACAAAGGTATCTGTCCTTCGTGCAGCTCTACAGTCTTAGTTGAGGATGGATGTCCCTCCTGGATTACTGCAGTTAGTGCTGTAAGCAAAGCCAGGAGGGAAGAAGGGAAAACTCTGTAGCCCAAGGCAGCAAGTTACCACTGATCACTTGCCTGGTAGATACTGTCACTGTTAGATGAGAACTGCCTGTGTGAAGACTCTTACCCCACAGCTCAGAAAACACAGCTAGAGAGGTTTTGAGAACTTTTGATTAATACTCTTTTTTTTACCCATGACTGTAATCCTCAGTAAATACCTTCTTCTGCATTCATATTTCATTTTAATTTATATATTCTATTTCGTAATATCAATAAAAGTCACCACGACAATGCAATTCTGAAAGTGTATTATTTTTTCAATTGTATCTTTCAAGAGCTGGTAGTCACTCGGCCTTCAGCCTCGTGTCTTATAACACCACTCTGGGCTTTCTCGAATTGCCACAACGCAATGCTCTGTGGCCCAATTAAATGATATGTTAGAGAGTCACTAAACTGTAGTGATAAATACTGCACATGGCAGCATTATTGCCTTGAACTGAGGTGGTCTGGCTCTTTTGAGGAAGATGTGTATACATACATGTTGGTGCAGTGAGTCCTGAGATTTACTGCAGCGAATTGCACTGCCAGGTTGCATAGACTGAAATTGGAACTCACCTATTGTTGGGTTGTTTCAAGGGAATTTGAGATAAGTGGAAAGGTCCTGCCAAAGATGTTCATGTTGTTCTGCCCTTTGTAAATTTCTTGTGGTGGTGTTCAAATACCCTCTCTGGGCTATGGCTAATGGAGAAATAAAAGGGACTTTCCTTGGCTCTTTGATTGGTCTTCCTGGTTTTCATTCATGGATATCTTTATGATTCTCCTGTATTCATCCTTCAAGGTTGTCTCCGCAATTATGACACATTATTGAGGCAATTCAAAATAATATATAGACTTCTTAGCATTTCCTCTCTACTGATGGCTTCCTTGTCCTTTCTCTTTCTTTTTTTTCTTTTTTTTATTTCTGATGATTAAACACAGTTAAAAGCAGTCTGTGCTTATTCAGTTTTGTTCATATTCTCTGACTTTCCATCTCGGTATCATTCTTGATTTAGTGAAATATAGGATGAAAGGCTGTTCATGAATGTTTTGTTTTCTTTTCATAGTACACAAAAAGGAACAAATAGCAAACCAGAAAAAGCACAGGCTAATGTACAGAAGAAGGCTGGATTTCTTTTTTCCTCCCTATTCTAATGAAACAGAAGGAACCAGCTCTGGGTATCACTCATCACAATAGTCTGATTTGATTTCTACAAGTGGCAGAGGTAAAAGGCTTAGCTTATGCAGGGTCTGGGGCTTCAAAGGAAGAAATTGCTCAGAAGTTCTTTCGCTTCATCAGATTTTAATGGGAAATGAGTAAAATGTTACCACACTTATTTTCAACCTAGAGTATTAGCTGATAATAGGAAAACACTGACCAAAGTGTACAGGCTGAGAAGCCTCATGTTGAACACTACGTGCTTACTAGGCTTCCTTATGACCTGCAAATCCTGCTTTTTTTTACAAGAACTATAGGTTGTTCATCATCTCTGAAAATGCCCTCATTGCTTATATATGGATCTAGACAATAATTTTAAGGGGCTGTTAAATCTCTTTTCTAGAAGAACAAGAAACTTGACTTATAAATAAAATCAAGAGAGAGAGAATTAAAACAACACTTTACAGGTAAATATTTCTAATTCCCATGAGGCACGATCTTAGAGTTCTGGAATTCTAACAAGTATATACAATGTTTTCTGAAAATAATAATATGGGAGACATGGTAAAGTAAAAACAATACAATTGTGAACAATCTAGGAAGCTGAAAAGTAAGAATATCACCTAGGGTCTGGAAAACTAAGGGGAACAAAACTGATTTACTATTATCTTTGCAAACATCTTAATGCAATATAAAGAAATATGCAAGTGATTCAGCAACAAATATACAAAATTAATGCAAAGGAAAAATACATGAAAGGTGTTATTTCTCCAATAAAGAGCACATGTCAGTAAATGAGAATTAAGTGATGTGCCTTGAATCTTACTTTTTATGAGTGGAATCAAAATTTTAATATCCAGTTCCAACTGAAATACTACAAATTATCTGATTTTTTTTAATGAAACATGAATAATTATTACCTAATGCTCAGATTGACTTCTTCAAACAATTTATTTCTTAAATGGAAATGATGAAACAGAAGACTAAGACAAAAAGGAGACAAGTGATTGTGAACATTTTTAGAAACACCTCTATTAAAAATAACTCTTTCTGATACTTGGTTTTCTTATAAAAAGTGGATATGGACAATTGTTGAAAAGTGTGTAGTGATTGCTAAGAACCATAATTGTTTAGCAAAGTGAAAGGCTTGAGTCTGTTTTATTATTCACCTCTCTGTGATTACACCCAGGCTTCTGGGGTGGAAGTGCAACAACTTAGAGTGATGTCTAGCCCATTTAGAAAGAAAACCGGGGCTTTTGCCCTTCTTTCTCTCTATATTAGCTCCTGGAAAACCTTCCGAGTTATATGTAACTCAGCAGACCCTAACATTATAAGCTGGAATAGATAGTCCATTAGCTATGTGTTAGAATACCGAGAGTCTCTTAAGGCCATAGTTCCTTGTTGACCTTCAAAAGCTTTGTAGAAGAACGTGAAAGGCAGAGAGAGGCCCGAACATTGTATTTAGTGTAGATTCTTTCACTGCCTTATCCTATCTTTTCCTGTAAAGAATTTGCTGTTGCTGTTGTCTAGCCAACAATATTTTAACTAGGATCTGAAAAGTACACGCTTGAACTCTTTTTACTTGGAGTCATGTTTCATAAAACATGGACTTAAAAGTGTAATGACTTGTATGTATTTTTAAAATTTTTAAAATATTTATTTTCAGAATATCCTTGTATTTTTTCCAGTATGCTTTCTGTGTAATGTGAGAGTCTCTTGTATTCTAACTGCTTATTTAGTAGTCAAAGAAAACTATATTCTGTTTCTAAACACATCATTTCTACGCTGCGTGTATTTTCATCTCTCTGGCTTTAACTCCTTCAAGTCTGTTGAAATAGATTTTTAGATGTTGAAAAAGAAATGCAGTTTTACCAAGATTTAGAAAACATTTAAAAATCAGTAATGCAGCATGTTTTCTTACAGATATCAGTGATCAAATGCTTCGTCCTTATGGAAAGAAAAAGGAATCATTTTAATGAATCCCTGTATACAAGCATTCTAACTACTTCATTTCCTGTTTTCAACCCTTTCTATAAATCTGGATTTATCTCCTAAAGGATATCAGAGTTGATGGTGCTTGAGTCGGATGGATATCTCAACTGGAGGGTAACTGTTTTTCTTTTTCTCACTTGTTTCTCCCCTGTTGTATGTTTTTGTAACTTCTTTCCTCATAAAATATGGAAGTAACTTATGTTAGGACAGACCACCTTAATGTTGTTTTTTCACTTTTCGGGACATTCTGAGATACTATCCAGCTTTACTAGCATATTATATTCTTTATTTATGCATGGAACTCCAATTAGCATAACTGGGAGTTTCTTACTAAGAACAGGAGAGAAAATAAACCATTACAACACCAATTTTCTAAATGACATGAAGATTGGCAGATATGAGGTAAAATGTTAAGCTACAGAGAAAAGCTTTGCTGATTATGGTGTAAACTTTCCTTGTTTGTTTAGTAAATCCGTCATATAAGTTTTAGTTATTTGCTTCTCAGGTGTCCTGTCCAACACTCCTGCTGTGGGCAGGGACTTGTTTTGTTAGACCAGGTTGCTCAAAGGCCCATCCAACCTGACCTTGAACACTTCCAAGGATGGAGCATCCACCACTTCTCTGGGCAACCTGTCCCAGTGTCTCATCACCCTTATTGTAAAAAATTTCTTCCTTATGTCCAATCTAAACCTGCCTTCTTTACATTTAAAACTATTATCCCTTGTCTGGGCACTACAAGCCTTGGTAAAGAGAAGGAAAAGAAGGAAACCAGGAAAAGCTAACTTCTGCCTTTTTCCAAGAGTGCAGCACCATCATCTGTTCTGCATGGCATCAGGAAACAGGGACCTGAGGAGTGTCCTCACCCTGGCATGGGTTGCTTTCGGATCCTAATAACCACTCTGCACCTAGACTTTGCTACTGTTTTAAGGGTGTGAAACCAGAGCTAGAAAGGGTTGACTTTTATAAGCTCTGTAATAGAGATTATACATAGTACCTATTCTTAGTTGTAATAGATGGTAGCATGCTTTTCCTTCTTTCTGCATACTGTGTAAGATTAAGGTCATACAGAGGTAAATCGTAATAAACAAAGGGATCTGTAATGGAAAAAACTGGTCTAAGTGAGATTTTTAAAAGGCAGGAAATCCTGAGCTTTGGTTCCTGCTCTACATACCTTTCTCTGCCTCTCTGATCAAGTCAATCTGCATTCACTTCATCAAACCATGGGCATAGGTTTGTATAAATTTGTTCTTTTTGCGAAAAAAAAAAAAAAAGAGCAGCAAGGAAATCAAATAACTGAGAGAGATTTGGGATAGTCTCCCAGAAAATGTGAATGCTCAGCAAATTACAGGATAAATCTGATCGATTCTATGACTCAGATTTCTATTTAGCATTGCTGTTGGATAAATTATGTTGTTATGAAAATGAATTCCCTGGTAACAAGTTGCTTGGTGGTATGTATTGTCCTGTATTTGTTCCCTCTTCACTCAGCTATCCTTACTGGAAGATATATGTACTAAGCAGGTGCTGTAGCAACTCTGTTTTGCTAAACATGACCTACCTGATGTAGTAGGGTATGACAATTAGCTAGATTTTCACAGACATGTATTTAAGCAGTTTGCATGGAAGTATGTAAATAGGTAAATTTTGCTCTCATACCTTTAACTAGCATATTAAAGATATAGAAGCACTTTGTTAGAAGAAGGCTGGATGGTCATAAGATATGGCATGCTGAGCACTAGGAAACTACAAAGTGTTAGCCACAGAACCAGGGGTTGTCACCTGTTCAAATTTTATTTGCCTGAAAAAGTAACACAGGAAGGTTTACACTGTAGGAAGTTCATGTCAGAGGCTTTATCAGATCTATAAATAAATACGCAAAGCAAAAGCTGATATAATTTGAATTATTGCCTTAAGAATGTCCCGAATGGCAACAATGGTCACAACCAGCAGGAGAGTCAGAGGATTAATTTGTGACAACATCCCCAAATCCCACAAGGCAAAGAAGCAATAAGCATTACATTCAACCATACTTTTTGCTGAGGCCTCAGACAGGAGAGACCTAGCAAATCTGTGCTGGCCATGCCTCTAGATATAGCACAACCAGAAATAAACCCAATACCTGACAGTATTTTATGTGTTTATGAGGGTATTAGTAGGTCTACATAATGACACTAGGCACTGCAGGTGCTGCTTGAAATCCACTTTTAGCTTAGTTATTACGATGTTTTAAAGCATCTGTAAGTCTGTGGTACACTGACATTGATTCTTAATTCTTACGTTTATTTAGAAAGGAGGATGTGAGGAAGTGAACCTGTAAGATACCCTTTCTAAGGCAATTAGGGCTGTTTGTTTCCCTGTGTAGAAGCTGCTGATTCATAGAATATTGATCATCTAGAACTGGATAAAGAGCCAATGACTAAATAATACCTATGAAAATACATAGTCCTAGTATGTGGACTAGGTAGAACTCAAAAGCAGCCACTGATTTTCTACAGAAACTTGAATCTTCATTCAGCTGCAGATCCCTGCTTTCGCAACTCTAACACCATGTGATAGTTTACAGCATGGTTTACAGCTGCATTTTCAGTGCAACGCTATGTACTCACACATATTTTTGATTTGTATAACTGAACTATGCATAACTATGAGCATGCATGTTAAATGTCAGGCCATAATTTTCTTCCACAGTCTCTTTATTTGTATCATCAACAAACATAATTCACAACCATTTTATAAACCTTAGCAAAATGCTGACAAACCATCACAAAGATAAAAATCACCACAAATTTAACCCTGCATCTATTGCAATCGTGAAATGTGTACAATTTGTAAAAAAATATAAATAAACAAATAATCCTGAAATTAATATACATAAAATCATAGAATGGTTTGGGTTGGAAGGGGCCTTAATGATCATCTAGTTCCAACACACCTTCCATGGGTAGGGACACCTTCCACTAGACCAGGTCGCTCAAAGCTCCATCCAACCTGGCCTTGAACACTTCCAGGGATGGGGCATCGATAGCTTCTCTGGACAGCCTGCTTCACTGCCTTAGTCATCTTTTCCTTATAGCTAACCTAAATCTACCCTCGTTCCGTTTAAAGTCATTACCCCTTGTCCTATCACCACATGCCCTTGTAAAAAGTCCCTCTTCAGCTTTCTTGTAGGGTCCCTTTAGGTACTGGAGGGTTGCTAGAAGGTGTCCCTGGAGCCTTCTCTTTTCCAGGCTGAACAACTCCAACTCTCTCAGCCTGTCTTCACAGGAGAGGTGGTTCAGCCCTCTGATCATCTTCATGGCCCTCCTCTGGACTAACTCCATCAGGTCCATGTCCTTCTTGTGCTGGGAGCCCCAGAGCTGGACACAGTACTCCAGGTGGGGTCTCACTAGAGCAGATTAGAGGGGGAGAATCACCTCCCTTGACCAGCTGGTCACACTTCTTTTGGTGCAGCCTAGATATGGTTGACTTTCTGGGCTGCAAGCACACGCTGCCAAATCACATTGAGCTTCTCATCAATCAACACCCCCAAGTCCTTCTCCTCAGGGCTGCTCTCAATCTATTCTCCCCCCAGCCTGTATTAGTGCTTGGGATTGCCACAACCCATGTGCAGGACCTTGCACTTGGCTTTTTTGAACTTCATGAGGTTCACACGGGCCCACCTCTCACGCCTGTCAAGGTCCCTCTGGATGACATCCCTTCTCTCCAACATGTGAACTGCACAACACAGTTCGGTGTCATTGGCAAACTTACTGAGGGTACATTCAGTCCCACTGTCCATGTCGCTGACAAAGATGTTAAACAGCGCCGGTCCCAACACCAACCCCTGAGGAATGCCCCTTGCCACTGGTCTCCACTGGGACATAGAGCTGTTGACAACAACTCTTTGAGTTTTACAACTACGCTCAAAAGTAATGGCTCTCTGTTTGATAACAGGCTTGTTCTTTCCCCAGATTCTTTGCTCACTGGTGATTCACTTAACATCTTTGCAAAACTGCCCCCCAGTGTGTTCTAAAAATCAGTGACTATAATAACCAATAATTAAATTAATGCAGGAAAAAGTCTATCTTTTAATTATACAGGAAAAGAATCAAAATGAAATCTGAATATTTTTTTACTTCTCAGATGTCTGTTAACCCAACAGTGCTGAAACATTTTAAAAAAGAAAAATGAACACTTATTCTGATTTTAACAGCGTAATTTTATTGACTACCAAAGAGCTATTCCTGGTTTATACCAAAGAGATCAAAATCAGACCCAGTTCCTCTATAATATTCTTCCTAACATATCCTGTATGGATGAAAATCTAAGAAGTAAGATTATGGGGATTTATTCACGTGTATTTGGCAGCCTTTTCATATTTATTGATCTAGCAGATATCATTTGAATTTGGTACCTTTTTGCTAAAGAGTCAAATAAGTTATTTGCGGTATGAATAAGTATTTGATAGCAGATCAGACAAAGATAAGGCGTGAGATATGAGTTTGCAGATGCAATAAAATGACTAAAAGGCCGATTTATGCTTCATGTAACATTGCTGAAGTAAATGAGTTTGATCTTTATGTTGAAAATCCAGTTTCACACTTATGTAGACTATTTATATCAGAATTGTTTGGGGTTTTTTTGTTTAGTACTAGCTCTTGTAACAATATCCTGTAGGATGAGACCAATTAGATATTCACTTGTACCTTTTACATATGCAACACACAGTCTGTTTTTTCCAAATATATGTCACCCTAACTCATGCCAAGGAAATTCCAATGTACTTGCACAGTACATATAATTAGTGATCATTAGTCCAATTACTGAACATTAGGGATTTAGATGAGATATGACACTTGAGCTAGGGAGAATTCAGAGAAATCAAAAGGCTGCACTGACATCAGGAATTGTGAGGAAACAGAGTTCTGAAAACGGCAGAACCACAAGATCACCAAAACAAAGTGAGAGAAAATTGGACTAAGCTGAAGGGTAGAGGAAAAACTCTGAGCAAAGAACAGCAGCTGCTCCGTAACACAGAAAAGTGAGTGGGATAAGGCAGATTGGTGCATATGGGTCAGCAAGATTTAGGGAACAAGGATGTGCAAGTAGGCACATGGGTCACATTTCAGTGATACAATCCCAAAGGCACATTAATGAGCCAAAATCAAGTGGGGATATGGATACAGAAAGAAAGTGGTCAGTCTTTCTGTCTTCTGCCCCTGGGCTCTGAGCCACAGCAGCAGCTCCTTGGGCTGATTGTATCTTCCCAATATTCCATTTTAGGTGATTGCTTCCATAACATGGTCTTGCACACTGAAATGCCAGGATTTATTTTATTGTTCGGAGCAGATACAACTGCATCTCCACCTTTGATGTAAAGCATTCAGTTTGATGATGTCTGCACAACTACTCAGGTTTCTGGTGACTTAAATTTCTGTATGTCTAAAGGTCGACTGGTAGAAAAATCACCTTTTGCCTGAGAATATATCCATATGCAAAGAGCCTGGTATTCCCTCAATGCAATTCCAATTGCTTTGAAATCCATGTAGAAACTGAGACAGAGGATGTGAAAAACATGTATAATTAGCAGGGAAATTACTGCTGAGAGGCAACAGGTGCCTAAGCCAGCATCCAAACAATCACCTCATTTTTGTATCTTTTGGGGTTTATTCCATGTTAACTGACAGATGAGAGGTAATGATGATACTCATGAAAAAGAACCAGTTAAAAAACCTGAGGAAATCCCATGAATAAGCAAGAAACAGCCAAAACACTGGCAAGCTTGCTCTTAGCAGCAATCAGAGAAGGGTCTATGTTGATAAGCAACAAAAAACAGGAGAGAAAGGCACCATCTGGCTTTACCCTTCCCACAGAAAGGTCAAAGTCTTCTTTGACTCCGGAAATACCCAGCCAGTCACACACCAGGGCCAGGAGATCCCAGGGTGAGAGTCCTGGGAAACATCACGTTCAGGCAAGAAGCTTTCCAAGGTAAGACATTTTTCCTTCATTATCTCCTATGCTTTAGGGCCAAATTTGTACTCAGAACAGAAATGTCTGTAGAGACAGCTGCTCTAGTCCCGTGGCAATGTTAGGAAGAGGGAGCTTTGTCCAGTCTTTCAGTTTTTTCTCCCATTTCATACTCATTGCCTCCCTAACCACTGAAAAGCACAAGCACTCCGGGGAGGTGAAGGCTTCTGGATTTCAGGAAAAGTGCAGTAATGTTTCTAATAAGGATTTGCGTTGGTTTAGACTTGAAACGACATGGATTTTTTCAAGCCATTGCACTTCTTCCACACCCCAAGTTTTGCATTATTTGCAGAGTACCCTTATTTGGCGTGTAATGATTTCGGAGCTGTTAAATCTTTACATTATCCCAACAACATGTCAATTAAGGGAGGCATTTTATACAGATTACAAAGATTTGTCTGAGGTGGCCACAGCTTTGTTAAAGCTGTTTTGTGGACATCTTCATAATTAATGGAAAAATCATTAGGAATTCAGTCTTTATTAACCCCTGTAGCTGCAGGGGCCCATTTCATCTTAATTGCATTCATTTGGCGCTGGCAGTATTATACAGCATAATCACTAATAAATGATCTTTTAATTTGTACCAATCAAGAGAGCTTGCTTTCATGCCAATATTCCTGTTTCTTTGATGTCGACCTGTCTTGATTTTTGATCATTTGAACTTAAGATGATTTACTGGAAAATCAATATCAATACCAAATCTGCTGTATTCATACATCTGTGGTTAAGTTCAATTTGACTGTATTTTGATTGAAATAAGTAGTGTGTGATTATCCATTCAGATTTTATGAAATAATCAGGTTGGGAGATCTAGTCCTGTATTCTTATTCAAAGGCAAATAATTAGAAACTGTAGGAAAACTGTGGAGCTGGGACAACATTAGAAGTAACACTTCAGATCCCACTAATTAACCAACTTTGTTTGTAATCTCCTAAAAGCCTCAACCAATAAAGAAATATGCTATTACCCATTTAGCGAGGCCAAGGGGGGCTTTGGCTACACTTGTTAATAAGAAAATCTGAGAGAGTTTCTCTCATTATACCCCCTGTCAGCACTGTCTCTGCAGTATAAAATAGCCATCATTGTTCTGTTGGTCAGTTAACCAGAAACCAGACTACTGTAAAAAAATACTTTACAGCTAATTGAAAATGACTGAAACATTCCTTCATCAACCAGTTGCTTTGTGCTATTTGAAGAAAATATAAATGTTGGTGTGGGAGGGCAAATACTAAATTCGGTCTTTTTAATTAATATCTTGAACTAGAATTACTGACTTAGCTGAAGACAAAAAAACCTTATGGCTATTACTTAAACCACTTGGTTATTAATTAAAAGGATAAAAATACATATCTTTCCTAATACTCGAGCACTTACTTCCTAAGTAGTGAATTAATTTATTGAGAATTTACAAGTAAATCTGTTAATTACTACGAGTAATATAAGGCCTTGTCTAAACTATTGCTGCACTGTTGCACTGTGATACAGCCCCACTATTGGCTGTGAAATAAATAAGTAATATAGCTCATTCTGAGGTGGGAGGGATTGATCTGGACCACTACAGCTGCATCATGGTAGGGATTATCAGGGTTCCTCCTGCTCTTGTGTCACTGCCTCAACCCACTGCTGTTTTGCCTGCAGATACTGTAGCTCACTGACCTCCTTCCTTAAGTCGTTGGTAATTCTGGGCAACAGAATCTGGAACAACCGCCAGTTACAAGTTGAGTGTGTGCATACGTGCAAGTTAGTTGACAATTCATTTTACGTCATTCCAGTTTTCGGTGCAAATATTATAAATCCATGAAATGAATAAACAGAATTAAACAATTGATCTCCAGTTGTTGAGATGTGTACATGAAGGAAGCAAATAAAACAGCTTTAGCACTGCCATGCAGTGACATCTCACAGGAGACTCTCCGGGTCTGGGGGACAGAGTGGGACACAGAAAATACTTTAATCTGAAATTACAAGCATGAAATTGCCTCCATTAAGCTTGACTTCCTGATTATTGTATAGAATTATCAAAAGGCACACTTAAGGCTGTTCTGATGCCCTAAATATACATTACCATGCCTAAACAAATTTAAAATTAATAATGATTGCCCTTGATGTATAATGCCTGTTTAGTTACTGTGGGATTTCTTTTTTCACAGGAGCTCTGTAAAGTCATCTCTCCTAAAAGATGGATCAGTATTGTCACCTCGAAAATCATCCTACTGGAGCTACTTATATGGGAATTTTGACAGATAAATATTTATAATAGCATCTTACATTTCTTACAACCTGTTTCTGGAAATTCCAGCTGCCAAGGGTGCTACCCAAGACCCCCACAAACTGAGCTTTATGCATAGCTGCCAGGAAAAAAAAAACTTGCAATACTTCTCGGTATTTTATAAAAATTACAAAGATTTGTCTGAGGTGGCCACAGCTTTGTTAAAGCTGTTTTGTGGGAAGGAAGACAGTGTCCACTCCAAAATTAATTATTCACATTCAGTGTATAGATAGAAACATACAAAACTTATTAAACCAAAATAATGGTGGGAGTGGGAGTGGAATCACCTTTACCAATAAATGCCACAGTTCACAATTACTAACATCTGATGGGGCAGTTCTTCAGATTCCTAACTCTTCAAGTTTTTCTGATTTTTCTGCACTGAAAACTCTAATTTCCCTTTAAGGTTAGGGTGGGCAGGTTTGGCTGTTGTTCGTTTTGTTGGGGTTTTTTTCATTTTATGACCATGCCTTTTCAGAATTAGAGCAATATTCCCTCTAATCCAGTCCATCTTTATGCATTAATCTTTATGCAGCTGCTTATATTTGTCTGGTTTGGACTCTGAATAACTGATCTCTCCAGTTGACATCGAATGTACTGAATTGTTCTGCTTTTTTGGTCTAAAAGTTACAGTTTGTCACTCTTCTGTCTTTCAATGTTCACCTCAGTGGAAATTCCAGACTCTTACTAGCATTTTAATACATTATTTTAATAGCATGAGGTTCAAAACTCTCCTTGCTTGCTGACAGTCTTTTGGGTAAACAGTAGCACATAAATAAATGGATTGTATCACTGCATGGATTCACAGAATCACAGTATGGTTGGGGTTGGAAGAGACCTCTGGAGATGATCTAGTCCAACTCACCTGCTAAAGCAGGTTCACCCAGAGCAGATCACACAGGAATGTGTCCAGGTGGGTTTTGAATGTCTCCAGAGAAGGAGACTCCACAACCTCTCTGGGCAGCCTGTTTCATACCTTATATTTTCATATAGAATCTCATGGCAAGGACATGCATATGTTCCTTGGTTATTATGACATTTATTACCATGTGTTATGTTATTCGGATTGAGAATATTAATGGTTTTCTAAGATATTTTTTATCCCAGCAATTAATATACACATATACAAAATTCCCTGGAAATCTCAACTTTTCTTCTCAGAGAAGTCTCTAATATCTTCTTTCAAAATAAAAAATGTGTAGGGTATGTATTCACTTTTATAGTCACTCAAGAGAAAAAAAAAAAAAACACCTCTGTCTGAAAGAACCACATGCTACTTATTGTATAGCTCTACATACAATTTTGTTTGAATTGGTCCTGTATAAAGTTATAAAGTCCTTACTGGGAAAGGCTTAACAAATTTTCAAGGTAGAATTTGAAGAGCTGAATGAAAAGATGAATACCTTCCATGCCACTTGCTGCATGAAGATTCCTTATAGCTTACAAGATGATCTTGGAACCTCACAGAACTAAACCCTAAAAATTAACTTGAGCAATGAAAGACTTTTCAACTCTAGGACTCTTTTTAAGTTGGATTTAATTTTAATAAGACAGAAAATTAATAAGAGAAGCACAGTGGTTTTATGCACCAGCATATACCTCTACTATCTGACTGCAGATCAGCCACTGCGCATCCCATCAGAATGATACCAGCCCTTTTGCCTCAAATCCTCACTAGCCATGCCAGGGTTTTTTTGTGTTTATTATTCTCGTCATGGATGAGTACTTATGTCTGTTCTGAATTTGTTCTCCTTTAATTTCCATTTATGTTCCTCTTGTCCTACCTCCTTGTGCTGGTCTGAAAATAGCAGCTCATGTTGACATTATCTGTTCCATTTAATATTTTAAATACTTCAATTAAATCATCTCTTAAGTGGTTTTTTCCTTCTAAACTTCATAGATTTAGATGTTCAGCTTGTCCTCAGAACTTATACTTTCAACCTTGCCACCTTTTCAAGAACAGCAATCTCACATCTATAATATATATCAAAGTTAACATTGTTCAGCTTGAGTGTTGCCTCTAACTTTTTAAATATATATATTATGCTGCCCTGGCTAACTGTCCTAGATAGCGTGTCTTTGGAATCATTTTTTAAAGGTTCTTGTCAAAGTCAAATGCATTAGTTACATTCTATTTGCCTTTAAATGTGCTTTATATTTCTGAGACCAGAGCTTGTCAAATTTTTTTAATAATATTAGTTCTTATAATCAAGTAAATAGTTATTTAGTGGATGGAGAAAATATTTTTAAATTTAACTTTAATGTTATTTATTACTATTATTCCTCTATATTTGGGATTGCCTTCTTAATGTGCTTTATTTTAATAGAAACCTAACATTTTTTAATCTGTGGTTCTTAGATTTGCAGTTCTGCACCTTCACATTCTTCTCATGCTATTTACAATCAGGATACAAGTCACCCAGTAAAGTACTACTGCAGGCACATGTTCAGATTTTATAGAAAACAGTATGCAGAATATAATTTGTCAAAATATTGTAATAAATTAGAGGGCTTATTACAGTGTTATTTCCATTTTGATATCCAACCAGTAGAGGACAGTTTAATTTCTGTAGAAAGATTCAGAAAGAGCATGGAAATTATTCAAGGACAGTAAGCTGGCTGTGGAGAAAATATCAAATAGCAGGTAACTCAAGTGAAGCCTTCTTTCTTTGGTGTGCTGTAATCATTAACATGTGCCTCAGATGCTTGTACCTTTTGTTTTTTTCCTGGCAGCCCTACCAACAAAAAAGACTGTCTTACCTGAAGTGTGTATTAGTCCTTGGAGACTCTCTAAGAACTAGAAGGTGAAACATCCTTCGTCTGGAGCTTCTAGAGTGCTTGCTTATGGCTTCCTGCTATATTGATACAAGCAAATATCCAGGTTGCTGGTGCCCTATGGCTCTCAGGGAAGCACTCTCTGGCAGGGTCTTGTAGCTGAGGAATAGTTAGGGGAAAGGAATTTCTGTGACAGAAAGACAAGAAAGGAACACAAAGAGCTGGGAGATGGGAACTTTGCATCAGGTTGGCCCCAGACCTTCTGCATGACTTTGGCAAGTGATTGTGACGAGATGGAAGCTTTACCACTGACTTCAATGAAAGGAGGATCTGATTTAGTTATAGCAAACTCCTCATTTTCTCATCTGTTAAACAGGATAATTGTCCTTACTTAATTCTCTGGTGTGCTACAAAAAGCACAATGAATTTCTCCAACAGGAGCTGTTAGGAGACACACCACCTTGGAAAGGTACCTGAGCTGGCTCTGAGTGCAGCAGCTCTAGAGCTGGCAGCACAGCAGCCTCATCAGCTGTGCAGATGGAATGCCTCGCTAATGACTTTGACTGTTTCCTAGAGCTCAGCTGTGCTTCATACACATACTAGTTTGCTGAGACCTAGCATAAGACCCATTACAGAACACTGCACTGCACAACATAGGCACGTGTGCTTAATCCTCACGTGAAGTCATGGTGTGGTTGGCAGAGAGTCTGAGGTGGCACAGAAAGGACCTTTCACTCACTCACGATGAATCTCCAAACCACTTCCCAATTCAGAGGAATCCTGAATATCAGTAACTTGTTCCTGGAAGACTTTCCTTTCACAGCATCCTGCTCACTCCAGAAGATGGTCAAGGTGCAGCACAGAGCCAGTCACACAGCTCCATCATCACAATTTCTCTATGTAAAAGCAAAATACTTCATTTGGATTTGCTCAGTGAAGCAGACTGAATGGAGGCTAGAATCTGTCCCCTAAAATGTGTGATTATTTTCTTCATCATTTAAACTAAATATGGAGACAGCCATATTTACATGAAAATGAATTTTAAAAAGAGATAGAGCATTCAAAAATGGAAAATATTGTTGTCATATAGTTCTGTCGCTTGCAAAATGGGTGAGAGATTTTGTTTTGCATTTTTCTTGTGACACTCTGCAAGACACAAGAAATGTATTGGATTTGTTTAAAAGTTGCAACCGTGTGATTTGGAAAAGTCTTTTAAAATGGGGGTTTAAAGAAAAAAAAGGGAATCCTATCTTACAACTAGCCTTCACAGTGTGCTCTTGGGCACCCTTTTTGGCATTGTGCTGTCAGTGTGTTTGATTTGCTATCTGCATGTGATGTTATGTGCCATATTGTCACAGCTTGGGAAGAAGCAGTAAATTGAAGTCGAGTCCTCATTGGAATGAAACTCCCATTTTAAGGAGAAATTCAGATCTATTCAGTTTGACCTTGGATCTTGAATTAAATCTTTAGAAACTCAACTTTCTCGAGGGAAGTATGAGGTTTGTATGAGTCTGGATGTATTAAAAGCTCGTAGAGCTCTAGTATGGCGTATGTGCCAGGGTGGTTAATTTTTAATTTAGAGGACAATGAGAAAATCAAAGGGTTCCACCTGAACTAATTTTCACTGAGTTAATTTGTAATACTCAAAGCTGGTTTATAAGCATTTAACAATCCATTAAAAGCAGTATTAAAAGCTCAGTTGTGATTTTTACTGAAACATTTTTGTATGTTTAACCTGATTTCTGAATGGAATTTTTATAGTTTGGGGTGGTATCATAAAAATGCACATAACTCTAGGCTGGATTCCAATTTTGTATTGTAATAAGCAGCATTTTATGTATGGCTCTGTATGCACATTCAACAAATCATTCAGCAAGAAAAATCAAGTGGATGTGGTTATTGAAGATGAGGATAGTATTTACCTGCTTGAAATTTGATGCATATAATACATAAGGGGATGTCCTTGCCTCAGTCATAAAACTAATCCATTTAGATTGTCAAGTCAGGGAGTTGGATACAATAGGTTTTTGCAAGACTACAGCATGTCACCACCTGACTGTAGCAGAGCAGCACCCACACTGGAAAGCAAAGCCAGAACCCTTGCTTCTGCCCCACCTGCAGCAGACTAAAACAATTACTAAATCCTCTCTCAGGACTGGGAGAATAATTTTGCCCTGCTCCCATGCAGAGGCAACACCTGAGATTGCTAAAATGGCCAAATGTTTTGCTCCTTCTTGCTGTCATTGCTGAGCAAATGCTGACTTATCATCATTAAATCTGCATGCAGCGAATCAATAAGAAGTTGGGGTGCTTGTTTGTAGAAGTAACGGGATCATTTTGGCACGCTGTTAAGATGTTGATGACTCATTATGGTGTGACTTTAGGAATTGCCAAGAAATATTGCTAAGCTAACCTGAGTCTGGGTAATGCAGAAATTACAGGTACACTGAGATATGTGTGTCAGACTAAAAGGGAAGGAAAGTAAAAATCCCCTGGTGCCCACAATTCCTTGCGCTGCAGTAAGATGTGGGTTTTAGGCTTAACTGCATTTTATGTCCGTGGTTTTCCAGGGGAAAAAAGTGGACCAGAGTAGTCTTCTCACAGTAAGGAATGCAGAAGTTTAACTCCAGAAGTTCCTCTATTTCTACAAGGTAGCAGGTGGCAAATGTACCATTTGTGACGTGTGATGCTCTGTGAGTGTTGCGCTTTTGTGCCCTGGAGTGTAGGAACATGACAGATGAGAGGAACTACCCACAAGAACTGAGGAGGTGGGACAAGGTGGAAGTGGATGGGTTCAGTGCAGGATGCACAGTGCGTGTTTTCACAAGTTGGGAAAAGTCACATTGTATGGCCAGCCTGGCAAAATGCTGCCTGTTTTTTCAGAACTTTCTCTTTTTTTGGTTTTTAGGCATACTGCAAGGTGGGAAACAAAATTGTTCACATATTTTATGGAGTCCCGCCTGCAACATGGTGCTGAGTAACACACCATGAGCATGGATTCCTCTGCAGACTGAGAAACAACGGCATGACCAGCATCAGTGGCCACGTCTGTAATTCAAATCTTCCTCTCAAATGGTCACCTCTCTGGGACACAGAGGGAGTTCAGCACTGACAGCCCCTCTCCCTTGGATGCCAAAAGAGCATCAGTGTATGCTAATTGTGGTAGCTTTTGTCTTATGTGGATGTTTTTCCATCAGCCTCGAAGATACAGCATCAGACATGTGGTACTGAACTAGGGACCTGGGAGCTGGAGCCTCTGAATACTCTCAAACTAAACCATGCTCCAGAGTTGCTTTCCTTCTTAAGGGAGTGATAATATACACACAAATGTGCAAATTAAGGTATGTGAGGTACGCTGGGACAAATGAATTATTACCTAAATTATTTGTGACTTTTGAAGTTCACAATAATAGCCATAAGAGCAAAGTATTTTTAAAAGTACTACAGAACTCCAGTAATGTATGCACCTCTCTTCTGAGAAGTTGTTATTACTATATGATCACTTTCCATATGTAATTAGCTGCTTCTTTTTTAGCTGATTCACCCTCTTCCTCTTAAACCTTTTATGTGTGAGATTGCAAAGCGTCAACTTGCACGTGGAGAAGGGGGCAAAGATATAATCAAGCTATACATCTGATCTGTAAGTCTGATGTTTTAGTCAATAGAGGCAGTTTCTGGTCTTTGTCACTTGCAGACGAAGGGGGAAAAATTCACTGAAACAACCAGTGATTTTTTTTTATGGGAGAAAAGTCAGAAGGGGGTGGAGAAGGACACTGAGAACAGGAGCCTTTGTTCAGTGAAACAAATGTTAACACCAGAATACAGATAAAACTTTATGTATTATTAAAGAATAGATTTTGCTGTTGGAAAAATGTAATGCAACCTAGAATCATTTATTCAAACTGGTAATTCTTTTGATGTTGTCACATTACAAAAAGTCTTGACGTGTCTTGTGTCTGACTGAAAATATAAAACACTGTAGTAAAGGCAACTAATAAGAAGGACTACATTTTCTATAGCCTGAAAGCCACTGCAGAAAGAAATAAAATAAAATAAAATATATTTTTTTAAAAAAAAAAAGACACATAATTTGATGGGAAATGAAAAGGGGAAAAAAAGCAAAGATATTCTGATAGGTCATTTTTTTTTTTTTCATACACGAGCATTTAGTCTACAGTAATCTACCAGGACTGTCAAATTTGATTGAAAGATAATGCAAGATTTTTTCCTTGTCACAATTTATAGCATGTATCCATTAGGAATAATTATGGTTGCATGATTTTGCTAGCTGTTATCTCTACAAGTGTTACTAATGGTTTTATCAATTACTCCCTGTCCAATAACTGCATGGTTGTAACCTAATTTAAAGACACTCTATCACTGGGCTGATTTGTGTAGTAGTAAATGACAGCATTTGAGACACCAGCCAAACGACTCACTTCAGTGACTTAGTTAGTCTCTAATAATTAACAATTAGTAGGTACCTAGGAAAAACTCAAGAGACTAGAGCTCCCCTGTTTCCCTTTCTTGTCTAAATACAAGACATTACTGAGACTATCTTCTGTAAATATAACCCTGTAAATAAAATCTCCTCCTTCTGTGGCTGTTAGAAATGTGTTTTCATAAAGGTTAACATTTGAGGAATAAAACAGAACCAAACTTTACAATGCATGATTGTAAGACATATTGACAACCTAAAGAGGAGATACAGGATTATACTTGGTGGTTTTGCTATTTGTGCTACAGTCCAAAAGCAGAGCCCGTGTGCTAAAATAGCGCTGGCAAAATTGTGCTATTTTCTTGAACTTTAGAGCAAAAATGCTGGATGTGCAAAAAAGAAGCACTTCATTACAGATCATTAGTGAGGTTTTAGGTACAGCTCAGAAAGGTATTGCCTGCTCAGAACAGAATGGAAAGAAGACTGAAATCTATTTTAAATGAGTCTAAAAGATTGTATTCCTCCAAGGATGTTACCTTTGAGGATTTTAAAGAATTTTTCCATTAAAAAATCTCTCTTCCTAAATAAGACTTTGAACTTCAAGTTTGAAGCAGGATCTTGTACTCTGCAAGTAACTATTTCTTTGTAGGCACAAAGACATTTAAAATAACAGTGAGTGAACAGGGGTTGGGTTTTTTGCAGTGCACAGTCCATTAGTATATTTGCATTTAGCTTGATGGGGCAAAATTGCCTGGAAAAATTCATCATTTGGGTTATTGTGTCAGATCTTAGTACATCATCTCTTTCAGATTATCCAAGATCCCAAAGTAACAATCTTTCCCTAGGAGCCTTGAGGGTTGTATTATATGTTTATAAAATGCTGCACTTTACCCACTCAACAGTCTGATGAGATTTTCAGGCTTACACGCCAAACCAATATCTGCTGTGAAGCTTGCACACTCGTCGTAGGAACACAGGAGCTGCCACATTGGATTAGATCAGCGATCCGTCTAGCGTGGTCCCCTGTCTCTGACAGACGCCAAACCCCGGCTGCTTCAGAAGAAGGTGTGAGAAACCTTGTCAGAAAAAACTGTAGAAACACCTGCCTGTAAAGGGTGTTGCTCCTTAAACCCTTAGTAAGTGCTTGTTTTTATGCCCTAAAGCGTGACTGCATATATGCTTTTAAAAGTACAGGGGTTTTGTTATGATTCCAGGAGCTGTCACTATCTCTGTAATATTTGTATTACATTCTGGATCTCAAGGCTATGTCTAGATTGCACGGCACAATCCCACTTCCCTGATCGCTACCCAGTTTGAGGGCTGACACAGACAGGCTGCAGTTGGCTTTTGGGCACTGTGGCCAAGTTTCTTTCTCCTGGGAAACAAGTCCTGGCTGGAGATGGGGGGAGATGGAGAATAATTCTCAGCCTGACATGGGCTCTCAGATCACACAGTTTAAACACAGCCACAGAAACCGAATTGCAATTAAGTAATTCAGTTGGCTTGGTTTGGGCATTTTTTAAGTCTCTTTTGTTGCATTTTCTTTCTTTTTCTTTGACCTCATGCTTTTGATTGTTAAAAAGAGTAAATAGCCTAATTTTTTCCCACTCTACATTTGCTATCTTCAATATTCTTACCATTTTCTGCTATTCACCCCTGCTCTAAAGCATGCAATTTCAGTCCTTTTTACTTTTTTTCTTAACTTACATTCATTAATCTAAGCCTTTCATTGTCATTTTGGAGGGTCTTTATTTTCAGAGATGCACTATACACACTATGCTGAGAGTATACTGTTAATCTATCTAATGTCACAAAAATCATTTTGGTTTTGTTCTCTGCGTCCAAATGCGTCTCTAGTGCAAATATTATTTAATCATGCTAAGTGACAAAATTTGTGCCTCTGACTTAATCTGATGATGATGATATTCACCAAATAGCAGAGCATTTGTCCATTCAGTGAGCTGATAAAACAATTTCAAGTTTGGGTTACTAAAGCCAGAGATGATCTTCAAAATGTAGATTTAACCTCACCCATCCTTCCTGATTCATCTGCATATTCTTTTGAAAACCACTCATTCAGTATCTGTAGCCCAAATGATGTCATCAGGCACAGCGTGCAGCCACTACAAGTGGGACAATTATAATTTTTGTAGCTGATTAATCATCATGAAAAAGTAACAGTCAATTGACTCAATCATACATCCATGGTGATTAATCACACTTCACTTGTGTTTTTTACAAGTATTTTACCGACAGTGCAGATGTTGGATGATTTTTCTCCTTGAGCCTTTTCCTTGGTCACAGATGTTAAGTAATCACCTTGTCCTGATACTTGACTTATCTAATTTTTTCTTCTGCTGGCCTTTAAAAACAAATGTGTTTCTTATGTAGAAAGAAAATGCTAAATGAGTGACTAATTTTTTTACAGGTCAATCAATATCTGAAATCACCCCAATTGTCACCTGTAGTCATAGGTGTTTTCAATAGGCACATGACTCTTAAATTTGTTCTGTGATATAAAACAGCAGGAGTACCAATAAAACACTGAAAGAGGTAGGTAGCAGAGTCCATCTTATGTTTAGACCACAGTTAGAGCTTCTAATCCAAGTTCATGAAAAGACTCGATTGTAACTAATTGGCTTATAGGCATACATACAAGCACAGAAGAATCTTCTGGCACCAAAATGTTGAGGCTTGTAAATACTCACATGGCCTGGTAGACCTCAGTCTTAACCTCGATTAGAATAGAAAGAGAAATTGCTGAGATGTCACAGCAGTTGAAAGTGTCTTAGTGTATTGCTAATACACTGGTAATGATATTTTCTATGGAATTACATCTATACAGATGAAGCCATGAGTACCTACAACAGTTGTCTGTCCTATAACATTCTACTGCTTCATATCATACGTGCATATACAGAGATGATTTTGTAAAAGTCTCTAGGAGTGCCAGTTGATTTCCAGGTGATTTTCAAAGGCCTTCTTCAGAGGACCCCTTATAGATAAAATGGGTATAATGTTTCCCAGGCTGCCCTCAATATTGTAAATTGAAATGTACGGGCCAAATAAGGTGTTTATCTCAAATTATGCAAGCCTCACTGACTTCAACCATGTTTCACCTTTCAGAAAAACCCAAAAGGATTGTACCAACGTCTTTGCCCATCCTTAGATCACCGTTAAGACCAGTGCATGCACTGGAAATTGCTTCCATGAAAAGATGACACAGCTGCATTGAATTCTGCACTAGACTCCAGTCTTGATACTGTTAATAAAGAGCCTAAGGTTGGGTATAATTGTTAATACACTAATTCTAAAAATCCACTCAAATGTCACTTATAATCAGGATTTTCTACTGTGCTAGGACCCCTGGGGAAACCTTTGAAGCTGTGAATGGTGTATACGATGACAGGGATGAACATAAGAAGGTAGAAGGCCACCGATGCTGTTTAGCTTAGTTGTATAAAACTATCACGTTTATAGAAGCTTAGAAATACTGTCAGTTAGGAAGATGGAAAAGCAAAGCATGCAATGGAGAAAACACCCAGATCCAGAAGGAAAAGCTTTACACTAAACCCCGTTATTTCAAAGCATTAGGGGGAGAGGTGAAGAAACCTTATGGCTTGTAATTTCCAGCAGAAGTACCAAGGCAGAAAAGACATTATAAAAGCATTTCATCGAGAAGACATCCATGACATGAAACTATTTAAAACAATAAATCAGAAAATCTTAGTTATTTCACTGGCAGTAGAGGTGAACCTTACATCACATGTGAAAAAGCAGGATGGATGTGAAACCTGTAAAAGGAGAATGAGAGAAATGAAGTAATTTAATATGTAATATCAAAAAAACTCTGAATATAAGTCAATGATCACATATTAATTCGGTTTTAAGTTTATTAAAGCTCTGCATACTTATTGTCTCATTTTATCATATCTTTAATATTATTATGCATAACATTTTGAAATGTAACGTTGTGTATTCCCTTGCAGTGCTTGTTGCACTTTATTTATGATTAGTGCTTGGGCTGGTGTGAAGGGAATGCATATCCCTCAGTAATGAAGTACAGGAGAGTTGGGTGGGCTTTTCAGAGTCACAAGGCCTGCTGTAAAAAATCTCTCATGAATCTTTTACAGCTGTAAGTAGCCTGGCATTGGTAATAGCTCTGCTACTATGGGAAGTTTGGTGGAAAACATTTTTTAAAAGCTCCTGAGAAAAGGAGGATGTCAGGATTTATGTGTGGTAGTGCAGGGAACAGTCGTTTTCAGCAAGGATAAGTTTTCTCAGTTTTCATCTGGGATAACTGATTGCCACAGATAATAGCAGCTTGCTCTGCTTCCTACTTGTAGTCAACACAGGGTTTTCTCACACTCCCACCTGACTCTATTTTTTACACATCAGAGTATTTCATTTGAGCTGTAGGTTGCTCTCTCATTACTCACTTGCATGGATTTCTTTAATTATTCACACTAAGTTTAATCATATGCTAAACACAGACAATTCTTCCTTTGGAGCTGTATTTTTCTTAAAGACAAGGACAGTAGTCTTTGTAAAAAAGGATGTGTCTTTTCCAGTGCCTGTGAGTATGAACCCAAATTTGCTAAGGCATCAAACTTAAAAAAAAAAAAAGAAAGAAAGCAAAAAAAAGAAAAAAGAAATCACAGATGAAATAGAGAATCACTAGGATTAGTAGCTGGGATGCCATGCTGCCAGTGCTGCTCCTGATCAGCTGTGGTAGTGACCTTCTGGGTAGGTTTCCACTGAGGGATCAGGGGCCAGACTGGGAGCTTCTCTCCCAAGCTTCCTCTTAGAGTGCAGACCACACAGGGGATTTCAGACCCTTTCATGGATGACAGAAAATGTGGACAGCAAAGAGAGAAAGAAACTGATGCTGAAATTGCAACTGAAGGAGGGAGGAGTGCCATCCTACTCTACAAAGGCTCAGGAAGGAAGAAGAGATTGAGAAAAGCCATGGCAGATGAGCTGAAGACTTGTGAGGGCAGGAGATTAGGACAGAAATGAGACACTTTGAGAGTGGTAACTAGGACTAGTTAAACTGGGATTATGGGGCTGGGAAAAGAGATGAGGAGCAAAACATGGTGGGAGGGGAACTGGGAAAGCCCTTGAGGTTGTAGAGAGGCTGAGCCCACAAGAGCCTATCCTCTTCTAAGGCTGAAATGCGAATGAGGTTTTCCAAATGTCATGGTAAGTATACAGCTATAAAACCTGCTGCCACCGAGACTTATCCCCTTCTAAGACCAGTGCCCTGGTGACCCAGGCCATGGGCAGTGGCTGTCCTTCAGCTCATGAAGTAAAGGGCTGAGTAGTGGGTCACTTTCCAGCCCTACTAACATCAGTGCGATACCAAGCAACTGGATGTTTTGCTGTAGCAAAAGGGGAGCAGGATTCAGTTTATGCCTAAGCAACAAAACAAAAAAGCAGCAAGATAGATTGAGAAATTAAGCAAGTACATGAGGCTTTCCAGAACCTCATTCCTAGCTAATTTTGGAGCTAGAACCTCTGAGAGCTGTGCAAGAGGTCTGAGCCTACCTTGCAACAGGTGGGTGAATTAGCCAGACCCAAGCAGTCTGTTTAGCAACAATCTGTTGGTTAAAATCCTCACGTCCATGCAGATTGTTTTCGCTTTCAGCTGAACAGCATTTTCCAAAAATGTGCTGATCAGCTCTAATTATCGAGGTTACAAACTGAATCACTCAAAAAGTAAGAAATGCCAGAATCCGTGCTGCCTGGGTAACCTTAATGCTCCCATGCACACCCCCATATACATGCGTTATGATACAGTCTTTAATTACCTGATTGCTTATTATTTTTTCCCCTCTATCATTGGATGCATGGGATGCACCTGTAGCAAGGATGAATCAGAATTAAGTAATGAAGGTGGTTGCTCTCCTTAGACATCCTGTTTTGGTTGGTGTTCAGATATGTAGGCTGAAGTAGAGGCAGCAGGAAAAGAAAGGATAAGGCAAGGATTACAGCAAAAAATGCTGAGCAGGAGACCTAATTCTATCCAAGCCTCTGCCACAGGATTCTTCCAAGGTGCTGGTCAAGTCACTTAAGCCAAATTTTGTGCAGGTGATCCTTTAGGGAAGATCCAAATTGCTCTGAAAAGCAATGTCTCCGAAGGAGGTGAAGGAGACTTTTGAAGCTGGGAAATACCACCTTTATTCTGTGCTTTCTGGGTACCTCAGTTTAGACCTTGGGTTTTGATTTACAGAGCTTTAGAGCAGTCACACCTGCAACCAAAATCAATAATGGGAGCTGTACTTTGACTGCATAAAGGATTGTAAAGTGCAATGCTAACATCTCTGGGGGAAAAAAAAAAAAGAAATCCTAAATACTGCTAGCTGGGAACACAGAATTAATGGAACAACTGGACCTTTATGTCCCTGTGCCCTGCTTCTCCACCTACACAATGGGAATAATAATCAAACACCTCTACAAGCCAAGGGTATAATGCAAACAAATTTAATGTATCTGAGAATCTGAGAAGTATCTGAGTATCTGAATGTATCTGAGAATCTGTAATCTGAGAAGCATTCAGATTGTAAAGTAAAAAAACACAAAGAAATTAATAGTTTTGTCTTCAGAGTAGAGGTTTTGGAGTGCAAAATAAGGCAGAAAGCCAAGAAAAACAATTAGGACATGCCAGATAGCTAAATAGTGAGGTGCTCATTACACAACAATGATCTACACTGCTCCCTGAAGGAGCAAGGGATCACAGGGAAAAACAGTAGTATCTTTTCTCTAACTGAAGATTGTAACAGAAGACATGGATAGAGAAGTGATGACCAGTGTTTGCTGACACAGTAAATCCAGTTTCCTAGAACTGGGAAATAAACACAGAGCCATGATGAAAATGCTGATTCAGTTTAAAGTCTTTCTGCCAAGCCAAAATTTTAACACATTTGGGGGAAACAAATTGTCACAAATTTTCAGTTCATACACTCAGGGTTTAGGCCTGCCCAAGTGTTATTCTTTTCCTGAAGGCAGCATGGCACCATAGGGTTGACACAAGCCTGGCACTGGGTACTCTGCTTGCTTTAACATTAGTGTTATTTTGCCACCACGCTTGATTTGGTTACAATTTGAACTGCTAGGCATACATACATTGCAACATTAATGTCTTCAGAGGGGGAACCCAACATACGTCCTAAGCATTACCTTGCCTTTGTGTACTTCACTTTGCAACCTTAATAAAGTTTTCAGACCTTTCCTCTACTCTTTTCTCTGTTGTACGGAGGTTTGTATAGAGTTGCTTGCAAGGGTCCCTAGCACTGTGTATGTATTTTCACCAACATAGTCAGCAGGTAGGCTCATTCACTATCTGGTGAAATCCATCTACACATATGATTTCTGTTCTCAAAGTTACTTTTTTATAGTATTTCAACTCTATTACTATTCGGATTTTGTCTGGTGTCTAAAATAAATCTATCAGGACAAAACTTTTGCTTTATACTGATGGCTGTTTGGAGACATGGATCTCTTTTTTTCTTTTGCCTGCTGAAAACGTCATTGTATTATTCTGAATATTCCTCCTGATCAGAAACAACAGAATGTGTTCTTTTTCCAAAAATATCAACACTTTTTTTTTTAATTTTCACTTTTGCAGATAGCAGTAAAAATCTGAAAACAACATTAGTTGTTGTTCTTGATCAAAACCTTCAGAATTTTCTCTTTTGGAAAGATAAAAACTTTCAAAAATTCATTTTAGAGCTTGAAATACTTTATTGTCTTTTCTTTCCTCACTCAGTATAGAACTGCTCTGTGCCAAAAAGTGAATTTAATCTCCCCAAAACCAAAACTTCAATTCAGTTTTAAACCACATTGCACATTCAAGCCCTGAAACAGCAAAAAAAGAAATGTAACGGCATTTAATTAGGCAGTTACCATCAGGACAATGTAGCACATGCTAGTTTTTTGAAAAAATACAGTTTCAAACTGAGGAAAAATCTGTTCAGAACCTTGGCTACATAAACTGCTGGATAAGACAATGCAAGAGGGACGGAAGCTCCTCTAACTTCTCTCATCTCGTAGGTTGACTCCCTTGTACCTGTGGACTGGTAAAAAAGTAGATATAATTATCTAGACTTTGTCCTTTTCCCAGCTAACATAGCACTAATTTTGACTGAGAAATTGAGCTGCTATTATGGTCTATCACAAAAGACAAGACAGCCATTTGATCTTGTTTCAACACCATAAAATGTTCTTTAAATGTACATAACTTTAATCTATATCTACTCTACAGCCGTTTTCACTGCCAATTAGCCTACAGAAGCTTTCATACTAAGGAGATCCAGGCCCAGAGTGTTTTTCCCCAGCAGCTCCCAGAGCCGTAAACTGATAATGTTTTTACTGACCTTCCTGAATTTGAAGAGGGGGATCCCATTGTGGGAGAAGGCTCCTCGGGAAACAAAGCGGGAAGCCCGAGTGCTGCCCAGAAGATTGCCCATGGCTCCAGGAGAGCAGGGGAAGAGGAGAGAGGCATTGCTCAGAGTTTGTGCAAGAAGAGTGTCAGCAGGCTGCTCGCAGAAGAGAAGATGCACCCTCACCCTTCTTGCTGCTGATCCCTTTCCTTTCCCTATTCTTCTGGGCATGTTGAGCCAAAAAGCACCAGACAAACCTTTCTTCTGAAAAGGGTCTTCACAAATACAGTGATCTGTACAGCCATTTGTTTTCATTCTGTTGACGATTTCAGTTTAAAACTGTATTTAGTTGAAAAGCAGTTAAAAGCACTTGACAATGGCACCATTCAATATCCTCCCACGACATGTTAGCATCAGCCCTTTTCAGGATGCAGAAGAGAGGACTGTTCTCTCAAATAATTTGGTTTTCTGCAAGGTATTTTCATACATTTTCAGCTAAAAAAGGGTCCGAGAGGAGTAATTCATCACTTTGACACTACTTATACACCTAAAATCAAGCACAAAAGTTTTTAGAGTATATAAAATGTAGACTTCGTGGAACTCCCTGGCCAAAAGGACAGGAAAAAGGCTCTGACAGTGCAATTTCAAGCCTTAAAGTGCTCAGCACAAGTAATCAAGTTCAAGGTCTGAACTGGAGGAAGTCATAGGAAATAAACATAATGGATCTTGCAGTTGGACTGGGTGATTTTTGTATGTCCCTTCTAACGGAACTATTCTATTCTATTGTATTCTATTCTATTCTATTCTATTCTGTTCTATTCTATTCTATTCTATTCTATGCTATTCTATTCTATTCTATTCCATTCCATTCCATTCCATATTCTATTCTATTCTATTCTATCCTATTCTATTCTATTCTATTCTATTCCATCTTTCTGAAGGATTCACATAGAAGTTATCTGTCTCAGATGTCAGTTAAGTAGCTTTCTTAATTTACTTTTCATTCTTTCATATTCTGTACTACTGAATTTTGTTTGCACATCTTATTATATGCATTAAATTCTTATAGTCAAGTGTTAATATGTGCCACAAGTATGTATAAAGTGCCTTTTCTCCTTCATCAGGCTTTTGGTTTTGGAAACTCAGCAAGAAAAAAACAGAATTTCAACAGTTGACTAATTTGCTGGCATTAATATACCTTTGTATATATTTGAATTTATACTTCCTGGTTTTCATTTTTTTGCTTTGTTGTTTTGCTGTGTTGGCTGGAAGGACTGTGCTAAAATTCACCTGCCACTCAGTTTAATTTCTTGTGTTTAGAGCTGTACAACATTCCATGTAAAGCAAATCAATACAAGGATTTATGAAACATCGAAACAGAGCAGTCTAAAGGAGGAAATTATAGTCAGTTCTAGTTATTAAAGATTTCCTATACTAAATTTAGTATAAGAGAATCCTTATACATCTTCTTTTAGGGTATTTGTCAAGTGCATAGACTGAAGAAACAATTGTGGTTGGTTCCACTGCAATGTGTCTTTATTTGTTGCTTGCTATTTAATGCTAGCTGGAAGGAAGCAAACCATGTCATGCAGAGGTGAAATACTGATTCCATTTTAGTCACTAGCAGCTCTTCCATTAATTTCTTCTAAAATTTTACCTGATGTGCAAAACACTGTGCAATGGAAAAATAAACAGCAAATTTTATAAGATGCTAGGATGAAAACATAAATGACTCTGCATCCTTATTGTATTCAACCTTCTTACATTGCAAGCTAGATTACATACACATGTACATATGTATTCATACATATAGGCATATATATAAGCTTTTATATAAGCCGTATATATATATATAGGGAAACAGTGAGTGAAAGAGATCTCCTTATTACCTCATTTAAACGTAGGGTTTGTAGTTGAATTAATTTATTTCTTTCCTGGTTTAAGAATACATCTCGTAACCTTCTTTGTTTACCTTCAACACATATAAAAGACTTTTGCCTCTACTTCCATTCTTTCTCATGACTAATTATAATGTTTTATAGTGACAGCAAATTTTATGAACATATTGTGTCTCAGAGCACTCTGACTACCTAAAACTTATGCAGAGACTTTCAAATACTTATTTTCAGGAACACTTGAAAATATTCCCTACTTTTTTTTCTTGCAGTTGACAGATGAGCTATTACTTTGCTTTTTTAAAAAATAAAATTACATGGAGATAATAAATTGTCTGTCAACACTATATACATGTGTGCATATACATATACATAGATACATATATTTGTGTCCATACGTGCACAAGGACACAGACGCATACAGCATGAAGTTTGGTTGCCCAGTACTAGAATAAAGTTAAACAAAACACTCATCTGTCACAATATACAAAATCTTTATCATTTATAAACAAACATGTAAATCACATTTCAATATAGAAAAATGTAGATCATTTTTAAACACTTAAAACAAGAAAATTGCATGCACATGTCAGTGCAAGCCCAGTTACTTGGCTAACTTGTCCATTTTTGCAGACACTGACCTGCAGTTTTTTAGGGCACTTCATTTTTTTTGATGTCTCCAAGTGTAATTTGAAATCTCGATGAGTTATTTGTTTTGCTCTTGTGAAAAAAGTCTCAAACCAAAAACTATTTTCTAGCTTCTATTCTTTCCCTCACAGTTGCCAAATATTTCTCTGGTACTTCATGACACAAGTAAGTGAGTTGCCACTCAGTCATTCATGATTTTAAATATTGTCTCCTGAGGTCCTGATTTTCCTCTTGTCCTTAATGTCCATAATGGGACCTGAGAAGAGCAAATAATAAGCAATAAAAAGTTTGTTTCATTGGGCTAGAGACCACCTAGAAAATCAGCTTACCCAAAAGTTACAGGGGACAAACCACACAATTTCATTTCAACATGGCAAGAAACAGTTTACAACCTCATTTTTAACAAAAAATGTTAAGAACAGTATGATAACAAACACAAAGAAGAGGAGAATGACATTTGATTCAGGTTTTGTTGCCTCTTGTTTCTAGCAGACATTGGGCAGCACGCAAAAGGCAAGATTTCAAGGGTTACTGTTCGTTTATTTCAGTACTACCATTGTTCCTCCAAATGATTCTTTGCTTTACAGGAAGTTTCCTTGGAAACAATTGTCAACTGCATTGTGAAGATTAACTTGTACACAAATGACCCAAAATAGATATTTTATCACTGCAATTCATATACATCTACAAACGTGGTCTACTATTACTTCCATCAAACAGCTTATGACAATAAAATGTTGACTGTAGCCACAGCTGGTTTTCTTGTGAAAAGGAGTTATTTTAGGGCTAAGCAATAATATATATGTTTCAGTCCTCATTCAGAAAAATGTGCAGTTTTTATCTTGTTAGTCTATATTTTCAAATCTTTATGTCTCCCCTGGGACATGTCATATGGGAACCTGAGATAGACAAAATAATAACAAAAAGAAAAAGATTTTATAGCAGCAAATATTTCCAGAGAGTGAAATTTCAGAATAAGGTGACCAAGACATGGTGAAATCTGGTTTTGATGACATAAGAAATAAGCTGAGAAGTACTTAAAAGTGTTAATAGGGGTGAGACCCTGCCTTTACAGGTGGACAGGATCAGGTTCTTTTTTGGGCTCGCTCTGTATGTGCTGTAAGTATTCAGTGCCAATATTCAAGACACAATCCTGTAATGTCATTACAAGGTCCCATCACAGTCACTTGCACATTTCCTTTGGCACAGCAAATTTTATTTTGATGGGGAACAGGTCAACAGTCAAGAAATCCCTGCCCTCTAATAAGACAGGAGGATAAGAAAAATACTTGCTAAGCACTTTAGCTGTTCTCAGATTCATAAAAAATATCATGTTGTGGAGATTATAATGTTTCATTTTCCTGTTGGTCAGCTGCTAGAAAACCTTTGGGAACTCAGTAGGTAAAAGCTCCAGGAACTCTGCGGTGCTTCCTGCTCTCACCTCAGCAAAGTAGCTACAGCAGAACTTCTAGTGCGATATATTTCATCACAGGCAACTTTTCCCATTATGCCAGAGGGTTCTAGAGGTGGGACAGAAGGAGCAGTCCTTTCCCAGACATTACAACTCATTTAAAAAAAAAAAAAAAGGAATATCTTCAGATCTTAAAAAAGCTGACAGAGAGCACAAAAAACACAATGAAGTAGAGGAGAGTGGCAAGATGCTGATACCTCCAAGAAAGGGAAGGAATTTGGGACCAGAGGAGAGAGGGCATCTGGATTATTTACTCTGGAAGCTTGGGCTGGACTTAAACTCACGCTCAAACCCCCAGCCCCTGAGAATGAGCACAGCATGTTTCAGTTTGGGCATTACACTAACAAAATATCACAGTCCTGCTTTTTCTCTGATTTTGCACCCTTCACACTGTGGGAGAGTCTTTTTATCAATCTTAGTCTGTATCCCAACCTTCTTGTGCAAAGGTTAAAAAGAATGTATTGATTATACTGTGAAGTGTGCCAATGACATTTCTAAGGTTGTGTAGTACAAATCTATAGATAGCTAGGGAGTGTTCATGCTTGATCAAGTTCTTGTTATTACTGGGAGAAGCTCAAGCTTTAACAGACAAAAAATGTTTCTTAAATTACCTAAGTCTGTAAAATATTTTTCCTGATTCAGAGCATTTTAACTTCCCCTTGCTATTAATGTAACACAAATCACAGATGAGTCTACAGAAAAGAACCAGGATGAAATTCTGGTTATGGGAGAACTGTCACCAGCTTCAAAGTGGTCAGTATTTCACTTCAAGTTCTTGATATAAACTAGGAATATAAATCTTCATTTGTAAGAAAACATCGATCAAGGTAGTTGCGTCAGATCTGCTCCTGGGATTTTTCTGCCTCTTTTGCAGCTGTCATGTCACCCCTCAAGCCATTCTCTCTGCTTCTGCAACGGGACAAGGAATTCTGAAGCTTAGAACCCTACTGCTATCCTACTGTGCATTAGTAGGTCCGGGAAAAGCGGCACCAGTGAAACTTGGTTTCTCACAGATTCGTGTGCTATGGTCCGATCTCCCAGTGCCTCATCACGGAGGAGCTGTGAGTGATGCTCTTCGTGCCGCTGGAGCATCACAGCACTTTTCCTCCTGGGCAGGTTCTCTGGTTTGTCAAGGATTTTGCTGCCTTTGAAATTTTTCCCTGAGGTTGACACAAGAAGATCTCCCCTCTCCCAGCAGTCTATTTTCATGAACTTTTTAGGAATCTTATGAGTGTTAAAAATGCCAGCTAGCTCTAAATCTTTAAAACTTGTCTGATCAGATAGATACATGTATATAGACTGGCAGACACAAATGTTTAAGACTTGCTTCTGTAGAAAGACAAGTTAAAAAGAATCAGACTTTAGGCACATTTCTGACAGGATTCCTCTGTAGGTACACAGGCTTCAGTCACAAGAGCTCAGAAACTTTCGTCAGCCCTATCCACCCAGGAACTGCTTGGTTCCACACAGTTTTTATTGCTGTTACAAGTCATTCTGGAGCCTACTGACAAAAGGAGAGAAAACATGCAATAACCCTTCAAGGGAATAAACAAATCAGCCTTTGAGTCTCAAATGAGTGCTGAGACACAGGTCTCAGGGCTGACACTTGAGCTCCAGACTTTAAAATCTGCTCTGCCCGTGTGTCAGCCATGGCTGTGAATACCAAAAGGCTTTCTTGCCGACAGGAATCACGGATGCCAAAGAGAAGTTCAGTTCATGAGTCACTGGCTAAGCAGATGTCAGAAAGCATGATATCTAAAGTTGATTTCTGATGGAATATCAAAAGAGGTGTCTCTAATGCTGAAGTTTCTTCTTGATGATGGCTTGCTACTGGTTCACAGCCTCTTTCTGCTCTGCACCCATCTACCATGAAAGCTGCTGTGGTGCTGCCTTGCATCGCTGCTCAGACAGAACCAGACTAGATCCTTTAAATGAACTGTATGAGCTGGTCACCTAATCAAAACTGACCTTTAGGTTTTGGGCAGAACTAACGTGCTGAAACTACCCTTATTACTATCCCTTCGTCATGGGCTAAAGAAAAAGGAGTTAGTAAATATAAAGTACACTTTATTAACAGGAGGATAACTCATGCTTTGCAATTTCTCCCTAGAAATTATTCTCCCCACAAGGTCCTGAGCAATTTCTAGCAAAAACCCTACAGACACAGATTTGGCCTTATTCCCAGACCCACATCCCAAAACCTCATAGCAGAGAGTCAAGTTCACTAAGGGCCTGCCGTTTATGAGGAGTTCAAGAGACTTTGATCCAGGACAAAAAGATGTCTGCAAGATTTGCGTATAAAGGAGGTGCTTTTTCTTCCTGGCTATTCAGAGGTATATTTGATCTTCTGATCTTTTATTGTCCTTTTTTTTTTCTGTCAAATAACTAGGTATTATCTCTGAAATATCTTAATCAGTTACAACAACAATAATAACAACAACAACAACAACAACAACAACAACAACAACAATAATAATAATAATAATAATAATGCTGTGCTTTGATTGACCCTTTTATTTGGAGATCTTGAAACACTTCATACAGAAAGATCATAAGTATTAGCTTCCTTTTATACATTTGGAGACCAAAGGCAAGAGCAAAGTAACTTTTCCAAATTACTCTGCAGAGCTAAGAATGGAAGCAAATTTTCTTTTGTCCTGGTTCCCTGTACCACCCTAATTCCACAAAATATTGACAGGTTATATGATAAAGCACACATGTATCACATATTCAAATACAGAAGGTAGGACTAAACACGGTGAAAAAACTGAGAAATGCTCCTCAGTAAATTCCATGGCACATGCTAGGATCTGTGTCAGCTCTGCTAGACTATATTTTCTCTGTTCTCCACACAAATTACTGCAACTTAAGATCTTAAGCACTTCACTATATTCAGATTTCTTTTTAAAAATTCACACATTTTTATCTTTTCTATCTGGAATTTAATATTGTGGTGTTTTTCCTCTTTCTGAACTTATCATTTCATCACCTCTCAAAAAAAGCTGCACTTGCAGTAGTTATCACTTCATCTTGCAGAACATGCAAAATGCAGATTTTGGTAGGTCCCTCATCAGTCTATTCCCTATGGTCCAGAATTTTTTTTTTGTTAAAACTGTTTCAGGTTTCCGTTCAAACAAGTTTATACATTTACCAGTATTTTTCCCAAGCTTCATGACTCTCCCACAGAGACTAAACTTCATATACTTGATGTTCTTAGAGCTACGTCCTTTCATCTTTCTAGAACAAAGCCATTTTGAAAATCTCTCAGGCTTTTTGTAGCTTTTGGTAATAAATCCAAGGGGATTTTTTTTTTTCTTCCTAGGGGCTCTCAAAGGGATTTCAAATTGTATGAGGGTCTCACATGCATTGAACAAACTGTCCCTCCCCTCTCATTTAAGGTTCACTTTACTAAGGCTCAGGCAACATCTGTAGCTTGTTTTAGGGAAATTCTTACTTCTGCACTATACAGGGCAGCTACCTGGAGTTCAGTTCATATGCTCACCAGACATTGTTTCAGGATAAGAACTTCCAGATGAGGTTCCATAGAGCCATTGATTAGACAAGCATTTCATTGCCTGTCTTCTTGTGATGTAATTGTTGGTTGCCTACAGAGGGATCCAGGTGGACCACTGCTGGAGAAAGATAGATTATTTTATGGTGATTAAAGTTATCTGAGATGCTTTAGGGTAGATAGATTCCATGTTGTCTTTCCTTCTCCACTCGTGCAGAGTCCTTTAGCCAACACGTATAGGTACACCATCAGGAAACTTAGGCTACTTTGCCTTTTATGTCCTGCCTTATGACATATAAGGATTTACAATCTTAGTAGGTAGATCTGGCTTAAAAAATAGGAGTATGTATTTGTGAGATACACACACAAGCACATAGTGAGGTGACATGGCCAAAATCATTACGAAGCCTCTTAATATTCATGCCATAAAACTGTGCTATCAGCATACCAGTTCCTGGTGACCTTCAGCAATATGGCTCCTATGTTCTGTTTTATTGATTTTGTTGGTTCCATTTCTTTTTCTACGAAATGGACTTACAGGAAGAATCAAAATATGCAAAGTCTGTATTCTAATGTGTACACAGAGTTCAGGTCTGTGTTTCGTTTGTATGAGCAGTTCATGGGGATGTATGTTGAGTTGTTCATTTAATTGCTTGCTTTTGCCCCTTTAGTGTTTTTTTAACCTTGATTTACTTATGACTAGCTTAGTACTCCATACTATGCAGCATGTAATGTGTTAAAGACTGAGTTTTAGAATAGGTGTATCGTTATGGGCAAAATGGCTGTATCCCTCAAGAGGATGCCAGAGACACTCTTAAGATTTTACCTTATGCAAGGAATTACTGAATTTGACAAACTCCACTGTATTCAGTAAAGAACAAACGTGGGTCTTAGGTCTGCCTGCTCCCACAATCTCTGCACATTTTAAATAGTGAATATATTCATATTTTTTCCTCTTATAACCTTTACATGCTTTTTGCATGCTTCCAGGTTCTGTGTCTTCTAAGCCAAAAGTATGACGGGATTAATTTTTATGCTAGTATTTTTAACTAAAATTATACACTACAGTTCTAGACCTTTTTGAGAGAGCCTGATTTCAGGAAATTTCCTTCTCATCAAACGAACAAGTGATTTGAGTATTCCTATGAATTCTGTATATTTATCTCAGCTAAACTAAATATCTCAACATCTTAAGGTCAATTTGTGAGACTGGACAGCAGATGATTTGGAGTTGAATATGAGACTTAAATGAGCACAAAAAGGGTGAAAGGGTGTGACTTTCCTTAAACAAGTATGTGAGTACCCTTTTCATTACAGAAGCATATTTTTTTATAAGACCAGATACCTAGTATTGCTACTCTATTTACATTTTGCTCAGCAAGGCACAGCCAGAGGGAAGCCATGGCTCTCTAAAAGCCTCGTCTGTCCCCCATCTAACCAAGTCCCAATCATTATAGCAGATTCAGTATCAGAGAAGGAATAAGCTCCCAAAAAGAATAGTGTCATTTCCCTAGAGGACTAAAGAAGGAGAAACATTGCTGTGACTATATCACACTGATTTTTGGGAAATCTCTCTGACACAGCTGTGCTTTGGTGTTCATGCACGGTTAGGAAAAAACAGCTGAGACAGATATTTGTGTTCCTAAACTATTTAGTGTGCAAAATCACAGATTCAGAAAGAATATGATGGGGTGGAGCATTTTTTACAGTGCAATGCAGCTGACACTAATCTAGGCAATTAATTAGAGACTCTTTCTCTTTCTTAGCTGATTTATACGATCTAAACATTAATATAGTTTAGAAGTTGGAAGTGGAAAAGATCTGGTGAATTGTCGACTTCTTGCCAAAGCAAGATGCTTCTGAGCTAAACGATGTAACTGATAACGGATAACCTTTTCTGGGTTCTGTTCTAATTCGCCAAATTACAGGCAAGGAATAGGAAATAAGACTTGAGATGACATTTGAGTCCTATGTCTTAAAAAAAAAAAAAAAGAAGATTACTAAAGACAACAACTGTGTCATGTGGGAAAGGTCATGATTTAGTTGCAAGACTGTGAAATAAGGATGCTAAGCACTGGGGTAATGAGTTAGAGAGAAACATTCAGCTAAATGGCTCAATAAAATGGAGGACATTACTTTTCATTTTCTGGATAAAATAACGTTTCAAATCTCTTGATGATTTATCCAAGTAAATCAGATGTTTCCTTAAATGAGAAATTACATCTATAGGATCCTTCAGAAAAAAAAATTTTACTTAAAATAACTCTTATAATATCAAGCCTTCAAAATCTGATCCTGAAATACTTACTTTATCTTGATTTTATCAGTATCAATTGTATAGTGATCAGCGAAACCCAAGTAATTCTAGCAACAGTAGCTGAGGTGAAATAACTGAGTAGCATGTAGACAGCCATTCTTGACAAATATGCTATTAATCAAAAAAACAAAAACCTGGAATTATGAAAGAATATTATATTCTGTAGAAGACAATATTTACTGTACGTCAAAATGAAGATGAAGGAAGAGTACTCAAGACACTCTCTGCATTTAGGTAGCTTAGAAATGTAAATGGTTTGTATAGTATCAACCAGGCGTTTTATCGTAACTTATAGCAAAGTATTTTTACCTTCTAAAATTGATTTCACCCTTGTGAAAGAAGTTGGATTGGCATCATATGGGACTGGACTCCTCAGTTTATCAAAATTACAGATATGTTGCAGGGAGAGCAATTTTCCATAAGCTATCTTGTCAATGTCTTTCAATCCCAACCTACTTATAGCACCTCCAAAGATAAGCACGTTTCAGTCTCTACGCTCATCCAGCCCTTGGTGTGTTTGCTGAGCTTGCCAATCAGTGTCCCTGAAGGGGAGGGAAGGGGGGGCTGTCTGATGTAGACACCGAGTTTTGGACCACCACGTCATGCCTCAGAGTTGCTTCCATTAACAAGCCAAAACATACTAACACTTTCCCACCATGATATTTGACATCGGTTTTGTCTCTTTACCTATGCTCATGGCACAAAATAGCTGAGCTGTCTCACATGCTAGTGCATGAAAACTGCTGGCAAGTGTTAATGTATTTTTTCTTAATTCTGACTGCCATACACCTCCAATTAGCCATTACATAATACAATCTGTTCTGTATTTGATTTGAGCTAACAGATTCTAGTATTATGGAGATATATAAGCACCTAGAAAGATGGTTAGACCCAGTGCCATGGAGGTGATAGACTGCACAATCCAACAACAATCCCTGTGTCATTCAGTCTCTTGTTGAGTGTGAATTTAAATCACTTAAATCCTGAACATTTCTGTCCTTTGAATATTATAAAATTTAAATCCTTTAAGAATTTCTTTGGAAAAAAATATGAATCGAGAACAAATGATAAGATTAAGAAACCAATTGTTCACTTGGATTTAAAAATCCATCATGAATTTTCTAAATCTCATACTGTTTAGTTAGGTTTTAGTTTTCACATTTGATGTGCTTGATCTTAAATCATTCAGTAATAAAATGGAAAAAATACAAATGAGCCTGGTTAAATTAGAATATTCATAAAGTGAGATGCCATAAGAAAGTCATTTAGTATCTTAGAAAGTTCACTTAAATAGTTCAAATAGATGAAACATACTCCTCAATAAAATATAGCATATATATCAGGATCAACATCAACCCTTTTCCACATCCATGGGATTTTGTGCATCTCTGGGCATTGAGAATAAGCCTCTACTAATATCAAATTCCTTGGAAGTCTCCTAAACTTCTGGACACAATGACTGAAGAATGAATGTTCCTGGTCCAGTTCAAGCCCACAGAGAAGCTGAGCAGGCAATATATCTGCAAGCCTAAAATTAATGTGAGGCATGCCACCATCTGTCATTCCCACCTTACCTTATGGGTGTTTAGATGATTGACTCCTAGAAAGTAAGCACTTGTCCTGAGTAGGACTACACTATTTTAGATATTTTTACCTTTTAGTTTTCCAGCTTCACTTTTTCATGCTTAGATGTAGGACAGAGTACAAAATAATGTAAAAAAAAAAAGTCAGGAAATGGCAGAAACAAGTGCTCTCTTATCATCAATAAAAGTGGGATGGAAGAAAGTGGTGGAAAGCTCAGAGGGACAGAATATCCATTACATGTGTTTAATGAGAAAACTGAGCCTCTGGGATTTGTTCACATCCTCCCTGTGAAAGGCCTTTCAGAAGAGCCAGATATGCGGAGGACTTTGCTCACGCCTCTGGCCTTTTTACATGATGCTTTCTTGGGAGGCAAGAAAGAAGCAAATTGTTTTCATAGTGTTTGGTGCTCTTTGGCAGTTCATTTGTTTTTCACGATGACAGTGACTTGAAAATTTTTAGAAATATAAAATATGCATGGGAAAATTTCATGTTTGGAAACCATGGAAGGAGTTCCCATAGTTCATATTAATAGAGAATCCTTAGGTCAAATGATGACCATGATCCTGTTCAATCTTCTTCATCACTCTCAAAGTGTTCAGAGACATCTGGCTCATCAGTCCTGTACCACAAAAGCATGATCTGAAAACGGTGGGCTGCAGGAGAGTAACAGCAGACTTAATTTATCCTTCAGTATCATGGCTTTAAACAATAACATACAAATTGGTAAGACACAGACTGAACATAGTATGCTAAACTGAATTTAGAGCCTTTTTTTTTCTTTTTTATCTAACTTTCAGAATTCAGTTGAAAAGGAAGATTCAGTGATAGTGAAGTCAGGAGGAGTGCAACTTTTACATCTTATATCAAAATAACTTGAATTATACTTTAAATTGTTCACACTACAGAAGTTCAAGCTTCTAGGGATTGGCAACGCAAACCTTGAAGGTCTTGACTGGCTAAACTGACAGTTACTTATGAGTTCAAACTGTTCATAAATCAACCTCTTTTTTCTCAGCTCTTTTTCTAATCAACTATGGGTTCGGAAAATAACATCTACTTCAGTAGATTCAGGATTTTGTGACAAGATTTCTTTTGTGGTCAAATCTCATGTTTCCTCAGATGTTTAAATCACCAAACTCACATTAATCGGAGAACGTAGTTTAATGGAAAAAACACTTACCATGGTTTCATAACTTCCAATTTTGGATACATTGCCAGCTTACCAAATATTCAGTTTGCCTAAGCTTGTGTATTCCTTTAAGCTTTCTCATTTTCAGAAGGGCTGTTAAGAAAATTGAAAGGTTTGGAGGTAACTTTCCATCATTTCCAAGAATTTGTCTGCATCCTGATATCAGACAGTCACCCCCTTTTTAAAACACCCTATTGCCATCCCATCTACAGATGCGCATTCAGTTTTCATAGATCATATATTTTGGTAGACCTAAAAGCCTGATTTTGAGAAAGTTTGTTGTTTCTAGTAGTCTAATGGAAGTGGTAAGGAAGTCAACATATGTCCTAGGGCTGTAGAAGAGCTATTCAGTGAGTATACTCATCAGGGGTATTTAATCACCAACTGTCTGAAGTGTAGCAAGGAACATGAAGATGGTGCTTAATGGTTTTTTATCTGGAATTTAAACCAGACACTCGAATAACTAAAAGGGAGGATAAAAACATACCAGAATGATTTAGTTCTCCAATTTAACATTCAAACATTAATCCAAATCTTAGACTCTGTTTACAGTAGGGTAAGGGCTAGGGATGCCTCTGTGCACTGTGTGAAACTAGACATCATGCTCTTAATATGTCTTCAATTTATTTCACCAGTTTTTTCAATTATCTTTTTCATTATCTAAGAGTATTTGCAGAAACACATTTTAGGTCATTAGATGTTCCTAGAAAAGGTGCGCAATTATTCCTGAAGTATAATATTTTTGTTGCATATCATCCACTTGCATTCACAGCTAAACACCGTATACATAAAACTGCAATGGTAAAGAAGGAACCTCACTCTCTCTCTCTTGCTCTCTGTGCCTCACACACACACAGGCACTCACACACATAGACACACACAAAAGGAAGTTTTTGGCACCCAACGTCCCAAATTGTTCAGAGGTTTTTCAGCCAAAATGCCAATAAACCAAAAAACCTTGCAACCACAAAAGGACACAACAGCAGGAAAAGGAAAGTGTCTGCGCTGTGACACTGTACCTGGGAACTCTAGGGTGCAAAATACAGCCTCACACTGTGAAAAGCAGATCACCAAAGCAGACTTGCTAAATCACCTTCCATTGGTAAGTACACAGGCCAAGTACCCTCACCCTGTAGCAGCAAACAAGCGCCTACCTATTTGTAATGCTGCAAACACAGTTAGCAACATATTTGTTAGCAGGTGTCACTGTGATGAGAAGAGCAGACGGCAGTCAGGCTGTAATTATTGTGTGAACCCAATAGGCGTTACACACTTCATTTTGGAACAGATCACAGAATTCTTTAATAGCTGGCCTGATTATTAGGATCTTACGTTAATTTGTGCAGAATGTTATAAAAGTTAAGCAAGAAGATATTAACATTATACAAATGAGCGTGGTTCTGCCTGTTAGCTTGAACATACGGCAAGAAACAGAATGACACTATCCAACACTGCAAATTTACATTTAACAAAATTGCTAAGTAACAATTTTACAGTCATCTTAATTTGCATCACTGAAACCTGGCAGCATTTCACCCAAAACGCATTAGCAGGAACTATTTATAAGACCAGTATCAAGGTTTTCACATAAAGCCAGTGAATTAATATGATTGTTAGAACAGTCCTTGCAATGGTGATGCCTAACTTCCTTAGAAAAGAACAGTTAAAGATCTCGATCACTCCTCTGTGAACACTTGTTAAAACAATTCATAGCAAAGTGAATGCGAAAAGGTACATTGGGGTCAGAGGTGGGAAAATAAAATCCAGCTTCTCAGGGCAATCAAATATCATCATATTGTGTATTATCTAGGGTGTGAGCATAAACACTTCACAGGGGGGGATGTTTTTCATCTAGACTTGTCCAACATGGTACAGAGGAGCCACAACTTGCATTGATTTTGTCATTATGTTTGTGCGGCAGGTGTGAACTATTGGAGGCAAGGTCCTGATTCCTCAGCTCTCTGTGTCAGGAATGAGCTCTCCTCCAGATCAGGTCCTGCTTTTCTCCCCAGTGCAATGGGAAAAGAAGCAAGGACAGATAGTGCAGACCTGGTCTTAGCACAGAGCCAGACCACAGCAGGAGGGGATGCACCAAAACGCGGAGACAAGAAGCCTCTCCAGGTCGCGCAGTTTAAGAAATACATTAGTACCAATAATTGATTTAATTATAGAAATTTGATTAATCTCACTTGCCTTTGAAAGCATGATATATTCCTACAAGGCCAAATTTTCCTCTCAGATCTGTTCTATAGTTCTCAATCACATTGATCTACTGTACCAACATACGTACTTTCCTTTAGACCAGTTGGAAATCTGCACATCTAAGGAGTCCAGAATACTGAAGCAAACTGCTATCACGTGGATTTTAAGAAAATTTAAAAAAAAAAAAAAAGACAGTTTCTGACAGAGTACACCACTTGTACGCTGCATTATGTAATATGAATAATTTATATTGCTAAAAGTGCTTCCCCTGAAATATGGGTAGAAGTGGGTAATTGCCCATGGATAATACTTTATATATTTTGTAGGAGGAACATATCTCAACTCAAGAAAATACACTGGCGCTAGGGCACAACTTTCAGATATGAATGACTCAATGAATCATGAATGAGTATGATTTTCTTGGGATCTAATGGTTTAACACACACTTAAATACATAACAAATGCATGGAAAACCCTACGTGATCTAAATTGTGTAGCACAGAGTGGACTGTGAACCCTTCTGAGCACTTTAACTGTTTGAGGTTTAAACAATAAATGAACATCTACACACTGGGGCAGCTTTTACCTGGCCGATGGTGGCATCCATCTCCACTAGAAATATATAAATCTTTCTGAAATCTTTCTCTGTTGCTCTGTCTTAATACTGACATGCAGTGGCTGCATGGTGCAACAGAGGTTTAAGAGAATGGTACTGCACAAAGAAGAACAGCATTTAACACATATCAGAACTTGTTATACCACACAGCAAGTTTCCATAGACATTGCTTGAACTGGTGTTTAAACACAATGTAATTAACATTCATTCACATATCCGCGCAGTTGCGCTCAGAGGGGATTTTAGCAAAAAACATATCATAAACCTGAGGCTTTTAAGAGCTACAGCGCTGGGCTGCCTGGACCGCAGGATCTAGACTGACACAAAACAGCACAGAACAGAAAGCGGCAGGTAAGAAATGTTCCAGAAAACACAGAGCAGTTTTATATTTTGAATATTAACCTTCAGATCAGATGATCACTTTGCAGTTGGGCAGATCAGTGACTCTAGCCCACTTCTCCCTTGTGCTGAAGGCTCCTCTTCCATCAGTTGTTCCCCTTTCCCACTCGCACCACTCACATCTGCTGCTGCTACTGGAGCTGCCCTTCCATTGCCTCTGCTTTTGACCCCCTCATCTTGGTAAAATGGGCGGAATTTTATTTTGCAGAAACTTCTGTATCTCCTGTGGATTGGTGATTTAGCTCAACAAACCTACCAGTGTCTGAAAATGAAATTGGTTGTGCCAGGACCGACCCCTTTAAAACAAGGAATGCATAAGGCAAGCCTATCTGTTTTAAGTACCAAAATCTGTCTAAACCATGGAGCTCAACCAATTTTATTATTCCTTATTCTGTCTTGGTGGGTATCACTTCTCTCTAGTTATGGTGCTTCTCATTAACTTCCATAACGTCTGGCATACAACCACCTGACCTTCTTGTGGAGACCATGTTTCTTCCAACATAAAATGATAATTTGATATTACTGCAAAACCTCCTCTGTCTGTCTAGAGCAAAACAAGGGAGGACACAAGGTATTATCTTCTACAAACAATATAAGTATCAAGTATCTGAGGAAAATAGGTGTCCATCCCCTGATTATAGTTCTAAGGAATTTGGAGTTATAGCAAAAAGGGGATGCAGTCCAGATAAGTCCACTTTCCAGCAACATGAGGAAAAATGGAAAATGCAAAGCCGTCTTTAGAAATCATCGTCAGCTTTCCTGAGATTAGAAGTGTTATTATCTGATAGTCATGTATGTATGCACAGTGACACTATTGGGCATAGTTAAGGTGCCCTCTACTTGTTCTGCTGTATTTTATTTCCTTGACACCGTGTTTAAATGCAAATGTTAATTCCAGCATTCCTGTGGCTATAACAAAAATGCACTGCTTACTCTTCTCAACCCTTTATTTCTCCTGCATATCTCTAGGCTTAATTTTTCAGGTTAAATTGGGAAGGTTGTTTTTGTTTTCTGTGAAGAAAATATATATTTCAGGAGCAGAACTGTCTTGATTGATACGTTATGCATCCATCAGTTGGGTTACATGGACTATGAGTCAGGGTATAATTCTGCCCTGTGTCAGCATTTTCCTTTCCAAGTGCTTGAGACTGTGCATTGCAGAAACATGCTTCTGGGGAGAATACTTCAGAAAATTGTGCTAACTCTCTGGTTCCTTCCATCACCACAATGTCATATTAGGAGGCTCAAAGTGACATCTTGATATATTGCTTATAGCCTCATATAAGGTAAAGTCTTATTAGAAAGTAATAAAAGTGACCTCCTGCTTTTTTGTCCATAATCTTGTATTACGTTAAGATGGAAAATCAGAGCTGGTTATGTTTGCCATTATTTTGTTGTATTTAAAATTATATTGTGCAACACCAAGGTTGGAGTTTGAAAAATGCTAAGAAATAATACTGTCTGGAGCAATATATAGAATATCGATGAAAATAGAAAGGACAAACACAGTTCCCTGTGGTTCATTTTGGGTGTGTCTAATGAAGAAAGCAAATAAAATCTCTGCCTTCGTTTACAGTGTGTTTTCAACTTAAGTATTCACGATGCTTCAAAATGTTGTAGTCCGAAAAAAAAAATCTGGAAAATTTGTAAAAATCGTTTTAGTTTGGAGTGAAACGTGGCATGCAAGTATATTGTGCTCATTACCTGGATTACACCACTAAGGGTAAAGGTATTTTGTTAATAAGCAGGGAAAACACTGTGCCACTGTGCCACCTTAAATGAGCTTTCTCTGCTAGAGAGAATAAGTTATTTCTTTGAAGAAAGGGTTAGATCTGGAAACCTATCAGGAAATATGACTTACAGTGAAATTTAAATGAAATGTTTTTGACATACGTAACTTCAAAAATGTCTACTATTCTGTCTATATAGGCCAAAAAAATCATAATATAGATTTAATTTAATGCAATTAAAGTTTAGTTCGTCCTGTGTTAGGGGTGTTACTCTAGGGGCAGCAAAACTGGTTGCAATAGTAAAATTATAAAAGTTGTTTTATGTCACATTAGTTAACATATGCAAGCTTATTTAACATGTGGACCACAAATAAGTGTAATTATATTAAAACAAGGATCTGTAGCTCAGAAGCAATAAAAATAGACTAGGTTGTATTATTAATTCTTGTGTTAAGGGTTTTGAGCCATGTTGATTGGCCTGAATTTTTTGATTTTGTTATGGTACAAAGGGATTGTTTGAAGTAATTTGTCCCCGAGAGAGGCTCACAATCCCAAGCGGGTTTCAATTCAGCAAAGCAAATCTAATTTTGTTTGCTTTATGCAAACCAGAAGGGGCTGTGGTTCATTCTGTTTTCACTGGAGGGGAAAGACGCACTAATGGGACCTGCTGAAATGCATGCATTGCAAACATCATACCCCTGCATATATTAAATTTAGCTATGTGATGCACTGTGTTCATCATCTCATTGTGTACACAGATACGCTTTAGAACAAAGCCTTTAATAGTACAGGAACCCTACTACATTATGCCAACAGACTATTGTATTTATATTTAATGTTACAACTGGAATTTCTTCCCTTGGATAAAGTGTATTGATATGTGGCCTTTTTTTCCCTCCTGTTACTTGTTATAGTAGACAATGTACTGAGGACATTACATGCTTAAGCTTCAAGCCATCTGAAGATTAATTATATGGAGGTCTCATAATGGTTTTTAATTTTCCCTTTTTTACAGCCCAGAGTTAAATAGGAGACATGTTCAGGATCTGATTGCCAAAAGAGCAATAATCCCCAATCCATCAGATCAAGGCTGGAAGATAAATGAAGGGGAATAGCACCTGCAAGACAGGTAATGCTCCAGACAATAACCACTGCTTTGACAGATTGCTACCCTCTCTTCAGTGTGGCTCCTTTTTAGGCTTTACAAATCCGGTATTTATATAGCCTAAAAAGCATACCAGATCTGAATAAATGTTGGATATAGGAGGAAATCAGTTTCTCTGAAAGCCAAAGGAAATATTGCCATTTATTTCACTGGGAGTCAGAGTGGGCCACTAAAAATGTTTGATGGCAGAGTTGAAGGATAGATAAATTTATTTGCATATAAGTCACATTATTTATTTATTGAATTTTCATAATAGTGCTATGGTTCACGTGGTGTTGCTCAATTTTTTCCAGGGTGCTTCTGTTTTGAAAACAATTTCAATATTGCACAGAGGCAGACACATCTCAAAACCCTCCAATTTGTCATTAGACATTTGGCTGCTTGCCTATTTTACTGATAATATTGCAAAACTACATTAATTTACTGAATGATTTCTGTGAATCATTTCACACAGAATTCAGAATGATACTTGTCATGCATCAGATGATTAACTATTAAAAGCATAGGTTTACTTGTTATGCTTATTGTGTGGTACAGTTCAAAGTTTACTTAAGTGTGCAATTTAAATTCAAAGATGGGTTAGGAATAATGATTCTACTGCTTTTAAATTTCCTTCACGAAACACTACAGGAATATTCTTCCCAATCGTGTTGTGTATTGCCACTTACCTTTCTCTTGAGCTAGTATTCTTCCCTAATTTCTCATGAAATTCAGTGGTAAAAAATTTTTCATACTATAATAAAAATATTTCGTCCCAGTTCCCAAACCCCTGATCAGAGACGCTTCTTGGATGGGTCTTCTTGCACAGAAGGTCTCCTTATGAGTGAGCCCAATTGCAGTGCGCAGGATCAAAGCCCTCCTCCATGTCTCTTCCACAGCTCAAAGGGTGCGACTGTGCTCTTGAAATGGAGAATATATGTTCTAATATTTTCTAATCCCGTAAAGCCATTGAGAAGTAATGCAAACAAGTAAGATTTTGCTTCTGTGTTATCTTATAATGAATATTTGAAAATAATTATATTCTCTATCACTGTATGTCAACTGCAAGTACTTTAACATCTTGGTCAACATACACAAAGGCTTGATGCATTCTTTTCTCCTAGATTCAGGCAAAAATTGAAATTTAGATGAAGAATCAGGTTCCAGCTAAATTGAACTTCTTAATGTGAGTGTTTCTTCCCTCAAAATGTCAGTTGCTTAGGCAACAAAGTAAATGTTCCAATTAACCTGAAACTTCAAATAATGTAAACAAATAAAAATTTTAAAAGACAAATGGCCAAGAGGTTTTTTGAGTGGATAAACCTTTTTGAAATTGGAGGAAAGACAGTGGTGCGAACTGCTCTGATTTAACAGTTTTTCACTGTTAAAGTGAGGTTAAAGTGAGGGACCACCAAAGAGGGACCACACCAAGATCTTCCCATGGTGTAAATGAAAACAGGGGAACAGAGTCAGCATAAATCAGTACCTCCGGGTCAATATAACTCCTCAGAGATTTACAGTTTGCAAGAACTACTTTAAAACTATTTTGATTTACTCCAGCTGAGGATCTGGCCTGCAAAAAAGGATGAGTACTGTTTAAAGGTTTAAAAAATAAGTACTCTAATCAAAGTCCTTTCATTAGCTAAGGTTATTGAACAAAAATTATCTGAAATAGAGTTTAGAATGAAGAAAGAATGTTTGTCAGAAGAGTTTAAATCGAGATAATTTTACAGAGGGGGACTGGGGAAATGCTGAAATTACCATCAATTGCAGTCATAAAGTATTTTCACAGCTAAATATGATTTATTACCTTCTTTTATTTTTATCATTCCTCATTTATATAGCACTAACCACTTTCAAAAATTAATAAAATTGTGCATGCTTTTACAACGTTAAAGGCTAACTCAGATGAAAATAAAGAGAAATGAAGGGAAGGGATGCGATGTCACTTCAATAATGCAATACATACAGCAAGAGACAATCCTTGCTCCAAGGGGTCTTCTCTATGAATAGACAAGGCAGATAAAGGAGTTAATATCAATTCCTCAATTTATGGATGGAGAACTGAGGCACTGAAAAATCAAGGGATTTACCCAAATTGACAAAGCAACTCTGCCTGAGCTAGACACTGAATCCATTTTCTTCATGCTCTATTTCAATAGTTTTCCCTCCCAAAAGGTTGATGTATATTTAAATAACATAAACTTTATACAGTCTAAAATACTCAGCAAGATCATGTGGGGCCAAAGCCATTTCAGCTTATACTTATCTGAAGGTCTGGCAGACCAAGATGCCCTGTTAATCCTTATGGTGAACTGATCGAGACAGTAATAAGTGTAAAATACTGAAAATGTTTATATAATTTAAAACACATAGATAGCCTTGTCTACATTATTGGCTCTATGAACAGGCTTAAAATTAAACACTTGCATATGTTGTATTGATTAGCAACTAGTTAAGAAATTATTATTTATTACTAACACAGATAACACAGAAAATGCAGTCATATCCATAAAAAACACATTTCTGTCCTTTAGGGGGGTTCGGAATACATGAGTGAAATGAGTGAAAACTAAATTCCATAGGCTTTTAATTGCACAAAACTCCAAATGAGTTCTAAGAAAAGTTGTATTTGAATAAACAAGTAAGACCTGGTCCTCTGCAGGACTTGAGGATTTAGCCTTAACCAACCTAAGAAATTGTTGAAAAGAATTAGAACAATAGAATTAATTTGTTTTCAGTAGAATTTTCATACAATATGAATAAAAGGAAGTAAGAAAGCTATCATAAGAAAAAATGTAAAAGGATTCCAACTTGCTCCATTCAGATAAAACAATTTCTGTTTTCTGGGTAAGTCTCAGGATTAAATCTGGTAAAGATGTACAACATTTTAAAAAATCCAAATATAGGTAAGCTGTAGAAAGACATAAAGGATTTAATTCTGTAGAAACAACTATTCATATAAATAAATAAATAAATAATCCTTGTGCATATGAATTGTCCTTTGCTATATCCTCTTTTTATAAAAAAAAAAAAAATTGCTTCTTTTACTAGTAATAATACTTGCTCTGAATCTATAGGAAAAAAAATCTTTTGTTATTGATGCCAAAGCAAAACTCAGGACTTGTTTGTATTAATATATTTTTATGCCTGTTCTTGCAGTTCTTATTGGGAATTCTGCTGCAGAAAGTCCTTCGGAGTAAAACCTTTACATTTACTGCAGAAAAGCTTCAGTGATGCTCTAACTCTAGAAATAGGAAAAAAAAGGAACAACTGTAATATAGTGTTGCATAAGGAGTTCAATCAATATTTGGCTTTTTTTCACAGGCTTTTAATTTAAGAGATTTTGGCTGACATTCAATGAATTATTGCTTCTGCAATACCTACATATTGAAAACAATGAAATAATAAAAGTTGGAGAAGACACTAGCTCTGTGTAAATACATGCTTTCTCCCTGTGTGACAGTTCCTATAGAATGGAGCATGAACAATATAATTTAAATTTAGGACAAAGCTAAAGAAACTAATTAAAAAAAATTGTATATGCACTAATTGATCCAGCTTAATATACATATATATATATGCGCATGTATATATATATATATGTATGTGTGTATATATGAAGCATGCAATAAGACATGGCTCCAGATGATCATTTCCCAGGCCTGGCACTTGCTCAGCTTAGGAATTACTGACCTGTGGTCACAAAGTTTGTAGCCTGAATAACAGGAAAGCCTAACACAATATCATCTGTTAAATTTCTGAATAAATTTGATATTTTGTTTGATTTTCTTAGAAGTAAGGTGCTGAAGTGTTTTGTGGAATCTCTGTGCATCGTTAGCACTGCCCAAGGGCTGTTGGTGTTTGTGCTCTATGTACAATGCACTGCATGGGGTTTTATTGTAGCAATTATTGTAGTTCATTAACTTTATTACAGCTGAATTAAAATAAAACATGGCTTAACAAACTCCAAACTAACAAAACATGTATTGTTTATTCAAAATGATAGCATTTTAAGACTCGGCTATTGGGACCATTTAAAAAGACTGATAAGATGAGCAGAAGTTAGGGTTAGACTGATCTGCAAGAAACACAACACCCTCATCAGATGGAGGCCACATTGACTGATGTTCCTTGTAACAAATTACCTTGTTACACAAACATTATGTTCCTGCCTTAATCCTGCCTTCAGCTCTGTACCATCAGTTCAAGGACTCCAGCGTTAGTTCTGGTGACAATGTGACATACCACTGCGCCTCATTCTGCAGGACCCATGCGGAGATTTGCACATCCATGCTAATTTGAAAGTGACCAACAGGGCAAGGAGTCCAGGCAATGTGATGACAAAGGCAGTCTTGAGCAGCCACCTAGTGACCTGCAGACAGTCAGACCTAAGTGCAGAACATGTAGCAAGGGACCTCATTAGAGTGATGGGAAACCACACCTGCTTCATTCTTCTCAGACATGTCATTTAAACCCTTTGCTTTTATAGGTTTGAGAAATGGGCTTGGAGATTCATCAGACTTAACAGTGTTAGCGCCAAGTTCCTGACTTGGTGCTTGTCTACTTAGGGCTGCCAACCTTCTGCTGAGGCTCAGCCATGTATGAGCAGCCTGGAGGCCTACAGGTTCCCCTAGGCCTAATCACTTCCATTCATGTAAATGTCTGGGCCAACTAAAATGCTGCCATTATCTTCTCCAGAGTCTTCTGTGTGGGTGCATTTGAGCAATGGGAGAGGGCACTGGGGAATACCTAGAATGAGCAACTGGCACCACCCTAGGAAATCCATGGAAAAGGCAGTCAGTCACTTTATGTAAAAATCACAAACATCAGGTAACATCTAGGAGTTCAGACAGTTGGAAACTATAAAGATGTTCCAGATGTTAGAGATTTTGCGCTGCCCAAATGCTGGTTGTTACCTGTGCTCTGTGTACAACATGCTGCATGGGGTTGCCATGAAAATGCCAAGTGCAAAATTAGGATGATTGAGCAATATCTTTCTGACAGAGGTCCAAACCCGTAGATACTTTTACATAACATTATATTCCTCATCTGGAATATTTTGTAGAGCTCTACTCACCCATGTTCACTTTGACACAAATTGCAGGGTTTATACAATTGCTAGTATATTTGGTGTAGTGACAGGAAATACTATGATGGCCACGGACCTCAGGGTCTGTCATATTAGAAGTAAAACTGAGATCTCAGTAGCTAGCAAAAACGAAGCCCAGTTGACTGGCTATATATGTGTCAGGCTGGAAAATATCTGGGAGACTGAAAAGCTATTTCCACAGGTTTACAGCTGTTTTGAAAAGACTGACACAAGAACAAATAGGTATAAACTGCCCATGACGAGCTTCAGTCTGGAAATAGAGGATTTATAACCAGGAATGAGGTAGACATCTGGAACAGCCATCCACTGTTATGTGAAGACAAAAGATTATAACTACTTCTAAGCTACAGCAGCTTGAAATATGCCTTGTCTTCCCAGCAGATACAGGATGGATTTAAGAAGCAGAGAGTTCGCTTTTCTGACCTGCAAATTTGACACTCTGCTGCTGTCTGAATCTTGGAGGCGTTGTTGCCAATATCAGCACTGATAGAGATTTTTTTAATTGTTTGTGGCCATTGGCAATGAATGGTATTTGATCTGAAACTTTTAAAAATGTCAGTAGAAATTGTTTCGCTGACCAGAAGCTATGTGGTGAGCAACTCTCACTAAAGCCAAAAGATTCTCTAAACGTCTTTCCTGCATTGTGCAATTAAATCTGCATACAAGTTGCCCCTAATATAATCTGTTGCATGCAAATAACAGATCCAATTCTACCAGCTGTACTTATGTTAAGTAACCCTCAAATAAATAGTTTCTAAGAATTCCCTGTGGGACAACTCACATGAGTAACTGCTGCTACATGACGAAAGGTGGCAAAGCTTGGCTTGGAATGAACAAGCACATTGCTTCTCTTTATTATTGTCAGCCTACAAAGTGATGCTACCCAAACATCATTTCGTAGCTGATTGCCAAAAACTTTTTCCTCAGATTTGGCCCACCCCAACAGAAAGAAATCTCTCAAATGTATGCATATATTATTGAGCAAGTTTATGGCTTATTGCTTGGTTTTCACTGTTAATGCAGCAGTCGCTGGTCCAACTGTGAGACAAAGGTGACAAAGGCAGACCAAATATCAAATTTTGGAAGCCAGTTAATTGTACTTCTCAAAAGCACTTAGCACCAACACAGTTATTTCCTCACATTACATCCTCAAAGGCAGCTCTGGCACTACCAATCATCAGTGCATTTTGAAAGGCATCATATCCCTCTAGCAGTGAATTATGGATCGCACACCACCTTCCTCGGCAGCTTGTTGAACTAGAGTCATTTATTCAGTTGGTATTGAGAGTCTGGGGGCATGACAGTACATCTGACCCCTTTTGGGTAAAATTTGATCTGGCATTTCATTTCACGGGCTCAGCCACCGGTCTGTCAAATCTTCATTTTGCTGGTGCCCACTAGAACTGCTGACGCTTGTCTCTAACTCCTGGTGCTTTCATCTTTCAGTGGCAATAAACATGTCACACTGCTGAGGTGAAACACAATCTGGAATTAAATTTACTGCATATAAAATATGGTGCCCTCTTTATTGGTTCAAATACTTGTCACTCATAATTTATTTGAAAGTGTATGGCGTTCGTGAGGTGAGAATGCTGCTGGAAATGGAGGTGGGGGGGAGCTGCAGAACTCCGAACCACAGCAGTTTACAAGAGCTCTTCTCCTTTAACACCCATTTCCCCATCCCTTGCCAGTCCTGACTGATATAAACACATCAAATGTGATATCAGTGCCTCAGCCAATAAACAGTATGTATCTCAGTAAAAACAAGCTCGAGTACATTTGGCCGTGCAGCTGCATGGTAGCTGCAAAGTGGCTGCAGGAAGATAACCAGGATTGCTCTCAGAAGAACAAGTGTGTAGGTGTTTATATATGTGCATTGCGGGGAGGGAAAAGTGGAAAGGATGGGAAGGAGCCAGATTTAGCCCTCGTCCGTTTCAAACTTGCTCACCATGCCTTTCCTTCTGGCACTCAACTTTTTCATGATTTATTCCAAATACTGTCGATCAGCTTTAACTAATACAGTTCTTGTATGAAGCACCTCTCTAATCTCTTCAAACACAGATGCGGAAGCGCGGCTTAGAGCACGGAGGCCAACAAAAGCACTTTGCCTGTACCAGTGATTAGCTTTGATTGACATAGTACACTTCTGCTTTCACAGGCATACTTTAACACCCATAAATGATTGTTTTAAAATGAGAAGCACTGGGTAGTGCAGCTCTGGCTTTAGTAAATATGCAGTACAAATGTAGCTGCAGATAACTGAGAGAATATAAAACACTTGATATTATTTTCTGTCTTTTCTTCTCCTTTTACAGAATTTTTTTTCTCATCCCGTATTTATTCCTAATTGTCAAAGAAAATGATGACAATATGTATTCTGCTTAAACCTGGACTTTTGGTCCTGTCCTATGTGTGCTTTGTAGTTTTTGTAATAGGAGGCAATGAGAACAGTAGTCTGGTTTTGAAAAAATAAGCTAATGCAGAACTTGAGGGGTTTTCCCTGCTGTAACACACAACTTTACTTGTATTAAATGGATGAAAATAAGGAAGGATTAAAAAGAGGCAATTTCAGGATGTATAAAGAGATCCAGGCTACAAAGCACATGGTGCCAGCAAAAGAATGTCAAATATGTGCAGCAAAAAGCATTTGTAGACTCAAGTTCTGTAGCTAATTGCTTAATTGCTATTTTTTCTGGAATCCACTTGATGTATTTACAAATACAGCCATGCGATGCTTGAATACATAGTTAAAAATGAAGTTCTAAATTAAAGACAGTATCCAAAAAACTAAAATAACTTCCACCCACCAAGCATTTGTAGCCTCCTTATCAATCAGTACAGCCCATTCTTTCTTTTCCCGTCAAAGAAAAGCCAAGGTTTGCTCTATGACCTATCAACCAGGCAGCCCACATTCTGATGGGACAGCTTGGAAAGCAAGCCTCCGTTTTCATCCCCTTCTGCTGATCTCAGCCTCCTGGTCACACATGAAGGGAGAGGTGTTTTCTTTGTGTATCAAGGAACCAAACTATTTAAAAGCACACAAATCTGAACCAGCGTATAACACTACACTTGAAAATTAACTGGAAGCGGGGGCAGACAGTGGGGCACAGATGTAATGAGATCCTGGTGAGAAACACCCACTAACAAATGAATAGCCACTGTATGCAACAGGTGAAACTTCCAAGTGATTTTAAGATGCAGATTTGTGTAAGGTGTGTTACCAGTAATCAGTAACCCAAGACGGGAGATACTGCTGACAAAATGGACTCCTAAGCATTTCTGTATTTAGACTATGATATAAAGACCTGAATGTGCATTTTGTTTACATGGTTTCTTGAAATGATGGAACAGACAGGCTTCTTTCATTCCACTGAGTATGATCTAGCGTCGCCCCCAGTTGTGAGACTCCTGGTCTAGTCTGTAAGACCAAACAGGGCACTACATGTAAATACTGACACCATACATAGCCACAGTGAAATAAAAGTAAAATGGAAAGATAGCTGATTACGGTACCTCTGTATTCCAGACTATATCCAGGATATCTTTTACCCTTATGAAGAAGAAATTTCAAGTAATGTGCACAAGCTGGGAAGTCATACATTTGTTATAATAATTTCATCAGTCTTTAAATGTTTTACACATAAATGTGTTAATTGGTAACCTGGTATCTTTGCTATAGTACCAGTAGGGGAATAAAATCCACAGAGGTTACTAAACTGGTACAATTAGTTGGACGACAAAGTCTGTGTTCCTAGTTTTCATCTCTGTACGTGTGTGTGCACGTTTGTCTATGCACGTGTGTGAATGTATATTCCAGCTTTTTTGCATGTATGTGCACATATGTATTCATGGCACAAAAGAAAAAAATCAGGCAAGTAATTTCTGCTAAATCCACCTGTTTCAATCTCAGTGACCAAAGGCTAAACAAACACACGGGGAAAATGTGTGGGGATGTCTCATTCCTTTCTTCATTGAACAGCTGGTGGGTTTTTTTCCTTACTATGCAGTATTGCACATCATCAGAAGAAAATAAAAGATGTAACTAAAGCAGCATACATGCTGGCTATCCATGGTCTAGTTTTCATGGGAATGGTCTACAGTTCCACAAGAACCTAGACAAGTTTTATATAGATTTACATGCAGTTTTCTTGTATTGAGAATACAGTCAACATGATTCAACAAAAACAGGACTGAGCATCCACCCAGAAAACAAACATGTATTCTGCTCTTGCAAGGTGCACAGGACAAAAATCACAAAGACAAATTTTGCAAGAATAAATATCAACCTTTTTGCATTTGAAAATGTTTTCATTCATTCTTTGGCCTCTCTGTCAGACTCCGAGGATACTCTGGACTCACTGCACTTTGCACTTTGTCCAGAAGCTGTTTGGTTACCAACGCCCCTCAGAAAGTGAAGTCTTCTCCATGAAAACTACATACAATTTGGCTGGGAAGAGAACGGAGGCCTGAACAGCTCTTTCCCAAACAAAGGATTTCTTAAGTGGAAGAAATTCCCTTCGTCTCGCCTGAGTGGCTGGGCTGACATTCGGGGAAAAAGAAAATCCTATTCTCATTGTATGCTGCTGATGGAGAGCCTTGTTCTCTGTCTGTCTGCTATCTGACACCTTATACAGAATGGTACATTTCAAGTCCTCTTCCAATTTTTTTGTTCTGACAGGGATCAAAAATGCCTTTTCAGACATGCTCTTCCACATTTAAAACCCATGGTGACCCACTTTTCAGGAAAATCAGCAAGGTCCCTTCCTCAAAATCCCATGCAGAGGCCCACAGCTCTGACAGTCTCCCAACCAGATTCAGGATCACTTCCCTTTGGGTCAGTGCTTTGTGTTATCCATGACTGGCAAGAGTCCCTGGGTGGGTTTTCTTCAGTTATTTCTTTCTCTTATCTTCATTGCAGCCCATCCATTTTCCTCCAGCTTTTTCATCATCTATGCTTGTGCTCTTCCCTTTCTCCTTTCTCTTCCCAGTTCAGAGTCTCCAACGTGCAATTTCCCATTTTCCACATGCTTTTTGCTTTTCTCCAGTCCCTTCAGCTCTTTCTCCCTTTTCTTCTGCACCTTTGTCTGCTTCCCATTTTTCTGCACTTCTTCTTGCACAAGATTATTAAAAGCTGTGGAACCTACAGCCACAAGCTCTGCCTGATTAGGCAACCTGAAATGATAGTTGATACATTTTTTTAAATAAAGCAAATCCTCAGCTCTACTTTCTGTGAAGTTAAGGGAAACTGGGCATATTCACCACCACTGAAACTGAGTCACTTCCTATTTAATGGCCTAGGTATGTTTTGGCCATCATCTCTACTGCATGAAGATATTATAGATATGAAGTTTTACATGTCGGTAGTTTTTCCTCAATTTCAAATCTGTATACTATCTAATAAATGCTAATTTACATCACACAGAATACAACAAAACATGATCAAGAAAGGCAACTAACTTCATGCAGCAATCCATGCCAATCTTCAGGAAGCAATGGAGGGAACTTCTATGTTGCACATTCTTCATTTTCAAGCACACAGATATCTTCAAGTCCTGTCCTCGCTAGATAAAAAATGTACCCCTGGCAGTAGGTTTCAAGAAAATCCTTATGCCCAGTCACTGTGACTTTGTTCAGCTGTCACGTATTGGGCCATCATCCACTTTTGCTTGCATGACAGGACCCTATGCCATAAAATGTCCTACCCTTGGCCTCCTTAAGTTTGAGGAAAGCATCCAATTCCTGTCACACAAAAGAAGAAATGTTGTAAACTGAGAGAAAGCTGAACACTGCCTGGTAAGGGTTTGAGCTCTTTCAAGTTTTAGACTTGCTAAAAATTCTGTCATGTCACATATCATCTATTTCATCCTCTTTCCAAAACTTTTGCACCTTTTTTGAGGCTTGGTTTGATTCCTGCAATCCTCCAGGAGAGGCAATCATCACGTTTGTGTTTCCTTTATTAGCATTTGTCTTAAAGCCACTAGCACATGTCTAGTTCTCTCTCAGTTTTTTTTTCAGATTCCCAGATGTCTATATTTGGCTTCAGCAATCTGTGTTTGTCATGTGTCAAGTTAAGAAATCTATCTTGGACCATCTAGAACTGAAGAATTTGGATCCAGTATTTACAAGGGAGGACAGGATACCTTTTGAGGAGAAAAGCTGACTGGTACGTCCCTTGCCCCATCAATTCCCATCTTCCCTACAAATAGACCAGTAGAAAGACTCAGCACTCATGTGGCCAAGAAAGGAGGTCCACCAGCATCATGCTTATATTTGATGTTTCAGCCAATTCTGGTTTGGACACTCTGGGAAAATATTGGAGTTTAGACGGGTCTGGCAAATCTATCTATTATACATCATCAGTACTATGTTGGTATGAAATGCAGAGTGTAGGGCAGATCTGAAGGACTGTTGACTAAGCAGAGTTGAAGCTTCGTAAGTAGTCTTCATTGAACATGGACTATGTGACGTATCTAGGCATCCCCTATGCTTTTTGTGGGTTTTAGGACTATATAATGTAAACCTCAGCACCATAAAAACACACTCATGTGATTAGATCTTTTAACAAATATACGGCATTTTATAAAAATCTAGACCCACTTGGCCTCAAAAGAGAATATATACAACATATATATATATCGGAATATATAGAACAGCACTGCAGATAAAAAGCCATGCAGATACTTACAGCACATTTCAACTTAGCTTGCACATGTAGTAGTATTCAATACATGGTGAAGCACACTTTATTACAAACTAACAACATAAGATCACACTGAAGGTCTGCGGTTTCCTACAGCACACACTGGAGTGTGCACCATGCTGAAATATAAGCAAACCTCCCTTCACTTGAATTAACCTGAATTAGTCAGATCAAACCTAGCCAGATTAAGTTTATACTACTCAACCATGAATCACATAACTGTAGTGGCTCTTTAGCAATACTTAGCAAACTAAACATTTACTTGTGTCTATAAGCATGTGTGTCTGTAGGCATGTGTATATTTACGCATATACATGTACGTGTGTACATGTGTGTGTCTGCATGCATGTATATAGATCACAGCAATAATTCAAGGCACTTTGACCCAAGGAAAAGTACTGAAGTGTCTGTGTTGAATCAGTTACAGTGCTGATCTTCAGGTTACAGGTGTGTTTTTAAAAGTAGGGGTTTTTTTTTATATTCACCTCAGCCTGGATTTTAGTTTTTATTTGTGGACTTTGTCCATGGAGGAATGAGATGGATGTAGAAAAAAAAGATTAATTTTAAAATTGTTGCTTTGCCCACAGTATTCATATAGCATTTACGGACATTGATCAAATCTTAAGGTTCCATTAAAAAAATGCCATCAATTTTTTATTTTTCTAGGAAAGGAAATAAATCTTTAAAGAAATGATCATTTAATTAATCATAGGAAAAAAGTAAGACTAATTCCTAGGAGTTTGGTGATTAAGAGAGAACAGAACGGAGGACTGCACAGCTTCAAACAGTGCTGGGCGATTTTTACCTCAGTACAGGCAGATAGCGATGGACAATCTGTGGGGCAGAACCTGACTCATGCCAGCCCATGTTTTCCCTGAATTATCTGCCATCCAGTTGATTCTCACCTATGACTTCTGGTAAAATCAGTAATGAGAGACAGTGTAGGAAAAACACTCATCATTTACGTAGTGCCTAGACAGCACATGGCCCAAACTGGAAGAACAAAAGCAGCTAAAACTGAGCCTTGAGTCTGGTCTGTGTTTTGCAGGGAGTAGCTGGGCTCCCGGTCATCTTGGTGGATTGCAATGAGGGTCACAAAAGTGGCCTCCTCCATCCCAACTATAGTCTCTCAACTGGCCCAACCAAGCTTGCTTGCTTACAAATCTAGTGCAATCTAATTTAATGAGACTCACTAAAACAAATTGTTTCTCAGACAGGTTTTTAAGGTGTGCAGGTAGGTAAGTTACCAAAAAAACCACTATTGCAGGTAGTGGCAGTTGTCACCTCTCTCAGGAGAAGTCTGGTCTCACTTAAAAAGATGAATCTGTCCTCCCTTCTCTATGCAGCCCTATGTATGATTCTTTTGCTTTTTCAGGAATGAAACTTGAACACAGAGCAGGAATTCCATTGCTGGTGCTATGAATGAGACTGCTTTCTTAGCATGTTTTCTAGGGAATGTTCATCAACTAAAGTTAACCTAAGAATAGAAAAAGTTCACAAGGCTCTTATGATTGGAGATCTTCCCAAGCAGAAGGTATGGATACAATGCCAACCACTAATAATATGCTCCTGGAGGACATGAACTCTGTAGGTCTCACACGACTCTTCAGCCTGGGAGCATGTCACCACAGGAGGCACTGCCCCCTCTGGCATTATTAGGTTTTTTCTTAGGCCTTTGCTTCTGTAGCCATATTTTATTACTAGATCTCCACTTTCAGTTTAGAAAACCTTCCCAGCCCCTGAAGTATTGCAACACTATGGGATGAGAAATCTGTATAATAATTATACTAAATCATATTCTGAAGGAAATGTCATGATTCTGGGGTGGTCTTACTCATAATGTCTGAAATGTGCAGTGGTCACTGTTATACTAAAAAAAAAAACCAAAACCCTGCCCTTACTGCAGCTACTGCTCTTGGACTTTAATCAGAATAATCAACAAAATGACTCTGATGTGCCACTACTCTGATGTGAAAGACACCAGAGTCTCCTTTTATTTGTGGTGTTTGACCTTTCAACTGTTTAGCTGACAAACTAAATGCCCCATGTTCCTGGTTAGAAGGAAGCTTGCCCTCACAGCACTCCTGTGGGGCAAGTTTGCACTGCTCCACTGTCATCTCCTATCCCAAGGTCCCGGCACCCCCAGCTGTGGGTTCTTCTGCAGAAGCAATCGGATGTGCTGGTGACACCTTCTCTTCTCCCAGTCAGTAAGTGCTCTACCACCTGTCAGTCATCCCCATGGTTTTCCCTGTTGTGATCTGTCCCCAGCAACAAAGACTAAAGCTCTGCCTGGAAAAGGATGGAAACTACAGTAGAGTTTTCACTAGACAACTGTCAACTTATTTACAGGCTGTGTATTAGTTAATATAATTAAGGCATTGATGCTGTAAATTAAACAGTATAGAAGACATTTGGCTGGCATAAGAAATGCACAGCATTTTCCATACACTTGCTTATGAAGCATGAAAAAAGAACAAAATGTACAAATTAGAAGTCAAGATGCTCAGAGCTGCTGAAGGGCTTTACCAGTAGTATATTATTTCTGTTCTGAGGAACTTTCAGGACATTTCCATAATGGATAGCTATGAACTTTTCTTTCTGCCTTTCCTTCCCCTTTTTTTAAGTGATAGCTGCCAAATTTCATAAATCCTGTAATGTTCTGCACTGTAATTAGTTTGGAAGCCTGTAATTGTTTAAGTTTAAGCCAGCAGATAAAGGCTGCCAAACCACTTGAGCAGAAAAGTTGTATTAATGGCTTCATATTATCGCTTGCTGATTTATTTAATCTCTTTCAATCAAATTGTGATTCTCAAACAAAAACAAGAAAAACTCGAGCAGTTGTTTTCCACTGCGAGGAGGAACTGGGCAGAATGGACACACACACACAGAGACACACAGAGACAAAAGGGCTTTTGTGGCAGAAAGAGTGCATCGACAGTCCTGAAGGTCAGTCATGATTCAAAGGAAAATATGCTGTGGGAAGAGTTATATTCAACAATGACAGCTGAAATTGTACAACATTTGGTTGCAACCAAAATGTTTCTCCTTGTGTTACTGCACTGCGTTATCCTGGGACACCTTTCTCACAGTTAAATGAAAAATAGCACACTATTAGAAGTACAGCAACCTGCACTGTTACGGTTTTATACAGCTAATATGTCTCCCTTCATGTACAGCTTGTTCCTACACTTTGCTAGCTGGAGTACCAGGATTTCAGCAGTGGAAGTGAGAAAAGACAGGAAGTGTATTGAAAAAATAGTATGTGTCTTTGTTGGCATTATTTATAAGGGTTAGAGCAAAGGTCCTTTTAAAAAACAACGTAGAGAAAATATTGCAGGGTTCATGGTTATTAATGGCCTATGTGTTGGTGTGCACCATTGCTCTAATGCTGCCATTCAGATATGCTGTCACTCCCTTATATAAGATACTTTAACAGTAAGCGTAAACAGAGGACAGCCCGAAACCATGATATGGGAAGCAGGCTATCTAGCTGCTGTTGCTTCATCTCCAAGGAGTCAATATTGCATGCTATACATAAACTCAGACCAAATGCATCCATTAAGAAGTCATTTTACTAGTTTTAGAGTAAACACACTCAATTTTTACAACCAATATTATAGTTTGGTCTTATACCTCATAACATAGCTCCATGAACAAAGTTTTTTTGGTAGCAGCGCAACTTAAGCACATGTTTAAACTTAAAAAAAATATATACAAGACTAATCTCATTGATATTAGATTACCTTCTCTGTTTGCATTCAGCACATTCTGAAATTCCTTGATGGATTGAAACCTCTGTGAGAAGGAAATTGTACTAAAGGTTTGACATCAATAACTCACAAGGAGATGGCGCTACCTTTATTGTCAACAGTGACAATTATACTCTCTTTGGATTCACTTTTTGGCTGTGGTTAATGACACTCACTGAAAGAAACAAGGTCCTTGATTTGCCACCAAAGCTAAAAGAACATTTCTGTTTCATGACAACTCATGAGGTTTTAACACTTGTTTTTATTCTGGGTCAGAGTGAATGCAAAATCTTTCTAAAATTTTCATATGAAGAGAATTGTGTTGACCTTTTCAATGGGAGTCTGGCTGTGGGAGACTGACTCTCTTAAAACTTTAGCCATTAAAATTCTGCAAAATATTTTGGCATTTACTGAAACAAAGCTGTTCTGCCTAGCTTTTTTTTCTTCCACAGCAAATAGGCTGTCTAAAATTTGGAAAAGCAGAGGCACCGCCTGCTACACGCCACTTCCAGGATCTCCAACTTCAAACATACATGAGCACAGGCTTTTAAATGAGATTAAAGCTTAAATGCTTTAAGGATATTGTTTTCTGATTCACAGCCAAAATAGCCAGATTAAATTTACTACCATTTTTAGAGTGTGTGTTTCAAATTGAAAAAATTATTGTGATTTTTGAGGGTTTGTGTTTTAAATTGAACCATCGCTCTGAACCTGGTGAGTAGGCAAACAGCGGCAAATTTGGAAAATAAACACATTCCATGAAAAAAATTCTGTTCTGATGGGTATTGGTTTCATAACGTAATATTCCAGTGTTGCATAAAAATAGTAGTAGCAGTAGTATGTGTTAGTTACTAACCAGTAGTAACTGTTTATTATAACTATTATAACTATATGTAAACCTTAATAGATATATTCAATAGAAAAAAGGAGAAAATAAATCAAAGGCACTTGCACATATGAAGAAGTTATGTACTGTTTGAAAACGAAATTTTTAAAAGCTGTTTCTTTACATCAGGGAAATTGATTTTTTTATAGAAACTGAAGGATAAAAGAGTTACTATTTCAGATTTCTGATGTTTTAGACTTTCAGTCATTGATTTTCCACTGAAAATTTTTTTCACAAATATTTTTCTCTCTCCTCAACCCATCTGACATTTATAATTAGCACACCATTCTTGATAAAATGTGTTTTCCTCTTCGAAATTCCTAAACTACATCTCTTCATCTGTGGAAAACACTTTAATATCAACATCTTTAGCACAATTCATTATTGTACCTCTTGATATGTGGAAGCATGAAAGTATCTTGTTTCAGTGACTCAACTTAAGACTTCTACATTCTACAAGTCCTACCAAATGGCTGAAGACTTTGGTACACAGACCTTGTACAAGGCCTTCTACCTCAGTAGAATTTTATCCTTTATAAAAATAGCTACATAGTGTTGGATAACACACATACAGACAGAGCTTGGCAAACTATACCATATCATTGACAGGAAGCAAAGTATTAAGTACATATTACACAACATTTAATTTATTGCATGATGTAGATGCAATAGAGAAGCAATTTAATTAGCTGGTATAAAAAGTGAAAAAGGACAGATGCAATATAACAGCACATCAGGAGATTACAAGAGGGTCTGTAAATATTTTTTATAATGTCTAATCACAAAGAGACAATAGTCTGCTGAGGGACAAGGACCAGCTCTTCGCATCTTTCAGTGCATGGAAGAGAGAGATGAGCTAGAAAAGGGAGCCACGTTACAAACAAAATCTTGGACACTGAGCTATAGGAGCCACATGCTTCTTGGAGAGACTGGGAAGGTGGATGAGTCCAGTCAAGATACTTGCAAAGCATTAAAAGTAAGGATGGAGGTCTGTATGTTGGACCAGGTCAGCAGCACCCAAGCACCACATGTCTACAAAGGCACAGGATCTTCTGCACATACAGAGCACTGTGAAACTCAGGTCAGGGTCACCATAAGCACTGAGGCAATAGAAAGGCAATACAATTGATGAAGAAGTCTTTCTTTTTGCCCTGCATTGCAATATGACTTTGTTTCGCTATGGTACAAGCAGGCAGAAGATATCTGATTGCTCAGCCTGGATTCCCCACTAAAGGAATATCCTGTTAAAAATGGATACAAAGCCTCAACCACTTCCAAGCACCAGCTCTGGTGTGAGAATGTCTGTTGATTTCATTATGATTTAAAGGCATGGACTCAGGTTTGCCTAATATTTTGCGGTTTTTCATTCAAAGAAAAAAATTTCATTAGAAAGACTAAACAAATTAGACAGTACGTGCAAACACAACTACTCCATTTGTGATTATGTCTAGGTGAGACACCTATGTTGTTATTTTACTTGAACAATTAAAGCTTCTCCATATGATGCTCCTCTTAGCATTGAATTTTTTACTACATTTTGTACTAAGCGAGTTGAAGAAAACAAATTAAAGCTGAGGATTTATCAGAAAGCCCCACAAAATCCCAGAGATTATTTTTTCCTTGCCAATCTCAGGTGTATCCATGTGAGGTATTCAAAAAACAGAGAGGTGGAGGAAGCAAAAAAGAGAGATCATCATCTAAATTCTAGAAAAAATTAATTACTAAAATCTTAAAGCCGCAGGGGAGACATATGCCTGTAATCATATTCTGGGAAACAAGCCCTTGCAAACTCTCGCATTTCCACTTCCAACTCACTACCATTTCATGTTCATTTTGTGATGAAGTGTGAGTCTTATAAAACAAACAAACAAACAAAAATCAGTTACAAAATTTCCACTTTTCCATGCAACTGAAAAATCCCCCCCTGAGTTTGAAACAGTGAAGAAAGCTGCCTTCCAAACTATTCAGAAATGAGGTAATGGCTTTGCGATTTCATTCCTTTGGTCAAAGCAAAGAATAGAAGCTGGGAAAAGAGAATCTCAAAAAAGTGTGCTCTTTATCCCCTCCCCGTTGGCTGCCTTCTGCAGCTTTCAGCCCCAGGAATGCAGGGGATGATGTAGTGCAGCCGGTATGTACAGAAGCACTTGCAAACCCATTGTACTTAATGAGGCTTGGAAACCAGTCAGGACCAGGGCACTTCTTCTTGTGATGCTTTTCATCAAGACCACAAAGAGGGACGGCAGAGAGGTGTGAAATGTTACATAGTTTTCGTAAATATTTAGGGCAAGATTTTTAAGAACTAGCCGGCTGATTGCCAAACATTCTCAGCTCCCCAGAAGCTCCTGCTGAAGATCCCATTGCCTTCAAGGGTCACCTGCGTCCTGTTCCAGATCTCAGCCTCAGGGACAGTGCTACTGCAGCACTGGGCCAGCAGACAAGCAGGCAAAAAGGAGGAGATGTGGAGCAATACTCTTCTCCATACAGAGGAAGGGTTAGTGCAAGAGCCTGCTGTTTTTAAGAGTTTGGATTTTATTTTCTGTTTTACACCCAGCTCTCCATGTTTGTCAATTATATGAACATTTTAAGATTCCTGACTTAGTTCTTCACAGTGTAAACTCTAACACTACCAATAAAATATTTAGCCTTAGGTTACACCAAAATCCTCTTATCTGGAGAAAAATTGTCAGGGAGTTTGTGTCCAGCCTTTGCAAAAGTGTGAGGTTGCCCAAGCTAAGCTCAAGGTGAAACAGACTTAAGGCAGCTATATGAGATACGCTGCCCACGTAGTGGTCAGTCAGCATTGCCCAAAAGCATATCTCCAAGGTCTGCCAAAGAGACAATTCAGGCTCCAGGTATGCTGTGTTTCATTTGCTAAAGGACACATTCATAGTACTGTGAATGTGAATGTGTTTGTAAATATATGCATCTATAATTTATGAAGTCACCTACTTAAGATTCTTGTCATTTATCAACACGCTTTTGAGACTTGATTCCTCATTTTGCAGACCAAATGTTAACATTTGATTGAATTTATTAACTGAATTAAGTGAGAAGTGTTCCACATTAGAAAGCATAATGTCGGAATTAATCCCTCAAAAATGTGGTGATGCTTTAACTAATATCCTGTAACCTCTCAGTACCCTGCGACACTGTCCCGATGAGCTCAGTATAAATAATCAGATCAGAGGTTTCCCAGAGAGGTCTCTCTAGAGGGTATCAGTTTTCTCCTCAGAGGGCATGCATCCTACCCCTCCTGGCCAGGGCAACTGCAGAATGCACTCCCTTTCCTTCTCCCAGACCTCCATTCCTCCCTCCATCACTCACAGTCATTCCTTAGCAGAACAAAGTGCCACACCTGGCTGTGGTGACCTTCAGAAAAATACTCTCTTTACTGACTTTGATGCCAGACAGAAGCAGGGTGTGGACACTGGAAGGCTCTTTGAGCAGGACGGTAGATGGCCATAATAAGTACCTGGGGACAGAAATCCAACCACACATGGACAGCCTAAAAATACCTCTTTGACATGAGTGACCAACTTGGGGGAAAATATTTTGACAACTTCTAGTGATCAAGACAAGTGGCTATTCCTTTGTCAAGTCTTGCCAGATACAGTCCAACTTTGTACTGGCCAAAGCAACAGCCCTGAACCTAGCCCGTATGTGGACAGACTGCCATGAAATCCAGTCAAGGCTGTACAACCTGTCACTGCCATCTCACCACCATCCTGTCTGCTCTGACCCTCACCTTGCAACTGGAAGTCAGTTAGAAGCGGGACCTTTGTCACCAAGCTGATCAAATCATCTCCCAGCCCAAGGTCTCCTTGTAGGTACGCTATTCCAACTCCAAAACAACAGGAAACAAATTATTTAAAGACAATGCACACAACAGGTTTTCTCATACCCATTGCTATTTGCAATCTGGTAAAACACCAGAGGCATTTTTTTTTCTGTGCAAGAAGAAAGAATCATTAACCTGTTCTCAGACTAGCACAAAATTCTTGAATACCCACACTGGGCAGTGCTACAGGTCTGGATACTGTGCCAGCAGAACAACAAACTGTTTTTCCCTGTCAGTCTTCGAATGACGTATGAAAACATCTAGAGATTCTGTCAAAAATAGGAGAGCTGAGAATTTTTAGGGATCTTTCCTTTGTGCCTAGAAAAGAAGATGGAACATGCAGACTCACCTTGGCACTGAGCTAAAGCAAGCAGTTATAAAGGCTACAGAGAACGGGGCACTTCCATAACAGAGTTCCACAAGTGTCCAAGGTAATCTAATCCCAAACATCCTAATGCCCATTTTGCACGATAAAGCTGAGGAATTCCTTTGGCCAGGAATTGAAAGACTCTTAGTGAAAAGAGGCAACTCCACTGTCCTTAGGGCATATCATGTCCCGGCTTCCTGAGCTACTTAGTGACCATGTTGGTTCCTTGATGGCTGGACAGGCCACAGCTGCCAGGTGCATGTAATTCCACAAGTACAACACTCTCCTTAGCTCGGACATGTAAACTGCCCTGCAAAAAATAGTAAAACAGAGACATACTGTAGGAAAGGTTTCTTTATATAATTTTAAGGACTAAAGGAGGCCTGGTTGAGTTCTCATTTCCTTCCATGTTCTGTTATTCCCTGGACATCTGCTGTTAGCTACTATTGAACACAAAATATTGAATTTAAATGATCATTGGATCATTCTTAAATTCTTATGAAATATGCCACCCCCCAAAAAAGTATTCTTTAACTCATAATTAGAGATTATCATTAATACCAGGTTTGCAATTTCTCAAAGAAAGACTTTGCATGCCTTGCTGATGCCCCACTCCACTCAAGATGAAAGTAAAAATTTCATGTTTCACTGGTAAGGATAGCTAGAACACTATATACATATACATGTATATACACACTTTTGTATATGTAGTGTATATACATACATGATATATATACTATATACCTAAATCAGTGTTCTTATGATAATTTCTGTATTTTTTTCTCACATAATCCCCCTACATGACATAGCTTTTTGAGTCCTGAAAGACCACTGTTTCCCCATGACCCCATGATCTGTTCCTTCTCAGCCAGAAGGAACCAAGTCTATGCACTACAGTCCTTTAATATGAACTAAAAAAAAAAGAAAAGAATTGATAACTAATTATTTCCCAGAGTGTTCTACAGGGACCTCCCCACTGTCAGTATGGCTGATTCAGAGATGTTTAAGGGGGAGCCACTGTTCTGTTGCAGTATGAGTCCCAAACAAGGCTGACGTGTTAACTGACTTGGTCATGAGGAACAAATGTGCAGCTCTGTTGTGGTTTAACCCCAGCCAGCAACTAGAACCGTGTAACCACTTGCTTACTACGCTACACCCCACCCCATTCCCACAAGTGGGATGGGGGAGATTTAGAAGGGGAAAAATACTAATGCATTGAGATAAGAACAGTTTAATATGACAGCAAAGGAAGAGAAAATAATAACAGAATATACAAAACAAGTGATGCACAATGCAGTTGCTCATGACCTGCAGCACTGATAGCCCATCCATTCTCCTGCAGTGGTGTTTGCCCACTGGCCAACTCCAGGTGATATACTGAGCATGACATATGGGCAGAAAAACCCTTTGGCCAGCTTGGATCTACTGTCCTGGCTTCGGTCCCTTCCAGGTTCTTGTGCACCTGACAGAACATGGGAAGCTGAAAAGTCCTTGACTACCTGGCAACAACCAAAACATCAGTATATTATCAACATTCTTCTCATACTAAATCCAAAACACAGCGCTACACCAGCTACTAGGAAGAAAATTAACTCTATCCCCGCCAAAACCAGGACAAGCTCCCATCTGCTTTTTATGTGTATGCCCCTGGGTAGTTTAAACCTAGCATGTAGAATAGCACTTAACCCTATTAGACTATATTTGCATGACAGATACTTATGATGCTTAAAGCATCTTTCCATTGTTATGTCTAGGTTCTAACTAGACTCTTTGATGGAACCATCTCTTTTGTTGAAGAATGCTTTCAAAACTGCAGAAATGAAATAAATCCTCCTGACACAATCCACTAAACCTCTCGTCTTGCTTTCTTATTAAACTTCCTTTTTTCTAGTCGCCAGCAGTGACTAAAAGCCTCATTGAGTTTTTACCTTTAGCCTGTTTTCTTTGAGAACTATTTACTGGATTTCAGCCCCAGTGAAAAGAAACTCACATTTAACAAATGCACCATATTCTGTAGTCCAATCAATACCAACCCTCTTCACTGATCATTTGGCTTAATTCAGAAGAAAAGATGTCATGCTTCACATAAATCACTTTTTTTACTCAAAAGAATCCTTTATTGAATAAACTCTGGTGTCATTTCAGTCAACAAAAATAGAGCACAAAGATCCTAGGCACCCCTTGGTAGTTGGCATTATTTATTCACCTGTAAAGTGATGTGATTCTGATGCAAATGAAATACATTTTTAACTTACATTTTCTCTTCTAATAGAAAATTACTACAGAAGGCTAGAAATGTCCCTATTTAAGTAAGTGGACTTTCAATTACTGTAATCCCACAAGCACTGCACATGTATATATAAGCCAGCGTTCATTCACAGTTCTAGCAAAATTGAACCTATTAGGCAATGCTTCACTTTGTTCTAGTTGGCACTGCCATCGAGGTGCTTTGATTAAACAAGCAGATTGAGTCCTTTTAGAATGACAATTCAAAACTCTTCACCTTCAGCTTTTAGTTTGGATTCAGGTTGGAAATATCACACATTACAAAATCACATTGAGCTGGATTTATGGCATAAGGTAATAGATTATTCACCAATACTTTCGCTCAGTATCAGGTTTGTAACGGTATGGTTTATCTTGGGGGAAAAAAAAAAAAAAGCAAACAAACAAAAAAAACCCCATAAAACAGAAACAAATGAAAAAGTCTCTACAGGACATTTTTTTTTTCAGTTGTGGAGTTGCAGAAGTACCATAATAATGATACTAACATGGAAACCTCCGTTTCCATATTAATGTAAATTATCTACTGGAGCTTCAGGACTCCATGCTCCTAAATGTGGCTTGAAATATGAGCAAAAGGGATAAAATCTTGCCATACTTCATTTTTAGGGATCAGGAAAAGGGATGTTTTGCACGATGACTATAACTGCTAAGTTGTAAGCTGCAGAAGCATTCAGGGCACTCAGTGCATCTCATTTTAAGCAACTGTGTGTTTTGGTTTGCCAATGACAGGTTCTGAATTCTTCTACAAATACTGGAAGCGCGCGCATGTGTGTGTGCTTGTGTGTGCGCTGTCATAACCTATCTGCCCAAGCATGGCCTGTCTTGAAAGATTAAGTGCACCTATTTTGAACTGGAGGCTGCATGCCATAATTTTTAGCTAACCCGTTTCCTTCTTAGTGAAAACAGAAATAAAAATATATTGTGCACACTTCATTGCTAGAACCTTTGACCTCAGCTGCCTGTCTAGCTGAGACTGTGATGAATGCTTTGTGTCTCTTCATTTTTAATTGCTCATAAATTGTTATCCCATGAAACACAAAACTAGCCTTGTCCTCATTTTAGTAGAGGTTGGAGGTCAGCCTAACAGTAATACAATTAAGGAGTGTCTTTGTGTGGGGGTGTGGGAGTGAGGAGGGCAGGAGGGTTACAGAAGGTTGTGGTAGTGAAAGATGTATTCCTTTCCAAGGAAATACAAAGCAAATTCCACACTTTCAAACAGAAGTCTTTAATGTTTGACAGTGTTGAGAAAAGCTCCTGGGAGGACATTTAGAAGGGTAATAAAGTAGACATGATTTTCCATATCCGTATAATCTTTCTTAAACATACATGTACAAATGGTTGTGTATGATAGCACTGAACTTTTCTTTGCAATGGCAGGCTTAATCCTATGGGTCAAATTTTACCTGGCCATGCATGTTCCGACTTGCTGATTTCAGAAGAAATGATAGCCTACCTTTGACTCCTCTGTAAAATAATCTAAACCACATCTGTGAAGACAGCACTGTGGAATCACTTTCCTCTGGTTAATCTGCTCTCAGTTGTCACACATTTCCTTCCTGTTCTTGAAAAGCTGGACTACTCTTAATTCAAATAATATACAGTATGCCAAGACACAAGGATATCTTTCACCTTCAAAATGTCTGGTAATAAATAACAATAAAATATTGGCTCAGTGATATCACAGAGATTAGCCTGCCCACATATAAACCTCTTTTGATTTTTGTTGAATAAATATGAGAGCTTGCTGCATTTGCTTTTACCTCTCACCATACCTAATTCTGTTTAGCAAAAACATTATTGGGCTTTCAGTAACCAAGCATGCCTCCAGATTCCTAAAGACCAAACCATTCTGGTAACAGTGGATTCTTGTTGGGCTTAATTTAGGCAATTTCCTTCAAATCCCGTAAAAGTCCTTGCTCTCTGATTTAGCTCTAACAAGATGCAGTACCTGCAGCAAAGCCACCGAGTTCTCAGAAACCTGTCACAGAGCTTGTAAACAGTCTTCTCCAGCCCATGGCAAACAATAATTTTAACAGTTGTTTAAAAAAATACTGATATCTATAAAGAAAAAGAGCATTTAGCACTCACCATTGAATTCTTCCTGGAGGACAGGCAATTCCACCACTTAGTCATAGTACCATGGATTCTTTCAGCTCATACAGATTCCAGTGGTCCAGGTAGTGGAAAGTTTTAGCCCCAGTAAGTGACACACTGATGAATTCAGCAGCCCAAGAGTCGGTACCTTCTCAACTGCATGCTCATCAGTGACCCGTTACCACATTTTCACAAGTCCTACAGTTTCATCAGATACTGTGTAGAAAGAGATGTAACAAGTTACTAAGGGAGGCTATTAGCATCTCAAGATACAAACTTGAACTGGATTTCCAGAGTATTCAGAAGTTTTCCTTCAGATCTATGTCTGGTTATTTTTTCTAAACTGAAATGTATTATCTGTCAATTACTAAAATGTTATCATTTTACTTCATAGAACATTAATTACTTTCTCATGAACACTAATGAAGTACTACTAGGAAACAGAACAGAAACTGCTGCAAAATATTGTTCTTCCTCTTAATGAAGGATACCTGTTTGCTTTAGCTGGGCTAGTAGTTGAAATTGCATATGTTTGCTAACCGTACCACTAAAATTAAATTATATTTCGAGCCTTCTGTAACCTGAATTCTTACCTTATCTTTAGCAGATAAAAAGCGTATTAGCATTTTCAGGATCTGGGATGGAAAAAAAAATGTATTTTTCTGATATATAGGGTCTATTGAATTACACCGCAATGTTTATCAAGACTTCTGCAAGATTTAGTTTTACTTAAAAAATCCACTTCTTAAGATGGGTGATTCTATGAGGTTCCTGGCCTCCTTGCTCAAAGAGTAAAGGCCTAGTACCATCCCTATGTACCCAATCTAAGCTGTGATTTAAGGAAAAATGTTCCACCTAAAGCACATGTAACAGTCTCGAGCATCTACAACCCAGAGTTACTCAGAGTCTTCAGTGCTAAAACCCAGTATGTTTTTCCACAGCCTGTGGAAAGCTCCCAAGCTGCCTATAGTTAGAGGCATATGTACTCAGAAACACTCTCCTTTTGCAGGGTAGGAATCTACTTCTAAGAAGAAGAAAGGTTAGATCAAGACATTGAGTCACCTACATTCTCCTTGCTGGAACTGGAAAGTTTAGTTGTGGTCTAACATAAAAGCTGCTCTTGGGTCTCTCTCCCATTATAATTTAGTAATTAAACACCCAAAGAAGATAAAACGGGTTGCCAGATCTCCCCATCTCAAGGGATATGAACCTAAGGTCAAAAAAATGCTTCAAACATCAGGCCAGGGCTATGTCAGGTGTACACTACCTTCTGCAAGCCAAACAACTATGAAGAAGCCCAAGAAGCCTCTAGGTTAGGACTTCTGCTGAAAAAAAGGTAGTCCTGGGAGTGTCAGTGTTTTATTGATGATGATGTAATGTTAAACATGTACTCTTGTCAAGGGCCAAGGTCTGGAACTCTGAATATGCATTGTCCCTGATAGAAGTCAGGATCCTACTTCCTGGCTTTCCTTTCAACTCCATAAGGGCCTCACGTCAACTGTTGGTGTCTTTCCTGCCTGCTGCTTGAAATCCCCACATCTGGCACATGGGTTTTCAGCCTTCCTCACCTCTTGAGCCAGCCACATCTGTGCCTTTCTGCCCGTGCCTCCATTTCTCATGAGGGCACTTTGCTCCATGAGATCCTACCAGCATGAGAGGCTGGACAGCTTGCATCTCAAACTGAGGGAGGCACTGTGTTGGTTTCCTCCACATTCACTGGAGTTGCCAAGACCGATTTCTCAGAACCTCCAGAAATGCCTATCCCTCCTCATTCTTTATGTCTATAGGTATTTTCAGAAGTTGTCTAGGACTTCCTACCTAAAATTTCCGTATACCTTTGTCCCACATGTTTTGGTCAGACAAAAGCTAAAGCACAACTTGCATACTCTGATGGGCCTTGACATTTACACAACCCTTCTACAGACTTAATTGGAAAAAGCCTGGTATTAGCCAGATAAAAAAGTCAAGGTGTATGTTTCTGATATTTTCTCAGTTAAAATTTATCATAGAACAAATGATAAATCATAGTGTTTCTTGTTGAATCACAGCATTGCATCATAGCATTCTCACTGAAAATGGTAGGCCGCTTTTCTCTCAGTAAAGTCTACTATTTCATTTTACTAATGAAGAAGGTTTTTTTCAACATCATGTACAAAATCTCTTTTAAGACTCAATAGAGTCAGATCAGGTGGGTGTTGCTGCCAACATCTAGCCTGCTGCTCATCGGGAATTTCCAGCAATGGGCAATCTGAATAAAAAGAATTTGATGGGTTCTCCATCCTAATTTGCCTTAGAAAATGGTGATTTTGAACAAGTTTGGTAGTAAAGATACTGTTTCTGTAACTTGACATGCGTTCAGTTTTTCAGTTAAAGTAATTATTCAGAAAGAAGACTGAAACCTTGCTAAATTTGTATCAGACAATGAAAGGCTATAAGGTGTCTTGAGGCAGACTGTGAGAAGTGACCTGGCATTCAAATCAGATTGAAAGCAAGCTATCTCCTAAAGAAGATGTGAGGGCTAAAGTCTGGCTGCCTCACAAGTAGAACAGATTGCAGATGAAAGAAGGACAGTCCTGTATGAGTTCTTGAAAGATAGTTCCCAGGTGTGGTACTTCAGAAAGCAGTGGCTTGCTCAAACTCTATCCCTGATGTGCCTGTTCCTTTGATGCTGGGCAAGCCCAACACTTTTTTTTTTGCAAAATTCCACTTATTAGATAAAATAGCTGTCACTTTATGTGAGCCTAGACCTGTGCATTGTAATCCATTTTCTTTTATACATACCTGAGTCTCTTATTTGGAGAAAGTAATGCCTGAGAAACAGTACATAATTTGTTTTACCACCATTTAGCATCTATTATGTACTACAAAGTTCTCGAGTTTATGAGCTATTTTTCTTTAGGGCCATGGACTTTAAACACAGTATGTTTCTCAAAGCAAAGGAGGCAACGAATTTGGGACTTCAAGTAGCCATTGTCAGGACAAAGCTTATGATTCTGTCTTCTCCAGCATGTGGTAACTTCTGAAAAGAAGCATCCTGGACTACAGCTGTTCCTTTTGAGCTGGCAAAATAGCTCTTACCAAGCAGGGAACTCACAGCAGAGAGAAGCAGTGGTGTTTGGAAAGAAAGCTGTGTTTGGTAAAGATGACCATTTTACAGTCCTAGTGTCAGAGGGCAAGACTAGTCAGGTTTTCCAAGGCACCTGGCCCTGCTTCGTGATGGTAGAATGTTGCCACCTTGTACTTTCTTGTTAGTCTCACCACAAGGACCAAGAGAGCAGTGAAAACTGTCAAATGTAGTTCATAATGCAGCCATATATTTGGCCTTAGCTCCAGAGAGCCCAGATGGGAAATAAGGGTCATTTAGAAACAGAGCACTTCCCACAAACCAGAGAGAGGTGTAAAACATACTTACCTACTCATAATTTTCTTTTTCTGAAGTGGATACTGGGTCCTCTGTGACCCATTAGAGCTGGATTATTCTTCCGCTCTAAACAAAGAATTTATCTGATTTTTTTTTTTTTTTGCTAGCTTCTCAAACTGGTGCCAACTGCCTAAAGCAGGAAGACAAACTACAAATCCTGATGAACAGACATTATGCAAGATTAGCCATCTCCAAGCAGGAGATGTTTGCTTTTATCTATTTAATTTATCAAACAAGAAATGGAAATGAAGATGTTAAAGCAAGATACCAAAATGAAGGAATCGCAGGATTTCTCCCTTAGCTCTCAGCAGGAGTGCTTTCTGAGGGACAAAAGGACGATTAGAGACATGATGCAAATGAGACACTGTTCTGGGTGGGGTGTCTCCTCAGCCACTTTAGAAAAAAGGAAAATTCCAAGCAGGTAAATACATTTTAGCTTGCTCCCCTGTGGGTGTCTGGTGCTCAGTGATGCATCACAGGTGGGACATATCAAGCAGTAAAACAAATCTCTACAAGCATAAGAGACATTTAAGATATCAGGAAAATTGAGCCCAGAGGAAAGAAAATCTTTATTTGAGACTGGCTATATGTTTTATTGTGTGGTGTTTTTTTCTTCTTTACTGCTCTCCCAGAGCACAGGAAGAAAGCTTTTTTATAAAAATGAACAAAAAGTCCTCTAAATACTGCAGAAATTTGTGCCTACAGGTCATGGATGGTTTAAACAGTACATATGGGAAAGCATAAAAGAACAAGTAGGCACACAAGAAGAGAAGTACTGACCTGGTGTAGCCTTTTCCTTGGCAGCTGCCCAGGAGAATGCTGGTCTTAAATAAACAACGTGGTGGACTAGCAAACTTCTGAATACATTAGGAAATAGCAGATGTGGCTATTTGCTACCCCTTCTTAAAGTTGTTCACGTAATCCTAAAATTATATCTGATGTTCTTCAATGATTAATTTTTGCATAAACAGGATTTTTATGTCCCAACCGCATCTCAAATGCTAATGTGTATAAATGACCAATCTTCTGCAAAGAGTCAGAGCACAGGAAGGGAAAGTATTTGGTTCAGATGACAACTTAAGTATGCTAATACAAACTGAGAATCAGTCAGATAAGTTGCACACTATTATTGGAGCAGCGGAGTGGCTTCACACATATTATCTCTCCTAAAGCGCAGTAAATGAAGTAGTAATTCATTGTAAGTTATAAAAAGGCATCTGAATAATTGAAAATTTAATCAATGTGTTTACAAACAAGTTTTTCCATGTGGTCTAAAGCAGTTTGGTTTCCAATGGAGCCTTGCTCTCTGTCACCATCCCTCTAATATCTTCCCCTGCAAAGAGTACTGTTTCTGCACACATTTATTCTGACACCACAGGGCAAGGGAGAACCTTCAATGGGACCAGTTTGGACCTAGTTGAAAATCTACCTGGCAAACAACAGATTTTTGCTAACACACACAGCCTGCCTTTCCTTCAGAAAGTGTCAAATGTGGGTCTGTCATCGAGCTACAACTTTCTGTAAAACCTGTAAGAACTTGATTATTCTTTTCTCTTCTTAAATAGACTCCTTCTTTAACAATTTTAACAAATTTAACTGAAAATTGATCACAAATTGAAGATATACTTGGAGAAAACAGTAAGAGAATCAGATGAATAAAGTAAACACATGAAGTCTAGTAAATTAGGAAAAAAACCCCCACTACTAAGTGTTGAATCATACACAAAAGATTTTTGATACACGGCCTCAAGGAACTGGTAAAGAAGACAAGTCACACATAAAAAGATTGTAATGCATTTGTTTTGCTACAAAATCCACATCAAGAACACTTGGACACCAGGACTAAGATCCAATTGAGTCTCTACTTAACAGCTCTATTACACCCTTAAGCACAGTTGCCCTTTTTAAGGCATTATTAAGAGAATTTTCAGAACTCTATGAAACACCATGAAACACGTGCATCACTTATTGACGTGTGAAGTCCTTCAGCTGTCCTGCATATTCATGTTGCAGAAGGCAGAAACCTTTCTCATTTTCAGACAAAGGTAAAATGACCAGGAAGTTTGACAGAATAGAGAACTAAACACATCCATTGGTTCAGGACTGTTAAATATTCTGAGTGACTATAAAACATCATCTGAAAGATCAGTAGGTACTTGACTGCATGCTAAGGAAGTCAGTTGACAAATCTCTGTGGAATTCACCTCACCTGATCACAGGCACTGACAAGTTATATGGCTGTTTTCAGAGCCGAGTCTGTAATCCATGAAGAGGCGAACAAGATCTTCCAGAGAGCAAGTCATTCCACCCCTAACACTTTCTCTGGCATTGGATTCATTATCCAGATGTGCCGAACTGTTTTCATTGGCTGCACAGTGATCTTAGACACCAGTTTGCACTAGAGCCTAAGCTCCAGATGCCTATAGGTTAGCAAAATGTGCTTCCACTCAAATGTAGGTAATTGTATTAATCAGATTTATCTTTTGAGCTCATGAGAGTAGAAATTACCCTGAGTTCTGAGAAAGTACTGAGCAATCAGTATTTGCTAAAACTCACAATTCCAAAAGCCATTTTCCTTTTCTTCATAGCTGATTTTCATTACAAACTTTCAGTTCCAGCTTGTGTTATGAATAGCAACAAAATTCAGAAGCAAAATATTGGTGCAGATAACATTTCCTCTTCAGTGCTTGTAAGCTGAAGAAATTTTTAGCTTCTGATGTTGTTTACGATGTTACCTTCAATGGTTGAAGTCTTCTTATTTAAATTACTCTGACAATTCTCAAGGGGTCGTGTTGGTCCAAACACAGAGGTGTGCTTCTACAATTTCAACATCTGTTTACTTGATATAAGGGCAAATAGTCAAGGAATTCCCAAGGAGAACAACAGCAAAACAAAAACACAGGTTGTAAAATGACTCCTTGGGGCTAGAAATGGTCGCAGTGTTTGGCAGAACGGTCAAAACTAGAAATAGGCCCACAACAGCACACAGTACCCAACGTGCCTCTAGCAAAGCCAGCAAATTGGCACAGAGCTCTCTCATTGTAGGATGCTACAGTTTTGAAATGAAGCGTCTGTCGAGGTAAAAGGCCTCTGCACTGCCAGAATGGGAAAAACATTGGAAAACACTAAAGATCCACTGTGTGTGCTCAGGAAAGTGTCTGCTTGTGGTGAGATGCAGGTGCAGCAGTGCCCCTCACTGCCCCACAGAGAGGAGAGAGTAGAAGAGAGGCAGCAGGGTACGTGGGAAGGCTCAGTTCTTAGCACCTGACAGGAATTTCAAGTATATTTGGAAAGCTGGAGATGCTTTAAAGGAAAGCTGTGATTCAGCAAGAGAAGTGGTGTATATATATATATATATATTTATTTACACTGAGATGCTTGTTTTCTATAAAATAAGATTTTTTTTTTATTATTTCACCATCACATTCTAGTACATTGATTATTTTGTCTTATACTTCCAGAGTACCCTTCTGCATAAGGACAATACAAAGTGCAAAGCACAATCAAGACAGAACTGAGGGACCTTATCATGAAGTATTTTTTAGTAGATATATCCTCCTAGCAGAAAGAAAGTGTTGCAGTTACGCGTTACACCATTTTGTTTGTTTGTTTGTTTGTTTCTCTGTTTGAAAAATGAATAACTCTCAGCCACTTAACAAAAACCTTCTTGGTAGTCTGTTGTTTCTATACCGGCAAGACGGCCCATGTGCAGTTTACTGAAAATGAGGTCTAACAGTCTCTGAAAGACAGCCCCTCCTTTGCTGTCCTGCTCCACAGTTGTAAAGTTTTCGTTGTTGCTACATTTTCAACCTTGCTGCTGCCCCAGCCTGAGAGCTCCTTCATGACACAGGGAATACCATTCTAAAAAATTAAAAAAAAAAAAAAAAAAAAAAAAGAAGAAGAAAACCAGCATATTTATAGAAGCAAGGCTGACAAGAGGGGGGGAGTGGAGAACAGGGCATGAGCACTCATGCTTGAAACCCCTTGCTTGTGCAATAATGAGCTTGAAAGCCTTGCTGAAGTGGTTTTACAGCTGTGCAACAAAATGGTGCACTCTCCTCCCTTAATGCTGACATTTTAATGTAGGATCACAGCTATTCAGATTGTCCATTGGAGCTGGCAGGCTGATGGTGTGAGCAACTACGCACTCTCATCAATGTCGCTTGGATGAAAGCTGCTGTCAGGCTCGATAAAATGGCAGGCTAGGCCAATCTGGCACACATGAAAGGGAACTGGAAGAAAGGCTTAATTGCACCTCCAGCAGATTCCAGTTATTCTGCTGGTCTGTTAACAACACGCAGCCTGGCACACCAGTCCAGTCCACCGTGCTGTGCTGGAAAGAAAAACTCCTTGAAGGTATGGCGCAAGGGCAGCCTGGGTTAGGCCGCGCCAACCAAAGCCAAAGAGACCACGAGCCTACCTTCTCAGCTAGGCTAGCGGCAGCCACCACATCCAGCAAAAAACTAAGAAACAGAGAAAGGAGCCTCAAAATGTGAGGCTGGGTTGGTCTGTGCTTGAGTGATTACGTCAGGGTCTGTAAGCACTGGGAGGCTGCCAGGACAGGCTGGATGTTCTTCTGAGACATCTCAAGGAAGAGCCAATGTGAAGAGCAGAAAACAGTAGGTTACATTAAGCCACAAGATAGGGAGAGGAGACGTGAACAATTAAACCAAATACTGTGGCATTTGGGTGGCATCAAGGATGGAAAAACTAAGCACTTGTGTGCTCAATATGCTGGTAGGGGGTTGGGGAAAGGCAGGAGGCTGAGGTTTACTGCGTTTTCTCATTTTTGTTCAGTGGTCATAGTGGTCATGTCCTGTTGTTAGAACGTTTGCAAAAAACTTTTCTGCTGGTGGTGGAAGACAAGGAAGAAAAATATACAGGGTACAAAATTATTGCCATGGGATAGGGCACAACAAGCCTTTGAAGCAACCTTTTGCCTCTTAATGCGACTGAGATAATGGGAAGTCATGAGACACTCCTGGATATCTCCTTTTGCTGGCATTAAATTGAATTTTAAAAGAGAACATTCATATATGCAAGATGAGGCAGAATTATAATACTTATTTCTAAATAGATCACCACAGTACTAGGTGGCCACAGGGTAGAAGTGTTAGCCCATCTATTCAGTCTGTCTTGGAAGGTGTATGAGAATCGCGTGATTTCTTAGTATTTTTATTTGTTGCTTTTTTAATTTTACTTACAGCCATGTCCAAGGACCACATAAAGCAGATGCAAGACTGCAATTTTGTTACTTTTTGATGCATGATAAAACTGAATTACTCTGAACAAATATTAACATTTTCTATGGAGTTATTCTTTTGGAGCACACTCTAAAAATAGTCAAGAAAATTATGTACTGTGATACATTGAGGAAAAATAATATATCCTTGTCTTGTGATGAACCCAATTTCAGCTGCAAAAACCTTTCCATTTCCAACTCTGATTGGATCACAACCTTTACTGTCATCTATACTTTCTATTCTTATACTGTCTGGGGATGAATAGATCTTGTTCCTGTTAGGCACCAGGTACCTGCACAACTAGGTAGGAGAAACACTGTGGTCACCAGTATTGAAATTAACCCCATTTCTGGAGCTCTCCACATAGCAAATTTGAGCAAATGAACTCAGTAGCTCATCCATATAATGACCTGCCAAAAATAGAGAGCACAGGAACTTCCCATAGGAAATGGGTGGCTAGAAAACTGAAAATGCTCTGTCAGCCTGACAAAAATAAAGATAAATTCTTACTCCTTCCTTAAGGAACAGCCTCTCTGTGAAGTAGGAGTCTCCTGTTCTTATATACTAAAGAGCCAACTTGCCTCAGCTTATGGACTCTGCCTGTCCTTAGGATCCCAGCTGCAAAGGAATCAGACCAAGGAGGCTGACAGTGGTTTTTCAGCACTCAGTAGCAGAGTAGGCTGTTTAAGAGAAAAATTGCTTTGGATAAGTAATTCTTGTTGTGAACTAGTAATTCTGCCTTGCCTAATTCTGTTTTTCCAAAGTAAATGATGTTTCCCCAGTTCCAGGGTAAAGTCTGGATGTGCCTGGATGTGGGGATGCTGAAGCAATACATGCATTGCTTTGAGAGGGTGGAATAGAGGGTTCCACTGCTTCAAAGTGTATCTAGCACTTGGGATAATTTCTAAGAGATTCAGGCTTGGAATCATGCTTGGGGGGCTTGGAAATACACAGACTAGAATCTTTGCAGCAAGCTAATGTCTACCAAGGAGTGTAGAGCTCGGTGGTGTTGCAACACACATTAAAAAATACATGACGCTTCCTTTAATGTAAAGTCCTTTGATGGTAAAGTGGATAGGTATTGAAATGGCCAAAGCCATTCCCTTCAGCAACAGATGAAGTCAGGAAAGAAATGCTTCCTTAGCTCAGTTGTATACGGTGCAGATATTCATCAGCCTAAAAATGACATAGGGATCAATAAAAGCTGGAAGAACTTCATAGATGCATCCTTTACTAATTGAAAAGCTTAACATGTCTGTTGCAATAAGAATAATATACCCAGTGTTGACCTATTTCAAAATAAAAAAAAGTCATTTTATGGCTGCTTGCTTCACTCTGTCTACTTGTTTCCTTGAAGACAGCTTTATATAAAATATACATATTCCTAGCCAGTATTTTGATCCAAGAGAAAAGTTTCATCCTTCAATACTGCACGTAATAGAATTGGTCAGATCTGAAGCATGGGAGCACTTTTTTATCTTGGATCTTTAATATTTTACAGTTCAGGCAACAGAATTTAACCAAGACATTGGAGGTATAACTAATAAGCTTTCCACACACAAAAAAAGCCTTCATTTTGTTTCTTGCTTTCCTGATTTACCTGTAGTAAAAGTATGGTTTAAATAAGACATAAAATTTACATTCTTATTTGATTATCTTCTGGGACAATTAATGCCCAGAATTTCGATATTTTGGCCACAAAACAGATTTAATAAGAACAAGAGTGGCAGCACTAAAGGCAGATGAAAGGTCTATTAAATCAGTAACCCAACTGATTTAAATAGGACTAGGACTGCACCCTGTGACTTTATGGACACTTATCATGCAAATTTTCAGAACATCCTAGTAAGCTTTTCACTCTGAGGCACTTACAAGGTCCTGCCTCCAGCAAACTGCTTCCTAGAGATACACGTCACATGCCTACACTTAAAACTCTACCCTAAAGCCATCAGGTTGTAGAACAAGGTGAGAGCTTGGACCAGATAATACAACTCAATTTTCCCAAACCTTAAAATTACAAAAAGGTGCTGCAAATTTTGAGACAACAGGTTAAAATATTTTAACTGCATCTTTCACCACTTACGGCCTAAGAATCACTTGAAATCTTGTGGAGTACCTATTCTCACAAAGTTTTTATTCTAATTTTCTATGCCATACAGCATCACACACATTTGTCTAACTCAGAACATACTTTGAGGTTCAGTCTTCAGAAAGATATTGAGAATCATACATTGTTCTATCTATTTTTGGTTGATGAACCTCCCTTACAAAAAGAAATGTCATGATTAATAGGGAAGTCCTACAAAACAAGATGTTGGTGATAATGAGTATGACATTTTAATAGTTTAGTTTACAACATTGTATGCCTTAAGATTTATTTAAGATAAAGCTAGGAACTGACTAATAATCACATGTAACAGACAGGGAAGTACAAATGAAATATACCTGTATAATAATTACCAGGCTGAGGCTGATCTAACACAAAGTTGATGGCTGGTGTATGGTTTAAGCTAATGTAGATTCCCTCTAGATTAAACAGAGAAAAACTACATTTCAGCAGACAATTCCTCTCACTCTAAAATGGTCTGAAAAAGACTCTCCGAAAAAGAGAAGTCATACTCACCTGTGACTACTGATGGCAACAAGACATCTAGTTTAGAACAGACAGCTAACTTCTGACCAGTTAGTGACATTAATGCCACTCGTTAAACTGCCTGGCAAAACAATTAGGAATCCAGTGCATTAGTAGGAGTCTGGATGTATGTGATTTGTGTATGGAAATGCCTGCACCTCTAATGGAGGCACAAGGCAACAGCGATGCTGAGAGAAGCTCATGAACAGTTCTGGTGGTGAGAGGCACCAGGTGATAAGAGGCATTTGCAGCACCCGGCTTGTGGCTGACTTGAGCAAGTTGCATGTCAGGAGAGTGGGCCAGCTGCAGATGACAATGTGACAATGAAGCTAGATTCCACGGCTGATCCTTGAGAAACCACATACGTCCAGCAGTGGGACAGGGCAGCTACGAAAATAAATGATTGGGCAAAGCACCCCAAAGTCGTGCTCTAACCACTTCAGCTTGCTCCTGTTTTTCCTGCCTGGAAAATCAGTCTCTTCTCCTGTAGCTTCCTGCCTTAGTCAGGCCTGATGAGAATAGAATGTATACTCCGTATTTAATGACAAGAAGCTGCAGCGCATACTAATGGTGCCATAGCTCCTAATATCATCCAATATCCCCTGCTGGCTTTGCAATTACATACACATGGAGCAGGGAGGTGGCATGTGGCACTCCCGGTGAGGATAAGCAGGTGTCTAGAATTACCTTCTGACATCTCTCGGAGGAAAAAGGTAAGTGCGAGTTAACTGACCCCACACACAGCTCCGAATGCCTCGAGGCCCCTAATGGCAAAGGCTGATGTAGGAGTAAGGAGAGTCTGCAAGTCTTCTGAGTAACTACCCTAAAATCCCTTCCCTCTCTCCTGGTCAGGAGGATGCTCCTTACAGCCAAGCCAACAGGACTTGTTTTGTACACCAATATTGCACCCAGTGTAAAGGCATTTAATTGAGCGCATTTAATAATAATACTAATAATCAGAGCATATTTAATCAGAGTTTTCCTGCTATTTTATCCTTGCAGACGAGTCTGCTTTTTTGTGGTATTCCCTTCCACTGAACTACACATGTACGGGAAAAAACAGGAGCGTTCTCACCTTGGGACTGGAAACATAGCCATTTTATTTCTCCCCATTTTTGTCTCTTGGAGGGGGAAAAGGGAGCAACTGGAGAAAAGGGCAACATTTTAAGAAGGGCTCAATAGTTTCTAGGGTTGGCACACCAACAATATTTTGTGTCTGTGCTGTTATTTAATGCTGCAACCTGTGGTAGATTAAATTACACAGCAGAGTACTACAGTGTATTGGGCAGCAGACAGAGAACAGACTATGCTCTACTCATTACCGTGCCCTTGACTCAGTATGTGAATTTGAGTGCTCCTCCATGCTATAGTATCCTATACCCATAAACAGGATAATGATTCCTGTTTAGAGACTCAGCTATTAAGACTAAGCCTCCCCCATTAAATATATAAGGAAATAGTTCCTTTGGGTCATTTTTTCTTTCTTCTGGTTTTCTGGGTTTTCACAGGAAATCCAAGGACCTGCTTGGTTTTATACACTCTCAGGACCAAATTTTTTTGTTTTTCACATTTCATATGAAAGAATTTATTGGAGAAATGAAGTTATTTTGAAAAAAACATGGTTTTTATATAAAAATTCAGATTGTATATTCATAACTTAAAAGTTCATTTTTTCTATATGCGTATGCATATACATGTGTCCACATATATGTGTTACTATTCAATGTATATATGACAGCATGCCTTGGATAGTCATTATTTCTGCATGAGTCTCTTCGTATAAGCTTCACTCTTTATTCCTGAAACCATAAGTTTAGTCAGCAAGCTTCAAGTTTTGTTAAACTCCATGTTTCTATTTTGGAGTGAGACCAGGAAAACCAAACCGTGGACTGAACAAGTTGTCTGGGTACATCTCAGCAAAGCCAGAGCAGGGTGGTCTGTTAAACCAGTGAGTTCTCTAGAGGTTGTTTTCTATTCTTCAGTTTATAAGGTTCTCTAAATCTGTTAGCTTTTCAACTCCTTTATTTTTAGAGTCCGGGGAAAAGGGGGGTGTTTTGCAATGAAAATCGGCACAAGAACTGCACTGGGGTGCAATGAAAGACCTTGTTCAAGGCAGGCACCTGCCTGGGTGTTGCATGGACAGGGATGATGGACTGAACACTGCCACCTTTTGACTGTCACCACGGCAAGGGCGTTGTGAGGAGGAGATGCTGCCAGGCTCCCTTACAAAGCAGGCTGGGCATCTGGCAAAAGCACCTTCCCATGCCAACCCAACGCCGAAGCACTTCTGACTGTTGATCTGCAGTACTGCACATGCTAGCACACACCCTGTTGGCATCACGTAATTTAGGTTTTGTCCCTTATCTGTGAGGTCCTCAGAACTGAGAAGACGGGCTAATAATGCAGAGAGCTGTTAGCTTTACTAAAGAGTGAGTGCAATCAGGTTGATGTAAACAGTCACTTCAGCCTGACTGTGGTACACTCTTCCTGCCTCAGGAATACTTGAGAGTATCTCACATTGTGTTGTGCTGAAATAGTGTTTTCTCAAGCGATGAATTATATACAGTTTGTACTTCAACCTCTTTTGAGCACTTAGCTGTGAATGCTTGTATCAGTGCCAGTGAATGTGAGGTGATCTCATTAGAAAGAAAATATTATTAGCCAGAGAATTATTTCCCAGTGATTGAGTGACTATTATTCATGTGTAACCTCCGCAGCTCTTACATAGGGGTAAGAAAGAGACCCAAACATTTGCTTGGGAGCAAGAGACGGGTGTCTGTCCTGCCAGCCTGGCAGTGCCTCCCAGCCCGTGCAGCCTTGGTTTGGCACGCACAGCCTCGCAGGAGGTGCAAAGCAGCAGCTCAGCATCACATCGAGGTGCTATCAAAACAACCTCTCCCCACGCAAACCTCAACCACAGCAGCAGGTACAGCTTGCGGGCCCTTTTCTGAAGCCCTTCTCCACCCCGCATTGTACTACACAGGCAAAACCCTGTTTGCTTGAGGGCTGGAGGTCTCCTGGCGGGATGCCCCGTTGACGTAAACGGGCCCGGGCTTTCACCTCCACTTTCTCACCAAAATATTTACCTCTGGGAAACCAAAATACGGGGTCCGGTGCTGGTTAGTGGTTAAGCAAGGGCGGGGGGTGGCGGGACGACTCCACGTCCAAACACCGGGCTCTTTCTGCAGGCAAGCCGCGCACGGTCGGGGTACCGCTCCCCCTGCCCGAGGCAGCGCCGCCGGGAGCCGCCGGGACCCGGGTCGGGAGAGGCGGCCCCGCCACGCTCTCCTGTCAAGCTCCCGGAGCGCTTCTGGCGGGCTGCGCTTCTGCGGGCAGCGCCGCTCCCCGCCTTCTCCTCCTCCTCCTCCCTGGCGGCACACGGGGAGCGGGGCCGGGCCGGTCCCGCCGCCTCGCCGGGCCGCCCCGCGCAGCGCCGCCGCCCGCCCTGCCCGCTGCCCGCGGCGGCGCGTTGCCCGGCAACGGGAGGAGCCGGGACGCGCCTGCGCGGCGTCGAGGAGGCGCCCGACGGGCGGGAGGGCGGGCGGCCGCGTCCCCGGCTGCCGAGCGATGGGGCGCCGCGCCGGGCTCCGCTCCCCGGGCGGGAGCGCTCCGGAGGGCCGCGCGTCCCCGCGCCCCATCCGGGGCGGCCGTCGGTCTCCAGCCGGCTGTTCCCAGGCTGCGGGCGGCGGGGGCGGGAGCGCTAACCCCGCGCGCGGGGGCGCGCGTCCCCTCGAGAGTGCCCGCGGCCGCGCGCGTGGGTTGCGCGGCGGGCGGGGGCGCGGTCCCGGACCCCCCCTTCCGGCTCCGTGTGCGTGAGGGGGGGAAGATAAAGCCCCGCAAAGGGGCTCCCCTGCCCCGCCTTGGCAGATCCCGGTGTCCCGCTGCTTTCATTTGTTTTTGATCTGCCTCATTAAAAGACTATTGATGGCTTTAACTATTGTCCTTGTTTAGGTGCTGATTTACAAGCGCTAATATCTGACTGCGCCGAGATTAATGGGAGCCCGTGAAGTTTACAATTATCCGCAGGTCCCTTGACCACACATGGAGGGGTTTGGGTTGGGGTCACGCACTCTTATGAAAAACTCCAAAGCAGGCTTAAACCTGGGAACGTTTTAATAGGATTGAATTTGTAATAGGATTTGGCAGCTTGGCCTAAACTATATGGTAGGGGGGTTTGCTCTGGTTTATTTGGGGTTTGGGTTTTTTTTTTATGTGGTGTCATTACTATTGTACAAATGGTTTTTAACATTGATTTCTGAGTTTATTTTTCATGACACCCTAAGAACAAATATCTTTGATAAAGAGTTTTAAAACAAAGTCTACCTGAATAGATCTTATATTACGTGTGCAATAGAAGTCGATTCTGGTTTTATGCATTTTCTGATGTGAATCTTCACACTTTGTAAGAGCTGGAAAACCCTCAAATTAGTGACAACATATATGGCATTTATTAAAGGAAAAAAAAAGGATGAAAACGTGTGACTGTTACTTCACTGAAGCAAGAGTTCTGCTGAATAACAAAACATTCCCATGCCTTATTCAAACAAAGACACATTAGGAAACAGTAACTGTGCAATAAATTAGACTTATTGAAAATAGTACTGCAAATAGAGGGGAAGTTACATGGAAAGGTAGGAGAAGACCTAAAAGTGAACCATATGAGCAATTAGTCCTCAGAAGTTGACAGCAGCGAGTTTCAGTGGCAGCACAGGCTCCATGGCTGTTAATTCATTTTACACCATTTTGTGCTGTGCAACAATGCCGGTATGCTGTTTAGATTGCTGTGAAACAAGACCTTGTGAATCACCTCATTATTAGGTAACCTCACTTAGTAGTTTTTCTGGGTTTGGGTCTTACTGGGGTTTTTTGTTGGCTTGTGTTGTGGGTTTTTTAGTAACACAGCAAAACTGGAAACATGTCCTGAGGGTCGTGAGAGCACTTTTATTTCAGGATGTAAACTGTAAATCCTACAGCACCAAGGAAGTTACAGTGGCTAGGAGATATCATGAAAAAAATAATGGCAAGCTAATACAGATTGTTTGCCTAGCTTTAAAAGTTCTAGTACAGCCAACTTTAAGGAAATGAGAGCTTGCGAGAAAACAGCATCAGCAAATCCTGGACTAGCGTATATCCTGTGAACTACTAAAGAACGCCATTGGCTTCACTGGAGTAGCATCAGGAAAAAGACAGGCAGATTTTTGACCCGTTTAGAGGCTCAAAGCTCCGTTTTTTTAGTCAAGGCTGACATAGGAAAGTGGCAGTGCCAGGCGTACGTGTACGTCTGTATTTCTAGCTGCCTAGTCCTGTGCATTATTGTACCCCCAGATGTTGCGCATCTTTCCTGTCCTTCTAAGATCAGGGGCCTGAGTATTCTGTGACAAGGTTGTCTTCCCCAGCTAGATTTATTCATTTCTATGGCAGCCTGTAACAGCTCCTTGGAAATTCTGAGGCCAGTTCAGCTAAACAAAAAAATGAATGTTTGTAATTAACCTAAACATAATAATAATTCCAAAGGCTATCTGTGATTGTGTTATTGGCTAACTTTATGCTAGTGTTGATGTTCAAGCAACAATATACTACCTATTCATTATCACAAGGGAGGATCTGAGGAGGAATTGCATATAAGGCTTTCCTGATGAGTGAGTGGAAGTTGTGTAGCACAAAATAACTATCCCAATAAACTGAATAGCTGTAGTTTTATTAGGAGGATTAACAGTTTAAATAATTACATGTCAAACTGTGCATCATCACTGTTAGCCTTCAGGAGTAACATCAGGAAGTAAGTGGAAGAGTCCTCACCTCCCTAAGAAATGTTGCTTCATGCTGTTTGCAGATTCAAGAGGATGAATATGTTTTGGCTTAACTTATTCTGGAAGGCTTAAAAATCCCATCAGGACCAATTCTGTTTTGAGACTTTTCATAAATACTTTGTAGGGTCGTAATTTTACAAGCTACCCTGGATCCTGTGGTGAATTCAGGGGCCCCAACTTTACAAGAGACACGTAGCCCAGTGTATAAGGTGATTTTGAGAATGTTTTAACCAGGAAAAATGTTTTCTGCTTCACTATTTTCTTTGAACTGAGATTATGCTGTCTCGTTAGCAGTTCCTCACTGTCTGACTGAGGTAGGAATCTAGATGAAAATGAACTGACAGCAACTTAATCTAAACAAGTAGGACATGGTAATTGCTCACAGAGAGAAGTACTTTAAAACAGTTAGTAAAAGCCTGTGGGGTAGGCAAGGAGGAAGGGGGGACCTGGGGCAGTGTTGCTCCTCAACTAAAAAGGTAGGGCTGACAGCTGTTTTGGTGCTGTGCTGGATACAGAGACACAGCTTCTTCTTGAGCTTAAGGCTCAAGCCCTTCAGGCTGCCCAGTGCTCTCCTCTATTTCTTCCCCCAGTGTTTATCAATACAAAACTCCTGTTTTCAGCATCAGCCGTGGTGCTTCGTTCTGGAGCAGATCGGGGGATGCTGTACCTGACACAGGGAAAGCGAGGCCAAATATGTACACTTTCATTACCACTAAAGCATGTAGCTCCATCAACACTTCAGGTTTGCTAAAACCACCAGAAGAAGCAGTCCTGCCTGCTCCCAGCCCCGACTGGGCATTTTTAACTATCCTCTGCCATCAGCCAGCACTATCATTCCTGCAAGCAGAGGTCAAGACACTTCCGAGGCGTGACTTGTGTAACCTACCCCATGGACAAACACAAAATGGAAATGGAAATCACTGTGGTCAGTCCCCTGAGCTGGCTGCCTGCAGGGCTGCCCCTGAGGAGCTGGGGATGAGGAATTGGGGGATAAAGGAGATGATTGCTACTTTTCACAGCAAAGCTGATGCTGTTCCCTCTGCCTGCATGATCCAAAGAGCTAAGCACCCCTAAAAGCTTCTGTGTCATACTGGGGTGCAAAGCAGAGCACAGAGGGGTGAGGTACCAAGGGTCAGCTGTAGGCCACCATAATTGTGCCCAGAACTTGCATCAGCTGATGGGTACAACTCAGAGAAGCAGAAAAAAAGTGCCTTGTGAATCTGTTGGATGGGACATGGATGGAAGCAAGATAATAGGCAACCATATGGATTAAATCTATGTATCCACGTAGCCCATAATAAGAAGCACTGCCTTTCCACGTGCATTGGCTGTAACAAAACCAGGTTCTGCAATTGCCACAGGGAGGACTGACTTTCAAAGAGCTGGTGACAATGGCAGCTGCTTTCAAGTGTGTGCCTGTGAGACCTTTAAAAATGCCAGCTTGAAAAAAAACCCCAGATTATATGTTTGAACACAGGCAGTTGCCATGTTTCTGCAGTTATTACTTCATCTTTCTGGTATGAAGAAATTTAAAAGAAATGCACATATATTTTAAAATCATGACAGCCATGATAGACGTCTAGGGTGGCATTGTGATTGTTTCAAGAAAAGGTGTTTAAGATGTAAAAATATTGTGCAATTTTTGATCAATTGACTAAAGCTCGTTTGGGTCTTTTTCTTATTTACTTATTATATATAGGAAGAATAATTTGAATTGGTGTATAGTGATTGATTCTGACTAATAAAGAAGTTTTAAATCTCAAACTAGAGGGGGAAATCTCCTCCTTACATCTTTTAATGTTTTTACTATGACACCAAAATTATAGACAAAAGCCTCATTATGCATGTATGTGAAAAGTGGATAAGAGAGAGAGATTACAGTCACTTAATCTGTAACACTTAGACTAGTTTAAAATTAGAAAGCTATAGCTAATTACCTCATTTGGAAAGACTGAGAAAAATCTGACCAAATATCCATGACAGAGTCTAATTTATCATGTATCTCATATGATATCTTTTCCATAATAGCTAAATCAATGAGAACCAAGTGCCAGTCATTGATCTAATGGACAGATGGTGATTTCCATTTGATAAGGATTAAAGTTTTGGCAACGAGGATAGCTAGAGGTAACATTTTTTTTTGTGCTGAAGAGATCGTTGAGAGTTGCGTTCAAATATTTGTGCTGTAAATGAAGGCTGTATTTTTGAACACAGAGAAGCCAGCCCTGCTCCTCACAACCATTGCTGTTTGTGGCTGTCAGGTCACCAAGCTACAGCACAAATGCTCCATGTTCAGCTTTGCTCATGAGGTATGAAGCAGCATTTAACATGTTTGTCATCTGCATGGAACCAGAATTTGCTTTCTGAGCAGCTGCGCAGCCACAACAGCATATCTCTGAAAATCGGCAGCATCATAAGTAAGCTCGATAAGTGTTTTTTCTAAATGCACCTTGATGCTTAGCTTTTAGTCTTTGCATGACCCCCCTCTCTCAAATTTCAGGACCCCCAATGACAGCCCAAATGTTTGGGTCCCTGCTACACAGAGGGCTGCTACACTCTGGGGAGGTGACTGGGTCGTGGAGAATTTTCAACCAGGCAAATAGGTGTCTCTGCCTGCCCCCAAATCTCTGTGGGGAGCCCCTGAGAGCAGTTTTCTCAGAGAAAAACAAGCTTGAGTGTCCCACAAGACAAATATTTTTATCTCTACCAGGTACCACTGATTTGGTTGCTTTCTCCAGCTGGATTGTAGCATGGAAGCCCACAAGATGAACTTAAACTATTCTTTTGGGGAGGTCTTTGGTTGATGTCGTTGGTTACAGGACCTTTAAAGGGGAAAAGTGCTTGTTTCTGAAGTCCTTGATATGTTATATCCTAGCTAGCATCTGTCTAGAAAATGAAGGAAATCATGACAGTTTCCTTGTGTGGTTCCCCCCAGGACAATAATGTGAAATTAAAAACACTCGAAAGTGTTTCACATTGTGTTTGTCTTCCTTCTGCTTTTACTGTCACATTTCTGCTGCTCTGACTGCTGTAAGTTCCCACCATGCCTCTGGTCCCAGTCTAGTCCTAGAGCTGCAACCATGAACCAAGACAATTGGAATACGTCCTGGACAAACACCGATTTGAAAACAATAATAATTAAAACAATCCCAAAATGTTCCTGTCCCAAAGATGTTATAACCTGAGGAATAAGGTATTTGCTGCCTTCTCTTCTGATGAGCTGCTAGCTCAGGATACTCTATTGTTGTGCCAATGTGATTTTCCATGGAGCTACAGTGCAAGCTTTCTCTTTTACTAGAGAAAGTGTTAAGTGTAACCATATGCCAGGCATGAAATAGGAGCTAATAATAGATACACAAAGACAAGGGAGTAGAGTTAAACAATAACCTGATACCTGCTGGGATGGTCAGTCATTTTCTAAGCACTGTTCTGTATGATAATTAATCTTTAGGCAGCTCTGGTAAAGTCTTGATTTAAATCCAAAGGAGAACAAGCTCAACAAAGAATCTGTAAGAACTCTGCGTTGTGCGGGATTAAGGCAGGCAAAGAAAAATTACATATGTAAAGGCTGGGACAAACTGTGAATTACAGTCAGTGGAGTCTGCTCTGTCAGGGACTGTGTGGCCGTAATGTCTTCTAAGCCTGGAGGAGCACAGCTGGCTCTGACAGCAGGGACACAGGGCACTGGTATTTATTATATAGTGAAACCTGCCTTAAGTGAGCGTGCAAGGAAGCAGTGAAAAAGGTTGGTTAACAGGAAAGACCAGGACAAAATTATAATTAACTTGGGGAATATTTTAGAGAAGCCTGTTCATACTGCCAGGCATGCTGGGGAATGCCCATCAGCGCTGGTTTGGAGGGACAGTCTAAGTGCTGTGAGAGCAGTCTAACCAGTTTGTAGTAATATTTAGACCCTAGCATTCATGTAGGTGGGGGCAGAAGATACGGGTGGGGAAAGGAGGACTGCAGCTAAGAAGCAAGATGGATTTCTTGGTCATTCCTTATTCACTGTGTTGCTAGTTTTTAGTGTTAGGACTCTGGGTTAGGATGAGGAGGAAGTGGAAGAGCTTATTTTTTTCTCCAAATAATGTACCAAAAAAAACCTCTGAAAAAAACACGGTGTCTGGTTTGTGTAGTGGAATGGCCTGGGTGTAGAAAGCCTGGATTAATTGCCATACGATGAAAAAGAAAATTTGACAAAGTGATCACTGCTATTTCTTGGAAGTGCATTTCTATACATAGAGAGCTCACCACAGCATACTGCCGTCTTCTAGCCTTCCTGCTTGCTCCTGCTCTCAAGCCCTGCTAACCCAGAGGTGTCTTGTTTCCCTGCCACCGCTCCCACAGTTCCCTGAAAAAGGGACTGGACACCCCAAGTTTCTTTCCTACCTCATCCTGCCTCTTCCATCTCTTTCGGTGACACTGATGCTGCCTGCTAGTCCTCTGGACACTGGAAATCACTACTATTGCAATTTTTACCAAGTATATTTCCACAATTTGCCTTTTTAAAAAATGTTAGGCTACTCAACAGAGGGGGTTTTTAATTGGCTGACAGAGGAAATGGAGCAAAAGAAATGCATTTGGTTAGGTACAACCCTACAATGCTTATACATTTTTTACTTACCAAAAATAAAAAACAAAACAAGTTGTCCTGTGAGTATCACAGCTCCCAGAGCCTGGTTTCCTATAGATTTGTACCCTGTTTCCTTCCCTCGCTCCCACCACAATAGTTCTGTCTCCCTCTGTAAACCCTCTGACATCTGTCAGGCAAGAAATAACACACACCCTGCCTAATCTGGAGCCATGCATATGCAGATTGGGCAGCTGGCTACTACCAAGCCACATAACATATCACATCCGAGTTCTTCCTGCCCTCTTTTCAATGGGGTTTTCATGCTGGGTCTCTCTCCACTTCCCAGCTGCAGATTTCAAAAAATGCAGTTAATTGTCTCTAAGACTTCTGCTCCTCTTTCAAATTTGGGTTAAATTGCCCTGCAGACTAAAAAGATATTAAAAACACTGACTGGCAGAGAAGTGGAGAGCCAAAAGGACAGAAGCCTCATTTCCTTAGCAAACCAACCTGAAATAGTTCACTTAAATTGTTCTCTTCCAGGCTAATGCAACATTTTGCTTTACTCTTCTGTGGCACAAACAAAAGAGGTAGAGAGGCTAAACCCCAAACCCGCTGCAGAAGATGGCATCTGTGCCCCTTTACCCCAGGGTGTTGTCACTAGGTTAACCTTCTGGGAGGTAGGAGGTGAAATACTTTCCTTCGTACTGAGAACTGAGCCTCGGCCTCTCCAGGGAACATCAGATGTTTTAGGTAGGGATTTCCCCAGGCTGTTGTGTTGGTGCTTTCACCTCAAACTGGCTGAGGCAACACTGAGTGAGGCAAGAACCGATTCTTGGGTGTCAATTCCTGTCACCGGGCCAGAGAAACGTAATCAGCATTGGTATCTGTTTCCGTATTGCGTACACAAGGTGGACAGCACTGGCAGGGGAGTCTAGTTCAGACCATGCCTGTTGTTTGGGAGGGGGAAGCACCTGGATTGTCCTTCCTTCTTTATACATTCAGGGTTTGGAGTAGGATCCTGAGTAAGTGCCTAACTGTTCAAGTTGTTCTGGTTTTTACCCTGAAACCCAGAGCAGAATTCTTGCTTGTCTTTTAGCCTGTTGGCTGAGCCAACCATGGAGTCAGAAGTTTTTGATGGATTTTTTGCTGTGTCTCAATGAAGATTAAAGTACAACACATTTAGCTGCGAAGACTCCTCCAAGAAGCATCTAGAAAACACATGCAACCTGCATGTAGTATATCTTCAAAATCTCTAACTTGTCCAAATTCAATAAATTTTTCCTGAGGTAGAACAGTAGGTACATTTTTTTACCCCCCAAAGATTTGCCTCTGACAAATATCAAGTACCTGCCTGAAAACTTACATAATTAAACTTTTTTTTTAAGTCACTAGAATTATTTGACATATGAAAACATATTTTTCACCAACCTTCTTTTCAGAAACGATCCATCAGTTTTAACTGAAGCCTGGAAAAAATACATCATCTCTCCAGCACGGAAAGTTCTAGCCACATAAAGTTTAGCAAAATTACTTAAATGAACCTGCTTCTGTAATATTGAGGTGTAATATGCAGAACAGCCAGCTTTCCATGCATAAAAGGCTGGTGATAAAGCAAAAACTCACATGAATCTTACAAATTTTGCAAAAGTTGAGGCTCATCTGACATTTCTATACAAAATTCATCCTGCCATGATAGAGTCCTCAGGTTTCATATTGACTATAGACATTATGGACTTGGCATGATCAGGTTCCATACCCCAAATATCATCAGAACGGAAAAAGGGCAAAAAAGATAATCAGAACTAATAGCAAGATTTTTCCTCATGTCTGTGCACCTAGATTTAAAACATTATTTTAAGATTTGATAGAATCTGAAAAATACAACATTTTTATATGTAAGTTCATTAATCTTACACTTCAAGTGTATTTTAGCATCCTTTTACCGCTTCGTTTTCCTATCCAGAAAAAGAAAGGGAAAGGAAAACAAATAATGAGGGGAGAATAAAGGAGGATCCCAGCTACACTGGAAAGCTGGAGAAGCTTTGACATGGAGGTTTCATTATCACTTCTACTCCCTCCCTGTAGGCATTCATTAAAACGTCAACCGTGTGAAGGTATACCCCTAAATATATAAATAATACATAATAATTTCATTTGCAGATTCCAATCGGGAATACTAGCCCCAAACCATGTTAGTCTTACTTATACCAGAAAAAAATCATAAGCATCATTCTGTGCTGGTGTAGCTCCACTGGTAGTAGTAACGTTGGTGCTGCAATACAAAGTGGGTACATGGCTTTTCCTTCGGTATCATTACACCCAGCTAACATACTGTGGTACGTGAGCCCAGTTGACTGTTGCCTTCCACACTGCAATGTTAAAAGTCGTGGTGTTAAAATAACACCAGCTCAACTTGCTGTAACAGTGGTCGCCAACTGATCTGTCCCTGGATGTTTGGACTGGGCGGGTAATCTCTCACTTCAGATTCTCCTACAGCCAAGCATAAGAAGGCACTGTTATTATGAAAGTATAAGTTTGTGCAAGACACCTTAATTATGGTGTTGCCTAAAATCTGCGTGCCTAGCTTTACCCAGATTTAGCAGCACATGGGTGTCTACGTATGCACCATATATGTTTATCATGATCCATTTATCATGATCCCCTTTGCATACAGGCAAGAGAACTCTGGCTGGCTGCAGAGAGAGATGCCGGCTGACAAGGGCTGTGTGGCTTCCCTTTAGGATACAATTGTAAGTCAGTATGGACCAAACATTAACAACCTGGGGACAGCTGCTTGGCAGTCTGTGGCAAAGGGGTGGGTGGTCTCATGGCAGCCTACTGTCTACATGATGAAAGCTCCCTTGCAAGTGGCATTAATCAACACTCAAACTGGCAATCTCAGAGAGTTTAGGAGCTGAATAAACACAGAGACTGGATTACCCTCTTGGTCCTCCCAGTGGCCCTCAAAGAATAGGGCAGAAGGTAAAACCCACGGACAGGGCAACCTGGGAGGCTTTGCCTAGCACGGTCCATATGAAACCCATTCATGGGATTACAGTCTTCAGGGCTGTCAAGTCACCACTTTGTAAAACTAGTAAATTGCCTTTTAAAATGTGTTAAAGGAATCTTAAGAGGAAAAAAAAAAAAGAAAAAAAAAAAAAAAAAGAAAAAAAAAAAAAAGAAAAGAAAAAAAAAAACCACCACCATAATTACTATAAATGCAAGTTTTCCATTGGGTCATACATCTTCATTTAACTTAGTGATTTAGTGATTCCTAAAGGAAATGATTATAGTCCTTTGTTCTTAAACAAATAAGTTGTGTTCTTTATCCTCCAAAAAAGCTGATAATATGATAGGTGCAGCTCTAAGGAATAATTATACTAAATGGCCATGAATACCTCAAAAGACAGAATACATCTATTATGCAGAATTCCCTACAGAAATCTTAGAAATCTTATATGCATTGATTGCTAGTTAGCATTAGAAAGACTTTTGCAAGTTGACTTTACCAAAGCAGCAACTATTTGCATTAGCAAACAGGCAACATCAGCTAGCTGATAAGAATACAGTGGAGTAATGCAATTAATATAGCTATGTCTGTTAATTAGTGTTTGCTGACTGTCAAAAGAAGATACTGTTCAGAGACAAACTTATTTTCCTGATTAAAGAGTAGGGCCTATCTAGTTGAATTGAGCTGGACCCACTTTTGATCTAATTAAAGCTAGCAGAGCACTGTGTACTGGAAACTTGTGCCACTCTGACATACATTTGCATATTCATAAGTGAGATAGATTGATCTTTTGCAATTAACATGGACCAATGAGAATAAAGCCTAATTAGTAAACATGCTCTCTTTATTAACTTTCAGGTCAGGCTTTTGTTGTACTATAAAGTAATAATGGAACGGGAAGTTCTTTTTAAGAAAAAGAGTTATGTCATATATAGTTCATTCCTTTCTCATTCAAGCTCTATCTATTTGTTACTCTACTATTACTCATAGCCATTTAGTTAATGACTGGGATGATGCAAAGGAGATGTATTGGAATGAAGATGGAATATTAGCTCAAAGTAGGAGTGGAAAATGCTGGTAAATGCAAAACTCCTGAGCAGTTCAGCTATAGACAGGTTCATTACAATGTGCTTTTTTCCTGACTTGAGTTTGCTTCACTCAAGGCATATCTGCAGGTTTTGAATGTTCTCCTAGATCTTCAAATGACAAAAATGAGACTACATCAAGAAGATTCAACATAGTGGTGCACATGCAAGAGGTTGGAGCATGGAGTGTACATGTGGGGTTTAATAAACTTGCACAGCTGCACAAAATGTAGAAATCATTAGATTTATATATAAATAATATTTTTATATATAAATAGTAATTTTAAAGATCGAATTGTGGAAATAATGATCTGCACAGAATCAGCTGGCAAAAGACTTAAAAACCAAAATATAGCGCTATGTAGAGCTTACTACATGTGATTTGCAGAAATAAGTCATAATCTCACATTACTAACTTATGTCCTCATTATGATTAAGTAAAATTAATTCTGTATGTCAATGTTTACAAATTCACTGATTCTAGCCTTCGTTTTTTCTCTATTTAAAATACACAAGGATAAAGCATTTAACTAGATGTAACACATCAGAAAATGGCTCACAAACAAATAGTATTATGCAGTATAAACTCCCATTAACTAATAATGTAGTTGACATTGATTGAAAGTGATTAACTCTAGTGCTCTTTTTCATGTTGTTAGTTAAAATAAATACCAGTGTATAAGGGACAAGTTGGCATCTTCTCATTTTGCAAATGGATTGAACAAAGCTGACTTCTTCCTCATATTAAGTTAAACTAAAGGATTAGTAGATGCATTAGGGAGACCCGGGAATCCAGGTAAAGCAATAATAGTCAATGAGGCAGTCTCACTCCATCATTCACCTTTCCTGCTTAAAAGAGGTTAGTTACCTAATGATAAAATTTCACGGTCAATTTGGAATATGTAATTAAATCTGATTGTAAACCTATTGCTATTTCTCTCTTCTTCAGAGGTCAGCACTGCAGTATAATTCCTGACCCCTGTCCATGAGCATTTTCTTATAACAGGCACCAAATATTATTTCAGAGGAGATATCTCTTTTGTCTAGCCTTCAGTCAGCAGCTTGCTTCTGTGTGAGATCTGGCAAATGAGGCACAACGATCCTTATCCCCCAATGTAAGTCATGGCAGGAGCCCATCACGGCCACCCTCATGGGAGCTGGGCACTGCCTCTGCTGGTCTTTCACCACTCGGCTGTCTACAGGTGGCTGTTTGTGAACCTGCCTGAATATGGGGGGGGCTAAACAGTGTTTTGAAGATAGACCTGCCCACCTCGGTGACTTGCTGCCGCAGTGTGCAGTCAAGCATAGGTTGGAGCGGCTGCAGGTGTCATTACCTGCACTGTGTCCCCAGGGTGCCACGTGGGTAGAAATCCTCAGACGATGGTGAGAGCCTGTATGTGGAGTCTGACTCCACCAACCCCTTCCCACCTCCCAGTTCCCTCCTTCCTCCTTCACCTTCTCCTCACTGCCAGATAGTAGGGCTGCCATGTTCCTGAAACTCCTAAGAGAGGGCAATAATCCTGTTTGCTTTTCTTGTCTTCAGAGCAGGATCCCAGCAGTGATGCCTGGGCAGATGATGCATCATGATCTCTCCAATATTCCTTCCGCTTTCCAGCACAGGAGCTTTCCAAACAGTGCTCTCCTTCTTTCATCCTTTCTGCACCAAAGCTTCTCCTTTCTGACCCAGCTGCTGGGGTGTGGGGACCAACTATGTGCTGTAGATGTCCATCCTCCCTTCTGCCTCTTGCCACTGCTGTCCCTGCAGAGCTGACACTTCATGAAGTGTATGGACGTTGGCTCTTTCTCCTGGGGCTATGGCTCTACCCACTCCCACACTGGCTTTTATCAAAGAAAAAGACAAAACTTCTGTACTGACAAGTACCAAAAAAAAATCCTGAATATTTTCTGCTGTCAGCATAAATTTACTGTGTCAGGACCATAAGAGCATAAAATAAGGATGCAATAGCCTATGATAGGCTGTAAATGGTGAAGTTAAGGCAAATCATAGAGTTGCAGGAGCATAAAATGTTTTGGGTTGGAAGGGATCTTAAAGATCATCTAGTTCCAACACACCTTCCGTGGGTAGAGACACCTTCCACTAGGCCAGGTCGCTCAAAGCTCCATCCAACCTGGCCTTGAACACTTCCAGGGATGGGGCATCAACAGCTTCTCTGTGCAGCCTGTTTCACTGCCTCAGTCATCTCTTCCTTATAGCTAACCTAAATCTACCCTTGTTCAGGTTAAAGTCATTACCCCTTGTCCTATCACCACATGCCCTTGTAAAAAGTCCCTCTGCAGCATTCTTGTAGGTCACCTCTAGGTACTGGAAGGCTGCTAGAAGGTGTCCCTGGAGCCTTGTCTCCTCCAGGCTGAACAACCCCAACTCTCTTAGCCTGTCTTCACAGGACACATGCCCCAGCCCTCTGATCATCATTGCGGCCCTCCTCTGGACTCATTTGAACAGGTCCATGTCCTTCTTACACTGGGGGCCCCAGAGCTGAACGCAGAACCAGAGGTGCAGTCTCACAAGAGCAGAGTAGAGGAGGAGAATCACGTCCCGCAACCTGCTGGTCACTCTTCTTTTGAAGCCCAGGATACAGTTGGCTTTCTGGCCTGCAAGCACACATTGCCAAATCATGTTGAGTTTCTCATCAACCAACACCCCCAAGTCCTTCTCTTCAGTGCTACTCTCAATCCATTCTCCACCCAGCCTGCATTTGTGCTTGGGATTGCCCCGACCTGTGTGCAGGACCTTGCACTTGGCCTTTTTGAACTTCATGTAGTTCACATGGGCCCACCACTCAAACCTGTCAAGGTCTCTCTGGATGACATCCCCTCCCTCCAGTGTGTTGACCACACCACACAGCTTGTTGTCATCAGCAAACTCAGTCCCAGTGTCCATGTTACTGATGAAGATGTTAAACAGTGCCAGTCCCAACACTGACCCCTGAGGAATATCATTCACCACTGGTCTCCACTTGGACCTGGCGCCATTGACCGCAACCCTTTGAGTGCAACCATCTAGCCAATTTCTTATCCACCTAGTGGTCCATCCATTAAATCCATGTCTCTCCGATTTAGAGACAAGGGTGTTATGTGGGACAGCATCAAGTGCTTTGCACAGGTTCAGGTAAATGACATCAGTTGCTCTTCCCTTATTTACTAACGCTGTAACCCCATCATAGAAGGCCACCCAATTTGTCAGGCACTGTTTGCCCTTAGTGAAGCCACACTGGCTGTCAACAATCACCTCCATATTTTCTGTCTGCCTTAGCACAGTTTCCGTGATCTTGCCAGACACAGAGGTGATACTAACTGGCCTGTAGTTACCCGGATCTATGGGGGTTATATTTCCCCTTTTCCAGTCAGTGGGAACTTCACCAAGCTGCCGTGGCTTCTAAAATATGATGGATATTGTCTTCGCAACTTCATCTACCTCTTCTCTCAGGACCTGCAGATGCATTTGATCTGGTCCCATGGACTTGTGCACCTTCAGGTTCCTTTGATGGTCTTGAACCTGATCTTCTCCTACAGTTGGTGGGTTCTTTATTCTCCTCTTCCCTGCCTTTGTCTTCTGTGACTTAGGCAGTGTGGCTAGAGCACTTGCTGGTGAAGAATGAGGCAGAAGAGCCATTGAGTACCCTAGCCTTCTCCATATCTCAGTAACTAGGTCTCCTGTTTCCTTCTGGAGAGGGTCCACATTTTCCCTAGTCATCCTTTTATCACTGATGTACCTGCAGAAGCTTTTCTTGTTGTCCTTAATGTCCACCGCCAGACGGAATTCTATGAGGGCTTTAGCTTTCCCAACCTGATCTCTGGCTGCTCAGACAATTTCACTGTATTCCTCCCAGGCTACCTGTCCTTGCTTCCACCCTCTGCAGGGTTCCTTTTCGTGTTTGAATTTGTCCAAGAGCTCCTTGTTCATCCATGCATGTCTCCTGACATTTTTGTCTGACTTCCTCTTTGTTGGGTGATCCATTAATATTAACCAGCTTTTTCGGTCCCCTCTTTCCCCTCCCTGAGGAGGCCCAAGTCTGCTCTCACGAACTCCAGGGTAGCGAGCTTGCTATGCGCCCTCCTGACTGCCCTAAGGGTCTCAGACTCCACCGTTGCATGGTCACTGCAGCCAAGGCTGCCCTTGAGCTTCACGTTCCCCACCAGCCTCTCCTTGTTGGTGAGAACAAGGTCCAGCATAGCACCTCTCCTCGTTGGGTCATCTGTTCGTTGGAGAGGGAAGTTATCAATGCATTCCAGGAACCTCCTAGATTGCTTATGCCCTCCAACAGATATTGTGGGGGTTGAAGTCCCCCATGAGGACCGGGGTTTGTGAACTTGAGGCTGCTCCTGTCTCTCTATAGAGGGCCTCATCTGCTTGATCTTACTGGTTGGGTGGCCTGTAGCAGACCTCAACTGTAACATCACCTGTCCCTGCCCTCCCTTTAAGGGTGAAGTGATTACTCCATCTGCATAATGGTATGGTTTCAAAGGCTAGAAGGAGGATAGCCTGCCCTCTGCCAAAGCACAGAGTTAGCTAGAGATGGGGTAAAACTGAATCTCATGAGGCTAAGAACAGAATGAATGAAGACTTCCTGCATCTGGGAACAGTCGTCTAAGCAGAAATTCACCTGAAAACTTATCTTAATCTGTAGTCTTAAAGAAAGTGGCCTCCTCTTGGGAGGAGTGCAATTGAGTATGTTTCTCTCAAACCCTGCATGAAGCTAAGAGGGAGAACATCTCACTTCTGGGTGATGATAGGCTTTAGGCATGAGCAAGGCATCTCATCATTCAGTCTTGGCAATATTGAGGCACTTGTGAGAAATGTGAAGGTGAAAAATGTCTGATACTGTGGTTTCCAGTATTTCCAGCGTTAGGTGATATCTCAACTGAGATTTTCAGAGATGTAAGCTTAAGTCTCTTTTAAATACCCAAGTCCTTTTCTGTGGCTAGCAGTTGGGTTTTAAAACAATTTATTTAAAAGTCTTTCCTTTATTAGCAAGCCCTACATCTTCCAGGTGCTCATCTGAAAAATCACAGTTTAAAGCCTAAACTATTTGCTATAGCCACCGTTCTTTCAAAATGTCTTAGGTGTTGAGATGAATGGCTGGGTGTTGAAACTTCATAAATTCAGATTACTGAGGAATTATAATTATCTAATATCAAAAGCATCTGACCACTGGAAGAACTTAATAAGAACTGCTTTTAATTCAGTATCTCAAGTAGCTTTTGATTCAAGATTAGATTTTCAGAAAAGGAAATGCTCTAGTTCGAACAAGTATTAAATATAAGAAATCAGTGTTGTCCGTACTCTTACTATATCACAGCTCAGATTAGTTGCCCACCATGATCTCCCCTGAAACCTGAAAGTTAATCACTAACTTAGTATAACCTTAAATTGAAGCAGTTGTGGGGGAAATGGCGTTGATCTCTATTAGCTAAACAAAAAAAGCAAACAAGAAATATTTCCATAGGCTTTTAGGTCACATGATCATCTTTGTGAGATGATTAAGAAAGAAGAATATTCTCCTCCTGGGTAATTGTGTCCTTAAGAGCCCCAGCCTGGCCCAGAACAAGCAAATAAGCAGTGGATAGAGGTCAACTGCCTGGCACTGGCAGGTAGAAGACAGAAGAACAGCACAGAGGAGAAGGTGGTAAGTGAAAATAAAAGGATGACAAAGATGGTTTGTCAGGTCATCTTTCCTGCTTTGAATGCTCAATAACTTAGGAACTGAGGAGGAGGCAGCAGCTCCCACAGTTTCCCAGTCACTGTTGTAATGGCTCATTTTCACTGGAGGAGAAAAGTAATTTTGTTCTTCCTTCTCAGAAACATTTAGGCTCCTAATGCTCCTTGAGCACTGATCTCTTGTTCATTTTTAATAGAAAAAGTCAAATTAAAAAAAAAAAAAAAAGAACTTAACTTCTCTATTTCCAGATTCTCCTGGGCATGATGACAATGTTGAAATGAAGTCTCTGACCAAACACAGAAGTATCACAAGCCAAGAGTGCTGAGTAGGAAACAAGAACTGGGACTGCACAGAGATGTTAACACATCTGAAAATCATGTCCTTGTAGACTTCAGAGACATTAAAGAGTGCCCAAGAATCCTACTTCCTACAGGAAATCTGGAAGGCTTTTTCTATGACTCCATGAAAAACAAAACCTCCCTGAGGTTCCTTTTCTTATATGAATTCATCCATCTCCTCACTGACAGCAGAGACCTGTAGTGGAGAACGACACTTTTTCTTCAACACCTCCTCCAATATACTCCTGAGTATTCAGATACCCATGCTGTAACGTATGGTTTTATTTATAAGAAAATCCTGATTTTTGAAAGATCTGTTGTGGCGTTACTTTTGTTGGGGCAGTTCTACTGCCTCTTTTGCAGTGAGAAGATCCTAGATGTCTAACTGATTTCAAAGTTCTTCTTTTAAATTGTGGCTTGTGATCCTACTTAGCTCATCAAAAGAGAAATGAAGAGCATCAGGTACATTTCTACTGTGCTACACTATTCATCTTGAATGAAAAGACGAAGCGAAATGGCTGCCTTGCATGCAGCAGTTTGCACTCTGAATTATTCGAATGCTTTTTCTTTATCTTCTCCTGGTTAGATGGTGCCTGAATCAACTCAAACAAATCAAAGTGGGTAATAAATTGATATAATTTCCCATCAGTCTTGCAGAAAGTCTCATTCAAAATAGCCGCAGGTTTGCCAGTCCATCACACTGTGAAGACTTCCAGGCTGGTGCATCTGATGCCGTTGAGTTACCAAACTCTTGTATTGGGGCTTCTTGCACTCCAGTGCTAGACCTGCTACTTTTTTGTGCAAGGGTGTTTCAGAAAATCCCCTGGTCAGCAAGATGTTCTTCAGAGTGGCAGTAATACTCCTTACTGCATATCTTCATAATTCTTGTGAGTGTAATATTTATTTATTTATATAAGAGACTTGACATCCCCATGTTATTGTTGTATCCCATAATTCTGTCATAACCTAATTATCATACTTTGTGGGGTTTGGTAGTGATTTAAGCATGAATAGAATACTGTAAGTGCAGGATGCTTTAATTTGCTCTTGCCATACTACAGAGTATTCCCAGTATGTGAGTGTGAGGTAAGTACGTATAAGCATCCTACATGTTTCCAAAGTTTGCCAAAAAACAGATGCAAAAAAAAATATATGGACAGGTGGAAATTTCCGTGCCTGCCAAGCACGTATCACCTGCTTATGGGTCAGAGGTTCTTGGGAAGGACAGCCAGCTGCCTAACCTGCTAGAGATGAATCCAGGTATCAGAGAGTTAAAACACTTGCTCATTGGTTTTCTCAGCTCCCATTTTAATTTGCTCTCTTTTTTTTGGACAGCTCTGTGAAGGCAGTCTGGTTCGCTGCTTCGCCATACTAATGAGACTCATCCATCTGCCTCTGTCATTGCCAGGCTCTCTTTTCTGCTGGAAGTCAGAGATGAACGCTCAGGACAGGTCCTTTCTAGGCTGCAGTACTTAATCATTTCTAAACACGCTAGATGGCCTCAGGCAGTGAAGGCAACAAGCATTTAACCCAGGCTTGGCAGCTCAGGCTTCCACATAGTCTGGCTCTAAGCCTTGATAATGAAAAGTAGCCGTGCTTTTACTCTCCACTTAACCAGATGCTCTTTGCTTCTTTGGGGCAAAAGGTTAAATAGATATAAGAACCCATGCTAGTTTTGAAGCCTTTTATTAGCAGTCCTTATAGAAGTGGAGTAGAGCATTCTGCTCCCCTGACTATGTCTCTCGGGATCCTGTACCTAGGACTGTGTCCACTAACTAGAGGAATGTAACCTCCTCACCCAAAGCTCATTTCTTGTTCAAGTAACAATAAATAGAGCCTAAAGCCCACTTTGCCACTTAATTATTTAATGTTCTGTTTTTATAGTAAGAATGGATGAAGGAGGCATTATCAGTTTTGTTTAATGGTGGCAACACCTTATATTAACAGTGCAGATAAAGCATTTTTTCCACAGTGGCTGGGACAACTGATTTATTTTTCCACTCCATCTACTGCTCCATATGTCTCTGGAATCTGCCTTTTTCCCAGAGCTCATGTTAGTATAAAGCAATTGTCTGGGATGTGTGAGAATTAAGTATCCCATCATTCAGGCTAGACATGCAATTAGAAGAGTTGCACTAATTTCCACTGCTGAGACCCTGTCACTTTAATTTATCCTTACTTTCCTGCGTTTAAGTCTTCTCTGGTTTGAGGCCAAGGGTTTTATATAGTTTGAGGCAGTGGTTCTGTAATGCCAGAAGTGGGGAGGGAGGAGGAGTTGGTGGATGTGGGTGGGAGGGGGAGAAGGGCGGCCGGGAGGAAGTGTTAAGGGCACGGGAAGAAGAAGAACGGGCTGAAGGGAACAAATCTGACACGTACACACTAGCGCATGTGCCAAATAATGATGTGTGAGGTGGCTGCAGAGGAAAGTAAAGCTTTCAGAGAGGAAGTCTTCATTTAATTGCTGCAGTGGGCATGTGTCTCACCTCAGACTATTTTCTTTTTTACTTGGATGTTTAGCATTGAACCCCAGTGCTGGGGTTGGGTTCGAGCGGCTTGGCTGAGAGCGCTGCCAAATCTGTCCTCTCCTGTGCTCCAGGTTTCCCAGGGGAGAGCCAGGGATGCAAGAACATCAGCCTCTCCTCGGGTACCACCTCGCCACGGCCGCTGGCTCCCACACTGTGCTGGAGCAGGAACATTCAAAGTAGCATAAATATACCGGGGGACCAAGCTCCTGGAGAAAAAGTCTGGGACAGCCTCAGACAAGAAGGTTTTTGTGCATCTAGTCACTCTTTGTGCACCCTGCTGCAGTCAGGGCAAAATTATTCCTAGATCCACCTGGTAAAGCTTTGAAAAAGAGGTGGTGACAGTTTCGGGCTCAAGAGTTTAAGCTCTATGGACAAGACAGAGTAAGGAGAGGAGATCCAAAACGGATGATGGAATCAGAGTGAATGTAACAATTGCTTGAAAGCAGTGTAGGAACACTAAAATCTTCTAGAGATTTGCTGTCTCAACCTTTGCACTGAGGTGCAACCAGGGCAACACACAGCAGGTGTGTAGCTAATTTCTATTAGCTGACTGTGTTTGGGGACAGCAGAGAGGAAAGGGATTAAGAGCAATTAAAAGGCAACTAAAGTCAAGAAGCTCCAAGAGAGGGAGAAGATGGGTGTAGAAGTGAGCAGGCAATATCCGGGATCATCCTGAACCTTGTGGTCTCCAATATTTGGTACCCATCGCACGCTCATCCACCTCCTGACTTTTATGTTCTCCTCCATCGTGGGCATGACAAAGAGACCAGCCTCCACTCAAGCCTTGCATGGTCTCAGAGCCACATGTTGGAAGACCCATCTGCATTTTCTCCTGGCAGAAGGACACTGGTGACTGTTCTCTGAGAAGTCTTCAACCAGTTTGTGCTCAACACATAGTGATTTAGACTGTGTTTTGTCAGATAGCTTGTGTGAATGTTATATTGGACACTGTGAAGATCTTAATAAAGTCAGGCTTGTGTTTTGATGATTTGTAAGTAATGGCAAGTCCCTGTCTCTTTCTGTCCTCCTGTAGCGACTGTCATTTAAAGCAGCTCAGTTGATCCCATCTGTCATACCAGAGATCAGAAGGAGACTGTGATTCTAATGCAGCCAAATCTTTTCTTGCAGAGGCCATTTTTTGTAAAGACTCAGTGAAAATAAAATCTGAACCTCAGGTAGAACTGCAAACTTCCATACTCTCAAGGCACCTTCACCAAATATTTAAGGAAAATGTGAACTTGATTCATAGTGTGCTCTCCTGCAGGTTCCATACTTGCTGCCTGTGCTTACAAGAGCAAGATGAGAACAGCTTCAGACACAAATAAGCAGTATTAGCAGGGCAATTCTTCAGAAGTACACTTATTCTCTTCCAAAAGCATTTGCATAATAATGAAGGAGGAAAGCTGAAGAAAGCTGTATAAGGTAAACTACATATCAGCAGAATTATTTCTAAAAATGAATGCTTTTCAAGGTTTTCCAAGAGACAGTGGGAGCTCTTTGAAATCAATGAGGTAATTAAAAGTGGTGGAAAAACAGAATAAGAAAAAAAAAAGAAAAAAAAAAGATTATTTGAAAGCTGTTAAATGCCCACTGATCCAGTCATCACGGCATTTACCTGGAGCTTGGGTGGCCCAGGTTTGCATCCTTGCACTGTTACAGTTTCCCTGTGGGAATTCTGGACAAGTAAATTCCTTTCTGTGTCTCATCTCACCTATAAAGCAAGAATTACAGTATTATCCTCATACTGGGAGGTGTAATCAAGTTTGTACAAGAGTGCAGAACAACTTCCTCAGTGTTAGTAGTATTAGTAAATGAAGCCACAACTCCTCTCTATTACAACACTGGCTGTTACTATGTAGTAACAGCTAAGTAGTCCCTATCTAGGGGGGTAAACTTGGCAGGAACTAGAAAGGAAAGAAGGAACCAGGAAAGTTCATTCCAGGACCCATGGTGGTGCCCAGTGGTCCTTTGTAATGAAAGCGTATCTATAATAAGGACCTCCATGTCCAGATATTAGGAAGATGGAGACATTTAAAACTTCCCAACTTAAAAAGATGGCCCACATTCCACATACCATAAATAAATAGATAGATAGATAGAGAGATAGGTAAATAACTTTGTATTCTCCCAGAGTTCAGTGTATAATGCATAATGTTTGAAAGATGCTAGAGTTCCAGCACACATTTAAATTTTGGTAATTTAACATTAAACACACATTTTTTCTCTAATGATTCCATGATAAGCTGTCTCACACTGCAGGTAAGAATATAATAATATAATGGAGTCAATTAGCAAAATCATCTGTGTCTTCCCGGTCCTGGCCCTGAAAGCAATAGCACTGTTGGCATCTGGAGGCTGCACCTGTCATGAATTATGGCCCCCGTTTTACAGGAAGGATAAAAGTGATATTTCAGTGCCATTCATCATATGTAATAAACTCTCCTCCGTAGTACAAATGTATTTATATACCAGTATCAGAACCAAGTATACAAAATACAAGCAGTCAACTGTATATGTTAGACATACTTTTTGTCATACTTTCTTTTGCTAATAAAATAAGTTACCAGTTCTGTTTTCCAGGAGTAGTTTGACAGAGTTGAAATCTCAGGCTCTGTGTCATGAAAGAGCAGAATACCCTCTTTGCCCTTTAAATCTTGTAACAACGTTAGAGCTTGGGATATTGTATGGTCTCTGAATCGCCTAGCCAGAAACATGGACCCAGGGTTCACTTTATCCAAAAATATTTAGTCGTACAACAAAATGCATTCTGCTCACAAAACTGTCAAGATGTCTGAGTGAGATAAATGTCTTATTTTCTGATGGTTTCTTATGAACAATAGTGCTTGTGAGCAGCAGGGCATGAGAGGCAGCGAAGCCTGATGGGCTGTATTTGGTTTTAGTGCTCTCCCATCAGCCCACACCACTTGCTGGAGCTCATTTCCATACCAGCATTTTGGCACACTACCTGCCTGCCACTTGACACCCTTTCCTACAAGCAGGTAAAGAAGGTTCTGGCAACCCTCCACAGCCATCTTCTGGGATTAAGCCCCATTCCTTGCCAAGCCTCATCTTCCTTAATTTAGGGCAATAAGCTTGCGCTGTGGTTTCTCCTCGGTAGGAGACTCCCAGCCCCCAGGGATGGGACCATCCAGAGGGGACAAAATTCACATTTTTGGCAAGGATCTTCCTACTTCTTCCAACGTTTCTGGCCACTAGAGCCCAGAGAGCGAGACTGAAGGGAGCCCTGAGCCCAGGTTTCCACAGGGCCTCACACTGCACCAATCTATCAGCTTTGGCACATGCTCTGTTTTTTATACATGCTGCTACAGAATACTGAGTAAAATGGGGAGGGGTTTTTTTATTCTATTTTTTTTTTATTTCGTGATGGCACCATCTCAAATGCTTAGTCGATACATATGACCTAGAAAGAATGGATCTGGTATTTTGCCAGTGAGATACAAGGTTTAGAAAGAAAGTTGGTGTCCTAGCAGTAAAAGTTACTCCAGAGAAGTTGGTTCACAGGTTTAATAATCAGGTCTCAAGTAATTACACACTCCAGAAATGTATTTTCACATTATAGCAGGGTTGACTCTACCCTCCTGTTATAAGTGTCAGTTATCAGTAATGCCATTAATTCTTTTTAATACTCTTAAGAATTTCTGTACCAGCAATGCGGAATAACATGAATGCTGTAGTGGAGGCTTTTAAAGCCAGAATAGGGCCGTGACAAAATGAATCAGCTTCTCTGTTTATCTAGTTCTTCTAAAATCAAGGGAGTTATGCTAAGTTACACCGTATGAGAAGCCAAGTAATTTCAAATGTTATATGATTTAATAGCAACTGTGCCAAACCTGGTTATGCTTTCATAGGAGTAATAGAAAGTAATAACACTATGGAAGGGGAAGGTGGGTTTTTCAGCCATGAGCATATATATTCATTTTGTAGAATCACTGTGTAGACTGGAAATAGCTACTTAAACATTGGTTTAATGCTTTAGGAGTGTCAACTGCCTAAGAAAACAGCTCTGGTATCTGTAGGAATCCTTATACAAACAGTAAGGCTGAGTAATATTGTCTAATTTTGTCTCCTTTCTGTAATATGGTTTGACTTAAAAACAGAAATAAATAAATAAGCAAGCAAGAGAAGTGTATTTGCACCTAAGAATTATCTCCTTTTCAGGGACTTTGCAACAAATGTGCAGCTTAGATCCTTTGTTAATTAGGACAAAAGCACCATACAGGCACATTGGGCAAATGTTAGTGAAACTTTTCTGAAACTTTTTTAATCATTGTTTGTAGAAAGACTTTTTTTTTTTTCATTTATGTTTTAGCCTTTCCTCTATTATTACAAAGGACAATATATATCATATTCACTGCAAAGTGTCAAGCAAGCCAGGGTATTCAAATGAACAAACCTGGATGCTTTACAACATTTGCCCTCTTGAAATCAGATCTGAAAAATATAAGACCTAAATATCAATACTGTAAGGTTTTAGTTTTATATCAGACATAAATCTAAACAACCCGTACTCAACAATGAGCTCAGATTTTAACTTAATCTTTGGCAGGCTGAGAATTAAACTAACACACACTCTAGTTTTTCTTCTCTTCCAGGTGGCTCCTTGAAAAAGGCACTGTCGGTGCCAGCCAGCTCAAAGGGTTTATAGTTTGTGACAAGCAGATACGGTACTGCCTAGGTGGGCCAGAGTCTCCTCCTGAAAGACAAAGAGTTGAGTCTTGCACTCCCCAGCTCTCTTCTGCTTAAATAAAGTTGCTCGTTGCCTAATGAATGTTAGCTGTAATACTCCCTGTGGTCAGTGGGGCTCTTGTTTAATGAATTGCTTAATGTGCTTGATTACTGTTACTATGTGGAATGAGGGAAATAGCCAGAGAGATTTGAAAGACCCACTAGAGAATACGATGAAAATGAATTGGATCAATAAGAAGTTTTTACTCATCTCTGAACAACACATTATGTGCTGCATTGTTGGACTTAGGGATAATGTAATTTTGTGGCTTGTTGTTGTTCTTTTTATAATTCAGAAATATAAATCTCGTTTGACATTGGGTTTTAGGGCTGGCCTTCCTGGAGTTATAAATGTTCCCCTGACTCCAGTCCCGGTTACTCACACAGACAGATAAATTAATTAGGAAAACTTTTATGCCAATTACTTTATGCCCTTGGCTTTCATATGTTTCTGAAGAGCGGTGGCTAATTAAAGATATGATTCATAATTACTGGTCGATCGAGCAGTTGAGTAATGGAATCAGGAACTGTTCCAAAAAAATTATCCATCACATCATTACTAATTGTTACATAATACATAAGGATGTAGAATTCAAATAAAAAATTACTCACATTTGAAAGATTCATTCAATTAGTGGGTTTGGGATATTTTTTATAACAATTATAAACACCAAGATAGTTCTCACATTTTTAAAGATCACAGAGGTTTTATAAATATTTATAATTAAATAGGAGCATAATTTCCAGTGACTAAAGGACTCGAGGGTCTAGCTGGAGGAGTGGGTTAGTAATATATTGGATTTATGGAAGCTGGAAATCAAATCTTTGGGTCAAATTAGGGCTCAAGTAAAATGAATATGATGGTCTCTTCCTAGTCCTGTTCGCACAAGCCACAAAACTGCTTTAGCTTGACAAGTGTTGCATGCTAATTTCTAGAGAATAGAAAAGCTGTTGCAAGTTATAACTTGGCACTGAACGATGCACAAAAATTTGCACAGAATTTGTCAACATTCTTTTTTCACAGCCAGCATTGGCTATACCAGCAAGAAGATCTTAACAGATACCACAACCTGGTAAAACTGGTAAAATGGTGAAAAAAAGACAAATTCCTCCATCATTTCCTTGCTAAGTTTGCAGATGTTTGTGTTATCACAGATTATGAGCAGTCATGTCACTTCTTCAATAAAAGATGCCTGGAAAACAAGTAATTCAGATACCCCACAGCTGAGCCTGGGTAACCTCTGGGATCAGTTGCCCAGTGGTTCCTTACAGCCTAAACCAATTATATGATAAAGTCCTGTATAAAGATCTATGTACGCTAAGCCTTGAGAATAATTCCTAAACCTTAGAAAGCAGGGCCAGCAATACTTGCAGTATGAGCCTTCGCAAAAGCAATGAAGATGTCCCAGGCAGCAGGTCAAAAGTTGTCAAGACACAACCTCAAGTACCCAGAACAATTTTAGCTGACTCAAAATTTCTTTGAACTTCCTGGAGGGCCTGACCCTGCATATTCTTCATCTCCTTCTTTTATTTAAGTAACTCATATCTACAGTATGAGATTTTTCACCTACTCCGCAATGGGATTTTTTGCTATACTTGATTGGTTTTATATGATTAACTTAACTTACCACTCATTAGACATATGGCATATGGTTTGGAGGAGGATTAATAAATGTTTTGCTGTATGTGAATGAGAGAGAGAAAATGAATGAAAACAAACTTCCACTTCAGCTTGCAGATTTAAACGGCTATTTAGCTGCCATCCATCTGTAGGTACCATGTGCTGCCCTCCTGAATATCATCAGGGAACAAAGGAGAATTCAATTAAACATTCTTATATTCTAATTTGGATTGCCATGGATATCTACAGCAGCATGTAGGAGAACCCAGCTGATGGGTGAATGAGAGCATTCAGCAGAAGTATGTCCCAAAGACCTCAAAGTCCAGAGAGACAAGGTGGACACAAGACGGCAAAAAAAGGAGAGGGACCAGTGGGGAGCATTTGGTGCCTTCTGAGAGTCAACCCTGAAGTCAAGTCCCCTGAAGTTCCCACCAGCACAGGGCTCTCCAATGAACCTTCCTATTCTCTCCATGTAAAGATGTTCCAGGGGAAACAGCTGTCTTTTTTTTTTTTTTTTTTTAACAAGATGCCCTTTTCTAATAGTGCTCCATCTTTTAAAACCATGCTTTGGCGTTTCAGGAGTTGTTACCTCCTGATGAAGCGAGTGAGTCCCCTTCACCAAGTCAGCTGAGGGGGGACACAGGGGAGAGGAGGGTGACAAAGTGATGCATAGAATTCTACAAAGGTATTAAGGTTTGCAGCTGTAGAACTGTATGCTTTTAAAACTTTAAAGTTAACATCCTAGGGAACAATAAAGTGCAAAAACAAGTAATATACAATCATGATATTACATTAGATGGGAAATCAATACTGAACCTGGTAGCCACATCGCAGTGCATTTCTATTGTGACAGTTATTCAGAAATAGCTTTTTAGGATGAATGGTGACAGCCTCTGACCTGTCAATATCCTTCTCAAACACACGCTCCTGCCTGGCAGAGGTATGGATGCTCCTCACCTGCATGAGCACAGCACTGTGAAAGGGTTGTCTGCAAGCCAAATGATGACAGAAATTCCCAGCTAAAGAAAAATCCCAGCCCCAACACAATATAGCCTTAACTCACAAAATCCATAGGGGAAAAAAAAAAAGGTGCTTTGAAATAAATTAAAGCTAATATATCCGCAGAAGTTTTATTTTTAAACATTTAAGCTGCTATGCTGCTGGTTTATGAAACATTATAAGTGTATTTGCATAAATGGAGCAGGGTGAGGAAAGATATTTGAGTTTGATACGGTTAGGGGGTTTTATGGAAGTTTAATTTCTTCTCATTTTAATACTAGAATTAAATTATTCAGTTGTCTGGACATTTGTCTGGAACCAGAAACCCTGTGGACATATGTCAGACTTCCTCAAGATGCAGCAGGGCACAAGAGAAGTTTAGCCAACGCTGAGTATCTTTAGAGGAAAGTCTTCTATTTTTTTTTTCATTTTCATACAAGAGAAGAGAAAGCATGTGCTCTATTTTAAGACATTGTAGTCTATATCTGTGAGAAAATTTTGGTCTAGATTACTCAGTGTGTATGTAGTACCCTCTGACTTAAAAGGGAAATAAAGGTTATTTTCATACTATTTCTTATATTAGTGTACAAATTACTTCAAAGCAACTGAAAAGAAGCAGTTTTGAATTAATGGATGAAAAATTACATTGAATTATTCTCATCATGAAAATAGCCTTATAGCTTCTGGTGAAATGAAGATTTTCATATTTGGGGTGAAATAATCATACCAGTGGTAAATGCTACCATATAACAAATTTCCCTATATGTTATATATTTTATATAAATACATGAAAATACAGGCTTACACTACAAAAAGCAAAACCCCTTCAGCCATGTTTAGTGCCTGGAAAGTCATGTGACCAAGACTAATTAATCTCCTGTGGTTTATCAGATCAAATCAGTATGCGATGGATTTTTCATAGATATTTGGGGTCACTTGATGCATTTTCCTTTGATACATCTTGTAATGAAATTATTTCAAAATGAAAAGCTCAAACCATTTCAAGTGTTGAAATTGGAAGCTCTCTTTGTTTTTCCCCAGATAAACAAAAATAACAATATAGACAGAACTTAATGAAATACAAGTTAATTCAGTTGCAATGGCATTCCTTGACTGGAAAACCTATTTTTTTAAAAAACAGAAACATTTTCAGGCAGCTTCAAGAACAGCTGACGGGCTTTAGTCCATGGTCCTTGGAAGGTGCTACAGCTTCCCTGTGTTACACGTAAGAATGGAGGCACGCAGGGCTCCAAGAGGGCAAAAGGGATCAGAGAAAAGAGGGGAGAGGTGAAATCAGGTGGGTAATTTCTACATTAGCTAGAAGTGCAAATTTTCTACCTGCAGCCTGTGTCACTTAGTACTTAGCAGCACCAAGTACTTATGAAGCTGTGAAGGCTGTTGTTTCTGCCTCTGGCATACATACTTCAAACTTCAGAATCTCACGCAGTAACTTTCATGCAAAGCAAATATTTGTCACTTCTTGGATTTCATCTAATTACATGCTTTCACCAGGAAGGTGCTATTTATTCAGCATGAGTGAACTTCTTTTGTGGAATAAATATTATTTGCAAAAATGCAAGATAACATGGTTCATGCCTGTCTGTGTCAAATGTAAGAGGCACTATTAAAGCAGATGTACCCTCACAGCACACTTCATCATTAGTTTGCCATCCTCTTGATGTCAAAGGCAAATGTCTGATGTTGCAACAGATTCCCAATAATGTCCTAATGTGTTTCATATGCCATAAAGCTTTCATTACCAGCCACAGCAGCTATGTGGTGTCAATATAGCCAGTGAAGTTCTGTAAGATTTTATGAAGTGCAAACTTATTAGAATCATAGAATGTCCTGAGTTGGAAGGCACCCACAAGGATCATCGACTCCAACTCCTGTCTCTGCATAGGACAACCCCAAAATTAACACCATATGTCTGAGGGCATTGTCCCATCGCTTCTTGAATACTGTGAGGCTTGAGGCCATGACCACCTCCCTGAGGAGCCTGTTCCATTGCTCCACCACCCTCTGGGTGAAGAACATTTTCCTAATGTCCACTCTAAACCTCCCCTGGCGCATCTTCCTGCCGTTTTGTTCTACAAAGGCAGATAAGATGCATTATCTAAAAAGTGGACTGAATTGCCATAGTCTCAGGGCTTCACCAAATGATGCAAATTGAGCTGAAAACCCATTAAATAGCACGTGTTTCTGTGACCGTTTCATCCTCAGGCTCTGCTCTCAGAGCTGTCTCCCTATTGAGCACAGGTTAATGTTAATACAGAACATTAAGAATATATGGTGTGATACTGCAAGATCTCCCTGTCTCTGGCATGATCTCCCCAGACTCTTTCCTCCCTGCCTGAGCGTGGTCCCACAGATGACTAAGCCCCGAGCACACAGGGACCGTGACAACGCCAGGCAGGCTGGTGAGCGTGGGCAGCAGGACTTTCCTGGTGGCTGAGCTCAGACATGAACATCCTCTGAGGAGAGACAAGGTAAATGCCCGTCACGAGGAGAAATAAATGCCTGTTTATGACAGCTGTTTTTCAAAACCTCAAGCACAAGCAGAGAGAAAGGAGAGCAGTTCTCTCCCCGCTACTTTTTTTGTGCATGTGATGAGCTTTCGCAGTTTGGGGTGGGGTTGACATACAAGTAGGTCAAATCAATAGATGCTCCTTGTGGTAACCAGACAGCTAAATTATTAACATTATTTTCCAAAAACGAAGGCGCTTGTTATTATATGATTCATGCTTGAAGTTTTCCAAGCACTTAAAACAGAGTGTCCATGATTTACAAGTAAGAACAGATTATTAGTGTCTGAGAACTTAATTGACTGCTTTTTCTCGGCCATTGACTTCAGCAGTAAATTTTTTTCCAGTTACCTGCTCAAAACAGCAGCATCTGCCCCTTAAACACCCAGCACAGATCAAAGATGGGAAAGTTCTGTGTCTCTGTTCTTGCAGAATAAATCAAAATTTGAGGCTAAAAGCCTCAATCTCGTAAAACTGGCACTGTTGGAAACAAATTGTTGGACACCTTGAAGTCTCTGAGGGGCAGAGAAAATCAAAGCCAATTTCTAATATTTTTCTTCCTAAAATGGCTCTCATTCTAAAATGAAGAGTCATGTGGCATATTCAGGCTGAGGTGAAGGAGGTGGGCAAGCACAAAGGAGTTCGTCTGCAGCATTCGGAGTCTCCAGTGCCACACACTGACTTTCTCTAATTTATTCAGTGGTGAATTCCAGCGAGATCTCCTCTCAGCCCTGTTTGCACACATATGTTCCGATGCACAAGAGCCCTCCTCTCTCACATAAAAGCTGACACACAGACGCTTAGTGTGCACATTGTACTTTCTACTTGGCAACTGATTGCATATCTCAGCTCCACTGTGGAAGCAATCCCCACATATGTATAATTATTTTTAATGAATTAAGTCCTTGAAGTGTGAAGATCCATAAAGATCTTTATAGTCTCCTTTGACACTTGAAGGTAAATATTTGCATTGTGCATTTCAAATTAGATGTGCAACGCCTGTTAAAAATAATGGGAGCTGGAAGTCTGGTTTGTCTAATGATTTCCGTCTTGATCATTGCGATAGTAGAGAAAATATAGAGAGCAGGTGCTTGAGTCCTCCTCTGCTCCCCTGAGGATGGAGAGATTTGTTGGCAAAGTTACCCCTAGGGGGGATGAGAGCATGCTTCCCAGAGAGGGACCGTGCCAGGGCATCTGCTAAATAAATGGCCCCCTTCCCTGGTGCTTCCTGAGTGATAACAGGCACTTTCAGATCCCTCTGCATTACTGAGATATAGGCTTTTTTTTCACCTACAACTATTGTATAACTTATGCTGAAATATTTCTAGGGCCTCGTGGCAGCAGGAGGGGAGACCGTCATTGTTGTCACAGAGGGGAACACAGTGGCCACAGGGCAGCTCTGTGCAGTGGGGACACTGTGAGAAAATTGAGCCTGTTGAGTTAACGCAAGGGAGGGGTGGGTGGAGGCTCCCTGAGGTCACGCAGAGGACTGTGCAACCCTGTTCATCAGTGCCAATTAGCCAGTGAGGTGCTCTGTTCCAGGACGGTAGTCTGATGCTGCCACGTAGAGCTCCTCATCAGCCTGCCTAGCACTCTTCTCTTGCCTGAGCTCATCCATTTGGCACCAGTGTGAGTCTTTCCCCACCACAGCACGGTTGTCTGGGCAGGCATTGCCTTTAGTCAGACTTCTCAGATTTAAACCTTCCATGAAATTATTCAAAATTCCCAAAATGAATTGCATCAAATCCCTCCCTCCACTGATGGGGGCAAACCCTCCCAACATGCCCCGAGTGTCTCAGCCCTGCATGGGAGGAGATGAGTTGGTGGGCTGATACTTGAGCCTCATCTTCCAGCTCAACACCCAAGAGATCTGCCAGAGTAGAGTCAACTCATCTCAACAGAGCCCCTGATCCCTCTGAGCTATCAGACACTTGCTTTTCCACTGAGGCTGAAATGCTCATCCCACATGAGGAGGACCCAGCAATACCTGACAAGATGGGCTCCCACCATCCCACCCTTAGTTCCTCTCAGGCAGCCCTTAGCTTTATATATCATGGACTTATCTTATTCTTATAAGCCATTATGGTCACCTCTGCTGTGTTCCAGCACAAGTGCATTGCCCACAGCTGTTACACCTAAAGAAAAAAAAAAGTACACATTTTTACTATAACTAAAGTCATGTCTCACTGAATATACACTTTAAAAATTGAAACATCTGGTGCAGTGAAATTTCTGTTGTACATAAGGATGACATGCCTACTCTTCTTGTCCCAAATCAATAAAATAAACCCATGATTACTGCTCCACTGTTCAATGTTTTTGAGTGATTCTACAGCCACGGTATACACTGATACACAGTGATTTATTGACTTGTGCCTGCTACAATATACAATATCACCAATTCCTAACCAAAAACATAATAGAACTATATATAACGTAAAGAATGGCTTGGAGTCTTATTGTGAGAGACTTGGGAGGAGGGAGAGTTAAAGAAATGATATGTCACTCACTCCTAAATGCTGTGGCTGTCTGGTCTGTCACTCTGATGTGCTGACTTTGCAGCCTTTAGTTACCTGGAAACTACCATAAGAGCCTGGAGGGTGGGCAAAGAGGTGGAAGGAACTGGGGGAAGGAAGAAGGGAAAGAAAAAGAGAGAAAGAGAGAAAGAGAAAGAGAGAGAGAAAGAGAGAGAGAAAGAGAGAAAGAGAGAGAGAAAGAGAGAGAGAAAGAGAGATAGAAAGAAAGAGAGAAAGAGAGAAAGAGAGAAAAAGGAGGATTAAACTGAAGCACTCCTATCAGTGTTATATTTTCCCTCTGGAGAAATCCCAAGTGTGTATTTTATTGAGGAGAGGGAGAAGGAACAATCAGAAACTCTGTCACATTGTATCACTGTGAAAAGACGTGGGTTTTTTTAAAGGAAGATATGTCTGGCTGGAGCAATTTCTCACTCCTTTTTAGTATCTTATACATGGTTTGGGATGCTACAAGAAAAACAGTCAGGCTGACTTCCTGCCTACCATGATGTGAAGGAGCAGAATATGCTGTGGCCTTTCTTTGACTCGAGGTAGCCCAAAGAAGTCACTGTCATTACATTCTTCCTTTGTCATAGCCATACATCACATGGCAGGTTGCACGGAGAGACCTGCTCCAGTCCAGCAGCTGCAGGCATTTGCAGGGAGAAACACATTATTGTCGTCTCCCTCAGCCCTTCAGCTTTTCCCTTCAGGATGATTGTTTTGGGAAACCCACAAACGCATTCACTAGGCAAGGTTGGAGGGAAATCTCGGCATGGGGGGATTGTCACCTTCTGGTTTTCTATGAACAATGGGCAAACCAGGACTGTATTTGATCCCTCTTTTACTGGGCTGATCCAGTTGCAGAGGAATATGCTGGGTTAGTGCTCAGGTGGAAACTGTAACACCACAAGAGAGTATTTCAGGTTTCACGCTTTAATAGTTGCCATTTGTTTAGCCAATAGGAAAGAGGATCTGTTTTTATTTGTTAAGCACATGGAGAAAGATGGAGCTCTACCAGTTGTGGATAATTATGCCTTATCTCTCAATATAACAGTGGCTTTCTCTGAAAGCTCCACCTAAGTTGTGACTAAGTAAGAGATACCATTTTGATAGGTCTCAATCAGGAAATACCAGAACAAATTGAGTTGGATTCTTCCTTTGTGTCAATCCCTCATTCTTTCTCAAACAAGAAATATGATGCCTCTGATTTCACTGATTACTAGTTTCAGTGTCACTCTTATCAAGGCAATGATAGGCTCTATACAAATGTCCTCCTAATGTTATTTTCCTAACAAAAGTAGTACCTGACCTGCAGTTTTTAGAGACAGCGTAGAAGAACAGATCATATTTTTCTGCTGGCTCTACCTGGTTTCTAACTAGCTGCTTACTTTAATGTCACTGAGAGCCCTCATCCAAGGAGCACTGCTAGACGAATACTGAGCATTTCACTGTGCTTTCTTGTGTGTTACGATTAGAATTCATGTTTAACTTATTCGGTTCTTTATGTCAGGAAAGCTGATCCTAGAGCTAAAGCTTAGCTTTCTGAAGACATGACTGGCCAGTACAGGAGAGAACAAAAATACTGTGCCTGACTGTGTCTCCGATGAAGCTTGATCGGCCTTTTCATGTCCTCCAATAGCAAGGTTATATTCTGGCAAGTGTGCAGCCACTGTCATAGCTGCATAATTGAAGGACTGACAGTTCTCAAGACTTCATTATTATTTTTATTAGGGAATACATTGGCACTGACAGTTTTTTCTGATACTCTTCAAATACACTGGATACTGGCAGCTGAGGATTCTGCATGACAGCTTGCATTGAAGTATCGGGGTATTTTTCATGTCGATACAGAGAGAGAAAAATCGTCAGCAGAGACACAAAACAGAGCCCAGAGATGGTTTTATATATCTTAGTTTATTTCAGACTTGGTGCTATTTTGATTTTTCACTTGCAAATCATGATTTTGATTATACGTGAGCAAAGGTTACTGTTAAAAATGTAAGCAACAAGATAAATTTAATGCCTCTAAACAAATGGATAGTAAGAGCGTAGTCAGCAAGGGAAAAAGTTTCCTGATTCATAGCTAGCTTTCTTTATTTAGGTCACCACTAGAATGGCTTCATCTGAGCCTATTTTTTTTTAACAGTTCAGTACTGAGTGATGTCAGTGAATGGCCTTCTATATTCCTTCTTCATAAACACAGAAGCAGAGCCTAGGCAGATTAGTTTTGATATGGATCAAAAACAAGGTCTTTAAGGATATAGGGGGAAACCTTTAAGGTTGTTTAAAGAGTGTACTTAAAAAGCAGAGAAGATTTTCCTTGACTTTGCTGTCATAAAGGATTGCGTTGAACATGATGAGCAACAAAACACTTGGCATTCTGAGACCGGGACTTTCAGATCCTGAACACCCAGCAAGGAGCAAATTGTGTCGAACACAGAAGCAGGAGATGTGGTTCCTTGGCAGACCTCATGAGCAGTGGAGCCAAACCCTGAGCTGAATTACCAATGGGGAATCAGTAAGTGTGAATAGCCTCAGATAGGGTTTAGAGGTCTTTCTTTCTGAATGAGCACCGAGAGAAAATAAGCAGTGCCTCTACAGTACCGTAGAGCTTTTATAAAATCAGCTCTTCAGAGACACAGGTTGATTAATTAAACTCACTAAAGTGGGTGTGATTAAAAAACATATTGTCAAAGTAAGAGGAGAAACATGAAGAAGAAAAATTTGTATGTAAGAAATCATTATTTGCACGAAATCATTGTGAGTTCATACAAAGGATTTACTGAATGCACATTAGCCAAACCTTGTTGATGATTATGGATTTTCTGGATATGCCTCAAAAACAGCATTTTCACCCCTGCATAATTGCTTTTTTTCTCTGACCATTTTTATAATTTGATTATCTCTATAGCTCTTGTAGTATAAGCTATTTATTGAGAAATGCAAGAGTCACATCAATTAAAAAGCATTAGAAATAAAATAAAAATCATCTGATATTTCAATTTGCATTTAAATCCTCTGGATTTTCAGAGTTCTGTTTCTTTCTCATTACTAATATTGTAAATGCCAAACAAGTCCTCAGAAGAGGCTGTATATGTTTAAGTGGTGCATGCCTCTGTTAATGGTACTTGGGGGTCAGCCTACTCAAATATTAATATTATTTGTGTGCCCCGATGATGACTGGTCATTGCATATCATGACTGTCTCCTTGGTTTACATGATGGCAACCACAGAATCAGGTTCCAGGCCCATTTCCAGGTAAATATGTCGATGCTTTCAGACCACTGGAACCTCTCACCCTTCATGTCTGTTAGCTACTTGAAAATAACTCTCTGCACAATAATTGCCCACAATCCTTTCGAGTTCCTGGAACAAGTCCATGGAGAGAAGAATGTAATGGATTTGTATTTAAAAATTATTACAGTCTCTCAGGATTTTAGCTATCTTTTTGATGGGATACTTGTTCTACTGTATAGGGTAATGGACGGGCAGACAGAATACTACCTGCTTGTCTCAGCTCTACTGTTCTGCTCTGCAACAAGTCATGAATCACCTCACAGTCCTCTTTCCATCATTCCTCCGTCCTTCTTGAGTTTTGTAAGTGTTGGCTTTAAGATGCTGAGAGAAGTAAATATTTTTTCTGATTGCTTCTAGGCTTCTCAGAGCACTTTTTCAGTTTCTCTAAGTGCTAATGAAACTGAAAATTAATATATTTTTAAGGCTTATACAAAATTTAAAATTTAAACTTTTCCTTTGTTGTTCTTAAAATAGCCTTGTCAATTCATGCCCAGTGATGTGAAGACTCTACTATGCACATGCTACATGAGCTCCAGCCCTGAAAACAAGATTCCCTGTGAAACCAACAGGACTGGCCAAGGGAAGCAGAACTATGTACACGTGTACATGTATGAGATAAGGGCTGTCATTACAGACTGTTGTAGTGATGTTGCTGCAGCTGCTCTTTGCTTGTAGACAGATAATAGAATTTACCACTGCCAGAACCAACTACCTAGGACATAGTAACCACAAAAGAAACAACAAAAAAAATAGGACATTTTTAAAGAAGCAAAAGGACTCTTATAATTCTCAAAGTCTTTCCAAGTCCTTCTAAAACTTTAAATAAAATTTTACTCCACCTCATTTTGACATTTTGACAGAGAAATAAGACAATTTTTGCAAAAATAACAGGAGACAGAGTAAATTGTACACTTAAGTATTGTCAAAGCCAGCTTTTCTACAGAACAATAGAATATATGCTGTATACATACTTTAAGAAGTGCTCAACTGCGTGGTCAAGAAACAGCGTGCAGGTAATTGTTCTTCAGCGTGTGGGTCCCTCAGAGCTGGAGTTATGACCTACATATTCATTCGCAGTTCTGACCTTCAGGGACTCTCTCTTTGGAGAGGCACCATTGTACCAGAGTCCTGCATCTTGTTCTATGCAAGCCTCTGCCATTATCAAAGCAGGAGGAAAATGTGAGGAGAGCATAATGGAGAATGAGCCTAAAGGGAGAAGAGCCAAGCCAAAATGCCCATGGAGATGGTGCATAGGTGGAGAGCAGGTTCACAGGAGCCACACGGTATGGCATCAGTTACAGTTTGCAGACAACAGCCTAGATGGGGGTATTATTTGGACATATCTGCCAGACTAAAGTCAGAGATTAGGTTCGCATGTGAATATATACTGAATGGCATATGCTTATTTGCAAGTTAAGCCTGGCTTTATTCATAATTTCCTTATATGTATGTAGAGATCTTTAGATATACCAAGATAAAGATGATAAATAGAAATATGATAAGGACAGATTATGAAGTATCTGTATGTATATATGATCACTCTTTAATGTATTTATACATATATATACATAAAACAAAATGATAGAAAACGATAACATTCATGTATTCTGTGTATATTAAAATGCATCCTTTTGTCAACAGGTCTCCCCAGAATAGTTGTGCAAACAGTGTATGTCTCTCTGTCACACGACTGTGGATAATTAACATATGCAAAACACTACAGTCCTGCTAGAAGCTACCCAGCCCTCCCCTGAAATTTAGGCTCTATTTATTTACAACAAAATAAAGTGGACCCTTCTGGAAAGAAACATAGCTTTGTGGCTGCACCAATGCTGTCGCACAGATGCTTTAAATCTTTTATATCTCCCAGACCTCCAGGGGCTGGTGTTGGATGGTATTGAGCCAGGACCAATAAATAATTTATGCTAAGTAGCAATTTAGTTGTTTGGCTTGGGGTAAAGAAATCCAAGAAATTCATAAATAAAGTTCCCATTTTTGCTGTGTTCCAAAGTTAATTTATGTTACTCTGCAATTAACTAACATAAAGGTGAAAAAATATGACAGGCCTAAGGTAGAAAATAAAGCTCATAAATCTGCCGTATCTTAACTAGTGGTGCTTAGTGATAGTTGGTGCTTGCACTTGGCTCCCCGTTCATCTAATTCACCTGTATTTGCTTGACCTGGAAAAAGGTAGTAATTGATTTCTAATAGCTCCTCTTTGAAACAAACAAGCAAATACAACATTTTTTGCTCTGTCCTTTGAACTAGAAAGTAAACTAGATTTTGGCAGATACTTTGGCAAAATACACAGAACTGGAAATGAATAATGTGTGGATAAATTCTGGTTATCAGATAGTCCCTACATGCAATGGACTGTATTTAAAAGCAAATCCAGTTATTCATTAATATCCTTTATATATATACACACATCGGGCTTATATACAGATGCATAGGATTTCAATGTGATACCTGAATTCTTCCCCTTGACTTAATGCAGATGTTTCCTGCCAAAGACATGAGTTTTCTTCAGCATCATTCATTGGTATATTGACACTGTGTGTACTGTTTAAAAGGACACTTTTCCACATATGCCAGTGTGCAATGGTTGCTTTCATTAAATACCATCACTGCATAAGGAACAATAAAATGATATCAATATCTGCTGTACATAATGTACAAAATACAGAAGTTGGGTAGACTGAAGGAATGAAAGTTAAGCAAAAGACTGAATTCAGGTTGTTCCAGGATGAAAAGGCAACGTTTGTGTTTTCTGCCTGGATATATTCTGTAACTTATATTACTGCATTTAGAACTTTCAAACTCCCTGTCTTTCTAGTGGGGAAGGGTTAGAGTAAAATGGTGCATCCCATTAATTTCACAGGTTTTCTTACAAGAGGATTTCTGACCATAGGCCCAAGGAACATATTTCAGGGACGTTGTCTGTTATCTGTTTCTACAGAAATAAATTCTGACTACCCATAAATAGAGAAAAACTGAAACACGATTATGCAGCAGAGAAGGACCAGGATCCCTGCCTCTCTGAAGCGCTGTGCGGTCACTGATTCCACTGAAACTATGTTGATTCAAAGCAGCTTAATGTCTCACTTCTTCAACTTTAAGACTCATCTTTGCAATTACTAGTAGCTTGAACAAGTGCATTCAACATCCTTCCTTAAAGGATGCAAAGAAAGGGAAGCTTCTTTCCTCCTCTCAGTTTCACTCCTGCAGAGTACAGTTTTGCAAACATCCCTCGCTGAAATCAATGCCTTCTTACAACTTCAAGGAGCCTGTGAGCTTCAAACCTGTTCAGAGGTGAAGTGTCATGGAAGAGTTCAAGCTCAGACATGTAGATACTTTCCTGTTGTAGAAAAAAATATCTCCAACTGTTATCCAAAAGGGTCTGGTTATGAAAGAGATTGCATTTGCTGCAATAATGGGACCGGAATATGCTTCACTATCCATCGTAATACTTGTTTTCTTTTTCTAGAGGTTTCTGCATGATGAAGATTAATTTAGCTCTTTTCTTTCTGAGATAAAAAGAAAATTACATGATTTATTTCTCTTTTAATTGCAATACAGAGTATCTTGATTTCTGACTCTTGCTTTTAATCACATTGCAGGCAGTACTCTGTGTCAGCAGCACAGGGGAGCTGTGTGGTGTTGCCACATGAGTGAGTATGACCCTTTCCCTATCTTGGCTTACTACAGACCACAGGGCCTGGGCCCTGGATGAACAGTCCTAAACTCTCCTAGAGTCTACTCTTTAGAAACAGATTTCGAAATTTGCAAGATAGGAGTTTGGAAAAGACCATGTAATTTATTTAATGGAAGACAAGGTGTGAATCTACTTATTAAAATTCATAATGAGATGCATCTGGCATCTTAACACTTCTTACTATTCTGCAAATAGACTTTGTTAAAGGCCATTTTGCTCTTTCTAGCAGGACTACATGGCACAGATAAAGGGTTTTGAATTGCAGAAATGAGAATACGTTTTCAAGTCTATTACCTCCAATTTCCAGTCATTAAATGATTCAGTGGGAAAGTTTCTGTTTTAACTTTAGTGACCTCTAGCAGGGACACCAAGCCAAAGTGACTCTTGAAAAAGACTGTAAGTCCCACATTTATATATATACATTTAGAAACAAATAGAGGGATGGCTAAAAAGCAGTTCAGCTTGTTCCTCCCCAGTCTGACTCGGATCAGATTTCCGTCAAAATCATGTTTCCTCTAAACAGCCATTTGTCAATGTAGTGGGAATAAATGAGTGGCGTCATTCCATTCTTTGTTGAACAGGACTCCCTCCACCTGAGAGATGTCCATCACACTGGAGACTCAGCAAATGAGCCAAGAGGAAGCAGAAAGCTTTCTACCCTCTGGGTTAAACTAACTCCTTTACCTCCTCAAGGTTAAAGGATTTGTGTGGCTCAAGGCACTTTTTACATTCACATATCTGGTTCTCACTTCAGCCTCTGGAGCCACCAGAGACTGCTGCTTTACATTTTCTCTCTTGAGAAAGCCAAAGGGGGGTTAGGGGGCAATTCAAGCCCTCAGCAAATCAGCAAAATAGTTTCACCCTTCCACCACTCCTTACCCCAGAGGCAATGGGGTAACATCTCCTGCCAGCAGATGTTATGGTAGGGGTCTGCTCCATCAACTTGGACAGATGGGACAGGAGTGTCCCGTGTCTCTCCCTCTGCTCTCCTATCACTCTTTGGAAAACTCACTTTCTCTTGAATGACTCTTAACAGAGCCTAAGTGGTTTGTTACCTGGACTTTTAACATTTGCACCAATGATGGAGGGTAAAATAACATAAAACCAGAAATGTGAAGCAAAAATAAAGGTATTTCTCCAGATGCAGAAAGTTCAGGAGCATTAGTAGTTCGGGAGCATGCATAACTAAGACTGTGTATGCATGGAGTTACATATAGATACATAATCATGGGAGTCTGATCTTGAAAACATGGGTTTTTTATCTTAAATGGTTGCCATGTGGGACACATTTGCTCACAGTCTTAGAGATACACTACATCTCCAACATATATTTCTTAATTTAAACATTTCCTGAGCAAAATAGAGGACTTATTCCACAGAGTGTGCTATTGGATAGCTCATGCATAAATTTGTTCGAAGTTACACATATGGCTATACGTATCTCCAGCTGATTCCTGTGAGGTTTCTTTGTAGGAACTATGCCACCCACGGTCACCTACATGTGTGCCGTCTAGTCCTATGTTAGGTTTACAACAGCAGAAAACAGTCTCCAATAGCCTTATACAGAACACCAGTTACAACAGTCACTTATCAGGGTGGTACGATGTACTTCGCACAGCAGATTTTTGCATCCAGCATCCTGATGCAGCTGGTGCTCAAATAACAAGGGGAACTAGAGAAAAATAAACAGACTGTGTCACTCACCAGAAAGAAATGGGAAGCCAATCTGGAGCTCTTATGAAGAGCTTTTTCTCTGTGGAAATAGGCACATGTAAGACACAATGTGCATAATCCATAATAAAAAGTTTGAGTTATATTGTATCTCATAGTTTGTTGGTCTACCCATTTTATTACTTACTACAATATTACGAGTGATTCTGATAATTTTCCTTTCTTCTATGACATGAGATTTTTTTAAATGATTAATCTCTGAAGAATTTCAGGTTTTGCACACCTGCATGCAGTAGGTAAAAATTATACATATAATTGCAATTTTTTTGAGGTTGTGCCTTTGCTGCACTGAGCAACAGGAAAGCTAATGCAATCACTCAGGACAGTGAGATATTTGCACAATATACCCTAACCAACTATCCAGTTACTGAGGAGTGAAGTATATACATAATTATCAGCTGGTGCTAGTAAAGGAACCTTAATTAGTAATGTTAAGGATATTAAAGAGTATTCATCATAGTACATGTTCAGAAGCATTTATACTGCTTTCACAGCATCTGCTTGAGACTCCATTAGTAATTATTTTTTAAAAGAGGGCTTTACTTCCCCTTTGACCCTTCTTATGTGATATTACTGAAATAATTCATTCAATTTCACAATTCCCTCTCAATGTATACTCAACTTTTGCTTTCAGCTTTTAAATAAATACTGTATATCCATATACACTCTCTGGTAACAAATCAGCCCTGATCTGCTGTAGAGCAGTGGAGCAGATCAGGACTACATACTTGCAACTTAAGCAGGACATCTTAGTGTGTGGATAAAACTGTTATGTTGAGTGGTGGTGTTTCAGGAGTAGGACATTTGTTTTTGAGGAAATATCACCCTTAGTCAGTCTGGCTGCTTTCACAGTGATGACTACATCACTGAAGAAGGGTAGAGGAGAAAATAAACCTCAACTGCATGGACTTATTCTTACAAGTTCATATAGGTATATTTAATTCTTATCATGTTCTTATCAAAACAGAAATACTTTCTTCCATGTAAGCTTCTGCATCCTTTGGACGGAGAGTCTTGACCCACCTGAAGCTAGTGGAAAAAGTTTATTGAATTAAGTAAAAATCAGGATTTCATACATGGGAAATAAAAACTGTTATCTACTAAGCCCTATGGTATCACACTTCATCAGTGCAACTTGGCATTTCAGACACTTATGCTTGCAAACACAGCACTAATGCCTCTGGTTTTTTTACTGAAAACCACACTTTTTTATACAGATTTTTGGTCCGTGTTAACAGTAGTCCTGTATTTCTTATGGTTGTATATTCTAAAATAAAGACCGGAAATTTTAAGGAATTTAAAGTACTTTAGCTAGTAAAATCTAGGGTTTCATTTTCTGTCTTCTAGGAAAACAAATGAGAAGCTATACAATATATTCAGAGATACAGAATGTGACAAGTGTGCTAATAAATATTAATAAAATATGTATTGGAGATATCCCTCACAACTACAATTAGCCATAAAATCATTGATACTAAAGGTGTAAAAGATCCCCATATCAACTCATCCAGTTGATCCACTGCAAAACCATACATATCAAAGCTATTATTCTTATTTGTTGAATTTATTTCAATTCTTTTCCCATGTTTTCTAAATTACATAAAAGCTAAAAAGAGATGATCAGATGCTATGAAGTCATGTGGAAAATGCTCACAAAACATGGATTTTTTCTAGCCCAGTTTTAAACATCTAAGAGCTGGTCTTCTGCTCCAGGCCAGTAAGTTTCTTATAGTGAAATGGGAAATACAGGTCTCTTCAGGCAATCATTCACCCCATTCTGATGTGGGTGTCTAGTGTCAGTGAGAGGAGCTGCCTTCTCAAAGTGCCTTTCCATCTTCATTGATTAGAAAGAGAGCTTAGATAACTGCATTAGACCAGGTCCCAACTCTTAGATGGCTACATTTAGGTAATGCATATTCAATACAAAGTGACTTTATTTTCTGTCCAGGCCTTTTGGAAACGGCTAATTAAAAAGAATAACAATTGTAACAATATTTTCATAGTTTTCCAACTATTTCTTCCCATGGGTTGTTCTGGATTATTCAAAAACATCTTCTACTGTTTTCTCTTTGCTTGCCACAGTGTGCAAGTGGCTGTGTAAGTCTCACACTGCTGTTTCGTTTTCCATCTCAGTAACTTTAATCAGAGCTATCTCTCAATAACATAGAGCCTTTCCTCTGCACTGACCAAGTGCCAGTGGTTCTTGCTAGATCTGTTCCAGTATGGGAAGTTCCAGCATGGAAATATCCTCAATTTTTTTATAACTCCATGTGTCTATGGCACTTTTATTTGCAGAAATGAGGCCTGAGCATTTCTACTTATATAGTGACTTTGTTATTTAAGGAAAGACAAAAGGAGTAAGAGATCCCGAAATAGCTGTGTTCTCCTGGACTAATTTTAGCTGTCTAAAGATTAGACTGTCCTGGTGGGCAATGGGAAGAGAGGCCATAACGTGTGCCTCGCTAAGGCTGCTGTTGGAGGTGTCAGTGAACCTCAGCAAGTCACATAGTCTCTCTGTTGATGCCTAGCTCAAAGCGAATGCCTGATTTTTAAAGGGCTGCAGCTAAACGAGGTTCACCCACCACCCTGTCACCTCACTGCTCAATTCAGCATGACTTTCCAGGGGCTCGAGAGAAGCAAAGTGAATCCCACTACTGCTGTATACTGAACACCTAACAAAACGAGCCCGAGCTTTACTACCAAGATCTGTTTATCTGCTATATTTGATGTTTTATTAGCACATGGTAGAAGTGTGGTTCTGACCCAAAGAGGTTTTTTTATTTTATCAGAACAAAATCCAGCCTGCACTTTTCCTATAAATATATTGCCTACAATTTTCGTAAAAAATATCAAGGACGTCCTGTACTGCAGTTGTGTTCTTCTAATGGAACTATGATACAAAGATGGCAAAATAAAATTGGTTTTCCAATTTTTCCCCTTCTTCAGCTGCAGACGCTTGCAACATCCCATGATACAACCCGTATTTTAAATATGTCAGATGGAACTCCAGTGACACTGTATCTAATCATACCCAGAAGCTTGTTATTGTTGTAACTATATTTTTCTTCACTGCTAAGTTAGCATCAGTCTTGAAAATTAAATTATTTTCCTTCAGTCCATAATGTATGTCCTCAGCAAAATGTTGATCTTTGCCATTACTTTTTGTAGATGGAAAGGGCCATGTCTTCTGACACTCTTTTTACCCCACCAAATTCCCTTACAGCATAGAGTAAAAGAGCTCCTAACTTACAAAGATTTCAGAATTCATGCTAACTCTGAGTCTTTCAGGACTCAGATGCATTTGCTATGATTTCTCCACCTTTCTCATAGAAAATTCTGTTATTTTTTATATATTTCTTAGTTATGGCACAGTCCAAAATTTGGGCTGTTATCTGTCTGGATTTTTCCCTCTCATTTATCATCATTTTCTGCTATGTATCTGTCCAGTTGTCTTTTTCTTTCCTTTAATTTCTGTTTCATGGTCCCCAGATAGGGAATGAAATATTAGGTTTGTCAAGCGTATATCATTGTTTAAATGCCTGGAGATGATGGGTTAAACAGCCCAATCAATGAAACAAACCTCCAGTGCATTGCAGCTACTGCAAGTGATGTTCCCTCTGGCTGTTTAAGACCTACCAAGTCAATAACCTATTAATATCATACTCTGCTAGGGTCAGCTCCAAACAAGTCACACGTCTTTTCAAGGCATTCAGCTTATGGGTGGATTAAATGGAAGGCTGTTGGTCCTTTGGTGGCCTTAAAAAATTGTATTTTTTTAATCTTCTTGCAAGATTAAACCTTGTTGACTGTGAAATAAATTAAAAATTAAAAATGGATCAGATAGTAGTTACTGTAGCTACATAAAATCATAGCGTAACACAAACTGCATCACCAGTAATTCACGTGGAACCATCAGTCCTCTTTAGAATCTGATTATATTTTACTGCTATAGACTGCAAAATAACAGTCAGCAAATGTGACACTTACTTTGTTCTCTATACTCTGAGAAAGTGTTTAGTCCTATCCCTGAATGGAGCAAAGTTTAAAATCTCCTGTTTTTATAATATGTCCAAAATAGAATCACAGAGAACAAATAAGTAAGATGACATTTAAAGTATCATCTAGCATCACCATGTACAGTCAGTTATTTTTCACACAAAAAAAAATATTCCAACCATGAAAATTTAGGGCTGCACTTTGCATTGCAGAAGCTCTCTGCATGCATCTAGAGAAAACTTTTTCCTACTATTGTGAGCTGTGATTCATTCCATGAACCTTCAGAACTCATCATGATTAGTGCAAGTGATTACTAAATAGTATGCCAATGTAAAAAAGGCTTGTAAGATTCCTTGAGAAAGGAACATTTAGTCGGAGCTTTGTGAGCACAGGCTGGGATATTCCTAGCTCCAAAACAGATGTGGCTTGAGAAAACTATTTTTAAAATACCAAAAAACATGTCTCAGCAGGTTCTGATCAAGAAGGACTTTCACTCTGAAAGGATCTGTTGGATTGTTTTGTACCCAAGGTTGTACCTTTTGATTTGCAATAGGTTTTCTACTTCCAGGACCATTGTGTCACATTCCAGACTAGAACCGGAAGAAATTTTTCGGACTTCCCTGTCACGAGCCTCTCCAACTGTGAACACAAGAGAGCTGAGCCACACAGCACAATGTCCTTGAGAAGATGTTGCCGGGAGGCATCAAAAGAGATCCCATTGCCCACCCGCATAATATTAACAAACCACTCGATTCAAGGTGGTTAGCAGGAAAATTAATCACCTCCTCACAGGTTCTTGCTAAGGTCATAGAGCCAAGGTGCCTGGGTCACTGCACATGTCCTGTCCAGCCTCTGCATTCTCGGAGAATATTCTCACTACAGTCATATGTGTAACAGGCATTTTAATTGTGCCCTGGGAGAGTGCTGTATTGCTGGATGCAGGTGTAAGAGAAGCATCCAATTTCAGCCCTGATCCTGTTCAAACATTGTTTTCAAAACACAAGAACTGAAGGTCTCTTACTTGGTAGAGATGTTTTTTCATTCAGGAGGCCTTAGACAAAAACCAGTGATGAGGAGGGGGAAAAAGTAAAATGAAAATCAGGGCAAATTCATTCCCAGATCAGGTCTTGCATCTGATGCACCCTCAAGAAGGGTGAAGATGAAATTGTTGAAAGTTTGAGGCTCAGTCCCGGAAGGTGGTGACTAATTCGGTCTGATATAGCAGAATATTATGTTCATACAATGGTTAATGCCAAAGAATAATTTCACTGGCTTTGGGAATGGATGCTGAATGAATGCCAAACCAGTGGTTAAGGTCTGCTTGTAAATATCCTTTGAGGCTCAGTCTCTAATTAAAAATAAATAAATAAAGTAGAAGCCAGATCAACACAGAAAGCAAAGAAATAAACAGTATATTCAGTCTTCTCCTCACACAAGAATTTACACAAGGTGCAAAATGCATTGGCCCAAATTAAGCAGAAAAGAAAGAAGGAAAAAGTACCTATCTCATCCCTGATTATAAAAGAAGAACTTCAGGGGTTGGCGGCAAAGCCTTCTGGCAGAAAGAAACTTCAAAATCTATCTTTCTTTTCCCTTAACTGAGAACCCCCTTTGAAGTACGCTGCAAAGGATTCTGCTTGTCCCCAGAAGCCCTGTGCAGTGCCGCTAGCCGTCAGCTCCCACCACTTCTGAATTAACATCCCACAGACACTGCAAAGGAGCAGCACACCTACATTTCCTAGCAGATAACTTATTTAGTATACAAGCTCCTGTTACCCACTAGGCCAAAAGAAAGAGCACTGTACCCCTTTGGTATTATCGCTGATCCCCAAGAGGAGGGATCAGCTCTTCCATGAAACATCAAATAACACATTGCAGGCACAGTGGATTTGTGCATGTGTGTGACTTGGTTGTGTAATTTACACAACACTCCATGGTAGAATTTGGGGCCACGCTGTTTCACTGCTGGGAAGGTTTGCTCTCTGCATCCCTTCAAAGCTTAGCATTCATGAAAGCTTTACACCAGCCCAAATTTCTCCCCTTTTTATCAGCTATATTGGAAGGTTGTTCCATCTCTTCACACTTCCATTTCTGGTTATTTACTGGACAAGGGCAGCAGCATCCAGCACTCATGAGGGCTTCCTGCTGGGCTCTGTTGAAGAGGCAGATCCCTCTCCACACCCCCTGGAAGGCCCTGCTCAAGAACAACCACAAACATGAGAAATCTGAAATTGAATTAGGCAAATGATTCATCTAGCTTTGTTTGGGTCTTCAGGAAACAAACAGAAATAAAAAATTATTGTATCCTGTGTAACAACTAAATACCCTTCCCAGATGCAAAGTATCTTCTGAAACCTAGAAAATGAGTGATTTTTTCCTGCTCTGCCACAGAAAATAAAGTTACTACCAGTATAGTTAATTTATACTGACTAATACCAGGGTGCTTGCATGAACAATAAATCCTTTCTTTGGATCCTCCCAAGTTCTTGGCCTCAGTAGCATCTTGAAGGAGAGCCAATGGAAGTTTTCTCCACCCACCCAAGGGAGCAAGGAAGTTCCTGTTGCTAGTGCTGTTGTTTGCTGCACCAATTAAAGGAGCAGAAAATGTAGTCTGGAAATCTGTAATGAACAATTAAGAAGGTCAATTGAATGATATCCAGGTCTCTATGACTGAAAGACTCTGTGCCCTTTTTAACCACACAGGTATTTTCCAGGTGATCAGAGAAGAACCAAGTAAGACATGTCAAAGTCACCTCATTGGACACTCTCTGGGGATCAGGACCTCCACTGCTATAGCTTAGCCATACCACCACACAGTAGGTCAACACTGAGATATGCTAGATGAGGATCTGCACCTAAAATGTTTTATACCTCTCTGTCATGGCTGTCTTTGCTCCAAGACTACCCATGAGTGTGGGAACAGGCAGTTGACAAAGGTCCTATTATAAATAAAGGTAAAGCCTTTTACTCAGTTGGCAATGTTGCATCTTCTTGATGGCAGGAAATCCCCAAGTACCATATCTGAGTCTTTCAAACACAACAGGCTCTCTTGTTTCCCATTGCAAGTGATAAATCCCTCACGCCTCATCTTCCACTCCTCTGTCCCAAAACAGCTGGCACCAAAGAGTGCTCTGTTCCCACAGGCTGTCACAGTCACACGGACTGCCCAATCTATTAACTGCAATACCAATCAGGCAGGACTAAACCTGCCCTGAGGGTGTGGTTGTGTTTCCAGTAAGACAAAGTCAGTGAATGATACGTTTATATATGTTGTTCTTCTTGGTCTTAGAGCTCTGTTCAACCTGTTGAAGTTTCCCTTCAAGTTTCCCTTGCAAGCCCCATCTTTGCCCCTGCCTACTACCTTCCCTCATTTTGGTGCAGCGATGCCCCTTCCATGCTGGCTGGCTCATGGACCTTTTACTAAGGAGCTGTAAGGAAACATGATTCACAAAGGTAGCAGTGAAAGAAAGTTAATCCCATGATTAAGAAAGTTTATCTTCTTATTAAAGTTTTTCACATCTGAAATATATGTATTTCATCCAGTTTCTAGGAAAATAACCAGCACATGTTAAGGACAGTGTGAAAAAGGAGTCCTTGAATCCATGCTAAAATGACGTGCATCACTTCAATTTTCACCTCACTTCAGGGTTCTTTTCTTCCTCATTAGTCTTCTGTGTAATCCCCAGTATTGTAAAACTTTTGTAGTAGGTTTTTTTTCAGTTGAATCAAACACTAAACTAATCAACAACATGAATACTCTGTAGTTGGATTGACTGAGGATATTAAAAGAACATAAAAGAAATATTTGTCATCATATTCCGATCCAGAATGACCAGGCATTATTTCAACTTATTGAGATTAATTTTTAACTGTGTTCTCCAAAACATATTTAAATGTTACTATATGGTATTCTACCTTTTCTGAAATGGCATTTTTAAAAATCACACATTTGTATTCCCTCAAATACCTTGTCTCAAAAGTTTTTCAGATGCTCCACAATAGTTCTATGAACATAAACCAGGAATTCTAGAAGTGTTCAGTCATTGTCTCTTTGCTGTATGTTTTAAGTCACAGCAAATCTTACCACATGTTCATTGCACACCCAGTACAACATAATGGCCAGTGGCAAAATCTAGCATTTAAGAAAAGCTGTTACTTTATCAGGTAAACAACCTGTCCTATCTCTGTTCCCATCATAGTACCTGATAGAAAGCTAAGTGAACAGTGGTCCTTATGAGCATGAAACAAAAGTGGAGAAGGCTTATCTGCTCCACAGTATTTTCTTTTCCCTTCTACAATTTAGTAGGATGTTTATAGGGAGATGCTTTTATTCGTGGTTTAAAAAGAAAAGCAAAGGCAGATGTCTTTGTAAGAAAAAGCAAACTACTTCCAATAATTAAACAAAATGAACGTTTGGTCAGTGTGTGTTCTCTGTCCCACCTGATGTTGGCATTTCTGCACAGTGAAAACAGGCAGTTTTATTCTGAGCACTCCTGAGAACTGCTGGGGTTAAGGTTCTGCTTGTTACAGGGAAAATCAGCTGATGACCCTTCAGTAAACGGCTGATTAAAACTCACCTGAGAAAATATTTATTGTTCACCATGTCCAGAGGCAAAAGTCTTAGTCAGAGTCTCAGTTCAGATGTTGCTCTGTCAAGGATGGCCAGGAGACTGTCAAGGTTGGCCCTGGGAGTCAGACACCAAGAAATGAGGTCTTGGGTGTTTTACCCTGTACTAACACAGTGCAAATCTGCCATTCAATGAAAGCTTTTATTTACCCCTTTTTGTTCCTCTTGACAATAACAAAAATGGAACCAAATCCCAGGAATACAAACCCTTGGTCATTGAGGTGTTTGTCTACAGAGGAGAAACAGCTACTTCTGAATAAATCAGAGGAATAGGTGCTGGGCGAGACACGGGATTTCAAGGAAAGGAGGCTTCTCAAAGAACAAAACTGGGTCATCTGTCATGAGGGCCAGTGCAGCTGGTGTGCCAAATGTGTTCGCTAGTTCCAGCTCTGGACTTCTCATCTTCTAGGGAACAAATGATAACATTAACAGTCATGGTGATTCAGATGGAGTTGTTTCAACGTAACTAGTGCCTCCTACTTGCATCTGTACAGTGGTGACACAGTGGTGCATGCATTGCATGTGTTTTATCCTTATACATGCTTCCTACATTGTTTTCTCGAAAAGTAAAGCCAAGCAAAGAGAAGAGAAACAGGAGTTATGCTACGACCTTTCCTGAATGTTCTTTTGGCTGGTATCACTAATGCATTATTTTAAATCCAAATATTTTTGTTATATACAAGTTGCGATAGCATGACTGGGAAAAAGCCATGTGCATAGCACCAGCTACAAGGTTTGGTACATCCAGGGTTGTCTGGTTTTTATGGATTGTTCATTTGTTTGTTTGTTCAGTTGGTTTGTTTTGTTGTTTTGTTGTTTGTTTGTTTTCTGGTTGTTGGTTGGTTGGTTTTTTTCACTTTCTGTGCTTTATACTCAGCAGATTTTGATTATTATGTCCTTCTTGTATTAAAAAGGAAGCCGTTGTTGAGTGTAATGTGTATAATGACTCTGCTTTCATTGTAATGCAGAATGCATAGCTTCAAGTGTTTGCAACACTTTAGCCAGTTCCTTTCAAATTGAAAACAGCCACAGAGCCATTCTGAACACAACCTGCTAGGTCCAGCCACCAATCTTGTGGCTGACATCTCTACAAACAGCTCAGTGTTCACCAAAGTTGAGGAAACTCCTAAGAGCATCGTTCTTCAGTGCCTCAAGTTTTAAAAGTAATGTAAAAATGGTGATTTCTTTCATAAATCGCGTTAAAGCAGAAGATTGGTTTTCCTAGGGAGAGAAGCATGGTCATTTTTCACAAATCGAAAGCATCTGGTCCAAACAGAGCAGTGCATTTAATATATCACTATTTTATTCATGTCATTTGTAAACAGAAGAATATCCTTGGCAATGTCAGTATTTTTTCTCCTCTTTTGCCCTTTAAAAAATTCTCATAAATTAAGCTTCCCTCTGCCTCTGTGAGCTCACACTGAAGGGCAGAGACCCTCCGAGGCTATATGAGGTGCACAGTTTTTACACCCAAACCTCACCAGGGACAGGTTGTATGGACTGAGCCCAGGGGAATATACTCTGTATCCCATCTTTCCAGAAGCACAGACTCTGTCCAGTGGACGAATAGTTGGGAACTCTCCCAGTCGCACGTCAGCATTTTTCTTTCCCCCTTCAATGAGGGACTGTCCATAGCAGGGCGAAATCTCCCACCAGAGGCTGAAAGCTCCAAGCTCCCCCAGCTCAGAGCCCAGGCAGCGCCTCTGCCACCTGCATACATCAGCAGCTATAAAGCAGCACTGTGACAAATCCACAAAGCATGTACTGGAGGGATCACTAAAGTCGCCAAATGTCAGGGGAACATTTTGAACAGGGTCACCATCCATTTGCTTGCTCCTCAGTTTCTCAAGGCTGGTGCCCAGACCCTGGAGAGGAGCTTCCAAGTGGATAAGACAATGTAATGGACGGGACAACCTCAGTCAGAAAGTTTCTAGCACAGTATTGCCAGGATTTTTTTCTGTTCATTGTCATTCAATACCTTTAACAGTGCCCTGGAAGAAAATATAAATCATTTGCAGTAAAGTTTACTAGACATTCAAAGTTGGTGAAGTCTTAAATTAATGATAGAGGCAGGTCAGGTGAACAGAGCAATTTAGGTTGCTTGATAAACTAGTCTCCTTTGAACATCAGATGTTATTGATATTTCCAAACATGATGTCATGCATCACAGAACAAAGAAAAATGAATTTTAGACTCACAAGATGCAAATCACTTGGCCTGGACTGCACTGACCCTAAAAACCCGCTTAGTGCCCATATTATATACCATTGCAACTCTCCCAGTCCAGTGCTTTGGCTGTGAGGAACAGTAAATTTAAAAGCAGAGGAATATCAAATGGGGAAGTGAATTGCGTCTAAACAGCACCACTGAGAACATTACTGGAATATTGTCCCCATTCTTTCAGCCACTTCAAAAAAGGTGTAGGGAGAATGTGAAAAGAATCCAGAAAACTACTATGATTCATTCAGAATTATGGAATATTCCACCCTGTGATAAGAAATAAGATAATTCAGTGTGTTCATTTTCTTCAAAGAAAGGTAAGGGCAAATTTATGGTGTCTTATAAAGCTCTACCTGTTGAAAAGAAGGAAATTTTGCTGGTGGCACATGGCTCTCTAATGCAGATAGAACAATCAGAACATGAAAACTTAATCTTCACAAATATTGATTAGAAATAAAGGACAATTCTTTAACAGTGCCACTAATTAACTAATTGAGCAATTATAAAAAGATGTGGTAGACTTTTGAATACCATGGAGTATTTATCTGTTCAATGCAGAAATTACTAATGAATATCTCTGGATAGCCCCACACAACTCTGAGGCTGGACAACCAGATCACTTCCATAAATAGATGAATATCTTGTCTCCTCTTGTTGCCAAAAGAGTCATTTCTCTTTGTGCCATTGTGCATACCTTAGTGTATTAATCCAGCCACTAAGAGATACAACATAAATGCATTGCTGTTGTGTTTTTCATTTTTGTTTTTCTTTTTTATTTCAGTGTCATTTCAGTCTGAAGACCCTTTGAAAATACAGGAATATACTTTTTCCTAATATTTTAGGAGAAATTAAAGCCAAGGATTTGTTCAAGGAGGGTTGTGCCTTTCTGTAAGGTTCCAGTACAGGTTGGGGAATGACCTATTAGAGAGCAGTGTAGGGGAAAGGGACCTGGGGGTCCTGGGGGACAGCAGGATGACCATGAGCCAGCACTGTGCCCTTGTGGCCAAGAAGGCCAATGGCATCCTGGGGTGGATTAGAAGTGGGGTGGTTAGTAGGTCGAGAGAGGTTCTCCTTCCCCTCTACTCTGCCCTGGTGAGACTGCATCTGGAATATTGTGTCCAGTTCTGGGCCCCTCAGTTCAAGAAGGACAAGGAACTGCTGGAGAGAGTCCAGCACAGAAGATGATGATGATGATGATTAAGGGAGTGGAGCATCTCCCTTATGAGGAAAGGCTGAGGAGCTGGGTCTCTTTAGCTTGGAGGAGACTGAGGGGTGACCTCATTAATGTTTATAAATATATAAAGGGTGGGTGTCACGAGCATGGAGCCAGGCTCTTCTCGGTGATGACCAACAGTAAGACAAGGGGTAATGGGTTCAAGCTGGAATACAAGAGGTTCCACTTAAATTTGAGAAGAAACTTCTTCACAGTGAAGGTGACAGAACACTGGAACAGGCTGCCCAGGGAGGTTGTGGATTCTCCTTCTCTGGAGACATTCAAAACCCGCCTGGACGCCTTCCTGTGTAACCTCATCTGGGTGTTCCTGCCCTGGCAGGCGGATTGGACTAGGTGATCTTTTGAGGTCCCTTCCAATCCCTAACATTCTGTGTAAGGAAGGTGAGTATATAGGATAGAGAATAATCAACTTCTAGAAGTTGAATAGTTGTTTACCTGGTCAGGTAGGGAAGGAGCTGTATCACCGTAGGCATACGAATGCCCCTCTCACAGTAGGTGCACAGGGAATGCAATTGCACAGAGAGGAAAAAAAATGAGAGGGGTCTCTGTGTAATTTAAACATGCTTAAGACACTTGAGAAGTGCCACAGAAAAGTTTCACTTTGTCAGAGTACTGACAATGAAGGTGTCCTAAATTACAGCATTTGGGAAGGGAGACATGGAGAATGGCTCCTGATGCAGCCCTGTGGTCCCTTTAGGTGCCTGAACATACAAATAAACTCTGAAGCTGTTGGTCTTTTAAAGTTTAGCTGTACGGTAACTGAGAGCTTGTCCTCTCACCCCTCTGCCCCACTCCCCTCTCCTCTCGTTACTAAGAACATGTTGTAAGACAAATCGCTGTAGAAAGCCTATCTTTTAATCAGGCTCTGAACTCTCCATATAACCGTGTGTTTGCTGGATTTGATTTTGTTTTGCATTTTCTTTTCCCTCCATAATATACTCCAGGGATATCAGGTACCTAGTCTTCAATGGGTTGGTTGGTACTTGATGTCACTGGTCTCAGAGCTATTCACTGTGAATAACGTTTGGTCCTTTTTTATTTTAATTGCTGGAATGGCTGTGGATATAAGTTGCTCGACACAAAAGGGTGACAAATAATGATGAAAGACACTAGAGTGCTCTCATGTGTAGCTTGGGCCAGAAGGAGAAAAGAGATTATTGCAGCTGAACTGGTCACATGGAATTTGCTGGACCTGCCTGCTCCCACCCCCTCCAGCCCCTCTCCAGGAATAGTGCTCTTACAAGCTAGGAAATACACAGTTGGCACAAAAAAAAAAAAAAAAGATCCCATTAACAATGACCTTTAGAAATTTCAAGGACATAACACTGCCTTTGTGAAGTGTAAACAGATGCATTGTCAAATAGTTTGTCAAACAGAATTGCTCCTGGATCTGTCATTTACCTCCTCATGAACTGGAGCTCCAAACTGTAAAGAGCCAGGAGGAAACCGTGGCAGCATGATTATACAGTTAAAGAGACAAATACTTATGTTGGTCTTCTCGGCGATTGATATTTCTATTATATTTTTAATTAACATTTTAATCCTTTAAAATCATTTTAATCCTCGGGAAGCATGTTACAGAGTGAAATCGTTGCTATGAAAAGTGTCAAACAGATAATAGCTAAAATTAATGGTTTTGTGATATATCAAGTTTTCAAATTGTTCTATTATTAAAAGAGCCTGACATTTTTCATTACAGCGAGCAGGGCTTTCTGAATAAAAAGTGAGCATGTACCCCAGATTAAAGAACGTTTAACTATTTGCATGATAAATTCCTGACCCGGGTTTTCCTCACGTTTGAAAGAGTTGCCAATAGGCTAGATAAATATCTTCTGTGGTGGCAGAGCACAATGCGAACTAAGGTGTCCCGGTCTTCTCCTCCTGCTCCTTCTTGTTTTAGCCAGGGCTCTTTGCAGCCCCCAAAGCCCTTTGCGAGGACAGGACTTGCTGGGGGGTTCGCTGTGCACCCTGCTCAGCTGATAGTCATTGCACAGCCATGTCAGGGGCTGTTCTCCCTCCTTCTTGGCTCAGAGTCATTGGTGGTTTTCTCATTTAAGTGGTTAGAGGCAACCTCTGAAAGGTGGTAACTCATAATAGGACAAATAACTGTGTGCATAATTGCAAAAACACTTCAGTAAGTGGATACGAGCTGCCGCGGACCTCCTCTTTAGACCTTTCAAAACACACACGCACACACAATTCCTTCTTCTGCAGTCAAGTTCTTCCTTTCTGATATTTCTCAATGTAGTACACACAGAAGCTAGCACGCATAGACTCTGAATCACCTACTTACTGGTAGCCATCAATAGCTGTATGTACAGACTGTGATCTACAGGAAATGGGATCGTTATCTCAAAAACAAAATAATAAAACAGTTCCTCTAAGAACTAGCCATTTCTTATAATCACTTTGGTATTGGGTCTTTAATATGTCATCTTGTCAAACAACCTCTTGGTCCAGCAGTAAGCAGAGTCCTTTTTCTGTGGAAGTTTTATAATGTTTTACTTGGATGTTGCTACTCTGCATATTTTATTTTTTCCAATTTTTCTTCTTGAAATGGAGAGTAAAACATTTCTGGAGTAGTAAAAGAAGGCTGAAAATGAGAGAATGAGTGATCTCGTTAAAAACTGTTGATTTCCAGCAGCTGTGCTACCGGGTATGTGTTGGATAATACAGGGCCTTTTGAAAATGTCCGTCTTTTGTGCTGGGGAGGCCTCTGTAGTAAGCAGTGTGTAATGAAACCACAAGTAATAAGCTACCCAATATTTTATGTCTGGGGTCACCAATTAAGGCAATGTATGAAACGCTGCAATGAAATGTTTTCCCAACCCACTTTACCTCTGTTTAGGTGTACAAAGCTCAATTAGGCACTCAAGCAAGCCAGTAAAGATCCGGAAATCTGTCTTAACAGAAACTTGCATAAATACTTTAAAGCATTGGACTGATACTCCAGGAGATGTGGTGTATTATCCATCTCTGCCATTAACTTCTTGAGCATCTCCGGACACATCAGTTCCTCCTCTCTTCTTCCCAAAAGGATGGAAAACGGTGTTTCTGTTCCCTGGGACACCTGTGTGACTTGTCCCACATACCTGATGTGGAGCGGGCGCGCTCTCGCTGTGCACGCATGCTCACCCTGCACCCAGGAGACGCGGGCTCTGCAGGGGCTGCAGCACGAAAGTGTGAGGGCAGCAAGCTGGGCAAAAGAATTGCCCTCTTGGAGGAGGGTACACAAACACGGAACTGGAAGGCTAAACAGTTAGATTGACAGCTGGTATCTGTCTGTCACCGTTTCAAATGAAAGTCAATCATAACCTGACACCTCCCCATGAAGTTGTCACTAGATCTTTCTCGGGGAGCTGCACCTTGCCCAAAACCTTCAGTCAAATTTAGGTCGTTTTAGCCCTAACAGGCAGTCATGTGCCGTATTGTTCCTTATGTCCATGCTGCCCAAGCTGTGTCAGGCTCCAACTAGTTTTCTGATGATGTCAGCATTATTGGGTTTGACCTCAGGAGCAATGTCTGATTTGGGGTCCCAGCAGCAGAGATGTCCTTGCCACCAGATGGTTCCATAGGAACCTGGTGAGTGGAAGCACCACCAAGTCCCAGGTTAAACTGGGGACCTGGGGAGCAGGCAGCCTGTCGCTTTCCCTACAGGCTCCTTGATTTTGGTACCCCCTACCCTTTCAAGGTCAATGCAGTGACCTTGAGGGCAGGCTACAAGGTCTGTTTATTTTCCCAGGCTCTCTTTTGCGGTGGGAGTGGGGCAGGGGGATGAGAGTGGCGGGGAGAAGGTAGCATCCTTGGTGGGGGGATGCAGGAGGGCTACTTTCTGCTTGTGGCCATGCACAGCTTGCACCCCTGTGTACAAACTAATGAAGACACTTTCTGTATTAAATAATAAACACTCATAAATTGAATTCAATGGCAAAAAAAGTAGGAGAAATCCAATATTGCTAATAGTAAAATACTTTTTTACCTAGAATAGAAACTATTCCAAAATCAAAAGGAGGAAATAGTGATGTGTTGACTTTAAAAAAATAAACAAATCAATTTTTTTCCTCACAAAAAATGCATGTAAGCTGTAAATCCTGATCCACTTTAATTAAATTTCACTTTTAGAAAACAGTAGTACAAATTCCCCTTAATCCATGATGTCTGACTTAACTTGGAGGGGAGATTTCTTGATTCCCAGCAAAGATCTTTCTTGCATCCACTGCAGAGCCTTACTCTTTATTCCTCCGTACAGTGAAAGAAACACAAGGGGCTTGAACCCTGGAGAGAAAAATGAAAAAAAAAAAAGGCAAAGAAAAAAAAAAAAAAAAAGCCACCGTCTTTGTGTCCTTATCTCTCCTGATACGTGTTACATGTTGCAGCAAAGAGCAGGGGCGCTGAAGCCGAGCCCAGAAATCCGCGGGGATTTGCCGACGCCCCCAGTAAACAGCGTGGCACAAAAGTCCATTGTGCTATGAGATAACTGCGGGGCTGAATGGGGGAGGCTGTCACGGGGGGGATGGTTGGGCCACTCACCATCGGATCACAGTCGAGGCCTGAATTCCTTTATGGTTCATCAGGGCCTGTTGGTACCACAGAAAGTGTCATGATCCTTTTTTTTTCACTGGGGCCAGATGGTGTCCTTTTTTGAGGGCCTTCCTAATGCCCGGTTTTCCACATGTAAAACTCCTGGGAAAATGACCTAACTCACAGCTGCTTAGTGAGGCTTGAGCAGGTCTTTAGAAAGACTTCTGTCAGGAACAAGGCGGTCGTACCACTCTGGGGGAGCCGGGGGAGGCCGCCGACACAAGCCTACCCCTCACCAACAATATTTAGGCAGAAATAAAAACCCTCCTTGCCATGGCCAGCCCAGGCAGGCTGCAGCCGGGGCCGGCTGACAAGGTAAAACATTGCCGAGCAGTCACTGCCAGGAGGGGCCGTGGTGCCGCCACCGTTTTCCCTTCCCCAGCGAGCAGATGGCCTGAATAAAAACGTAGAATGTGGTCCAGAAGGGTCGGGAGAGGACAAAAAGTGAGAGGTTCCACAGCCCGTGGCCAGCCACCCTGGGGAGAGGGGAGGGACCTGCCGCTGAAAGGCGCTGAGTTTGGGAAAGTGGAAACTTTTGATGTCGGTAGCATGTTTGCCAGCACACAGAGTGATGCCCCCAGGAACGGTCGTACGGCAGGTGTGGTACTTATAAAGCCCAAAGCCTTTTATATTGATAAAATAATGCCTGGCTGGAGGAGCTCTTTCAAGGCTGCGAGGGATGCAAAGCTGAAAAGCTTCCGTGGTGGTGCTTATTTTCCCCAATCAAGGCATTAGCAATAATTATCTTGATAACTTTTAGCCGCAGTCATTGACCTTTCAGCCTCCACTGTACATCACTGTTTTGGGATGTTTTCACTTGCCTGGCTTTGTCGGAGAATTTTTTTTCTTATGGGTTTATGAAAGCATCTGTATGCGTCCTTTGCAGCTGAAGCACTTTGTTTCCAGTATTACATTTCTTTAGTCTGTCAGTGTATCTGCAGCTATTTCAAGAACTACACCTGTCCTACAAGTTGTCCGATGGTATTTTTCAAAAGCCTGCACATAAATAAACTCAGTAAAAATATTAACAGTTAATTCGATTTTACTTGCTCTATGACTGCTTTAATCCCAGTGTTAAGTACATTTCCCCTCATATATCTTAAAGTTAAAATGAATATGGGAAGGTCCAGTATCATTTCTTTCCTGGACATGGCCATTTGGGGAATTAAATAGAGCTGGCTGAAAAGTTGCTATAATTATTCAGGGGAAATCAGGTGGGGGAGGAGGCCCTCATTAAAATGTTACGATTTTTCAATTAAAACTGAAAGTCAAAACTGAACATTTGTGCTAAAACTCTTTCAGTGCTGATACTTTAAAAGTCAAATGTGGTTTCAAATATTTAATTTCTGAAAAAAAATATGCAACAATATGCTTACCACAGCATTTTCCATTTTCAGACTTACAGACAACACTTCTATGAATGTTTTTCTTTTTTTGGCTAAAATCTTTTTTTCACCTTTTTTTTAGTTCAAGCAGAATCCCAATTGTCATTTTTTGATTTTGCAGTCAGATCTGAGTGCAAAAGAAATACACCATTTGATCTCAGGTAGGTATTGTTCAAAGGTTTCTTTCCGTGCTTGTTAAGAATACAAGTTAACTTTGTTACAGAATATACATCCAGGGCATAGAAAGATGATACAAAAGAAAACAAGTAATTTTTCAATCTCACCGCCTCAGCTAAAAGAATAAAAGATTGAAGTAGCGTATGTAAAGATGCTCCCAGTTGCTCAGAGAAGGGCCATTTTTCGGTGCTGTCTGCGTATGAAACTTAAACAAAAACAACCCGAAAGTGTTTGGCCATCATCAGTCTGGAGCATCTGTGCTTGACCTAAAAACTACTGACATCCATGAGTTTCATTTCTCTTTGGTAACTTGCAGATTATTGATTTTATCGTTTGCCTGACATTTCACAGTGCATTGCCTCACTCACAGAAATGTTCAGCATTTACGCTGTGATGTGAACTGTCATAAAGTGAGGTAACATTCCATAAAATCCTAAGGGGAAAAACACTTTGATGAGATGCAGTCCAACTTGGAAGGACTGTATTTTTTTCTCAAGCCGTCATAGGCTCACTCACCCTAAAAAAGCACATTTCAGAAGGGACAAGATAATTTTCAATAAGGACTGCTGTTTGAAAGGAGAAAGGAAAAGGATGAAATCTTTTCTTGTAACTTGAACAAGAGTCATTATCAGTGTGTAACATAAAAAGGAGTAAAAAGCACACGTATTTGCTGTGCTCTGTTTTCAGCAGAGCAATGAAGTTCAAGAGAAATAACTTGTGCTTTACATTTTTGATCTGCTCATTCCCCTTCTCGTTTTAAAATGTATCCCTTGGCCTGAATGCCCCCAAGAAATCAGGCAGAGGCGTCCGGCTCGTACTTAGGATCTGTGTCTTGCAACAGAAGGAGCCCAAGAAAGAGAGCCAGCCCTTCTCCTGCTGGGTCAGTCACATGCGGTCAGGCTTTTGCACAGAGCTAGCCTTCTGTCTCCTTCCTTTCAGGGACAGAGTAACATTTTGTAGTGACACAAAGAAATTCTTCCCTCTCTTGATCATAAAGACCCACAGCACTAGATCCTCTTTATCAACTGCTCTTTTCTTATAGGATACGATATATTTTATTTACATATGAATTGGTCGGTTTGTCCGGCAAACTTAGAAAGCTCAGTGGTTCACAAAAACATAAACCATACTACTTGTAGTCATTGCTTGAAACTCGAAGAAAACAGCTATCGTGCTGCTTTGCTTAACGCTCCATAATCCATGTCCTATCCATTATACATGTTAGTATTGTGTGGGGCTTATAGATGGGGTGTAATTAGTTAGATTTTGTGGTTGTCAAAGCAGAGAAACAAACTACAAAGAAATTATAACCACAGATAAAATCACAGTATTTGGCTACATCCTTTTTCTTTTTGGAAACAGATCCCTATAAAATCCTCAGCTTTTCATTGTCTTTGAAAGTGGCTGTGCAGTTTGTGAGAGCCTGCAGACACATCACAGTAAGCTTTCAAAATCTCTCTTACAGGTATGTGTATGGTACCAAAATCCATTTCCTTCCAGACTCTGCTGTCATTTCTTGTACTTTCCACGTGCTCCTATTAGCACTATGCAGCTTACCAACAACTGCATGGCTTGTAATGTAGTAGAAACCACAACAAAGACAAACACTGGGGAGATTTTCTGGCTTCATGAGTTTTCTTCCTAGTCTAATCAGAATCTTGCAATTTCTCTTGGTCTGGTAAATGAGAAGCACCAAATGAAATTACTAGGCAGAATTATAAGACAAACAAAAGTACTTCTTCACACACAGAGTACTCAGGCTCATTGTACCACATAACTCCTCCCCAGAAGAGGATATGGAAGCCAAATGCGCTCAAAAAGCAACTACGCAAATCCAGGAAAGAAAAGTCCAGTGGATACCATGTCTCTGTCAGGAAATTCCTAAATTATAGATAGCTGAAAGCAGAGAGACTTTGCCATGGGAAGGGTCACTCCGTGCTGTCCTCATAATCTTTCTGTAAGCAGTTATTACTAGGCACAGTCAGGGACAGGAGCAGAAAGACCTTTAGTCTGACTTCGTACAGCTGTTCTCTTGTTCCTCTGTTCTTACTTTGTTCCAGCAGCAAAGTTTATTTTTATTCTTTTCCCTAAACTTCGGTGAGCACACTGGAAAGGATTTTACTGGGAGTCCAGACCACCACGACCCTGCTCATGGTACACACAGGGACACTTATTTTCTTTCTTCTTCTGCACAGAGAAGCTCTGTCTGAGACATTCTCTGTCTTCCCCAGCTCAAGGTGCTGAAACTCATTACAACCAAGAGGCAACATAGAAACAAAGAATCATAGAATTGTTTGAGTTGGAAGAGACATTCAAAGGTCACTTAGTCTAATCCCCTTGCAATGAGCAGGGACATCTTCAACTAGAACAGGTTGCTCAGAGCCCCATCCAGCCTGGCCTTGAATGTTTCCAGGGATGGGACATCCACCACCTCTCAGGGCAACCTGTTCCAGTGTTTCACCACCCTCAGCCTATACTCATGGACCTTGATGGTTGTCCGGCAGGCATCAAAACAGCATTAATGTCATAACATGTGGTAGTTCAAAACCTGTGTAAAAAGGATGGGTCCTCACCAGAATGTGTCCATCACCAGATACCCTTATATTGAGAGCTTTAAAAAATGTACTTACTTAATTCACAGAATGATGCTTCTTAAAATAACCCCAGTGTTTAGGATTCCTTTCTTTTCTGCTGACATGGATATCACTGGAGGAAAATAAGAGTCTGAAAGTTTATTTTCAGAAGAAAATGGTTATAGGATATGATGCTGACCTCCTCATTAGCAACTTTGAAGGGCACTCAAGAAACGTATCAGTAGTACGCTTCTTGTGTGCGCTGAAGACAGATTAGTTCCAGAAGGACTCTCTAAATTTATTAGTCTCCAGGACTGCACAGGAGGATTTAACCTCTGTGCTGTGGTTGGTTTGTGGTAGGGCTGTGCAGGAATTCCTGCCCGGTACAGTCAATGCCACGTTTCGTGCCTGGGCAGAGAAGAAGGAGTCAGCAGGGAGGCAGCACAGCAAGGGCTGGAAGCAGAAATGGCTAAGCCAGATGAGTTACATGCTCAGCCCATCTCCATCAGGACTGAGGCAATAGGTGGGCAGTCTGATTGCCATGTAGCCCCAGGTCTGACCTGATGCCGAGGCCAGAGCAGCCCTTGCAGCCCCTGACAAGTGAAGGCACAAATCACATTTCCTTAGTGTCTGCACGAGCGGCGCCGTGTACCCGGGCCACAGGTCCCTCACTGCCATCGGCAGGCCTGTTTAGCATAGATGGATCGTGGCTGCGCTGCAATCTTCAGTCTAATGCCACATTAAATTTGTAAGAGATGTAACACAAACTTTGAGAACCAATGAAGAGTAGTCCTTAGTCTCTGCACAAAGTAAAACAGTGACCAAACACATGCACCCTTCAAATCCCAGACTTTTTCCAAATGTGTTGGAAATTGTCCTAAACCAAAACCTCAGCACTGGCTTTCTCCAAACTTTGCAGAAGCCTGGCAGCAAAACCATGAGTTTGATCTCTCTGATAACTTGACAAGCTCCCATATCCAAACAACCAAGTTTAGGAAAGCCTTGATTCCTACATCAACACTGCCCTTCTGCTGGATAAATCCAGCCTTCTCTACTGGATAAATTTACATACTGCTGATGTAAATTGGCAACAATGACCATATGACTATCAAATTAGCAAACCACACTGATGTTCCGCTAGTACTAGCAGCAAATCAAGCCTATAAGTGCCTTTGATCATGAATCTCAGTCTATTAGATGTTACGCACCCCAGCAAAGACTCCTGGCATGGTATTCTGCAGCAGATAAATACCCCTTTTGGCTGCTAACCTGTCTTCTTGGTACCTCACCCAGGCAGACAGCTCCCACCTGGTTTTATAAGAATAAGCAGTTTGATTTGGAATTTCATAACATACTTACATGTCGCTCACATCCTTCTGTTGAGCTAAATTGATCTTTTTTCTTCTCATTTCCTGGGTAGATTGCATTTGGTCTATGAGTAAACACAGTGTAGCTGCCCCCTTTTCCCAGGCTTTCTAATGAGAATGTGCTGTCTGATCAGGTGCATGCACTCTGCTGTCATTTGCAGCCTGACCTGCAGGTCAGAGGTGATTTGAGCAGGCTCAGGGATGCATACAAATCACATCCTCTTGTCTGTCTGTTTTGTTGACTGGTTCTCCTCAGGGTCATGGCTATCTTAAGTAGCAGCCTGAAGGATAAAGTGCGCCCTGTCTGAGCCGTAAAACTTTGACTTTGGACCAATTGCATCTGACATACAGCAGCATGAGGTTTGGTTTAGCCTTTGGATTCAGAACAAATCACTGGCTATCAATAGCTGATAGTGACATGCAGTTTACTGAATGTCCCCTTTTCTCTGGCAGCTGTATATTCTTTGGGAGAAACGGATGTGTTTTTAAGTTTCTAAGGTCATGTTTTAAATATGATGTGGCACACACTCCATTAGAAAGTAAGTGTAGCAAATAAATAAATACCTAGAAAATGTTATGCTGTTTTGTGTGCTTGCTTTTGGGCTCCCAGGTGGTGCACGGTGTGGGAGGTGGGGGGATAGATGTAAAATGGCATAAGAATCACCCACTCATAAAACAGAACATTTTTAGGATTAGCACACTTACTAAAAACTTTTCTGGAATGATATTGGGGAACAGCCATGCAGAATAACCGCTCTGTGTCCCCAAGACTGATGTACTGTTGGGAGTTTCTTTGCCAGTGTGGTGGCACTAGCATGGCAGTCCATACCCTGAGTTACAGGTGTAGGAACAATGTGTCCTACTCACACCATCCCATTCCACACAGACCACCAGCCCCAGACCCACTGTCCCCCATGCCAAACCTGCCACCGTGAAAGCACTTGCCGGTGCAGCAAACACCCTCTCATGATGAACAAAACCAAGCGGGAAGTTTTGAAGGCCACGAAGCAGTCACCAAAGAGTTACGGCTCTCGGCTGGCATCAGCCAGAGCCACATTCAGAGCAGTGACCTGGAAGCAAGCGGCTCTGTATCACCCCCATGGGTTGCCTGGCCCCCTAACACTTCACTTATTAAAAGGTGACTCTAGGACTGCATCAGTGCCCTTATGCCTTCTCAGCATCGTGCTGAAAATCCAGTCTGTCTTATACGTATGTAAGTAGATTTTATGCCAAATTTTATGCCACTTTTTTGTAGGTCAAAATACTTTTGTGGCTTCTATTTATTGCAACTATATTAAGAGTCACATTACTTTTGTCAACAGTTTTATCTGTTTTATTTTCTCTGCTCTGCTGTCACAGCACAGCTTCCAAATTTTTGCCAAGTCTGTGTTGCAGGATTGTACTGAGGGGTCCTTTGCGTTCTCATCATATTGTGACTTATTTGAAAAAAAAAAAAAAAAGAAGAGGGTTTATTATTATTATTAAAGGACCATAAGTGCCACTATAAAAACAGAATAGCTGGAGTGCTGCTTTCAGGAACTATCATTTTACATTTCACACTTTATCCACTTATACAGGTTATCCAGGACTTATAAAGTTTTCATAGAGTGCATGTGTAGGGCTTGGAAGGTTGTAAAGAAATAGCCCTGCCAAGTCTTTTCCACCAAAACCAATTTTTTTTTCAGTGAACAGCCTGGTTATTTAATTACTTCTTTTTTCACAAAAAGTTCTCCTCTTTTTTCATAAAACGTTCTCCCCTGTCATAATAGAAAATGTAAACTATTGCATTACAAATGAAACATTTTCAATTTTCAGCCAGATGTATTTGTGTTTTGGGTAAAAAAGGATGGAACACAACTGTTTGCAAAAGATAATCTCCTTTTTCAGACTAGTAATGAACATGTCGTATCTAGTACAGTTTTAAACTATCATTAAATAATAATGCATTCTTAGTATATCAAAACTGGTGAAGTCATGCTTGACAGGTCTCATCATATCTGAAGACCAGTCCCAAGATCTTCCAGGTCCTATTGAAATAAACAAAGTGTTCAACATATGGTAGAATTTCAGCCTTAATGATTTCATATCTGTGAACTGTGAAGTGATGCTACAAGAGGAAGAATTGATGGCAGCATAATAGGATATGTTCCTTCCCCAGCAAAATCCAGCAGAGGATTCTAATAGTTCACCATGGGAAGTAGGGTTAAAAACCTTTGCCCCCTAATATCACATAAACATTTTCAAAAAAAATAAAACCCTTGATTGACAGTGAAATGCGTGACTACCTCAAGTCTGTTCTGAAATCTTTGCTCATAATTACTGGGTTGAATGTTATGAGAAATGGGCAAGAGGGCTATCAGCCACATGAGTGTACATACTCAGAGACTTGAGCATCTCTAATAAGAATTGATGTAGTGTGTCATTTGTAATTTAATCAGCAGCATTACATCTTGATAATAAAAGGACTATCATGAACATTTTCACAGTAAAGTAAGATTAACACACACAGCCCCCAAATCTCTGCTGCCTTAATGTTCCAGTTGTGACAGGAGCTGATAAATGGAAGAAATTGCAAGTTTAAGCTGACACGTGACCCTGAGCTGATTCCATGGTGCGTAGGCATTTCACTGCATATGGCGCCTAGCGCCAAGCACTGGCTGGAGACGTTTTGTGAGCATGGGCAGAACAGTGCAAGTTCAGCAAGGAGTACCAGCCCTGATCCAAATTTTGGCCCCTGCTCTCTTCCACTGGTTATCACATCCCAAAGTCCAGGTCTAGATCCAGATCTGAGCTTCTCACAGCCAGCTCCATTCCAAGCAGATCTCTTTTTCTCTCATTATTTGTTTATGAGTTTGGGAGAGTTTGGAAACCATCTCCTTTCCCTTTGTGGTCCAGGCTTCTCCAATGCATTCAATGCCCCGTCATGCACCGACCAGAGCCTGCCTGACAGGCAAGAGAAACCACATGGACATCTGTAGGAGAAGAACTACCCTAAAGCAGATGCCTAGGAGTTAGTCATCTCAACCTAAGCTCCTCAATTTAGACTTTCACAGTAATAGAGGCAAATAGGCCCCTCTAGAGGCAATTTAAGCAGCGTAGCTGTCTAAAAAACCTAAGATTAATGTTTCTCTAGCCACAGTGAAGAAAGACCAGAGTGGTTAGGACATCTATGTTTAAGATTTCTGAGGTGAGGTGAGTTGAATCCCACACTTACTCTGTCCAGGAAACCCAGTCTGCAGAGGAGACTGTCAGGCATGAACTCTCATAACATCTGTGTCAACATCTTTTTAATCAAAACTTTAAGATATCTCATCAATGGTGTCTGAATATTTTTTTGTTGTTGTTTTTCTTCTATTTTTGACAACATTCAGTTGTGAGAGCTGAAAGAATTAGCAGTAAATTTAGTCATGGGAAAAAACACATTATGACAATGAAGCAAAGGTCTCTAGTGTCTGCAGTCCCGCAGTGAATATGCATGTTCAGATGTGCATATTAATTGTCATTTATATCAGTGGCAAGAGGAAGGGAACAAATGGTGCACGGGCATCTGTTTTCAAATGCTTACCCAAGGTGCTGACTCACGTCCACAGGTCACCTGAAAGTAAAATTACTCCCTTAGGAGCCAGAACAAATGTTCTGGGAAAAAATCCTATCTCAACAGCCTTTGGAGCAACTCTATTTTTTGAACCCATTTCTCCATTTTTTGTTCAGAGCTGTGAAATAACCTCAAATACTATTTTCAGAGTCTTCTGTCAAATTAAGCATTCTGCCACTGTTCCATTAAATTTTTAACCTCTTTCCTCTCACCCACCAAAAAAAGAAAGGTACTTCATGTTGCAATTTTATCTTCCAGATCTGTTGGTATCAATCTCATGGCACAAACTGTATTTTTTTAAGATGCATTATTGTATTTATATTTCAAAATTTCACTCCGTGTTGCTCAGTAGTGATTAAACAAATATGCTAATAAAGCTGAACATTCAACACAGGGCAAAAAAGCTAAATTAGAATTATAACTTACCCAAATAATAAAGCTCTGAATCTCTGACAAATGTTAAATTGGAGTGTAAAAGAACTTAAAGAAAGCCTAATATTTTCCATTATGTTCTGTAGGCAGTTTTCAGGGAGGTTTTCTCCTGCACCTACAGCTTTTTTGCATAATGTCATGGCAAAATCCACATGTAATTCACAAAGTGAGAAGCATTAATTGTTTTCACACATCTTTCAGTTAAAATCTCTGCTGTAATCAATGAGACCTTTGACTTCCCCAAACAGGTTTAAAAATGTCACTTAATATCAGTTTCCATCAGGGTATATTTCAGGACTGGTCGTTTAACAATTGCTCTCCAGGAGAATTACTTATTTCTTGTTTTATTTGTGTGAGGAGCTCTCCAGTGTGACAGGTCCATGAGAAAGTGAACCCAGCAGAGGAGCAGGTGGTCTGCTGCTCCTCTGTTATTGCAATTATGTTGCCTTTGTTAAATTACTCCATAAACCCAAGTTTCCTCATTGCCATTTGTTAAATTTGCCTACCTCCACTCTGTGAGTACAGATAATCAGTCAAACCTTAATTGGGGTGTATTTAGATCAAAGTATGCAGCCAGCGTTTGCTCCCAGTACCTGGGTTGCAAATGATAGTCACATGAGTGGCTTGCTCTATTGGACGTGCTTTTTGTTTAACCATGATCATTGCTGGCAGGCGGCTTTTTGTGTGAGTGAAAAGCCTTTTAGAATTCCTCTAATTCTGACAAAGAAACTGTCTTTGGGAGGAGAAATTGAGTATTGCCTTCTTGCATCTGAATAGTCTTTCAGCTCTATATTCACAGCAATATACTTAATATCTGCAGACAAGAAACAGAAGGTTTGGACCCGTGTGTATTTTCATTTGATCCATTCCTAGCTTCTAGAAACTCTTGGAAGCTTGTCTTTTTAGCAGTTAAAGAGATATCTGTAAGTTTTGTTAGTATAGCCATGGATTTCTCTTGAGAAGTATTGCAAAAACACTTTGCAGCAAAAATTACATCGGTTGTTTTTTTTTATTTGAGAAGAAATAAATCAAAACAAGGCTTAGGTAGAGATGAGTGATACACTAACTTTGCACTGGTCCTCTGGAAAGGGCAGAAAATGTTTATGCAAATATTTCAATTTTTTTACCTTATTTCTGATCTAATTGCTGGTTTAATCAGTCATTTTCAGTTGGGTCAAATTACCTTTATTTATTACCTCTTACATCTTTCACAGAAAATTTCTGTAGACAGGCCCTGATGCTTCCACATTCTTTGGTGGCACCATTTTATATTATCTTTTTTTTATATGTATCGTGGTAGCACCTAAAGACCCCAGCTGCAGCTGAAGTCCTGGTATACTGAAAGCTACGGAGAATAAAAGATGGCCTGTTCCCTGAAGAGCTTACAGTTTAATCAAGGCAGCAAGACACACGCTACGTTTAATTTTGAACTCACCAACATGAGCAAAGCAGCTACAATTAGCTTTTGGCACTAATAACACTTGGGCTTCAGTCGAGCAAAGACATTTGCAGGCGCTAAATTTTAAGGCATGTTGAGCAACCCCCATTTAGTTCAAAGCGACAAGGACATATGCAAAGCTGATGATAAATCTTCCAGGGCAGAAGGTTAGGTTGTGTGACCAGGCCATTGGCCGGTGGAGAGGGAAAGCTGTCGTTAGGGACAGAAAGTTGACCTGCTCTTTGGATTTCTCTACATTTGAATGCTTAGTTAACAAAGCACAGATTTAGTATGTTTAAAGAGTCAATGCGGAGAAAATACTGTAAAGTAGCTCTGTTTTCCACAAAATTCCTCGCAGACCTTATTCTAAAGGAACTTTGCAAAGAGTAAAGGCCACTTTTGAAGCAACATAAAGGCCACTTTTGTCAGTGAAATAACTTGCTGGACTTTTTCCCCCCAGATTTGTATAGAGCACTGGTTCACATCAGGGTCTGAAAAAAAAATAGTTTTGATTGTATATACATACATACAAAAGGGTAAACAGTCTGAATAAAGCCTTTTGTACTGGATTAGTGTCTTAGCTCTTTAACCCAAGCTGCAAGTTTGGGATGTCTTTGTTCGGTTAGGTTTTTGGGGCTGACCGAACCGGGTGTGTTTGAGTTTCATTCCTCACCCTTTTGAGGTCTGTAGGACTGATTCCTTGCATTCAATGCCAGCAGTACTGTAAGTGCCCAATGCTTTATTCTCTAAGCTATTCATCCTTTCAACCTTTGGCTTTTTTTCCTTAATCCATCTACCTTACTGAGTTTTCAAGTCAAGTAAAATGTTAAACATGTGCTTCAAGCAAGAGCAACACAGAAATAACAGAGTACGTGCCAAGAATTTCTGTCCATCTAGTCTATTTGTTCTCTGTGTGTCTGTGTGTATAAATATATATGTATGTGTGTGTATGTGCATGGGGTTATGTGATTGCACCACAAAGGATGAATCTACCATGAGGCAAAAGTCATGCAAAGCACATATTCCAAATGATTTTATGCAGACAGAGGGAAAATAAACACATTTTAGCAACTTTTCTCTAATACCAAAAACAAGTAATTGCTCTACATCACGAATATTTTTATGGAGAATTCAAATGCTTAATGCTGCTTGTCTGAAGCCTTGATGACTTTTTTTTTTTGGCTGCAGGGGACAAGAGGCTTACACACATGCCACCACTTCAAAGATTTGCCTTCTATTAATTTTTTACTTAAGCTTCAGAGTGTTAAATTGTTCAATTTAAGCCATGAATACATTTTATAAGATCATCCTAGCCCACCATTTTTCCCAAAATAGAGAAGTTCAGGATATTTGGCAGTTTCACCTCCTCACCAACTCCATGCAAAATATATATGAATAATCTCTTTGAACCTCAGCAGCTTGCGATATAGAGAACCATAAGTTCAAGCCTTAGTCTTTCCTTAACGATGGAAATAGACTGTTCTAAAAATAAGTGCTGAATTTGATGATTTAGATTTTAAAAAAAAAATGCACATCATAAATAGAAATGTGTTGTAACTTTTCCAATTGGAAATTAAAAATAATGGGCTATTTTCCATTTCCTTGTGGGGCTTTCATGAGCTGAATCAATATAATGAAATGTTCTAGTCAGCAAAATAAATCAAGAGCCTTTTACTGTTTTTATCATGAGAGATCCCCAGTGGGGTGAGGGAGGAGAACAGAAGAGATCGCATGACATTATGCAACTATCCTACATCAGAGTATAAGTCCGGCTGCTACTGCTGAGCAAGATGCCGTTTCTGCTCAGCCGAAGCTGGGAGACAGATGGAAACATGCACTTAAAAAGAACAGGGCACGCCGTCTCTAATCTGCTTCAATTATAAAGAAAAAAAGGGGGTCCACTGATCTCCTGAGGTCTCACCATGACTCAGAGACTCTCTGCTTGTGCATTCCTGGGGGGCGGGAGCATGCCTGACCCTATTTCCCCAAAGTCAGTTGAAAACATTCCCACCTTACCTTTGTGAGAAATGTATCAGTCTGAAATGCAAAATTGAGGCACAGCTGCTCAGGTCCTTCAGGTGGGATCCACAGTGGGGCTGACGGAGCAGCGTGCTCCCTACACCGCAACCCTGCGTGGAGGCTCCTTCTCCTCACTACAGTCTGAGACCCAGGGGCTGTTTGTCCGCAAACGCTGCTTAGCTGGAGGGCCTAGAAACACATCACCAGGAAACTAGCCAACGGTTTTACATCATAGAATCATTTCAGTTGTAAGAGACCCTTAAGATCATCGAGTCCAACCATAACCTAACTCTAGCACTAAACCATGTCCCTAAGAACCTCATCTATATCTTTTAAACACCTCAAGGGATGGTGACTCAACCACTTCCCTGGGCAGCCTGTTCCAATGCCTGACAACCCTTTCCATGAATAAATTTTTCCTAATGACCAATCCGAACCTTCCCTGGCACAACTTGAGGCCATTCCCTCTCATCCTATCTCTTGCTACTTGTGAGAAGAGACCAACACCCTCCATGCTAAAACCTCCTTTCAGGTAGTTGTAGACAGCGATAAGGTCTCCCTCAGCCTCCTTTTCTCCAGGCTGAACAGCCCCAGTTCCCTCAGCTGCTCCTCATAAGACTTGTACTCCAGACCCCTCACCAGCTTCACTGCCCTTCTCTGAACTCTCTCCAGCATCTCATGTTGCATTCTGCAGGAAACTTTGGTATTTGTGCTTTTAAAGATATTAATAAATCCTACCATTTCAGATTAAGAGCCTTTGCCATCTGTTAAAAAATGGTAAAGCAACACGTGGGCAGCTGTTCAAGAGCAGAGCTACATACAGAGAGCAAAGCCACCTCCTTGCTAGCTCCATGGTAAGAGTTCCTATCTCATAGAGTGTTTCCTGCTGCTTTTAGTGAGATTTTCATCTGAAGGCAAAGGAATTCTAGTGTCAAAAAAATCAGCTTCCATAGCTGTCCTAGTTCATCCCAGCATCCCTCTGCTCTCTGCAACCAGTTCTGCTTCCAAGGCAGGATCAGACACCCTGGAGGAAAGATCTCCAGGATATCAGCCATAAGCAGATCAATGCAAATACATGGATGCTCATGTTCCGAACCAAAGTATTCAGGAGGAAGAGGCTAGAGCTGTGAAGGCTGCTGACCTGTTTCTTTCTATGAACAATTTCATTTGGTGCTTTTAGGCCTGTCCAGCTGGCAGGGACTGTGGAACTATAGTGCTTCAGACCTGGAGTGACTGGTAGTAGGCTCAGGACTTGGAGAAACTCGTGCCCACTTTGCTGGAGATGTGGATAACGTCATCTTGGAACAGAAACACAGTGCCCCGTAGCACAAGCAGGTGCTTAGCCAGACTACCTGGAAGCTTGCCATTCCTGATTGCTGCTTCAGAGCAGACCATTTCAAAGCTGTTGTAATGGAGATATGTGCTCCTATCAAGAAAGTGCTATTACTCTTGCTAATAAGAGCAGGTGATATATAGAAGGCTATCAATGAGCTTGGACTCTTGGATTCCCAAAGGCTAATGCTACCCAAGTAAATTAAACAACTTAGATGAAAATCCTCTGGCACTGAAACTTGATTATCTGAACCATTAAATTGCTAGAAGGGTCCTTGGCATAGTTTTGACCCAGGCTGACTAGCGCTCTCCCAAGCAATTCCTGGACATGTTACAGAAGTTAGGTCAGTCCAGAAATCATTCCCATTAGGGACCCTATGTATATATGGACTCAAGCTGTTCCAGGACATCTGGCCAGAAAACAGTCCTGGATGTGTTTAATTTACCCATATAGATGTAGCCAAAGTGTATTGAGCTTATTAATACATTTAATTCCATGTCCAGGCACCAGGCTTGAGACTCTATGACCAGATTAGGGTCTATCTTCATCATGCTGCAAGGCTCATCATAGAAGACCCACCAATACTGAGATGCTTTGGTAGTCTGGAAATCATTTAAGATATTAGCAAAACACCTAGCATTAAGTCAGCCCAAAGAGCCACGTGATTGAGCAGCCTGTGCCCAACAGTGGCCAGAAGGGAATGTCCAGGTAGCAGTAAGAAAACAGTATAAAAGCACTATTATGGTCTCCTGAATATCAGCAATCTATGGTTTAGGTATTTGATACCTTGGGATCTTTCAATCTGTAGAAATACCACATTGTCTACTGCATTGATAAAAGGACATTTATGCCCATATTTATGGGCAAAGGAAGTACTGGTATTCGTCTAACTATTCTGGAAGAGCTAGGTTGAGCTCTGCTCCCTGGGCTTTCCTGGGAGCTCTTTCTGCATATTCTGAGCAGTTTCAGAGTGACACTGCAACGTGCATTAAGAAGATAGACAGGTAGATGGAGGAGGGATGTTTAGCCTGCAGGCTACTAAAAAATATGTGCTCCCCCTGATAGTTACTGTGTGCTGGCTTGCACACTAGTTGAAAGGATGAAGGGAAAGCTGGTCACCTCCTACTCATTTTCCCACTTGACAGCTTGTTCAGCTGAATGTTGTACACAGCAATGAAGAGGGCTTCTAGGAAAGAGTGAGGAGCACATTTTGCTCTTAATTTTGAATAAATAGACACTTACGGTTAATGAGTAAGGTACTGGTCATTTTGTGGTTAGGAGCTCCTCCTGTGCATCACATGGGGCTCCTGTAAGTCTGTATAGGAGATCTGCTTTAGTCCATATTAGGATTTTATGGCAGTGTGCCTGAACATTTTAATGAATTGCCCAAAAAAGTTACTATAAATATAAATCCAATGTCAATTAATGTTGTTTTAACTATTGACAGCAGGGAGAAATAGTGAGCACTGTATGTCAATACAGTAAGCTAGAATCTTTTAAAAACCTAAAAATAAATGATGTGCAGATAAGTTTGTGCCTTCAAGACCACATGAAGTAATGCAGGTGTGAAGCTAATGGATGTTCTCTGCTCAGAAGACAGTAAAATAGCTTGTGTCTGTTTGGAGCATCCCAGGACTCCCCTTATCCTTGCTGGCTGGTTGCAGGAATGGAGTGAGCTGTGTGCCCCAAAATATGGCAGTGTGACAGTCTGGACACTACACTACACTCAAAGGCTGAGGGAGGATTTGTGCCCTCCCCAAAAGCCACCGGGGTGGTCTGTTTGCCTCTCAGTCATCCTTATGAGCTCTCTCTCTTTCCTGTCCTTTTCCATTTACCAGTTACACAGTTCACAGGCAAACTGTGACAGTGGTATCAAAAGATGCCCCATTTTGGTAGACTCTCTGACCTGTCATAAGAAAAGGTACATAGAAAGGGAACAGAGCAACAGCGTCAACTTTTGAGGATGGAAGAAAATGCCAGGTGTAATAGGGTTGTTAGGAATTTGGCCAGCTAAAGAGAATGAGCAGAGGCAGGCCAGTAACTGTATGTGTGTTTCTGTAAGCTGAGCTTCTTTTGAAGGATGCCGCAGTGCAGCATCTCCCCCAAAGGAAGGAAGAGTTCTGCATAGAGAGGCACTGAGAAACTAAGAAAATCCACCCTGCTGCTGCTTGCCTGGTGCCCCCTCTCTGCTGTGGGAACAGGAGTCAGCTGCATACCAGCTTAGGGCACACTCTCTAACTTCTCAGTTTTTAACAAGCACAGGTCAGCACAAGATGCAGTGTACAGTAACTTGCATCCTACAGCAGCCCAAAGGGAAAGGCCTTAAAACCTCTCTGGAAACCTCTGCACTGTAAGACTTGGCCCATTTAGCTCATTGTATTAATATGATGCATCAGTTTGAAGCTGAGGGCACTGATGAAACTAAGAGCCAGGAAAATGGTTCTGAACTTTTTATCTGACACTACAGTCAAAGTGGACATCCTTCAAACCATCTAACTTGTAACACACATGGTATCCCTAGCTGCCCACCTCTACTTTTGATAGTGCCAGTCTCACTGAGTAGAATAAAAGCTACCATGATAAGAGTAGAGAGTAGGAAATGCCAAGATGCATATGCATTTGCACGGCATATTGCAGTGTGATTCGTCTTTTTATCTGAATGTCTCTTTTCCCTGTAAGATCTAGCACAGAATTAAGCAAATATCTCACTGCTTTTATTTCTCTCCTTCCTGAAAGAAAGAAATTTGTATTCCATATTTACCACAAATTATTCCTTTAACTAATGCACTTTCCTGTGCATTTCCTGTGACAACTACTCCAAGCTGTGGTTTGTGGTCCTACTGGATCTTTAATTCTTTACTGGCTTCTAGATTCATCAGACTGCCTGCATCATGTTCAGCCCCACCAGGATGTGAGGGGGTGAGCAGTGAAACTCCTGGCAGCTGGACCAGCTACCTACTTAATGCAGCAACAGACCTTCTGAGGACTGGCAGAAGTCTTGTTAGCCTCTGGAAGATCCTTATAAAACAGTCCAAAAGCCTGTACACCCTCACTTCCATGTGTTGGGGTAACCATTTTTGCAGCGATTGAGCAGGGAGGGTACCCTATCTCTCCTGCAGAGAGACAGAGTCCATGATGCAGTGAATTTAACTGCTAAGTAAACAGAAGAGCAGCCCAGGAGTCCCAGAGCAGCACTTGCTTTTAACCATCAAGGTGAGTCCCACCAGGAGAAGTCCATGGCAGGGTGATACAGTGGAAGGACCCCAGGAGCCAGTCAAGTAGCAGGAGAAGCAAGGGGATGCGCAGTCAGTGCAGGGGGATGGGGATGGGGATGGAGATGCAGGCACCCCTGACGCACTGATGGCACATCTATCTCCACAGGTTTTGTAATGTGTAGTAAAATATCAGATGATTTACAGCTGTGATAAAATTGCTTGTGGGCACACAGCATTTTAGAAAGAAAGAAGTTAGCCCAAAAGGCATGTCAGTTGTAGAGCAGTCCTGAGATACCATCTTCAAAACTGGCCTTTTGATTTTCTGCCTCAGTTTTCTTATCTGTAAATAAGTTTAATATTTAATTCAGCCATGCTGTTCAATTTAATTGTTTGATAGTTTTAGCTTCGAAGTTAAATGCTATGTGCATTTCACTTAACTTTGGTTACCATTAATTTAGCTGCTACTTTAATGAGTGGCCCTAAGCTTTTTCTGTGAGCAGTACCTAAAGCCAGAGCTCTGCAGGTCTTTAAGCGATGAGGGACCTTCTTCCAACGGTGCCTATTGGAGCGAGGGAAAATCTCGCAACATCATTTTCCAGGACAGTCTCTGGCATGGGCCATGGGCTATGAACCAGGGAAGCAAAGGATGGTGCCTCAGTCAGCAGCTGGGGTTAGACCCTGTGCAGGCTCAGGGAAGAAGTCCCACGTAAAACGAGACTAATGGGAGCAGTAAAGCAGAGAAAGTTTCCTTCTGCTCCTCTATCCCTGATACCAGTTAGCACAGGGACTTTGGAGTAATATTATTATAACATTTTTTACAGTAGGAATTATAATTGAAATTTGTTATGTATGAGGATAACTAAAACTCGATCATTTCACACTCTTCAGTCCATGCCTGAGGACATTTTGGGGTAAATAGATTGCTTGGAAACAGCCAGTGACTACAGCTAAAATTACATTTTACCAACTGAGCTGAATGGCTTTTTAATTACAGCACTGATGTCTGCATGCTGTCACCACCATCTAATACTAAGATGGTATTGATTTGATTTTTAGCTTTGATGCACCAGGGGAAAAAATGCAGAGTAAGACTTTTCTCTGAAATCCTTTTCCAAACTAGTCAAGAACCCCAACTCTGAAGTGATGGGTTATTTTTCGTCTATCTCCTTTTTTATTTGCTTGTGCCTGTGTCCACCTTGAATATTATTACTGTCCACCTTGAATTTGGTTAGTTGTATCAAACATTTTGACATAAAACTTTATAATTTCAAGGTACTTGTAAGCCTCAGGAGCAATGAAATATGTGCTATACATACAAATGTTACATGAAATACCTGAAATAGCTACCATGCACACATATTAGAAAGCCACGGGCATCTGCATAGTCAAAATTTCTTGTGATAATGCAGTCTTAATGTAGTAGTTTCCTTCAAAAGCAACTAGAAATGCTTTCAAACCAAGATACCAAGCATTTTATATCCTATGAAACAGTATTTATTTCAAAGAGTATATTTTGTACCTTTACTATAGCAGGGACTGATCACTGAGTAAAGTGCTACTTGGGGCAAGGGAGTCTGGTCCTTTGTGAGCACAGAACTTTTCTTTTTTGTCTAGGGAAAAATTACTAAAACTTACCTGGGCTGAACCTTTAGTTTGCAAAAGGATTGCTCCATGAGCTGTGAGGATGCCAAGGCCACAGAGCAGCTCTTCTTGGGCTGCTCCACTTCATGAGGAAGAGAAGACTTGCACCTGCCCTGCAGACTCCTCTGCACCCAATTTACTTTGGCTCAGATGAAGAGCTGAAGGAGGCAATGTCACATCTGCGTGTGAATATCAAGTAATATTGGCCTAGTCACTACATAAGTGGGTGTTTTAGGACTAGGAAGGGTGGACTTGATCCAAAATTCCTTTAATTTGATGGGCCTCTGACTCCTGATTCCTGCCGGTTTGGAATTACATTTGCAGAAGCTCTGTGGAAAAGATAATCCATTTACTATGCAGGTGGAATACTGGTCTGTACAGGTATTCTCTATTCATAGAGCTGGGAATACAGCTGACATCACCAATATCTGAACTAACAATAAAAAGGAAAATGAAAGTATATTAACTGCACCCACTGCATACCCATAAAGGCAAAGGTCCGTTTGAGATTAATAGACAGCTTTTCAGTGAACACGGGACTATAATTCACTTCAGGGGCTCTGATCTTTGATGAGTTTATGAATGAAAACAAAGCTCAAGTGATTGAATCACAGACATGATTCACTCAGTTGTCTCATACACTTTTATGGCTTTTTAGTGTCTTCAGTTGCCAGGAGGATGGGATGCTGGGATGGCCTCCAGGAGCCCCTCGCTTGAGCTCTGGCTTAGTTAAAGACGATGTATTCTTGGGAAAAACACTTTAATATGCCTCATATCTCTGCTCCCTGTTTGTAAAGCAGGTGTGATGATTTTATGTCATTTGTAAGTCGGTCACTTAAAAGTCAAATTCAGTGATGAAAAGTTCTGAGTTGTTAAAAACCTGTATTTCCCCTGTCATTGGTAGAAATACTATTTACCCCAGCTAATACATATCTGTGTGTATCTGCCATTTCCAACCTAAAAAGCTCTGTCAAATAATCAAGCAAATATGGAAATAGAGCCAAAAGAATAGGGAGGAATGAGAACATCCTAAGAAAGAAACAGCCATGGCAACCCAGTCTGATGTTCGCACTCCTGTGGACCTGTGAAGAAGGCTTGACAGATTCAGGAAAAGAAAAGGAAGACAGAATTTGAATTTTTATGACAAAAACCTCTTCATACTTTTTAGGGTTCTTAATTCCAGCCTTTTTACCAGAACCTAAAAGGGCTAAGGACTACATGAGAAAAATGATGGTTCTCATGAAATTGCCTGACTACCAAACCTGGACCTCTTCAGAGCATACCAGATGCTGCAACGTGTGTGTCAATAGCATGAGGTGTTTACCATGCTGCTAAAGAAAAATATTGCAAGCACAAACTGAGCAAGCCTTGGGTTGTTTTCATTTTTACTTGAGCTGAAGTCAAGAATAAGGGAGTGGGTAACCCATTCCCTGAAAGCTTTCCTATCCTGCTGCTCTTTCAAGTAGAGTTTTGCCCCAGGCTGGCTGATCTTGCAAACCCAGCTCTGCTTGAGATAGCTGATTTCATAATGTATATTAACTAAAATTTCACCCTGTAGAAATTACAGTAAATTCCATTACCTCTGTTAGGACCATTACCAGTGCTTTGTACATATTATTTCATAACATGTATGCAGATCACTTACCATACATTAAAACAACCTCTTAGAAGCATATTTTGAGAACTCTGTCATCCTTTGGAGTGCCAGCAAAATGAAGGGAAAACATGGACTATACGCAGATACGCAACCTCTGAAGGGTTAATGAACAATGGGGAATTTGTATATAGCTCATTAATTGTTATATTGCATCCCTTCATCTAAATTGTTAGTGGCCTGCTTAGTCGATTGAAACATATTACTTTGATATTAAAGCTGCAATCAAAATCTTTATTCTTGCGTATGTTCTACTTGAGAATACAAATCCTTCAGAATAGGGCAGTCAGAATTATCTTGAAAAGTATTACAAATCAATAAACCATATGTTCAAAAATAGAGACATCAGGTTCAGGCAAATATCCTGGGCACTAATGCAGTGGTTCTGACTTTCCCATCTAAACACACCAATTTGAAATACTGTATGGAAAAGCCCATTAGGTTTGGACTCAAATTCTGGCCTCACATTCAAGGAAAATGAGGATGATAGTTCCCTGCTAGCCCATCACACAAAATTAGTGTCACTGTGCTACTGTAACGGGAGTAGTTATTGTGGAGTGGTGATACGGAACACACGGGGGGTTATATTTGTTACGTACACCCCAGAGTATCCCACCTAATTTACGATGCTCTGTGAGGCATATTTGCTCTCAGCTTCTTCTCTAGACCACAGAGTGAGATAAGCACTTTGAAACCTCTCCAGACCTCAGAGAGTCTTAATTGCCTTGACAAAATGCCTTTTTCACCTCAGTGGAGATAGAACCATTGCAGTGTGGACACACTCCCAAATCAGGCATCTCAATTACTCCCTGAAATAATGAAGGATGAGCATGGCGTTTAGTGCCCAGTAGCCTTGCAATGTTTCAGAGCCCCACTCCCTTTGGCTTGTGCCGGACCAGCCCAAAGGTGATCCCAGTCGCAAGCGGTATGAGTGGAAGAGGCAATAGATGAGGCAGACCAGGGAGAAGAAGGGAAATAAGGAGCAACGCTGGTCAGTAGAACTGGTGCTAGCCACCAACATTGTCATCACTAGAAGGAGAGTTGTGAAGCAGCAGGAGGAGAGCAGCAGAATAGTTTTACAAATTTTGGTGGAAGAGTGGGTGGAGGAGCCCCATGTGGGACAGGCTCCTCTTCAACCAAAGCCTCCTCCATTTAAATGAGCATAAATCACGAGTGGCGTCATCCACTGCCCTGGGGCTGGTTTGGAGCTGCGGAGGTGTATTCAGACATAGAGTTGGGCAGCCAGGTAATAACATTTTTTATCTGGGAATTGTTGAGAGGCTCGGTATACCTGTGCCCGTAAACTCAAATGTGCACTCCAGCAGTGAAAATATGGAGTCCCTGTGGGTGTGTTGAGAATTGAGGGGCACCATTTATAAAGTTTCTATTCCATTTTATGTGGTGTGGTTTCCTGTAAGAGCCAGCATGACACAGAGCTCATCTCTTCTACTTACCCTGCTAATTTATAACCCACTGTGATCAGTGTGCATATGTGTACAGATGTGTGCATGTACATGCATGTGTGAGAAATGCTGTTACTGGGGACCAATAACTATATAAATAGGGAAAATGACAGACTAGTGCAGCAGAAGAACAAACACCCTTATTAATATTGTGGTTGGTTCTGTGTCAAGTGAGGGATAAGAACTGGAAGTGAAATACGATTTTCCAGTCAGAACGGTCTTTCTGTTTATCAAGCCATTCACAACAAGGTGCACAGAAACCTGTGATTCTATAGACATTTATATATTTTTACACTTTAGCTTTTTTCTTTCTGTTTGTGTCATGACTCAGCTATTATGAAGAAATATTATGTAGCGAGTAAATAAATACTTTAAACTATTTTGCTGATAAACTTAATTTGTTTACTGGTCATCAATTAAAAATCAGGTTTTCTAAGATGTGTTTTTTACTGTTAAATTTGATGTTACCAGCTCAAATAAACCAAGCTTGACTACAATCTAGGGTAAACAAATGCTTGAGCATTGTTTTAAAACACATGCTAACTAGCAAGCTCAGTAATGACGAAATGATGCCAGGAATGCCAGGATATCATCTTCTCACTTCTTACTTAAGGTCGGTGACATTGATATAACTTTGACTTCTAGAGAGGAAATATTTCATAGTAAACGGAGCAAGAATGAATCCCCTTGGAATAGTAAATTGCTTTAGTTTTCATTTCTGTAGTGCTAAATTTGTATTTCATGTGTGGGATTATAATTGATGACTGCTTACTTGTCTGGATGAAGAAGAATGAAAAAAATACATTCTGACTGTCAAGGTTGTTTGTGTTAGTGGCTAAAATAGTAGATATCATGCTGAAATCTTTGTAAACAGCATACAAGCAATTCTTTTCTTCTTAAGCAAAACAGAAAAGGAGAAAAGAAGCTTCCAAGCCAAAATATTCTTGTATCATCTGGCTGACATCTGGGAGTGTAATGTACAAATTTTCCTGGAAATATGATTTGTATCAGCTAAACAAACTATAGTGCACCAGCCAAAGCACTAGATCTTCACTAAAGCTTGGAGGGATTTGAGGCGATTTTAACACCAGGTATCCTAACTCCCTTTCTGCCAAGGTTCACAGTTAAAACCAAAGAGGTTTATTCCATAGCATTTCTCAGTAAATACTGTAAAATCTATAATTATTATTTCCACATGCCAATTTCTCAGATCTTCCAAAAACTCCCAATTGCCTCTCATTATCTGAGATAGTCCTACATCTAAATTTCCCCTGATCCCTTACAGACAAGATTATGTCCCAGTTAACAGTGTAATTCATTAAGATTCTCTGTGTTGTAGAGAAAGCAAAAGCAAAACAAAGCCCTCTTCAGTTAACATTATTTTCACATCTTTTGAGGAAGAGGTGGAGTTCTTGATTTATTTGTCTTTGCTGATCTTTTATCTTGGTCACTGTTCTCTCATGAGAATTCCAGTGAAATGGAAAAAGAAAATACAATTTTCTTCCCTTATATAGCCTACAAGCATGACCCACCTTCAACGTTATTTTGGGCATGTTGCGTTTTAGGTATTATAACAGAGCAAGTGACTGAGACTCGAGATACTTGGATTTTACCCTGCCATTGTCTTGGAATTGCCTTGAAGAAGTGACTTCCATTTGGTGGGGAAAGTCATCAACTCTGTCTAAGACACTGCGGTTGTCAGAGCCTGATGAGTTAACGAAAGGGAAAACATGGCATCGAAGTCGGTGGCAAAGGACTTGGATCAGTGATCCGGAGACCTATTCCAGTTCTGTCTTCTATTTTGTTTAACTCTGGTTATGGCTAACTCAGAAACAGAGTTTGTATTATCTTATTCAAGAGCAATTAAATAATCTTAAATTTGTTTATGGAAGAGTAGAATCCATCAGAAACCTATGTTTTATTTCAGGAGAGAAAATTTGTTTCATTTAATTTAAGGAAAAAACGTGAAGTGATACATTTAGGGTTAGTTTCCAGAGCCCATAATAAAACACTTGTGGTACTTAATGGGAAAATTATATATAATTGGGAAATATTATGTATAATTGGGAAGCACTTGGAAGATAAAGGAATCTAGGAAGGATCAGTAGCACATCTCTTTTTACTCTGAACTGAACCAAATTTGCCATTTTCTAAACTCACTCTTTGTTCTCCCTGACGCTGATAATGTGTGATGTATACAAAGGCTCTCATATAGCTGCTTTTCTCAGCTGACCACACTGTTTATTCTCATATGTGCAAGCTGAGTGTTTGTAAGTCTGAAAGGAGGGATGACTGGGAATGCTCTCTTATAGGCATCCTGAATACTTAGGGCATTTTGGGGGTAAATCCACTTTATTCTTTAGATCTCTTCCCTTCTGTAGATCCATAAGATGTCTCATTGTTGCCTCAAAAGGACATGTTGACCCTGATCCAAGAAATGCTTTATCATATGAGAGACTAACCATGTTGTAAATTAAACATGAGCTAACTGGTTTACAGGATATATGTATTTGTGACTTCTGACCAACTGCTCTGGTTATTGGTTAGCATTAATAAAACTCAGCTGGGCTGCAACTACTCCATCTTAAGAGGTGTTTATGTTTTGAGTTTGTTTGCAGGCTATACAATTGTCATGGATCTTATGCCACATGAAAGAAATGTGCAAATAAACCACTATGTTTGGGGTTTTTTTCTCTGCTTCATCACCCACTTCTCCATTTGCTTCATCACCCTCACAAGATGTGAGAGTTCAGTTTGCTGACTGTGTTTTCCTACAGCCTCATGGTATCATGTACACCATGATGCAGACCACTAAAGGTTGTGCATGACACACGTGGGTACCTGCATCACTGCTCAAACTGCAATGGATCCAGACCTTTTTCTTTGGTTAGTGTTTACATGAAAGCCATTACACCCTTAATTCACAAGCCTGCAGCAATCAGCCCGACTGCTCAGGCACTGCCAACAGTGGATATTTGAACTTTCATAACTTCTAAATAACAACTTAGGTTATGGCATTAGAGAAAACTGGAAGACTACTTCTCATATTGACAGTGGATGGGTCATGATGTTTTGTGAACTGAACAGTATCAGAATTTCTCCATGCTTTTCCATGCAGCTTTACCATTATCACTGGAATATGATAAAGCAATGGCAAAGACTCAGTTTCATCACTGATTTCCAGGGCGCCATCCTCTCTTGTGCTCAGGCAGTCACACACCCTTGCTCACAGGGCATACACCTGAGAAATTGTAAGGAAAATATGCAGAAGTAGATCTTTAATCCTTCCTATGTCTTTTGTCCTTTGCATGTCCTGAAAGGATGACACTTGCTGTATCTAGAAAAGGTCCGGAATTATTAACTTGTAGCCTTCGCAAAATGGTTGTCTGTCAGTATCTACCTCTGGTCAACCACCAGGTCTGGATCCAATTATTAGAGGCTGCTGGCTTTTGTACCATCATATTTTCTTTCTAGCTTTTTCTTAAGGAAAAAAAAAAAAAAAGTGTATTTCCCCGTTCACACACACAGAATCTTCTAGTGGCATTGTAAAATACAGTCTCCTGGCCTCTGTGCTGTTATAATGTTGTTTCAGCTGATAAGTGTTAGCAAGAAGCCAATACAATGGTGTATGAAGGCATTGTGAGAGCTCCATCGGTGTAGGTCTTTATTTAGAACAATAAACACTGTAGGATGATATATGTGATCTTTTCCACCAAGAGTGAAGAGGCAATAGACTGAATGTGTCAAAAGATGTTTCAAAACCCTTTGCTGCTATCGAAGTTTTATCTCTTTTTGTTGTTGGTGTTGGTTTTTTGTTTGTTTGCATGGTCAAACGAAACTCCATTTTCACTCCTTTTTTTCCCCTCCCCTTTTGTACACTTTACTTGCCATTCTGATTAGCTTTCTATTACTACTTTAAGGGGCAAATAGTGATGCCTGTTCTATAGCCACTGAGAGCTCTTCTGCAGGCAGCTGTGTACGGGTTTGCTCACAGTGTTAGGCAGGAAGGGCTGGAGTGCTGGAGTGCTTGCCTGGGGTGTGAAGGAGCGACCACAAGCCCCTTTCCACTACAGATTATCCCTGCCATCACTAGCCCCACTGGAGGCAAGAAAGCTGCCTTTTCTCCTCCACAGAACAGTAAGAATAATGTTCTCTGGATAAGGGTACTCGGGGAATAAATATATAGATGATTATGAGATGCTAAAGATAATTAAACAGTCATATGTTCCTCTAAAGTTTCTATGGCCTTATACTCAGCACCAGTGGTGTGCCTGTGGTTTCCCAGTTCCATGTGCTCGGCACAAGCTAGGACTATTCAGGGCAGCCAAAAGCACACCTGAAAGAGCACCAGGTCCCCCATACTCTTGCAGAAGACCTCCTACCCGGCTTAAGCATTGGGACCTAGTGGCTAGACCTGAAACAGGGGATCTCAGTGACCCAGGGAGGTGGCATTTAGTGCTTTTTGCTTCATTTTCTCCATCTGACACTAATCCCTTTTGCAAAGCACTTGAGAGTCTGTGAAGTCTTATATAGGTATTGTTTCTTATTAGGTGGAGTACTGAAGGAAAATGTGGGTTCTTGGTACTGCTTTCCTAACACAGCTGAAAAGAAGCCTTGTGCCAGGCAGCTGTGTTCCTCATACATTCTTCTGGATGTGAACGCTTTCACCGTAGTGTTCGTTTGCTGGTTTCAAAGCCCCCAGGAGGGTCCATCTCACAGGAAGGGTTCATGGGGCACAGGGAGGAGAATAGTCTGCCTATGATCACTCCATTTCTAACGCAAAACCCTTGATCCATGCAGTGTGCAAAGGTTGTACTTGTTCATAAATGAGGCCCCTTCTGAGACATCTGGTCTTGCACAGGGATGCAGGGGAACAGCCCTCTCACTGCGCCCATGGGTCCCTGCAAACCTCCCCCTGCTGCCTGATTGAGGCAGAACTGATTCTGGCAGCTTTAAACTGCTGATGGTAGGATTTGTGTGCATTTAGGGCTGGATTATTTGTTCAGCTTTAGCGTTATGCCCGTAGAAAATAGTGGCCAGTAAAGCATAAACGCCTTTGTCCTACTAACACTGGCACTTCTCGTTTTCCAGAGGACTCCTGAGACCACTGAAATAATGTAATTAGCACAAATACGGCATGGTAGAACAGGGACAAAAGAGAATAAGACAAGTTTATTCTGCAGAAGAAAATGCTAGCGTAGTTTAATACAACAGCTCACAGGGTGACCATCTCCATACTATGTGCAGGTGCAGTGGACTTGAGAGTTTGAGTGGGTGAGAGTTGTGACCCCCCAGGGTGATGACTCACTCAAAGGACAAAGGCAGAAAAATGCAGTATATGAAAACAGAGTTACCAGACTAAATAAAAGCTGCTTTTGCCAATACTTAAATATTGTTTCACTGCTATTGGCCAAGCCATTCAACATACATTTGAAAAAAAAAAAGCAGAAAAAAAAAAAAGGCAAACAGACAGATTGTCTTCATGTTTCAGGAGAAAGCAAAACAGTCTGGAGGTGGTGGTGGCCTACATAGAGAGATGTTATCCTAAGTCTAGACAAGTTCCAGCTGATCTCAGGCATTATTTTGGTTTGGGTTTGATTTTGGACATTTAAAATTATATTTTATTTCTCAGTTGCCATCGTACTCCTGCTGGACTCTTCAGTAGAAGTGAGATGTCCTTGTTAGATGACATCTTGCTCTTCCCTTGCCAGTGCTGACACACAGAGCAGGCACTTGTCCATTCCTTGCTGATGTTTCCAGCTACAATACAGTGCTAACAAAAACTGTTCTGCCTTTGCTGCTAGTTCCTTCTCTGCTTCTTAATGGCCAGTGTGCTAATACAGCCCTGCTTGATGGCACCTTGTTAGGTGTCTCAGAGATACCTGTAAACACACAGATACCAATTTACAAAGTTTTTTCCACAGTTACTAGCACATAAGTCTCACTCCTTTAGGAGTTCATGTTCCTCTTTTAGACAGTCTGGCAAGGATGTTTACACAACTCTAAGAGAACCTCTGGAGCTGTTACGTTATTATCAATGCCTTTATTACCATCCTTGTACTACTAATACCCATGCGAGACTTGTACACAGTCGCCTCTCTCCAGGGGGTCTTTCCTGAGCCCCCTGCAATCCTGCCTGTCTGCTCTTCCTTCTGCACCACACACCACCACCAGAACAATGGTACAGCTGTCCCTGTCTGACTACAGCAGGCTTATTTACCATGCTTCAGGTGTTGCATCTTACTGACATTAAGTGGGAGAGGCTTTATCTTATCTGACTTTAGCTTTCTTAGGATTCGGCTTTCTGACCTCTCTCTAGAATGAGTGCAGGCAGGAGGACATCAACTGGTGGAGATTCAGCTCATACTCGAAGATGTATCCCACCATACCTGATTCATTACTGGTGGAAGCAGAGTGATAAAAAGTTGAGTAGTTTGCTACTGCCTTTCTTTTGCTTTCAGAAAGGGTGATGGGTGGAAGGAAGTTGCCTGAGGTCTTAGACTCGATCAGCAGAGCCTAAAACAGAGAAGCGCTTAGCACGGAGGAGTGCCCACCTTCCCACCGAGTTCCCATTCGCCAAAGCACATTGCTTCCCAACCCACAGGGTACGGCTGTGCCTGAATTACAAAACTGTCTTTTTCAGACCTGTGTGGGCAAGAAGGAAATTCAGCACTTTAAAAAAAATGTTTAGATACACTTTGCAATCAGCCTATTCTTACTCTTTCCTTCTCCCTTTCTGTCCTGCCCCCATCCTCATTTTGACTTACTTCACAGTTGTTTATTAAATGTTTTTCTTTCACAAGCTCTGATAGTTTTATTCAACTTTCAAGTTATTTTCTTCTTTGGAAAATATTTTAATTTAATATAAATTTTATTTTTAAAAAAGAGGGAGTGGTTAACAAACAAATCATCAGTCATAACAAAATAAAGATCCGTCTTGTCTGTTACTAGCACTGTAATGCCAGGCGGTTGTAATGTGAAAAATCTGTGTTGGAGCAGGTCTGCAATAACCTTTATCTCCAATTTGTGTCTGTGGGTACCACTCAGACCCAGAGGCAGCCCATGGCACCCTAAGATGCTTTGCAGGCTGCAGCCCTGTGGCCCAGCCCCACAGCACACTCACAGGACCAAAATTAGCAATATGGTAGACAATCCCTTACCCGGGAGAGACAGCCCATAACGGCACAGCAATGCTTAGAAAAGCTTTCACAACTGTTTGGACACACAGTAGCATTTAGAATCAAAGAATCATATAATAGAATCATTTTGGTTGGAAAAGACCCGTAAAATCATCGAGTCCAGCCATAACCTAACACTGGCACTAAACCATGTCCCTGAGACCCTCATCTGTACGTCTTTTAAACACCTCCAGGGATAGTGATTCTACCACTTCCCTGGGCAGCCTGTTCCAATGCCTGACAACTCTTTCTGTGAAGAATTTTTTCCTAATATCCAATCTGAACCCTCCCTGGCACAACTCGAGGCCATTTCCTCTCATCCTATCACTTGCTACTTGGGAGAAGAGACCAACACCCTCCATGCTACAACCTCCTTTCAGGTAGTTGTAGACAGCGATAAGGTCTCCCCTCAGCCTCCTTTTCTCCAGGCTGAACAGCCTCAGTTCCACCAGTCGCTCATCAGACTTGTGCTCCACGCCCCTCACCAGTTTCACTGCCATTCTCTGAACTCTCTCCAGCACCTCAATGTCTTTCCTGTAGTGAGGGGCTCAAAACTGAACACAGGATTCAAGGTGGGGCCTCACCAGTTCCGCATACAGTGGGATGATCCCTTCCCTAGTCCCGCTGGCCATATTATTCTTGATGCACACCAGGATGCTGTTGGCCTTTTCCTGCAGTATGGGGCAAAGGGAGCCCAAATTGAGAGAGGGCTGGGATGCAGAGAGGCTGAATTTTCACTGGATTGGAATATACAGATGTGAAATGTCTTTGATCCCTTTTCTGCTTTTCTCCAAGCATCCACAAACTCACAGATATGAATTTCAAAATTAAAGAGCATTTTCTCTTCCTAGTTCACAGTGGCAAAGAAAAAGCCCCTAATCTAAAAGATGCTTATAGGATGATGGTAAAGGCCACAGGTCTTTTCCAGTGATGCTGGCCTGAAATAATGACCTTAGTCCCAAGCCTGGAAGGAGAGTCAGTTGCAAGTTTATCTTCACTTCTCATTCCCTTTAAATCCAGTTGGACGTCATTTGCCAAGACTGATTTCACCAAAAGGGGCATGTGAGGTTGACAATGCTCTTTCATCCTCAGGCTTCAAGATTTGGCCCTCTAATTAATACATCCGTTTAACCTCAGTGTATGGGCACACCTTTACAAATAGCTTGGCAAGGGTGTGAGCCAAGGAAGATGCTGACCTTATCAGCGATGATGTGAGCTTGCAATGTATCAGCTATATTGAAATTATTTCTATACAGAAACCTCCTAGGTAGTTTACTGGGCTTTCATTTAAGCTATCCCATGTCCCTCAGGGAGGGAACACTTGGCTGTGAGTGCACATTTGTAGTCACCGGGGAGAGAGAAACACTGCAAGTTTGCACTCCAACTTCCAAGAGCTCACCCCTGTGCCTCTGTCATTCGTAAGTCGGCTGGCCCCGTGCATCCGGCTGCTATGACTTCTGTAGCTCTATTTTGGTCCAGGTTTTTTTGCAGTCACTTCACTTTGTAATTAGGCGTGCTGCAGAGCACAGGACAGTGTGCAAAAGAAGGATGGAGAGGATGAAACAGCAAGAAGCTGCAAAAGGATGCCACCTTTCACTACCTGCTCTGCTGCAGAGAGGCAGCTGCTGACACCACGAGGCTTTCGGTACTTAGAAGGAGCCTATAAGAAAGATGGAGACAAACTTTTTAGCAGGGCTTGTTGCAATAGGACAAGGGGTAACAGGTTTAAACTAAAGGAGAGGAGATTCTGGCTAGACATGGAGAAGAAATTTTTTACAATGATGGTAGAACGGGTTTCCCAGAGAGGTGGTAGATGCCCTGTTCCTGGGAACATTCAAGTCCAGGCTGGACGGAGCTCTGAGCAACCTGATATAGTTGAAGATGTCCCTGCTCATTGCAGGGGGGGTGGACTAGATGGTCTTTGAAGATCCCTTCCAACCCAATCTATTTTATGATTCATTCTATGATTTCTGTAGCTGCTGAGCTCCCCATGCAGTGGAGCATAGAACAGGGCAGCACTTTTCAGTGCTTCAGGCAGCTTTGGGCAGCTGTCCTTCCCTCACATGTGAAAAATGGGTAGGTCCCCCAACACCGAGCTGCTGAAAGCTGCTCAGCAGTTGTGGGACTGGTTCACAGCCATCAGTGAAGCCTGGGCTCTGTGAGCATGAGGTCAGCATCTCCTTCACCCAGCGAGCTGGGCTCAGGGTCGGCCACATACCCTCTCATGGGTGAGAAAAGCCACTTGCAGCCTTGGTTCTTGCCCCACAGCAAAAACAGGAGCAGGAACAAGGAGTTAGAAGAGCTCTTTGCAGCACACCTTGGAGGGAAGAGCAGTGGGTGGGGAAACATAGCACTGGTCAAGAGTCTTCACACAGGACCATGGTGCACAAAGGTTAACTTGTGTGGGTGAAGATAAAGGCATCCTGGTCCTGGACCAGCAAGTACACCTCTAGCTAAGTGAGGGGGCTGTTGTGTAGTTGGGACACATATGATACGTGCTGCTGGGCTGTTTATATTTTGTCAGAAGAACAGAGTCTCTAATGCTGAAGAGTTAATTCCTTAATTTGTCCTGTTCATGCCAGCCATACCTCTCTTCATCAGGAAATGTTTTTATGGACCCACTCTACTGAAAAGACCTGCCCCAAGCAGAAAAACAAAACAAAACAAAACAAAAACCAAGGGAATACCCTAGGCTTGTTAAAAAAACAACAACAACAAAAAGCCACACTTAAGACTAATCCTTAGAAATGTTCTGGATCTTTCTACCTCCTTCTGACACACATAACTCCTCAGCCAGGCTGGAGAGCTGGGCAGCCAGAGAAACAGAGAAAGTAACTCATTGAAAAGGGGAGCCTGTATTTTGATTGAAGAGAGCCTGTGCATGATTAAGAATCCATGGCATTTTCAGTTGCAAATATTATTCAGCTCTTCCATGGACAAAAAGGGACACTTCTCAAGGTAAATATTGGATTTTTGCATGAGCTGCATTCCTGCTGAAACCACACTTATTCTGAAGTCTACGTGATTTAGTGATTTTTATTTGGCTATAAGGAATTCAATGCACTCAACAGGGTGTAACATCTTTGACACATCCACATAAGCACTGTTTACTTTTATGAAACAAGACCTACACTTAGGTTACTTGTTCTTGCTTTGCATCGTCCAAGTGAGAATGTGCAAGGAGAATCATGGCACTTCGTTTCCAGTGGATTGTGGAGTCATAATATACAAAGCGGGCTTTCTGTAGCACACTGGTGATCCTACCCAATTACACATACACGCACAACTAGTGGCAACAAACTGAAATCGAAGTGTCCTTTGAAAAAAATCAGCATTATTACACAGAATAAATCACAGAGAGTAGATGTGTGGCTGTATTTAGATTGCCGTCTGGAAGATGGAGAAGAAAGCTGTGATTGAGCAAGGCTTCAGTTTTGATCTGGGGCTGCTGCTGACTCCCTCTCACCTCCAGCAACTTTGCTGGCTCAGTTTCTCCAGCTGTGAAAGGCAGACGCAATAATGTTTATGTATAGGTGTGCTGTGAGAGCTATTGGCTGTGTCCATGCAAATGTTAATTTATTGGTGGCGAAGTACAGCCTATATGAAGGTGCTACAGTATGCACTCTTTGCAATGCATCTGCAGATTGGTGCTACAGATAAAAGAAAGAGCTGCATAACCTGGACACAGTCCAGAGGGAATGACTACAGGGATAAATTTATGGCCTGGGCAACTATGGTTTTGGGAAGAAACATGCAGGGGGAATAAGCTTGGAAAACAAGCATGATGTGTTTTGCTCTGCATTTTCAGCTTTCTTTTTGCCTTGTACTTTATCTGATTTTCTAGTAAGTGATAGTCTATTGATCCAAATTCACCTCTGATTAAGTTCAACATCCTGAGAGACATTCACCCACACATACACCCAGCAAATAACAGCAAAGGAGCTGCTGAAAAGACTACATACATCTTAGACTGTACATGTGAATAGAAAGACAAAAACTGCAATATAAAGTATGGTTCCTTATAGTTGGGACAGTTTGGCCTTTAAATAGATGCCATGTTCTGTTGATATCTGTGTTCCAATGAGATTTTTTTTTGTCCCTTTTGAGCAGAATACAGTGAATATGGTGGAGTCTGGCAAGTTTTTCCACCTTAATTCGAGGAAGCAGCCTACACACAGTTGTACATATCTGGAGAAAGGGGGTGAGTACACACGTGTGTGTGCACATGGACACCTGCACACACGTACAGTTGGCTATGAAGCCAGTGATCAGTAAGTTTGCAGCATTTATTCAGTGATCAGTAAGTTTACAGTTTATTCTATAATCCCTAAAAGCATCGCTTTTCATAACTGCTCCTTTTCTGAGACTTTTCCCCCTCCTTCAGGCAGACTATACCATTTGGCACAACCACAGACCAGAGGTGAGACAGGTATAGAGCTCGCCAGCAGCTCCCATCTCTCCAGTATCCATCTGACACACAGTTCCATCCTTTCTCCCCTTTCTTTTCCACTGCAGGCAAGAGAAGGACTTATTTTTCACATAGACTAATAGCAAATGGCTGCATTCCCAGTGCTTGCTTACCTTTAACAGTAAATAGCCAATATTCAGACCATTCCCTACAAGTCACTGTGATGAGCTTGATGGATGAATAAGCCCCTACCGCACTCTGGGTAGGTTGTATAAATTCCACTCAGATCTTTTTTCCCCACATAGGCATATAATCCACCTAGCTATTTAGCCTGTGGCTCAATTTATCAGTACAACTTCACTTTAGTGAGGCTAAAATGCCAGGTCAAACAAGAGGAGCAGTCGTTCCTCTGCATTGCATCCTGCAGGATGAAAATTTCCTGCTCTCAAAAGTGTGGGAAACTCGTTTTCAGAGCGAGCAGAAAAGTTGAAGTTGTACCTCCAGAGCACTTAGGGGATGCACGGGGATGGAAGTAGCAGCACACAAGAGGAGAACCCCACAGAAAAGTGACAAGATTAAAGGATCTTCTCTCCCCCACCCCCCTCTCTCATCCCTCCCCCTAATGGGTAGCAAAATCAAAGTTAAAAATGTATCTATGGAAGGGACTGATGAAAGATTAATAATTAATTTTAGAGCAGCGATACAGCATTTTTTGAAATGTAAATTTGATGCGCAAAAGTGGCATATTATGATAAGCAGGAGCAACAAGGGAGAGTGAGTACAGGAGGGCCTGTTGCTCAGAGACAGGCTAGCGAGGAACACTTAGAGCCAGCTTTATTTTTTCTCTTCCCCTCCCTCTCTCTCTTTATGCAAACTTATTATCTGAACTTAGGAGGTTTTGAAGAAGTTTAAGGGCTGAATATCTGAGGCACAGAGTCTTTGGAGCGCATCTCAGCTACAGTTTTGCTTTGAAAGCTAAATCTCTAGTTGTGCATTGCCATCCAGTGTCTTCCCATATTTCATTTCTTCTGACCGCTCCTGTCGCAGGGGTGCTAACCATCCGATTACATTGCTAAGACTTTCCCTTCTGCTTCTAATATTTGGATTTCATTTTCTGCCCCTTTCCGCCCCACTTCCGTCCCAACTCCCCTCCTCCTTAGCTCAGCCTCTTTTGAACCATCTCCTTTTGTACTTTTCCCGTGCATGGTGCAGGCTCTTTTACTCTCCCTTTTCTTTCCCCAGCCCTGTTTACATGAGGGCTTTGAGAGCAGCTTCGCCGTGCGCTCTCATGAGAGTTGTGCAAATTGCACCAGTGCTTCAGTTGGAGGAGACACTCATCTCTGGAGCCCCATGCTGTGCAAGAGTGCATCAAGGCCAAGTAAGCCCCTTGATGCTGCCTCACGCTGTGATCCTCCTTTGCACAGTGTCATGTGTCAGGATGGTTTTCCCACAATGCATTCTTTAGTTCGGTGTCAGGGAAAAAAAAAAAAAAAAAAGAACAAATAATCTGCTGCCGTCACAGGCAAACACATTACCTGCAGGGCAAGGAGAGGAGCCAGCCTTCTTTCACTGAATCAAATTCGCTCCCCAAAGCTGCCTCTGGACATGTATTTGTTAATTAGTGCCCAGGCAGACCAGTCTCTGCTCCTTCCAACTTTTTGCCCAACTCATGTTGGATTTTTCCAAACAGTGGGAATTCCAGAAAGTTGCTACAGAAAAAAATCCTGTGCTTTCATTCCCTTATTTGGATTCAAATGATGGTTTTATTTATGCATATTGACTTGTGCTTCACAATTAATATCATATAAATCATTCATATTCCTGCCCTGTCATTTATGGGAATATAGCATAAACTCCATATCCTTATCTTAATTAAACTGATAACTCACAACCGCTACAGCTCCCAGGGGTATCTGAAAACATCACTGAGCACCACCAGCTCTCTCACAGGTGTGTGTTTGTACAGGCTTTTTGCTGCTCAGCTGGAGGTCACCCGCAGCAGCAGTTGGTCAGACAGGCAGGCTCTGCAGCCCCACCGGAGATCAGAAATCAAGCCCTGCATCACTCTGCAGATTGCTGTGGAAGTTTCAACACAGCTGTTCAGTTTGATGTTTCCCACACAGCCACGCAGCCAAGCCCAGGGTGCCAGCAGTGAAGCACCCACCTACACCTCCAAGCAAGAGAACTCCAGGAACCACAGCCCAGGGAGAGCTGGGAAGGCTGGCACGGGGACGGAGCCGAGCAGGGAGGAGGAATTGCAGCAGGACACAAGCAAAAGTTATAGCAAAATGATTCAAAACCAGGCAGCTGTGCTGGATGCCGAGGGGAAGGCTGCAGCACAGCGCTCTGCCCAGGGCATGGGGGACACAGACAGGCACAACATTCATCTGTGCCTGCGGGCTGGCAGGCTGGGTGCGATGAGGTGCTGCTGGCTTCTATCTCCCTCCCAGCAGACTCACACACTGCTGATGTTTGCCCTGTGCAGGGAAGGCTGCAAATTCCTTAGCGTAGCTCCTCTTCTCATCTTCCTCCCTTCTCTCTGTCTCGCCTCACTACAGGCAGTTTTGCAAACCTCATTGTAAGGTGAAACAAGGTTAGCTGGCAGGGTGATGGGGTATGTGTCTGACAGCCCTGGAGGAGATGAGAAGAGGGAGTAAGCTGCTTTTGGGGAGGAGAAGGGGTGCTCCATCAGTGCAACTGGAGCAAGAGGTAGGCCAGGGTAAGAAAAAATATTCCCAGAGAATATTTCTTCAGCTTTGCCTCAGAAAAGCATCCCTATTCAAGAGGAGCACTTAAGCATTTGTTTAAGCACATGCTCAAATTCTCCTGACCTAAACAGAAATGAAGCATATGTGTTTAAATGAGCATATGTTTAAGTGCATTCTTCAGACAGGAGGGATGAGGGCAATTAAGCACGTATCTATATGCAAGCTAACTATCTGTCATTTACATTTAGTCATTGTAATGCATTTTGGACAGTGAACAATTCTGGCAAGGAAATTTTTACTAATCATTTCACAGGATTTGATAGCTTCAATGAAAAGACAACATTTCTTATTCCTTTGAAAAAAGATTTTCTCCCTAACAAACAAAATATAAATAAATAAATAAATAAATGTAAGCAAACCATGGATATTGTAATTGCACTTTTTCTTGAGAAGGTAACAAATAGCACTGGAATGTAAGCTGCAGTCTGTGTCCACTCTGGGTCATTTCACCAGAGGGAAACATCTTGCATAACCATGAAAGGAGACAACACTGTCATTTAAGTCTTGAAACACAGAATAAAGTTTTCCCATCCATTGTTCTCTTGTATATGTGTAAACGTTACCTTTAGCTGGCATGATTTGATTTAGACCTTCCCCACATTGCAGCTGGTTTAATGGAATGCCATAATAGTGTCACACGGTTATTCTTGAAAAACAGCTACTAAATGTTGATGTTACTTATTGTAGCAATATTTATGTGAGAATGCTGCAAATACTTGGGAAAAGGTTTGAAAGGTTGAAAGGCGAGTATAGCCATAAATTATGAGTAATGCTGCAGTTGGGAAGTGACATAAAGTTCAATGGCCTCAGCTTTCGACACTGTGTGTTCATTGTTTTGGACATTCATGTGACTGCATCTCAGCCAGGCCAGGGCTGGTTCTCTCCCTTGCTGGATGGGATTTCAATGCAGAATTGTGGAGCTTTTTTTTAAGTGATTCTCTAATGTCTATTGTGTAACTTTCTCATCTCCAACACAAGAATCAGCCTAAAAGCCAACCTTAGTAGTCTGAGTGACTGAAACAGATAATGGAGTTCATATTAATGGTGGCTTACAAGATTAATTCACATTTTATTTCCTTATAACACTGAACGGAGAAACAGAAGACAAAACCACAGTGCTAATCAGTAAAGCAGATTTGTTTGTTTGGGAGGTATTTACAGGGTCTTTGAACTGCTTTTTGGAAGACTTCCACCCAGCGAAGTGTAGAAAAACCCAGAGCCAAAGCCAGCCTGAAGGGTCGCAGTGCCACTGGCACCGCAGAGTTTCCCTACCAGGCAGAGCACATCTGGGGCCGCCCTTGCCCCAGGACAGGGAGGGAAGGAAGAAGGGATGGAGCTGCGACAGGGAGCCTGGGGTAAGATGTGCAGAGCTGGGCTGGCTGCTGCCGTTCCCTGCCATGGCCATGGCTATTTGATCTCATGCTCAGCAGCAGCCTGCTGGCTTCTTTCCAGCTGTGACACAGGCAAAGCAAGGAGCAAAGCCAGGATAACCTTGCTGCTCACAACAGCCTACAGCATCTTCTGCCTGTAGCTAGACTAGCTGAATATATAGGGAACTGAATTGCAAGATGGCTCCAAACTGTCCTCATACATACCGTGCCATCCTCCTACTGACACTCTCCTTAGGCAGTGGAGGGCTTTATGGTTAGGTAGATTAGATTGGTCCCTATATAAAGCTCATTATGAAATGGAAGTGTCAGTTCTCCAAGTGTTGTGGCATGCAGAGGGACTCCCAGCCTTCCCTCAAAACTTTCAAACATGCTCTGAAGAGTGCTGGGAGGAGACAGTTGTATCCAAACCAGTGGGTTTGTTTTGCAGATGAGAAAGTGTCCACATGCTAAACTGTGAAGAAACCTTGGGAAGTGTCATTAGAGATGATTAGACTCTGGTCTATATGGTCTTAATGATCATATCTGCAGTTCTCTGTGTCCTCCATGCTACTTGCTGCCTTGTATCCCCTTCACCCTGCCCCTGCCAGTGTCAGTCCCTGACCAGCTCCATCCAGAATGGAAGGCGATTGCCATTTAGCCATGGTCAGCTCACTACAGGAGCGCGCCAGGATTAAAGGTACTGTGATGTGAATACTATTGGTCCTGCAATTATGGCAAGATCTGAAGAAATGTCCATATCTTTAAGACAGCTTCACTTTTCCTTCAGTTTTGCTCTGCTGCTGGTCTAAGGCTTTCAAGTCTCTGTGCCCAATGGTATCAGCAGGCTGTTAATGAAGCTCCTGGGCAGTTCCCTCAAGACAGGATCACACTGGTGGTGTCCCAGGAGTTGTCAAGTCCCCAGTAGGCTGTCCAGTTGCCAAAACCTCAGAAGCTCCTTCTGTTCAGTGGCAGGGGTGGAAAACAGGAGTGGCTGGCTGGAGACAATCCTGAAACCTAAGGATCGCTCCACCACTGTACAAGCCTCCCTGGCCTGGCCCCTTTTCCAGGAACAAGAGCACTTTGAAGGTGGAGCACTTTGCCACTCAAGGCTTAGAGCTTCCATCTGAGCCCTGTCCTTTCGTAGTATTCAATATTTTACGCAAGCGCATGTGGCTACAGGTGCTTGTATTTCCACAGTGTTTGTAACACACGTCACTTATTCTGCATGTGTAAAAAGTCTGTAATGGATAAGTTATGTTATTTTTTTCTCTGATTTGAACGGATTGGTTAATAAATGGGACAGCCTGCAGTAACATTCTCTTCTGCCAAGGCAGGAGGAATGGGGAAGTTGTACAGATAAGCTTTTACAAAGTTGCAAAATGTCATTAGCACATAAAACCTAAAAACATCATAAGCCCGTAAAAACTATGGTAAGTGAACAAGTAAAATCACAGTAAGCCTATAATCACATAAAACCTATAATAAATTGCTGTTGTGTAGTAAAAGCTGATTAAAAATTGATTAAAACAGTTCAAACTATGTAGGTCTCACCTTAATGCATCACATGGTGTTTACACTACCCTGACTTGCAAGAAGCCCTTTGTTTTCATTGTCTCTCCACACACATCCACAGTGATGCGGGGGAGACAAGTTCTGCTTACCTATACCAGACCTGCAAATCAATAACTTACAGTGTTCAGAGACCATGCCAAATAAAAACACTCTGCTTGAATCTAGCAATCATGCAGGGCACATCATCAGAAGTGTGGATATGTCACTGCCCATGTTAGATGGCTGCCAACAACATTATCTTGCTTTCAGTGTCCTCTCCTCCTCAAAAACTGCTAGTGCATATAGTCCAACCTCCTTCCTGGCAGCAGAGGCACTTGAAATACAGCTAATAAGCAAATTAAAGATCCCAAATATGAAAGCAAGTGCCAAGAACTTGCTACATCCATTTCTTCAACCAGATGTTGTGGAGACAGATACAGAACAAGCTCTGCACACCATGAGATGCCACAATGGTCCCTTTCCTCTCTTGCAAATCCAGGGGTTCCTATTCCAGCTCTGTATGATGATGTGAATTAACCTCACCCTACTATTTTCTCTGCCCTCATCTAGGAGCAGCAGCCACAGCAGTTCATCATGTCAGTCCAAGTCTGCTATAAATCAATCACCTACGTCCTGCTGCTGTCTGTGTCTCAGGAGATGGTCCCCAGGTGCCAAGCATAGGATGTTCTACTGTATAAATGCTGCTTGACTGTGTCAACATCTTGCCCTTAACAAAGAAACAGCTCACACAAGAGTTCCATGACCATGGGCAGCCGTAAGTAGACAAGTTAGTGAAGTTCAGCATATGAACACCTGGGATGGGGACACTCAGAGCAGCCTTGCCTGGTCCCTCCACACCAAATACTCTCACGGATGAGCACACTTGGCAGCCTTGGTATACCTCTCAGCTGCATGAAAAATAGATCTGCCTGGGGTAACCACCCAACATTCTCATTAGAAACAAGCTGTAGAACTGCAGCTGGTTTGTGCTGGTGGCCCCATGAGATGTGGTGCCACATACTCTGGTGACCACTAATAAGACATTTATCTTTTCGCTTCTGATAGCTTTTTTTGCAGGTAGTCCCAACAGAAAAAAAAAAAAAAAAAAAAAAAAAAAAAAAAGAAGAAGCAAAAAAAGTCTAAATTCACTGAATACACTGTTTATTGTAGGTATTTTCTTCCATCCTTCCTGTAAAGAAAGTGATATTCAGACAGGGAAGTGAGCATGAAATCTATTCCTGGAAGTAACACAGAGTATTAGAATTTTGGGACAAGAAATGTCTTTTCAAATGATGGTTAACTAATAACATCTCAGTAATGATAAATGGGGATTTTCAGAAAGTCTGTTCAGCATTTCTAACCCAAAGTACAATTTGCAGATCAACTTTCAAACTGAAGTCCCAAAAAATCTGAGAAAAAAAAATTGAAAACTGTTAATGGTGTGACATCTTTCTGTTAAGGAAACTGATTTGGAACACCTTGTCTAGGAGAGGGAGAGGCAAGGGAAGAACGCAAGGTAAGGAAAGGAAAAATATTTTAGGAATTAGTCTGTTCCTCTCTAAGAATCTTTCTAACTTTTAATATTTAATTTTAATTTGGTTTTAAAAAGACTATGTAATCAATTTATTTCTCAGTTTTAAGGCATGAAGAAAACTATCAAAGATATTGAATCTAGAAGAAAATGCATGCAATTCAGTTGTGTAAGGCTGAGACAGAAAAATCCAAATGCCAAGCTGATTCAAAGAAGGATCAAGAAGATTTGAAGCTGTAGGAGTTTGTCTTCAAAGCTACTATCTCTAGATAGACAATTAAATGAATGACTGAAAGTGATGGTTTGGGATGGTTTTAGAGGCTTCCAAAGAAATACCATTAGGAGCTGGCAAACTGTAAAGCCATCATTAAAAATAACCTTGAAGCTGATATGATTTTCATAGAAGATCTATCCTTAAAAAGAGTATTAAATGTGCTACAGAGCTGGCCAGGAAAATCATCTATTCCTTCTCGTCTGCTTCATTGGACATCTACAGGGTAACAGCATGTGCTGCCTCAGTGAAAGTTAAAGAATGATGTCCATAGGGCAAACAGTCATCGAGTTATCTGTAAACTCATTTCTTCCAAACCTTTAGGGATACAAAATCCTTTTGATTTTATTGAATGTACATTTCTGTCTAATCTCCTGCCAGCCTCTCCTTAGCATTACCGGTGGCTGCAGAATTGACCCTTGAGCTGAGCTCTCCCTTTGGGGTGAGTTGCAACTTCTGGAAACAAGATGTAAAGGCACTTCTGACGCCTATTTGAACAAAGTGGACATCACTGCACTGCATCACGGCATCCTCAAGCCACATGGGATCCAAAGATCGCTATTGCAAATCATAACTTAACTTCTTACCCTATAAATGCATATTATTTCTATCTCATCTTCATTACACACTTCATATCCAGTTAGAGCCTTAGATTAATGTGTTTGGGTTTTTGCCTTTAAAAAGTGGTACTTAGGCTCTGCTTCAACAAGACATCTGAGTTTATTCTTAGCTTTAACATCAGACCATTCTTCAAGGAACATGACTACAGATTAACAGCTATGATGTAATTAAGAAACACATTGAGGACAAGATTCAAACTACCTGTTTCACTTAGTAAAACCACAGGCTTGTTAGTCAGAGGGAAAAATTAGGAGTGTTGAAGGAGAGGTTCTTTCTGCCAAGCTTTAATTGTCTAAGTATACCTAGACTCCATATATAGTCCATGGCAAGAAGCAGACATCTCTGAAGACTAATTCATGTCACTTAACTTAGATAGCCTTCTGGGATGAAATAATTAGGAGTTTCAAAATCACATTGTCTTTAGTGACACAGAAATGTACAGTTCTAAAGAAAACAAATCTATATGACCTCTCCCTCTTCTTCTGATTTATTTCCTCCTCAGTTTATCCATTGATTTGAAGAGACATTCTGCTACAAACCAGATCCTTTTGGCCCTTCTCTCTGCTCTTGCACATGACACCTTCCAGACTGTGTTGCCTTGCTGGTTGGTGGGCAGATGACACATGCTCAGTCAGTCTTTCACCTGTGTTTTCCCCAGCATCTCTTGAGAAACCCTTTCTTTTATAGCCTGCATGTCTTTTAATTGCGTGACCTTCTGATCAGCTTCATCAGACACAGTCGATCTCTATTATTTGTTTATTTCCTCTTTCTGGACTAGTTAGGATTTTTTTTTTCTAGGCAGAATTCATCTTTTTGCCCCAGTGGGCTCCATTTGAATGCCCTGTTGGCAGAAGACTAGGAGTTCCTATCATTAGCCTGTTTAAGGTGGAAGATCCTCTCCTGGCCCTTCCTCAACTTCTTCCCCAGTAAGGAAAGAAAAAAGCATCAGATAATTCATCCATGTTCCATATTAAAAATGGATTTATACGGAGAATACCCAGTGCCAAAGACATCAAGCCCTCCATGGGCAGAATTCCTGGTCAAGAGTGCACCAGTTAAACCCAAGATTCTCCAAATAGCTCCTTATATGCACCTCTTCTTCACCCTTGGGAACCAAGCTGAATGTCCAAGATACTTGTTTAACCACTTTCTTGAATGTTACAAGGAAAACCAAGCAGTAGATTTAGCCATTTCCAAACAACCTTATTACAGGATTCAGAAATATTTAACTCAAAAAGCAGGATATTACACACAGCTTTGTTTCCCACCTTCTCAACAGGACTTAGAGGTTCAATCTTACTAATTCCAAATGCCTGCTGAGCTATATGGCAAAATAAGATCCTTAGTTGTGTGAATTCAAAACAAAATATAAATCATCTTTTTGTATAACATACTAGCATTTATTAATCAATATATGTACACTAGAATCTTACTGGGGAAGTATTGTTTGGAAACTTATTAGCAGGTAAGAAGTCATGCAGCTCTCCTTTAAATTGCTCTTTTTCTTCCTCGCCCTCTGCCACAACCACACAAAAGGCATGAAGTTTAATAGCTCCTGAACATTCTCTGTTCTTTTAGTGCATCACAATTACAAAGACACCTGCCCTGGATGACTCTGTGTCCATCCACCATGGACGTGGCTCAACAGGGCTCCATGTATCTCATGAATCACTGCTGGTTACACAGCAGGTGTGGTCAAAAGCATGTTTGGGTACCAGGGTAAGTTTCCAGAAGAGTTTATACTACCTATAGCCTCTGTGTCATTTTTATTCCTTTCTGAGATACAGATTTGTGATTTTTATTGTCTACTTTTGAAGTCTGTAAGAGTTTAAGAGTTCATTGTTGTATTAAAACCCTAGTTGCATAGAAATACAGAAGCAATGGTGAAAGGGAAACAGTAAAATGAAAAAAAAAGAAAAGTTTAAAGACAAGTAACTGGTACTAGACTGTGTCACATGACTTTCTAAAAGGCCTCAGCTGTAACCACCAAAGCAGAGCTAAGTGTATAAGACAGAAAGTCTTGTGCACCCTGAACTACTGAAGAGACCAATCGCACAAATGTCTCCCTTAGAGTCACAAGTTGGCCTTAGTCTGCAGGTATTTACATGAGATAAGTCAGGCTGCCTGGATTTAGTGGGTTCCAGCACAAGTGGATTTGGGCTTATCCATAAACATAGGATCAGTAATGGTTCTCAAGCTCCTTGATTACTCTTCCCCATCTATTAGGTGTACTGCATTTGCAAAGAGGATACTGTGGGTACAAACGGTGTGTACCTGAATTTAGGCAATCTTCAGTGAGCTAAAGAGGTATTTATTTGTGTGGTCCTATGTCTCACATCTTCCTCCTGTGCTTCTACAGCAACACCTAGCAAGGTAAAACAGGAGTGGATTCCCTCGTTCAGCCTCTCACCTTGCGCTGATACACGCATCTTTCCCCATGGGTACCAGGTTATCCCAACCTGTCATTGCCATGCTCTACACCACGCCGACGCCTTTTTCTTGCACGCTGGCTCCCTGCCAAAGGAGCAGAACTGCCTGCTGCGCTGGGTGCTGACACTGTAACAGCCGCATATGCGAGCAAAAAGCATCCTCTTCTCTTCCTGTTTTGATATCCCATCACTGGGGCACAGGGGCAGACAGTCTTTCAAATTTTACATTGCAATTAGTAACATTTGTAGTTTCACAACAGCAAGCAGTTTCCAGGTAGTACTCCTGTGTGAGCGATGTCTGTCTTTTCAGGAGCTTGCCTGCCACACATCCGTGGCTGAAATGCTGCTCTTACTCAAAACCAAATCCTCTCACCCACAACTGACTTACTTTGCCTAAAAATAAAACCAACACATGCAGAGTCGTAGTACATTTGCTGTTGTTTCAGCTTCATTAAACTATTGTCTTTGGTGATGCTTGGCTTTGCTTCCTGGATCTAGGTGAAACTGGTCCACACTGAAATCAGTTATATCTGTAAGAAAAGTTTCAATAAAAAATCTCTGCCTTTGGCTTTCCTCGGCACTTACCCTTTACTTGTTTCAGTTTGTTTACGGTGCAAACGATCTACAAAAGTCTGACAGCAGTTCAACAAGATGAAAAGCAAAAGGCAGAAGAGCTCCACACCTTCGTCATGTCACAAACATGATAGAACAACAAAAACAATTCCATTTTCTGCTTTTTCCTTTCAGTAGTGATAAAGTCAGATCTCTGAGGAGGTATTACTGTGAAACTAATGCTTAAATATGTGCTTTGAGGCTTTTTTCTCCATTGTTTTCCCTTTAAAACGAAGTTTAAAAATACATTGGGGATTCAGTAATATCTATAATGCTGTCTCTAGATTTCTGCCTCTCTGAGATTTGCTTCTTTGTGTTTTTTAGTACAAATCCATCTCTAGCGTAAGCAGGTACAGCGCTCTCATTTTCAATGAAGCTGCTCCTATGCAGCCAGACGCACCATTACCTCCTTCCTTCCATACCTGCAGCTCAGTGCCAGGGTGCCTTCTCCCCAGCTCCCTGCAGTGACCCTGCTTGCTGGTGCAAGGAGCAGACCAGAAAGTGACCTGTGACATCATGCCCCAGCACGCAGGTCCCTCTCCTCCCACATGATCAGTGTTTACCAGTACTGTCATGCGATCGACATGGTGGTGTCCCACATGAGGGGATGAAGAAATCTCAGCAGTCCCAAATACGTTTTCTGCAAGTCTGGTAACACCTGCTGCTTCAGCAGAACCAGACGAAGAGCAAGCAGTGTCAAGCCCAGCCAATATAGTGGGATGCCTGCAGCAGAAGGAGCTGCTACCCAGTTATTGCGCAGGCCACTATTTTACCCTTTTCCTTTCTTTTTCCTCTCATAAGCCTCAGCATCAATTTTATCCAGAATATGCTACAGGAAGGAGAAGGGGAAGGAGAAAGCACCAGGGAAAGTAAAGGGGAACAAAGAAGGTTGTTCTCTGGTTGATAGGCAGGAGCAGGTCCAAGCTGGTGTTTTGGGACATTTTGACCCAAAAGGGTCTCTCGTAAACATGTGTGGCTCATCCCAGCTGAGGGAAACAAATGCACCTCCAGATAAGACCTGGGTATGCCTCTGAGCAGATATAGGTTTATGACCTAGGTTTAAATTGAAAGTATATATGACAGCACTGAAAATTCTTAAGAAAATCACAAATGCTCACATACATCTGCGCGTCCACCATTGGATCCACAAAGCCAAACCTGGAACTCTGCTCATAGTCTAGCTCTGCCTTCTAGTTTGTGTCAAAACTGTATAGCAGTGGGTACCTGTGAAATAATGCTGCAACCAATAAAGTATGTTTTGTATGACAGACTGTTAGCCAGCATGCAACTCTGTTAATCACCAGAGTCTACTAATCACCAGAGTCTACTAAGGTCCTCCATATGGAAAATAAAATAAAATTATTATTTAAAAAAAAAAAAAGTAAGGTCTTTTTTTTTGCAGGAATTGTCTGCAACAGCAGGATTTATTGACAAAGAAGGTGGACTACTACCAGAGAGAAATACATTTCCAACCATGTGCTCTGTGCTAAGCCCTCCTCTTCCCCAGGAAAGGCTAGAGGAGATTTCAAAAGATGTCAAGACATTTTTTTTAAGTTGATTTATGTTTGCAGGGGAATACACTGACTTTCTGTTGGGTTGGTTAATGATCCTAAATTGTTCTGAGGAAAGATTAATGTCTGTAATGTTATTGTGGGCTATTGAACATAAACCAAATGAGAACGGCTTCACACAGCACCTTAGTCTGAGGATGGTCCTTTTTCTACAGTAGATGTGGTAGCCTTAAGTGGGCTCAGCATATTAGAACCTGCCCTAGAACCTGCACTGTTACAGTGCAAAACTGTGAAGTTCTCTGGAGTAAAAGAAATAATTATATAAGTATGAAAAGACAGATTAATTAATCAAATTATTCTGTGTCCTCTCTCCAGTACCTGTTTCCTGGAGGAACTGGGTAAAACCCTTCCCCAGCACTTAGTGTTCCCCCCTCCAAAATGAAGAAAGTAGTACTTGCCATCTGCTGAGATGGATTTTAAGAGAGGTAAGTGAGGAAAGTTCGCACAATGTGCTGAAATCCTCAGGTGACAGGGTTAAAAAAGTATTATTAGCTGCAGTCACCTCCTTATTTATTCTGCTCAAAGAACAAGAAGGACCACATTTTCAAAGGGATCTCAATTCATCTTTCTGTTCGGACAAGCACTGGTAAGCAGCAAATCTCATTCATGCGCCTTTCCTCACTTGGATTCTGTGCTTCTCCTCAACGGCAGAAAAAGTCTTGCAAACATTTTTGCATTTCATAGCAGCAGCTCCCAACTCCTGCAGCAGCCACATGCCAGCAGGGGCGTGAGGAGGGGAAGCACAGGCAGGGCTTCGCAGCTCCGTGCCCCCACTGCGCCCAGCCAAAAGAAAGGATTTGCTTTTCTCTCTTTTCCTCCAGCGGGAGGAATCCCGGGGGCGGGCTGGGAAAGGAATCCTGGTCACTGCTGGAATGGAGAGGTGGGGGACGGTGCTCATCCATTCACCACCCTCTGGGCAGGGTTAGTGCTCGTCTGTTACTTAATCCATTGAGCCACACGCTCTTCCTCTGTTTGCTGACCCAGCCAGATCGTTTGCTCCCTGGTCCTAGTGTCAACTGGAAGGAATGTGACATCAAAACTACAACTGGGATGCTGTCCTCTACGTGAGGCTCATGCATCCCCCTCCCCTGGTTCCACCATCTCCTGTGTCCTTGCAGGGCCCTGCAGGTTGCCCTGCATAGCCAGGAAATACTCATTATAATTCACATGGGTAATACTCTGTATAAGATGGGCCTCAAGGCATTTAGCATAACTCTCGATGTAATTCTATAATAGTATCAGCCCAGCTCACCCATCAGTGATATCTAGCAATGCTCCCAGCTTAGAGCTGTGCAAAATCAATGGGAATTTCTGAATCTTGCTTTCTTAAGAAAATAAGGCTTGCATGGTCATGCTGGTTTTGCACACACTGGTGTGTATGCGCATGCACGTGTGTGAGAGAGAGATTCTATTTCCTCTTTACCCCACCTGCCTTCTGAACTCATTGGCACCTTCAACTCAACGCAACAGGAATGCACAATGTTCAAAGTCATCCTGATTCCTGCAGGTTTCATGAAGAGAGGGAAGTGATAGAAGACAGAGGTCTTTCAGGTGCCCTAGCTGAGAAGGTGGCTACAGGGTGCACGTACCCACCAAGAGACGCCAGAGGAGATACCTGAAAGGGCAAAACACCACAACCCCTGCAAACACTCTGCTCATTGCTTGAGCCCTACTAGACACCAGAGGATTCAGCCAGAAAACACAGTGCAATAGAAAATCAATTTTTTTAAATCTCAGTGCTAACAGAGCAACTTATTAGCTTTGCTTGCAGCACATATCTTTTCTGAAGAAAAAAAGAAAAAAAAACATCATAGAACCAATTGTTTTGAGGGTGGCCATATCTTACTACATCAGCTTTGGGACAAACTGGAACAGTGGTACCACTCTTTTCTGGTTCTATTTATATCATTGTGACATTAATTGATATTTATCGGCAACACATCAGATTTCTCCCTGTCTTGCTACTTTTTCTTGAATCAAAACTCCAACCGATCATTTTGCTTTAAATAAAATGCAATCGCAGGTTAGTAGAATTGATTTGTGGATAAGATTGGTAGGCTAGGGAAAAAGGTGTGGAGATATTTTCCTATGAATCAATTTCTTGGGCAAAGTAAAAAAAAAAATTAAGCAGCTAAATCTTGGAACAAAGTCCAGCATAATTTCTACAGCAGCTGTAAGCTGCTTAGATAGACCTAAGCGATAAAGCATTATATTGCTGCCAAAGTGAGTAAGCTATATAAGTTAAAATGAGTAAGCTATATAGAGGACTGAGGAATATGTGCAGACAAGAAGAATCATGACGTCTCCAGATGTGTAAAACTAATAACATCTTGTTTCTCCACTGGACTTTTTCTGTTTTGCAGCAGAAAATACAGCAGCAAATTTTTGTGTTTGATATTAATACATGTTTTCTTCCTGCTCCAGTGGTGGCATTCAAAGGCTGCAACACAAAAAAAATGTTAGTGAAGGGAATGCTTCAGTTAGCTGATATCTGTGCATTGTCCTTTTCCACTTGTAGTTGTTAGTTTCAGCTTCACAGAGTTCTTTAGCTCAGAATCAGTATGTTATCTTTTTAACACTTATATGAGTATATGGTTTTATCTGAGGTGCCATTTATACCATCATCAATATCGGCAGTGAACTTGACCCACTGTGTATATTATAACTCCTGTCCCTTATGGCTTTGACACACACGTATTTCATCTCAACATCTCAAAATCTTTGTAGGATCTTGGTATTTTTACAGATTTGCTGACATCAAAGTCACAGCCAGGATCTTCAGCATTAAGGATGCATTTGGGGATCTGTAGCTGCCTAAGATGTGCAAGATCTCAGTAAGAACAATATGTTGTGCCAGCAATCAGAATATTAACCAAATTCAGCTTCATCAGGAAGTACAAATAGTCAGGAACTCAACTGAATTCAGTGGGATAACTCGGATGGATGCCGTTGCAACAAGCATGAAATCTGGTCCTATGTCTTTCTGTATTCTATCATGTTTAAACTTTAATAACAGTATAACTCATGATTTTGGTTAAGAGATTTTTAAGTCTTCCATTCTACTGACAATTTGTTAAATTGGATTTATGCACCAATCTTGAAAAGAATCATTCCATTTAATGGCAGGTTTGTCAAGAAAAGTACTGATTAATGTTCCTTCTAGATCAGAAAGGATTTTGATATATTTTTCTTTTACAATCTTAGTGGGAGAAGCTCGGGTACCCGTCAAAATGCATCTTTTGCTTTCTTTCATACCTGCTAAAAGTTGATAAGGCCTGTTTTAAGGTACAAGCTCCTTACTATAGTAAGGACTCGAATATGTTTTTCTCTCTGTATTTTGTTTTGCTCTTTCACCTGATCATAGAACCATAGAATGTCCTGAGTTGGAAGGGACCCACAAGGATCATCGAGTCCCGCTCCTGTCCCTGCACAGGACAACCCCACAGTTCACACCATGTGCCTGAGGGCGTTGTCCAGTCTCTTCTTGAACATTGACGGGTCACATAAAATTAACAGGGTTATATGCTACCACGGACAGCAAAATGCCCAGGGATGTCCATCTGGCTTAGAGGGCCACAGCAGCCAGGGCACACTCTTGAAGCAACATGCATTGTCCAAAAAATGGCTCTGGCCCATAGGACGGACACAGCTGCTCCTGCTGCCTGCAGAGGCCTGGGGGGTGAAAACTCAAGTCAGTGGGAACACTGTCTTTGATGTTAGTGACTCGGTATTTCATCTTCATGGGATAGTTGTATTTCTGGAGTTCCAGAATTGAATAAGGGAAAGAAAACCTCAAAACCAAATTTCAAATTTGTTATATAAAGTATAAGAAGATATTAATGCACTCAAACTGTTCAACAGTGTCACTTTAAAAAAAGCAAAATCCTAGCTAGCCTTCAAATTTCATTAAGTTGTTTCAAGTTGATCAAGAGCTCTTTTCGTTACACAGCAAAATTCCTTTTTGAAATTTTTGCTGCCTTCTTCTGTTGCCTTTTAGTTATTTGTCTATCCCATCTCTCTTCTCTGACCGTCTCTTAGCTATTTTGACTTGTCTTGATTAGATTCACCCTACAGTCTAATACTGCAACAATCTAGGCAGACATATAACTTGATGTGTTCCATTGACATTCTCAGAGCTAATGGGAGTAAATTAAGTTCATGCAAAAGCTTTACATGATCCAGATCCAAAATACCCCCAAGTGCAATCAATGCCCTGTAAGTGTTGATCCTTTTATTTCAACATGGGTAATCCTACAGCTTGTTTGTGATTATGTTTTATCTGTTTTGAATTGTTCTGCTCTTACTCAGTTATCATAAGTAAGTTGCCATTGTCTCCCAATCATCTTGAATTATCACCTTCTCTTTCATCTCCCATTCCTGAGACCTTGGAAAAGGATTGAGCGGGCGGGGGGTGGGGAGGGGGAAGGTGGGAGATGAATGGAAAGACGATTGTGTGTCTGATCATCTAGTCACAAAAAATTTCCCTAAAGTCCAGTTTGATTTCCATAATACTGAGGCTGCATTGTTTTGAATTTTTAATTATTTATTACAGTCATCAGAGTGTGGCAATGTGACTGACCTATTGCTTTTTAATTATTTTGGTTGCTTTTGATACTATTAACCATGACATTTTGCTGATCCAGCTACATTCTTCTTTTAGTTTTGGCCCCAAGATCACTCAATGTCTGTGTCCATCTCTGTCAACAGAAAGTCAGCTTCTTCTTAAAAGATCACTTTTGTCTGATTGTATCTGTTGCAAAAGAAGATTCAGGCCTCACCTCCAACTTGTGAATGAGAATTTGTGTTAGATTTTTCTCTTTCTTCTGGCATGGCATACGTTCCCAGTTCAAATACAATGCTAGTATCCTAGGTTGCTTTTTTTTTTTAATCTTGCTTCCACATGAAAAGGAGCACATAATAATTTCAATAAAGGAATGTCAGCAAGACAAGCTTTTATTAGTAGTCCCATGACTATTACAAAAGTTCATTACCTTTCCTCTACCTACTGATGAGAGGGGAAGAGTTTTGAAAGGAGGCAGGTTCACCAGTTACTCCTGGAAAACCCCAGGAGCGCGGTGCCACCAGCCCTTGGTGTGTGTCACTATTCAGTGTGTGGGTTACACTCTTGTTCTGCCTGTGTCAAAGATTATTATTAGCCTGTTCTACAAACACCTGTAAAATTCAATACCCTTTACACAGGACTTTATCAACAAAGTAGAACAAAGACAAGAGCTGGAAGAAACTGGGCTTTGTTAGTGAGGTAGAACAATCTGTTAAAAATCACTCACATTTCCATAACCAACCAGTGAAAAAGAAAGCCAGAACATGATGCTTCCCTGATGCTCATGAAGCATCTGTTCCTTTCTGGTTCACGTAGAACCATCACCTGGTAGCAGAACCTGGATCGGGTTTCAATTAGCTGTTGCTATGTGTTCATTTAAAACTTGTCCTTTCAGTTTGCCTGGCCGTGAAATCTTAGAAAAGAAGGTCTGAAGGAAAGATTTGAAAGAGGAAAAGGAGAAGACCTTATGGATCAACATAAGGAGCCCCAGACAACATAGATCTCCACAAAGCCTTTGGGGTGGGACTTATCTAACCAAAAAGCAATGCTGCTCCTCAAGTAGCAGTAGATAAGAAGAACTGTGCCCTAAAAGTCCATCTTTTTCTGCCAGGAGAAGCAGACAATGGAAACTAGCTCAGAGGAAAATACATACCTTGCAGACATCAAAGAGGGAGATGACACTGCAATGTCTGCTCTTGACACGTTTCCAAGAAGCAATATCTGGGGCAGAAAACAGTTCTTGGGGGAATGTTCCCTGATTGTCTTTTCCTGTTCCCAGGCAGGAACACTTTTGCCATCAATATGGTCCAATTTACCCTGGCAAAGGGAGATTAACCCTATACGATGGATACACCCACTCTGCACTGTCCTGCTCCACTGGGCTCTAAACTTGCCTGGTAGAGTGGATACAAATTCAGCTTTTCTTCATGTTTTGCAAACTGTTCAGTAGTATCTTTTAAAATCATTTTTAAAGTAATGTTCAAAATGCTGAGTTTAATTTGGTCCAGCCTTCTGATTTATTCTTTTTGTGAAGGGCACCCATTTAGCCCTAATAAGTGCTCTTTCTGAAGCTAAACATCTGAACTATTGTCCAGAGCTGACCCAACTTCTCTCTTCCCCTGCAGATACTGCCTGAAACCTGGTTGAACCATGTACTCATATCATGTTAAAGCACTGTCAGAATGTAAAGAAACTTCTCAGACATAAAATGCTGCTGAGCTGTTTAATGCATTGACAATATTAGTGACTGTGTCATGTCTAAATCCTGATTCCTTTAAGAAAATCACTGTCTCAAGCTGATTTTCTCTGGAGCTTCTGGCAGTGAGGAGAACACTGAATGTAGTCTTTGAATTTTCCTTTTCCTAAATGTTCTTCCATGTCCTATTACCTGTACATCTCAGAACACCAAATGCTTTTTCTCCTCTTTGTGGTATGAATAGTATTTTAAGGTGCATTTTTGCTGTTCTGCTGGAGAAAGCACATTAAAATGAACCCTCAAACGCAACCACCATGAAAGAAAAGAAAGACACAAATGATGTCCAACATGGTTAGAGCAACGATATCATTATTTACCAGTGGAGAATTAGTGGGGTTATGGATGAATCATTATGAAGCGCATGTTTTGAGCCATTTCCCACTTGTATAGGATGATTGCTGATAAAATATCAACATCAGTGATTACTGCAATCTTTACTTGCAACACCATCCCCACACTGCAGAATACCATTTTTGTTCAATACAAATTAAAAGTTGATGAGCAGTCAAGTGCGTAAAACAGGAATGCATTATATCTAAAAAGCTAAAATACCAAAATTTGCCTTATAAACTATGTGTGTTCCTAATCTAACTGGATCAAGACTTAAGCTGTTCCAGACAAAAATCTATCACATTTCATCAATGAACTCCAACATTGCTTTGGTTTTGCCCCCATTCCCTGCACAGAATCATGTAGACCTCAGTACGTGAACAGATGATGGCACACAGTTCCAGACACTTATTTTGTCTTTTGTCCTTCTATCTACTATAAAAATATATTGAATACATCAGTCTTTCGCAAAGACATAGGTTCCTTTTTTTTGTTTTGTTTATAGTAGATGTACCTGCTCTAAAGCAGGGAAATGCCTATGGAAATTATAACCTATAGAACACAATTTCCTGACAACAGAGTCTTGTACAACACTTATCAGATGTCCATACGCACATAACAAAAAGAGAAGGGAGGAGCAGAAAACAAGAGGCAGCAGTGTTAATGAGAACACCAAGCCAGTAAAGCACAGAAGGGAAGAAATGACAAGAAACTGCTCTGTGCTGTGCTGTCGTTACCGGCTCTGAAACAGTTTGCCCATTTGAGGCTCACAAAAAATTTGTAGCACTTGACCCACATAGTTCTTTCCACAAATCTGTGTGAGCTTACCTGGCTTTTTTCTAAATCAGTTCGAAAGGAGAGATATTTATAAATCTTATTATATCTACTTCCAGAAGGTTAGGGCAGCACGCAAATTCTCAGATTGTTAGTGATGAGTCCTTTTTATTACTGAGATTTCCAAACTATGAAAAGGTATGACTGAATGCTAAGAATGCTCCATAGTTTTGCCAGATTTGTATAATCACTATCTTGCTGTTGGACCACCCTCTTCTAAAGTTGCTTTCTGAAGTAGTTCTTTTTAATTGCGAACACACACATCCCCTCAGAAACAATTAAATGTGAATCTGTTCACAACAGCCAAATGTTAGCTATAAATATTAATGCAGAAGAAGGAAGAAAAAAAATATTAAAGATGCTACTGCTAGGTTCCTGGCAGGTCTTTTGGTTTACAGGAATTCATAGATGATGCAAATTCACAACTCTTCCAGATCTGTTTGAAATATAAAGGTTTTATTAAATTCCAGGGGGGAAAAAAAAAAAGCAGTCCCAATCAAGCCCATGGGAATTTTTCCATTGGCTGCACTCTGCCAGGACTTCAAATGGGTATTTAACCTGGCGAAGAAATGAGTAGAGACGATTGCAGGATTTCCTCCTGTTTGAACGTTCTCATTAGATGAGGCCTCGGTGACCTCTGGGTTGATGGGTTGTTCCAATGTTTAATTGCTTTGACCTTCGGGGAGTTTCTTTTCATGTCCAACATAACCTTAGGTTTTTTTAGTTTAATGTGACAAATTACTTCATAAAAACAGCCCTGGATATTTTCATTAATTCTGGACAAATTGTGTTACACATAAAAGATGTCTTTTTCACAGACGCTGTAACCATGCCAAATAGTCTCGTAATTGTTCCTTTTTAGCTACTTTGGTATATGTTGATACATATTTAGAGTAATTGGTGTGCTTTATAAAAGCATATAAATGATGATGTAATTCTAAGAAGGACAAGATCACAAAAATACACAATTTTGACCCTCTACTCAGTAAATTAAGCCTTCCCAAGGGCCACATTTTCTGAAAAAGAATCACCTATTCTGAGAAGGAAGCACGGTCCTTCTGCATTGCCACTGTGATGCTGGCAGAGCCACAGAAGGAACCGTGTTGGTGATGCAGAAAAGGTCCCGGCTGGCTCAAAAGCAGCCCTGCCCAAATGGGAGTTGTTTCTTCTAGATGTCTGAGAACCTGCAGAGAGGTCCAGCAGCTCCAGAGCCACTGGAAGTGCTACCATCAGCTGCTTTCCGCACAAGTCAAGTGTCAACTTCCTTTGGCACCCTGCGCCAAAGCATGTCAAGAAAAACATTTCAGAGTCAAAGTACACAAGTTTGTGGATGGTTTTCCTGATTTTTCCCTTCTAAACAAAGAGCATGGAGCTGCATTTGAAGTCGCCAGGTACCACACGGAATGTTTGCACCACCTCTGCCAGCTGACACCCCTACAAAGGGAGAAGGACCTGCCGTCTCACAGTAAATCCGATATAGCCAAATTTCCTCCTGCCGCAGACTAGCTTCTTCACTGACACAAAGTGTGCTTATGCCAGCCTGTAAGTATGGAAATGAGACAGTTAGCTGCGGGGTTTACACATGCGGATCCCCATTTGCAAATGTCACCTGTGAAAGACAGAGGCCACTCCAGAAAGTACAAAGCTCGGGATTGTTTAGGCAGAATGGAAAATGACACTCCAGCATTTACAATGGGATTTTTATTATCGATGTCACAGATATGATACTTGCTACTGCCATGCTTGAATTAGAAGAGACAAAGTAAACTGTTAGAAAGAAGAGGCCATTGAACTAAATACAAGTGTAACCCACATGCTTATATTGCAGCATTCGATTTCCCCTTAAGTCTCAGGAAGAAGGGGGAGACAGCAAAGAGGAGACCTGTGTTTCAGCTGAAATCTCTTATGTCTATACAGGAGAATAGGGCCTCACCAAAAAGCAGACAAAGAGTCAGAACCTGGTAGTTATTAGAGGTTTCATTACAGGAGAGTAGCTTTGCAATTCCCACTCACTTCCATTCCAATGCAGATCCCTCCAAAGCTGCAAGTGGGGAAAAAATTACAAACACAGGAGCTGGAAACATCCCTGACGACTGAGCAGCTGATGATGTGTCAGGACCAAAAGCTATGTTTGCTACATCCTACGCATACCACTGTTGATAGAGGTTCTGGGTCTTCAGATTCATAAGAAGCCAAGGAAATGGCCATCTCATGCCTCAGAGCCTGAAACTGGCTGTAAGAACCCGTAAGCATGTTTTCCTAGGAGAAGTTTGCATTAAAACTGGGCTGAGAAACCAGCCAGTCCAGGCAGTACTCACATGCCCATTGGCTTTTAGAATATGTTGGAAAGACAAAGCAACTGGTGCTGTATGATGAAAATGGGAGAATGGGCAAGTTTCTGAGTGCGTTGGGCAAAGAGAAAAATTGTCATGGGTCAGTCTAAGCTTTGTGGAAACTGCTTATAATAGCAACAATGTCGGGGGTGAGCAGGTTCTTTTAAGGAAATAAAAGTATTTTGAAAGCATTTCTAGTATTGATTACAGAAGACTGTGTTTGGATTCCTTCCCCACAAAGTTTGGCCCCTGAGGACTTCTAGTATCACAGATCAAAGGATTAACTCTATGACAGACACAGACAGATTATGGGATGTCTTGAAAGGCCAAAAATCTGGTCTCTCCTTCTGCAAAGCTCTGTACGAATTAGAGAGTGAAGCTGAGTTACCCATACTAAAACCTCAGTGTCTCCATCTCAGAGAGCCTCTCTAAACCCTATGCTGTCAGGAATAAGAAAGAACAGCAAAATAAGCCACTATGTGATTCAAATATTCCTAAGTGGTCACTGAAACACCCTCCTCTTGGCCACAAGGCTGCATTCTTCAACTCTGTTTGCTGCAGCATAAAAGACATGAGGTCATTTTTCTCACAAGTCTTACGAATAGAGACTGGAATTTCCTACAAGGTCTTCTTTTCTTACCCCCCTTTCCTCCCCCCTTTAAAAGCAACTCCCAGCCCACCAGTACAAGAGGGTTCACTGTCTGGGAGTTTTCTGCCCATGATACCTATAGCCTTAGAGGGGACCTAGTGGCCTCGCCAGGTCCGCAGAGCAATTTTCCGCCTTATGTGGAAGCAACCTGATCTCCTCTTCCTGCCACCCTACCTGGTGTCATCTAGCGACAGCAGATTCGGAAATGTCAGGAATAACAGATGCCATTTTCCTCTAAAGCCAAAGTTTTATGTTAAGGAAGAGAAGTGAATGATACATTGCAGGTATTTATAGCAATTAGACGCTGCCTGTAAGAACATGAGCTTGTCAGGAGGAGCAGTGACTGAAAGGCATGCAGACAGCTGCTTGATGAAGCAGTGTTCACTCAATGAAATCCGTACTGTCAGCATTTTTAAACAAAAAACAGCTCCTTTCGGATGAGACCTTTAGTGCTCAGTCTAGAATGAGCACAAAGCGGGACTTGGTTCCAGGCATCTTCCAATGCTTGGTATCTGAAACCCAGAGCTACCATTTTATATTGTTTTGAACCTGGATGTGGGTGTTTCATCACTTCTCTAAGTAGAAAAGGAACTGATCTGTCCCTGAACAACTACTTCTACTGTTTTGCCTTTTGCAGGATTAAGCAGTGTACTCCAAACACACTATAAATGAGTAGTATATATGTGTGAATGACTAGCCAGCCTATTAACAGTGCCCAGTCATGCCAAGTAGAGACTTCTGTGTCCAAACACTTCTCACACTTCAGCAAGGAAGAAGGGTGAGTCTTTTAGGATGCCGGGGCACTCCAGCTAGTCATCTCAGTCAACAGTAAACCACAAAACCAATTCATTGGAATTAATGACATTTCCACTAAAATGCTATGAATGAAAAAATACTTTAGATCGCAAATTCTTCAAGCTACCCCTACATTTTGAAATAAATGAAACCTTTCTTAATTATTCAAACAGTGTGTTTTTACTAAAATTTAGATTTAACTGAGAATATCTCATTGGAAGACACTAGCCTGAAGTAAACGGAGACTCACTAAGCAGAAGCCTGAGACCCAGCCCTGAAATCCTTTCTGACAGAAAGTTAGGGCTACTTTTCAGAATGCAAACAGCACTTGCTATTCTGTGTTTCTCAGTAACTCCCTGTATTTCAGTTCTGCTGGAGCAAGAAGGAAGCCTTACCTAGAGAGCAGGCCCCAGCTGGGATACATTTTGCAAGTTTTGCATACCATTATGAGGACCTAAATTGAGCCCTCCTGCAGTAACACAGAATAAGGAACTCCAGCATTGGAAAAAAAAAACACATTTAGATTCACCCAGATTTATATGCTTTGATCAAAAGCTGCCCCTTGTGCTTATGAGAATCTCATGTAAATATCTGCAAAGTTTCTCCTTTATCTGCTTTCATATTCCTCTGCAGAACAGCCTTTGCCATGTTATCTACAAGAACTGTGGTTTCTTGGGCTGCTGAAATCGTGGCTCAAACTGCTGAATATTAGTATCTCGTTATCCTTGTTCTTGTTAGCAATGTATCTATCTCCTGTTTCAGAGGCCGTGACCATATTTTATCTCTTATTTACGCAACAGCTATAAAAGTGGGGTCCTGCTGCATAACTGGTCTCTCATCTGCCATGATAATGAAAAGTATTATTTTTATTACCACTAGGTATTACTTAGCTACATCTTTCAAAGGACACTGCCAAGGTTGGTCCAAAGTTTAAATCTCACAGAAGCAGACTTTTACAAAACATATGTCTGAACAGAAATGTTGCCATTGATTTTTTTAATTGCAAGTGAAAACAGTCGTATTTGATGAAATAACCATTCCCCTGAACTTTCCACCCTAAACCTGAAAACCTAAAAGTGAAAGTGACTCAAACACAGGAGAATCTGGCTTCATTGATTTCTATTGTCCACGGTGAGAAAACACAACCAGTAAGCAAAGCAGAAAGAGTGACAAGTAAATTGGATTTTTAAAAATTCTTTCACTTTTAATAATGTTAAGGTGGGATTTGTAATGGAGGTAAAGGCATTTGTTTGCTTGTGATGCAGGAGCTGTAAGGTGACAGTGTCCCTTTAAATACCTTCCCATTGTAGTTTATTTGCTCCAGGAATGATGGCAGTGAAGTTCACACTGCAAGTACTCACAGCTCCTGAAGAAATTAAATTTGCCACAAGCTCCACATTCTTATTCAGAGAGACCTTTTGCTTTCAGATAACACCAAAACAAGTCTCTTCCCCTACCCATCTCTCCCTCTGAGGGAGGTGGAACCCCCTGTGCATTCCAAAGGGATGCTTGGGCACACCCTGACTCACCCACTGAGGAAGGAAAATGAAGATTCAGGCAGCTCAGGTGGGGCTGGGTGTGATGCCCTTCTTTCAGCATTGCAGGGTTTCCCATCCAAAGATGAAAGCCCAGAGGCTTTGGTGACACAGCCCCCATGGGACACCCGAGTGGGAAAATAGACTTTCTGCCTTCCCACAAGCCAAGGAAAAGCCTTCCCGGCTGTTGATCTTGATAGTAATTTGGCCCTCATTTTGCTCAGAGACACCTTCTTTGGAAAACTGCTTAAGTTTTACCAAAGAGGAGCCTGAACCAAAGCTGAGAGACGATGTCAGGATCTGGCTTGCTGTGGTGAGGTATGTCAATTATTTAAGCTGATCAAAACTGTCATGGTGGGATATGAATTACTGTACCACACTGAAAGTTTGAATTCCGTGCAAATTGTTCATATTGTTCGGGGCTTTTGTCATACTTTGCATACTAGTACATTAAATGATGTTTCTGTAAAAATGCGAGGCTTTTCAATGCCAGAATTGTTCATGTCATAAATGCCTGAATAAAGCAGCAGCAAAAATCTATAAACAGACAAAAGCAAATGCCTTTGCTTTCATTCATCAGCATGTCTGGATAAAAATCACCTTTCCTGTTTAATGTTTGCCCTCCATATTTTCAAGTGTAAAAATTTGTGAAAAAAAAAATGCTGTGTAGCAGCTGGCCCATTTAAGGAGGTGATACTTATTATTCAAATGATTACACGAATGGCTAAAGGTGATGCATTATTCCCTATTTTCATTTGTGCAGCATAGCTTCAGCATGGTGATGAACTGTGTCAACCAGGAACCTTGGCTGCCTTCTATTGGAGAAAGCCCCTCAAAGATCTTTGATGTGACAACAAAACTGGGAAATATTACTGACTCACAGCCTTTAAGCAATCAAGAAGTGATCAAAGCAGTGACTCAAGAATTCAAGGGAAAAATTACATGCTCAGGGAAATGAGGAAAGCTTATTACCGACTGATATTCAATAGAAAGGCAACTGAAAGTCTAATTTTGTGAAATATGCTTTTAATTGGTATTCACCGACTTATTGTATATTACTTATGTAAAAAGCAGCTTTTAATTCTCAAAAAAATGAATGGTTCAAGATTCCAGTCATGAAAGTGTGGGGTTGAAACACTTTGTCCCATTTCAGCTATGGCCAACTCCTCCGTAAAATGCAGGGCAGAGAGAAGCCAGAGGTCTTCAGAGTTCACTGCTGCAACCTCAGCTTGCGAGTCACCAGCCTGACCCAGATTTGTCCTCTGCTGGAAGGTGAAGGGCTGGTGAGGGCATGGAGGCATCACTCAATGAAGTGCCTGTACCTGCAAATTAGGCAGGGGCAAAGCCCGAACACTGCTGGGCAGGTCTCTGCAGTGTTTGCTGTTGGCACGACCATGCCCCAGGTCACCTGCCAGTTCTGAAGGTCACAGAATGCTCTCCACCCTGGCACAGCCTAGGATGTGAAGGCAAGGCAGCTGAGAGCACCCTGTTTTCAGAGGGAGAAGAGAGTGCAGCTCTCTGAAGCCACCCTGTGCTGCCTACCCTGACCCGTCTCACTCAGTGCTGGGTTTGGCTTGGATTTTGTATGAAGGCATGCCTGATTTTCGGGAAATCTCGGATCCCCACAGTGTGGCCATTCAAGTAAGATGGTGTGTGAAACGCAAAAGCAAAGCTCTGACCTCAAGCACAGAAGTGCATCCGGGGAAGCTCCAGTCAGCTCTCCAAAGTCAGTGGGATCTGGGCATCCAAGCACACCAGGGAATCTCCAGCAACACATGCTAACATGTCGATATGTTGCTGTGGTGCTCTCCTACATTCTAATTAAGTCTAATCACCATATTGCCAGTTTCCCAGTGTAGCTGTGCCCTCACTGGGTCTGGGATATGTCATGGGTGCTCACCAACCTACCCTTTCCTCACTACCTGGGACCCCAGGTGTGCAGGAGGCACTAAGGGGACACACTATGGAGCTCCATGCAGCTGTAGCCACTGAGACAAAGTCACACTCCACCAAGAACATTTCCCTCACAGTGAGATTAGAGGTGGGACAGGGGAAATTCACCTGATAAGCGTCAGCATATTTTTGCCTTTGTTGAAAATACCTGTTTATTTGCCTGGCAAACTGTTCCCTCAGACTAGCTACATACAATTTTCATGCACCTTGATGAGAAGACTAGCAACTAACTTATTTTTTGGCTGTCCATTGATTGCTTGTCAGGCATCACTATATATAAAATACCTTGAATATGCCAATGATCAAGCGAAAATTGAAGCTACTTGTCTTGATGTTACACTCTATTCCCACTAGACTCTATTTTTTAAAAGATCTCAAATGCTGCAAAATAAGAATTGTACATTTTTAGTGAACACTGAGAGGATGATCCATACTGACAGGCATTCACTCGCTATCTGCCATAGGTAGCCCAGCATTAAGGTATAAAGCTTCAGGGCACTGAAAGGATTTGATCTAATCTTGTATTATAAGAAGCATCCAACATTGTACATTCTCTTTTCCAACACAGACACTTATGTACAGCCTAAGGGCCCAATCCTGCTCCTCTTGAAATCAGTCGGAGTTTTTGCCTTTGCTTCAGCAGCAAAGGGAGAGGGAGCAACTTTTGCAAGGGCGTTAATGATGGCTGGTGCTTCAGTCTTTCCATCCAAATCTTTATTTCATGGGAGAAGGCAGACATAACAGTGCTGAAAATGCTACCTGCATCATTAGAGCAACCTGACTTCTAGTTCTTTTCTGTCAGCTAACTTCACTTCCATTGTTCTTCCTTGCCAAAAATCTGGATGTGGGTGCATTGACTGGTGATCTGGTTTAGGGAAAGGAGAGTTTTTTTCAGCAGAAATAGAGTTGTATGAACATGAAAAGATTTGATGTTCTTGTGTGAGTCATAGAAACAAACACATTGACTACACTAGATGGACACCAACGCTGCATGCAAGTACTCTCAATACCTAAATATTTCTTGCAAGCAGTTGATTAATTATGCTTATTGAAACAAAGCACAAATACATAAGCTAGTGATTAAGACTTAAGAATACCTTTCGCTTTCTTTCCCATCTTGTTAGCCAACAAAATGCATTTATTGTATTCTATCATCACCATCCATAGTAGCACATCAGACTTTAAATTGAGAAGATATGTTACAGATACTATGCATATCTGCAGAAACTGAGAAACATGAGGACTTGGCTTAATACAGGTTTTCTCTGTCTGATCATTTCTAATATAAACATTGGAGCACTCATATGACAAACCCTGGGACTCATCCCACAATGTTGGTAATCTTTTCTCTTACATCCCATATTGGTAATCCTTTCTCTTACAAGTAACACAAGTCCTTAGAAACTGACTTATAGCTGCTTGCAAGAAGCACTCATCTTTTTTCCATCATCTGGAACTACAGGACTGCAGTCAAAAATATAGAATCAAGAATATTGACCAATATTAAGGACTATGTCAAATACTTTTGATAGCCTCAAAAACAGAGGCAGAAATTAGATGTATAAGCTTGAAGAAAACAATCCAAAAAGGTCTGGTTTCATACTGCATTATCCATTCCTGGCTGGCTGTAAGTAGCAGAGTCTGATCCTGCTATGTCTTATTCATTTGGGTAATCCCTTTGACCCTAGTCATAGATACATTATTCTGGCTCAGGATAATCTCCAAGTATCAATCTGAACTGATGCTTATGCTCTTGAACACAAATGTACGTTTTCTATTTCTTGAATCTCAGAGCTGCAATAGTAAGCAGGACGTCTTAACATAATATTTTGCCTTAAGAAAATTATCCAAGCACGTCCCACCAGATCTGACTCTTAAAAAGAAAAAATCCAGGTGGCTCAATTTGGAAAGAAACTTTGGATTTGTTGTAGTTCTCTTTCCGTGCGCTTTTTTTCCCAAAGGCAGACATTCATACACATATAATTCCCTCTTCTTGTCACTGGGCTTCTGGGTCAGTGAGCATTCCTTTGCTGTAGTGTTTTTCAGATGAAACTCCAAGAGAAACACTGTCCTCAATGATGGGTCGGATACAGAAGAGGAGGATGGGCAAATATTCTAAGATTGGCCTGGATTCTTGCCAGACGCAGAAGAAAAGAGCCTTTGTGTCTGGACATCTGAAGGCCAGGCATAAACATGTTAGCCGATACTTAACACCCAAAGCCAGAGCCAAAACCGTTAGACACCCTGAATAATCCTCACTAGGCCTCCTTTGGGTTTCAACTGCCCATTACAATGGGGCGGTCTCCTCCAATTACCAAATGTATTCCTTCTAAAAACATCCTTACAGGAACTCCCAAAATAGCAGCTATTAAAAGCAAACAGCCTGTAATTCATTGACATATGCAAACCTTGTAATGTTTTGCTGGAGACAAGTTGCAACTTTTTGTACCTACAAGACTATTTATGCATTTTTAATAATTACCCTTGTATATTATGTGATACAATTCCTTTAGGCATTTAGTTAAGAGAAGCAACGGAATTCACATTCAAAAGAAACTGTTAGTTTTGCTGCAAGAAGTGCAGCTAATTTATGTAGTGAATTTTTTATACATTTTTCCCCTGATTTCTCTTCCCTGCTGTCCTCTTCCCCCTTTCTTCTTCACTACGTTAAGAAATTCTGATGTGCCTGCAGCAACATCCACTGGTGGGGAGTGTCTGCAGCGATGCCAGCCCCGGTTTGCCGGCAGTGGAAGCCAGTAATGTGTGCTGCTTCAGCAATCCTATCTCCCTTATAAGCCCCGCTGGGAATTGCCTTACCCTAGGGTTCTCTCTAATCACATACCTTCTGTGAGCTGGCGGGTTCCCTTGTTGCCTGATAGACAGTAATCCCAATCCCATCAGCTCTGCACAGAAAACTGCACGAGGAACTCTTTCCTGCAGATCAAGAATAAAGGCGCTTTCACGACCAACACAGTCCTGCGAGCTCTGACTTGTATTCAAGCTCAAATTCCCAGGTTGTTTGCATTTTGGCTAACGCTTCGGCTCTAGATTAGGATGAGCTGATCACAGTGTCAAGCAGGGAAACTCAGGCATGGGGCTGGGCACGTTGTGCCTGCATTTCCCACCGTCGGCACCGGGCACACGCGATTTGGGAAAGTAGAGCCTGAACTAACAGCACAACTTGTCAAAGCAATGTAGATTGTAGCAACAAGCAACACTTGACCTTCCTCGGGGATAAAAAGTAAAGAATTAGTTTCTTCCCCATCAGACACCAAAGAACCAGATCCTCAGCTGTGTAGCTGCATTGATTTCACCCATTTATACCTGCCAAAATCCTGCTCCTCCCCTCCCTTTTTATTAGACCAACCAAAGAAAGCCAAGTCAAATACTTTGGTGTTACTGCTGTTTGACAGCAGTATATATACTTGAGGAGAGGTTTTCGAGTCAGCTGTTGCAGATACTATGCTTAAGGAAAATGCAAAGAAAACCTATTGCTTATCACATGCAGGTCACAGTTCTTGCACAGCAGCATTTCCCCTTGGCTTCAGCAGGCAGTTTGTCAAATCAAGGACTTCGTCTTCCCATTTTAAATTAGCAGTAGATAATTAGGAACTGCCCACAATTAAATATTGATGTTAAAAAATAAATAAATACCGACACTTCCCTGTTTAGTCTGTAAGGAGAAGGCTTTGCATCAAAAAACACAGGATACATGAGAATGTGAATAGTAAAAAGCTCATAACAAAGAAGGATAAACTCTTCTTGGTTTGCTTACTGGATTCATTTGTTTCTCTGTACCTGAGAACCTATACAAATAAGTGGGATAAAAAGCCAACTTATACCTTTATATCAGCTATAACTTGCCAGTTCTTCAACCAAACCTACTGGAACACAAAGGAAAGGGGTAAGATGTACACAACATGCGCACTGAGTAGGCTCTTGTCTCAACAAAACTGCTCCTCAGCTCCTACAGCTGCAGTAGGAAAAGCCTACCACTAAGAAAACCAGCATGTGGAGTGGATCTTTGGCTGCAGAGCACACCTGCTGCCACAGGTATGCCCAAGGTAGTTTAAGTATCCGAAGAAAAGAATCCCCAGAAGGCAGCAGAGCAAGAAGCACCTAAGCCTGTCTCCAGTGCACGTGGAAGCACTTGGACTCTGCAGGACCCTCACTCAGTCTGGTGTTGGACTGCCTGTGCCTGTGCCACACAGGATGCTTATGTACAGATATATGTGCCCACAGCCCTCGTGCAGCCCTAAGCAGTGGTTTGGTAGGGTCGCCAGGTGGCTGGGAACCCTAGGAAAATGCAGCAAATCTCCAAACTGTTCCTTAAGAATTTTTCTAGGCAGAGAAGGAGAAGGAACCATGAAGTCACAATTTTTGTGTGGCCTGAAGTCCTTCATGGGAGTCCTCTCCTGGAGTTGGGTAATTCTTCTCAGACTTCCTAGCTCCAAAAAGTGCCAAAGAACTTCCCAGACAGTTTTGTGAATGCTCTAGTTTGGTCTCACAGGAGAGCAGTGGGAGATCCTGGTTCCACCCTGCCTGAGCACATAAAGCTACTAGATTGAAAGAAGAATTATTTCTCCCTGACCTCATCTCAGTCCCATAGAAAAGCTCATTTCCTGTGACTTTACATGCCAGAGTTGGGGAATGGAAATATAGCATTGTTTCAGTGTATCACAGTGACTCTCTGCTTGTAGCAAAGTTATTTTGAGTAGAAAAAAGACTTCAGGGTAAGTAAGGTTTACCAAAACAGTAGCAGCAATTCATGCAACAGTAACGATTCAGTGCAAAAGTGCAAGATCATACCCATTCCTACCTCTCACGCTTTGGGGAACATTCACCAGCAAGAGAAATTTAGGTGCAGAATCACTGAACTAAGGTCACTTTCATTCATTTTATGAGCCAAAATTATTGTCTCAAAGCCTTCTGAAGTACTCAGATGCTCAGGGTACCTTGTAGTGCTGTCATCCCAATCTGCCACTAGGGAGAAGCTGGCCAGGGTGTCCCAGCCAGTGACGCTGGCTTTATCCCGGTAAGCTTGACGAGTTGATTTTGGTTAATGGACCAGACTTGCTTCTGGCACCATCTCACTCACCCAAGTATCACATTCCTCCAGAAGCCCTTAGAGCTCAGTCACACAGCAGCTTAATGGCACAGTGGATGTTTATTTGGGATGGCAACTTTCCCGCACGATTCAAGAGATATAAGGACGTAATTATTCATGGGTTTCTTTGTGTGACAAAACTATTTAGGAGGGATTGCAGAGCGATAAACACGACCAAGGGAGGAGGGTCCTCCTTTATTTCCCCAGCAAAATGGAGCCATTACACAGCATGTTTTAAGCCTTTGTATTTCTCATTAACCTTAACATTTGCCCTCTTGCACCCACAAAAAGCACCATGATGTAGACTGGCAGTATCACTCCTGTCCTAATACCTCACTACAGCTTATATATATATCTTTTTTTTTAACCTCTCCCTCTTGAGCCAGATTTAAGCCTCTAGTAGGCTTCATGCAAACACCTCTGCAAGAAAAGCAGGACAGCTGAAGAGACGGGCAGGAGACTTATCAAATAAACTTTCCATTTTATTTACAGTTCAGGAGCCCTGACGAATGACACACACTTATGGTTTGGGATCACTAGCAATTATTGTAAAGGTGAAAGCAGATACTGCAAATTTAACAAGCCTTTTGTATGAACTAATTGCATTAGAATACATTAGTAAGGGTGCACATTGTAGGTTTTATGTTTCATTGGAAAGGTCATCCTAGATTCTGGTTGAATAGTGAAAGAGAAGAAACCATATTAGCAGTGTATCCAGCAAGTGTCTCTAGGATGAATTTCTTTCAGGTCATTTGCATTATTTGATTGTAGCTGAATAGTTCTGCCTCTGCTAAGCAAGTAGGGGAAGACCTACGGTGACAATAGGGGAAGTTCAAAGTCTTTGAGCCTTATTAGAAGGCTCATTTTCTGCACTCATTTTCATGCACTCATTTCCCAGAACTAGGCTAGCAGCTGTATAATCAGGACAGCAAGTTGACATTCCTCCTGTAAAATACGAACCCTCAAGGAAAGTTGCTGTTAGTTTTCAGGAGGCAAGAGGGTTCCTGCTTCTTCAGAGGTGTGACACCCCGTTGTGCCACAGCATGAAGTCCCCCTACTGCTATATCTGCAAACGATTCGTGCCTGCTGCCTGAGCCAAGGCACACCGGGAGGATATGCACTAGCAGAGGGTTTCTGAGCAAACCCAGGGTCCGACCCGAGCCCCGCTTCAGCCACCTTGGGTGTCTCCAAACACCGTGCTGGGTACAGTCACTACACCAGCTCCCTCAGCCCACAGGACTCTGGTGGTGGTGGCATCACCACCCAAACTGGCCGCAGAGGGCACAGGGGTGGTAGCAGCAGAGCCAGTGTTTGGGGAAGGCAACAGGATCAGGGCAGTCAGCAGGTTCCTGAAAGAGATGAAGGAGTGGGGAAGCTGGGCCCATAGAGACACAAATTTTTGGCTCAAAGGGAAGATTCCTCTCCCCAGTCAGGTAGAATTTCTGGGTAACTATCTTCCAGTGCTGCCTCAGCCCATGGCTGCCGCAATGGGACTACGCATCAGCCACAGAAGGGCAGTGACCCTCTCCATCCAGACATTTGGGACATTTGTGGATCTGACAGTATAAAATCTTCTGGTTATGCCCTGTACATCTCCCAGGATCTCTAGTTTAACTAACACGTGGACTTAAACCAACCCTCCATAAAAGCTCAGCATGCAAAACACAGGAATTTGTGTCACATAGGCTAAGCAATGCCAGCAGGGCTAGGAGAGAAGGTAAATGGATGTTCCCAATGGCTCTCATCTTCCCCAGACACCTCTCTAGCATGTAAATGGCACAGACAATGCACAGCACCCTCTGGGAAGGTGTAGTGGCATTTACTCTGTCACCAGCCACCTTTGCTCTGAAAAGAGGTGGCTTCTACCCATCTGCCATCCCCAGAAGATGTAAAAGAGAGGAGCATATGGTTTTGAGAAAATAATAGATCTCCATATCTCAGCTTGGTAAAGCTATTGACTTACTGTCTGACCTCCAGCCAGACATGTGCCCTCCATCTGCCCTGCTCAGCCTCGCTGCGAGACAAGCAGAAGTGACTCTGCTGCAGAGTTGCTGAATTTGAGTTTAGCTTGTCAAAGCCACAGCAGCTGGTCACCCCTTTGATGCTGACAAGCTACACCAAGGCCCATTTCAGCCAGCTCATAGTAGCTGAGCTGCTCCTCCCCCAAATTCAAATTGGCCGTGGGGCTCCCAACAGCTTCCCAAGCCCCTGAACATGGGGAATACAAGACCATAGTGCAGCTGCCACAGGGATGAGCTGGGATTCCCTGGGCCATGTTGCTCCCCTTCCCTGGCTCCATAGCCCAGTCCTCCAGTTCCTGCAGCCCCACAGGTTCATTGCAGCTGCTGGGACTGCATGCTCAATCCTTGCCTATAGCTCCGTTATGCATATGCTTTTATGCAAACACAACCAATGAATCAACCCACTCCATGATGTATGTCACCTCTGGCAGGATTAAAACTTCAGGTCAGCATAGTCCTTGTGCATTTGGTCATGGAGCCACCTCCCGTGCAGCACTTTGCTCGATAGCACACCAGGTAGGAGATCTCTTGGTGTGCAGAGGAGGACTAAGCCCCACTATAAACCAGAGACATCCCAGCCTTCCAGTACTGAGGCAGCAAAATCTTATCATGGGAATAGTAAATATTGTCCATCCTTCATGAAAGCTGCGCCCAAATAAACATTTTTTACATACTCTATATTGAGAACATCATACTTCAAATCTTAGTGTCCCATAATTTGCATATTGAATTCCAGGGAGGATATTAGACGGAGTGTATGCCACAGCTTCCGTATCCATCTACTATATCCAAAGGACGTGGCAATCATCAGATAAGTCCTAATAATAGCCATATTTTAAAGCCCATTTTAAATATTTAAAAATATAATCTGGAATAAAAATGAAGTGTGAAACGTCCATATTAATAATATTATCATCAGCCATTACTAAAGTCAAAGACTTGAGTTTTCATCACAGTTACAGTTCCGTTAATAGCTTTATCCTGACAAATGCACTGAAGAACTCTATTTTCTTCCATTAACATTTTGGTCCACTTAATTTCTTTTCATAGGGAAGTAAAAACTGAAAGTGCTGCAGGGGTGGTGAAAACCTCAATGTCTCACCAGGTCTTACTGGCACAAATGCCCTGAAGCCATCCTTGGTCCCTTCTTGGTGCCATTGAATTGGGCTCAGACAAACCCTATTGCTCACCCACTGGACTGTGGATTCATTTTCTTCTTCCCCATCTGACAGGAATACATGCATCTTTTAATTGTCCTCCAGACCCCAGTTTCTTGCTAAATTAATCGTCATGAAACTAATATATATCTGGAACTTGAAAAATACTTTTGAGCACCTTCCTCTGTGACCAGTGCTTGCCAACTCTGTCACCCCTTTCTTTATTGACTGTACCCCTCTTTGATCGTGGTGTTTCTCTCCAGTTCAGTAGGAAAGGAAGAGAACAGTGCTCCTGACTGCTGTGTGTACAACATGGATGAGGAAGGGGGGATTCATACTGGAGGTACGTGAGTTAAATATTAATTATGTCAATGTCTTTACACAGCAACAAAGTAAATATATAACTTTTAACAATGTGTTTTGAAAGGTCATAAAAATACATTAAAACGCATCAAATCAATAACAAGAATTTCAAACTACTCTCAGAAAAACCTAAATAGCTACATTTACGAATGATAACCATTGGAAAGAACTTCATATAAAATCATTTCTCACTTCAGTATCCTCTCATGATCTGATGGAAAGATTTTTCAGCTCTGAAAGAAAATTATTTGTTTGTAATACCAGTCTAATACTATTAGTTATATCGATTCATGTTATACTATAAACTGGTGAAGTTTTCAAAGCCTTAGAACTGCACAGCTGATGAAAACCTTTCACTGAAGCTTTTGCCTGGGCAAGGTGCAGAGCAGGGTCCCCCAAGTGGTGTATATTTTGCCAGATTATGATTAATCGAGTCATGTAATTATTACTATAGATTAACAGCAAGCATTTATGTTGCTTTAAATGGTCTTGAATGTTTGAAATAGCTTTACCAGTCCCTCAAAAACTTGAGCATGTTTCCTTCAACTATTCTACAATTCTGTTTCTCATACTGTTCTCATACTCTTAGGAACGCAAATTTCAACACAATTTGGCCCAAGTCAAAATCAAAACCTGATTTTTAGCTGGTACCCTTTAAAAAAGAACATTGGTTGAACCTTCCCATTGATAGAAATAAGCTTTGGAACAGACCATGCAGCTCCCACCTAGATTTTAAAACTCCGCAATTGCTGAATCCAGTTTGTTTGAATAAATACAATATTCTTGGTTAACATGAACACATTTATCTGGAACATGTTTCCATGGAACACTTCCAAAGGCAGCATATTCCTTGTCTCTCTTGCATAAAGGAAAAATGCAAAATGCAAATTCAAAACCTCCCTGACTTTCCCATAGCTTCCTATAGTACCAGTGCAGAAAATGTGCTGCTCAAGATCTTGTACCCCTCGTGCCCCAAAACAGACATGAACCCCAGAGGCGCTACACTCTTTGCAGTCGCGCTGCAAAGGTGGATTATTTTAACTTCAAATTTCATAGACTGAAAAGGCAACCCCAAGTGTACCTGTTTCTTTGAAGAGTTTAGACTCTTGGTTTGTATTTAAAAAAAAATGCTTAAAATGAACAAAAAAAATCCTTAAAATCTAGAAGATGAACAAAGTAGAAACACTATTTAAAGTGATGGATCATGTAAGGTAATCACTAAAGTCTCTCAGACTGTAAAATAGGATTACACACCATTTCTTCTGGGTTTTTTTCTCTATCGGACGCTGCAATATCAACTGCTGTAGTCCCAAATTTAGCCAAACACTGCAATTATCAGATGTATTCAGTTGCGAAAGCTTTTGTTATTTTTATGGTTGTCTGATGGTATACGGTTCAATCATAAAAGGGCAAATGACAGGCGGGTGTAAGAAATGAATTTTCTTCTTCTTACTGACATACCAGGGAAGGCCCCCTGCTGTAATATGGAAAATCTTTTATGCAAAAGAGCACAGCAACTTACAGTGCACAATCACTATGCAGACTTTCATTTGGGTAGTTTTTTTCCAATTCAGTTGAGGAAAAGGAAAAAGAGATGTCCTTAAAATCAAGTTTAAAAGTTCAAAATTGATTTTAGTGTTAGTGTATATTTATAGGTTTAAGGATATAGGGATTAAAATGCAATCAAGCTGCATCTAAGTATGAACGTGCCCTCTTTAAATGGCGCTGTTTTCCTGGTGATCCTGAGGCCATCGCAGTGAATAGTTTTTCACACACAGCTGAAGCGAGGTGAGAGGCAGAGAGGGATGCTGAGTCCAGCAGGATGCGGGCAGGGCCATCACATGTTGTGTCTGCTAGAAAAACAAAGAGAAGACTGTACGTACATTTTAGGTATGCGTTTAGTATTTATACTCCTATTTCTGAGCACAATGCAAACATGAAGCTGTATATAGACAAATCAACATTCCTGCAGGATTTAAGTAAAACTGCATTTGGAATAAATAAACTCTCCTTTCCTTTTCACAAAGGCCACTTTACCTCCATCTGGCAATAAACAAAGGTCTTAAAGAGAGCATAAATTTAGTGTTTGCCTTTTTAAGGCTATAGCGTAAAGTGGCCTTACTGCAAACAAGAATCACTCAGACTATCCGCAGTGCTTTTGAATGAAAACTGGAATGGCATAAAGACTTATTATCCACCAAAAGATACATGAAACCCACCCTTTGGCTCATGTACACTGCTCAGCTGTGTGAACCAAAGGTGGTGACTTGGAAGCAGGAAGAAAATCTGCCCATCGTCCCCTATGCGAAGGGTGATGGTGGGTACCATGGCAATGCCTGACCCTAAAAGCACAAAGTGCCTTCAAAAAGAGCTGCACTCAGGCTCCCCTCCCTCCTTTCCCAGGCACAGAGGCTGCTGGCAAGGCAGACAGGTGTCACAGGTGGGAGGGAGTAGCCATGGCTGGCTAAGAGATATGGGGTCATGGAGTCCATGCTGGGAGCCCTTATACCACCACCACCAACCCCACATTTCCCACAACCATGACTCCCTCCCAGGAGCTCCTCAGATATTCCCACTGGGTGTGGCGTGTCTCCAGCTCTCCAAAGGAGAGGTATTTGGGGCTGTGAAGAAGCAGGGTCTCTACCAGGACCTTTCATCATTGCCCAAATGCTCTCAGGAGGAGAGCACTCAACAGAAGAGTGAGGGGGGGTCCTTCTGAGAATGGCCAAGAGATGGGGAAAGGATTGCCTCCTTCTTCCTCCTGTCACTCCCCATACCTCAAAATTAGAATCATAAGAGTCATAGAATGTCCTGAGTTGGAAGGGACCCACAAGGTTCAACTCCTGTTCCTGTATAGGATAACCCCAAAATTCACACCATGTGTCTGAGGGCGTTGTCCAGTCTCTTCTTGAACACTGTCAGGCTTGGGGCTGTGACCACCTCCCTGGGGAGCCTGTTCCAGTGCTCCACCACCCTCTGGGTGAAGAACCTTTTCCTAATGTCCAACCTAAACCTCCCCTGGCACATCTTCCTGCCATTCCCTCAGTTTCTGTCACTGGTCACCAGAGAGAAGAGTTCAGTGCCTGCCCCTCCTCCTCACCTTGTGAGGAAGCTGTAGACCACGATGAGGCCTCCCCTCAGTCTCCTCTTCTCCAGGCTGAACAAACAAAGTGACTTTAGCTGCTTCTCACATGGCTTCCCCTCCAAACCCTTCACCAACTTCATGGCCCTGTTGTCGGTGAAAAAGAAGATGAGATAGGGTGGGGTGAGATTTTTTTCTGGGATTTCTCAAGTCAAGTGACTCTTCAGCTAAAGGGAAAATGGCCAAAATATTCAAGGTAAGCATGTCACTGCAAAGCTTCATGAGCATGGCAGTGCCTCACACACCGGTGCTCCCCTGAGAACTGGTCTCGCAGACCCAGTTGTATCACTCATGGATCTTCACAGGTTCACAGTGCAGCCCCAAAACAGGGAAATACAGTGCACAGAGGGAAACAGAGGTTTGCATCCCCAAACTACACTTCCCATCAGGTACTATGAAAGCATTTCCAGATCAACTGTGGGGTCACATTCAGCTAAGATTTTCCATTTAAAAAAAAGAAAAAAATTATAAACATCTATTTACACGACAGATTTTTCCAGGAAAAACATATATGTTTTTCTTCCAAACATCTATCTATTTAAGAATCCATATTTCTACTGAAAAACTGTCTCAGTGGAGAATCTCTTTGAATTACAGAAAACTGAATAAATCCCAACAGCAAGACATTCTGTGAAGAAATATTTAGTTTCTTAGGAAAAAAAAATATACCCTTCAATAACCAATGACTAAAATTCAGCAGGACTAGTTCCAGCAAGTGCAAATCAGCTATTGATTTCAATGACTCTACGTCAATTTACCCCGGTGAAGTTCTGGCCCACTGAGCTCAGGGAAACAAAATGTCACCTTTACTTTCTAAACACTCTTTCTCAAACCATATTCCCCTTGTAATAATGTGTAGCAAGTGTTTAGCTCAACATGCCTCTTATAGTTTCTGTTTGGGAGATGATTTTTCTTTTTAATTTCTCTGTCAGGCACACTTATTGAAGCGCACATGCTTTAGACAGATGCAACCTGCGAAGAAAGGTTTGAAAGACAGTGATTTATTTATGAAATTCCTGGATGAGAGGGTGAGGTAAGCCACACAAAAATTTTAAAGCTTCTTACTACTATAAGGCATATATGTAATATATGTAAAACATGCGAAGGGAAAGCATTGCGAATATTTGGCAAAGTGCCTGCACAGGGCAGAATTGCAGTGGGATGAAAGGGGCAGCAGGTGAGGAAAAAACTGTAAGGACGAGCTCTGCTCTGCCTTTAAATTCACTTTGCTACCTCAGGGCCAGCAGCATCTATTACATGCGCTTTATACATACGTCAAGTTTTGATTCGTGTGTGTTTTATACTCTGTGGTCAACACAGCGATACAACCTGAAGCTCCACAGTGGGCGCAGAGCATAAATTAACTGTAAGAAAAGTCCCTGCACTAAAGTGTTTCACTCCTAAATAAATTCCTGTCCACATCAAAATCCGTTGCTCTAAGTAAGAGGTGCTTTAAATTGCAGATGACTCCCACTGAGGTGGGTGCACTGGTGTCTTAGGACAACTGACATTCACTGGGGACAATTATTTGGCTGCACAAGCTTGACAGCCACCCGTGCCAGCACTCCAGGGTGAACATGCAATCCCTGTGAGAAGCTGCTTGCCCTGGCACTGCAGAAAGTGAGAAGGTCAGCAGACGCGCTCTGGCAACACGCTGTGGGAAGACGGATGTCTCCCAGTCCATCTCCCACAGTTCAATGCCCCTATAACAGAGCCAGCTGAAGAGAAAGTGCTTTCTAAGTGTGTGCAAGCAAGGGACTGGGAGGAGGCAATGGGACCAGGTTCCCCTTGCACACTATGGAGTGAATCACCAGAGACTGTCCATACCCACTGGAATAAAGTAATTGGAGGTCACTGATGTGGAGAGGAAAAGCACCAGTTTCATGCAGATTGCAGCTAACAAAACAAACTGAATGGTGAGAGAGAGAAGGATGCAGGGAAGAGCAGCAGGAGCTGGGGATGGAGAGACACCCCTGGGCAGTACTGAGTCAGAAATATATCCAAACTTCTTTAAAAGGCATATCCAAAGAAAAGAGGCTTTTAAAGTATTTATTGGTCCTGTACCTAGCCATGAGTGGGTGGCAATTTTTGGAGGCTTTTCAGCTGAAATAGCATTGAGAGGGAATTGTAGGAGTGAGATGATAACACGTGAACTAGCTGGTTCAGAAAGGACAGCCCATGCACAGAGACAGGGCTGTCAGGATGCTGACACTGGCAAAACAGGAGTCACTACAGTAAGGTGCAACAGCAGTCGGCAAGAGATTGGAGCTGCTCTGTATCTTACTGCGGAGGAGAGAAAAGTTATATTCAACAAGGTGGAGAGTGGGGCTTTGGCAGAGAGATTCAAAGTGTGAGGAGAAAGGGACAGACGTGATATGAATGACCAGCCAGAAAGATGATCCCAGCAGGGGGACTGGGACACATTGCCAAAGGCAGAGGTCACCGTCACCACACACAGGGAAAAAGCTATTTTGGTTATAAAATGAGGTTCTGCTCTACCATCTTCTCCATCTTCCTGGCACATAGCATAGAAAGCAATGTCAAACCCCAGGGATACAACACCAAGCTCCCGCACAGGGCACGGGTTCCAGGATAAACCGGAGTTAGAAGTGTACTTAAGGAAAAATTGAGCAGAAAAGGACAAAGTGAACGGTTTAACACTGGAAGACACAAGCCCTTGAGTCACCCAACCCTGCTCCAGCGGTGAGGAGCCCTCCAAAAGGAAACGCAGTGACTTAGGAGGCTGCCAGGAGCCCCTCACCAGTGAAAGGGGTTAGAAAAGGACTCCTCCTTTGCAGTGTAAGAGCTGTTGCTGGCAATCTTACAGCTGAGGAAATTAAAGTTTCAGACTTGTTAAACCATGTTTGTTGTGTCTCTCCCCCTGCATGGTGGGAATGTTAGATGGAAGGCAAGGTGAGGAGATGCCAGGTGTTGAGACTTGCTATACGGATGCACACAGGAAAAGATAGCATTAGTCGAGATGGGAGATGAGAAGAGTTTTGGCAGTGCCCACAGACTAAATCTGAAATGGAAGATCTGGCAAGCATTAGAGAGAGCCCCAAGGTGTTGGGGCCGGGGGTGGAAGGGAGATGAGGGAAGAGGCATGGAGAGATACCAGATGTAAAAGATAACAACCCGGTACAATTTTGCCAAGAATAAAGGCTTCTGAGCCATCACTTTGAATCCACATGTCCACCCTCCACAAGTAAAACCATTAGACAGACAAGAATTAGGAGGAAAGAAATCACTCGCCTGCAAACAGCTTGCTGAAGATATGACATTCCCGAAGAAAAATGTACACAAGCGTAAGCAGCTTACAAGAGTGAGCTATCTCACACAGCTCACCCCCCACGAACACTATTAAATCCATGAGAATCAGAACAAGGAAATTGTCAGGGAGAGGCTGCGATTAGCCGGGGTCTCTGCTAGAAAAATAGTTTATGAATTGTCATAAAAATTTAAAGCTCAACCTCACATTAGCTGCTGCAGTGTCTCTGCTCCCACCTACAGTACAGTTCGTCTACCTCTGTCTTCATCACTGGCTATGCCAGTACAAGGGGGAAATCTTCTGAATGTTTCCCCAAAATTAAATGCTGAAACAGCATATCATTATTTTTGATATTCAAATCTATTATTAATAAGCTGTACACTACAAAAAGATTCTGAACATGAGTGATATGTCTCATAATTCTGACCTATTAACGGAAGTACATGAGTCTCCCTGGACCAAAAAAAATAGTTGTTAAAAAAGATGAATCACTTACTCAAATCAAAATAACATGACAGTTCCATGAAAGATTTCAAAATAAAAGTTAATAAGTTAATGGATTCATTTTACTGCTCCTAAGACACAAACAGACAATGCAGAACAGTCAGTCATCTTCTTATTAAATAATATGAATCAACTACTCCATCATGTTTGTATTAAGCAACAGGCAATAATACGCTCCCTGATAGTATATTAGGGTGAGCATACCAGTAAAAGGGCAAGGTCAAAGCACGTTCTTAATTTTCTTTGGTGTCAATGAACACATACTTAAAAGTTTGGTGTATAATTAATTATTACCCTGAATGCAGGGGTAGAAGCATTGCCCCATCTGAGGGCCACCATTTAATCCATTGAAACCTTTCAGCTTTGCAATCGCTCCTAATCCTTGCAGTTTGGGTGAGACTCATCTCGCCGGCTGACCTGTCATCCACCATGTGACAGAGCACTGGGAGTTCCCATGTCCCCTCTCTCCAAAATCTCTCCCAGGAATGATTGTCCTTCCCTCTGAGGACAGGTCAGAGCTGCTGAGGGAGCCCAAGCAAGTGCCTCAAACAAGGGTGCTTGCTTTTTAGCAGTGAAAATGAGAGGAGAGCAATGCCACACTCAACCTGCACTGGAGGAAAATGTCTCTGAAAACTTTGATAAAAAAGGATGGTTTTTCCAGAGCGAGGAGAGTAAAAATAAAATGACATTTCCCTGATATAAAAATAATTCTTTTGGCTTCTTTCAAGTACTGTAGCCCAGAAATATTCCAGCGGAGAGAGGAGAGACTTGGGAAGAAGATTGCCTTTGGGGAGCGGTGGAGTGACTTTCCTCAGGCCCGTGGAAGTCCTGTTCAGGTTTGGCTGCATTATGTGGGTTGGATAATCAAAGCCTTTATATGCACAGGACTTATTTTCATAAGAACAAGGGATAACAAAAAATCTTCCAATTGAAAGTGGGCTGCATTGTACAGGCATAAGGGATTTCATTACCTACTTAGAATAGATAGATGAGGGGTGTTTAATGTAGGAAAGTGGGTGGTGAAAGGGTAGAAAACAAATGACTTGTGGTTCCTGCCATTTAAGCATGAAAGGGGCACATGAAGAGGCATTGATTTCAGCCACGCTAGGCTGAAGGGTAAGGACTATTCACACAAGTAAGGCTTTGGAGGACTGGGCTTGTAAACTGCAGCCACTTCAACAAAAGTCTGGGGCACCTTTTTCAAGAGAACCTAAGTCTGATTTTCTAAAGGACCTTCCCCTCTTAAGTCACTTAGGACATATCTACCTCATCCAGAGGAACCTTGGTTAATAGAGGGACTTTTACTGGACTAACAGAGGGAAGAATGAGGGAGACCACCTGCTAATGGGGCTGCGGCCAAAACAGGACCTCTGCAGACTGCTGGTACAGAGCGGGCTGTACCCATGCGGGTGGTTTATCAGGGGCCACACGCTATCCCACATATTTCATTCCCTCAGGCACTTTCAAAACTGTTACTTTAAGCCTGCAGCAGGCTTTCAGCAGAGGTCTCTAAGGCTTTAAGCAGTTTCTAACTGTATTTATGTGCTTTATCCCTTGAGTAGGATAAACAGGTTAGCAATTAACTCTAGCTTCCTGACCTCTAGTTGGATAACCAGATCTCTAATTATATTTTCAGCGGCAGTGAATCTCAAGAGTTGTGTGACACCATCTGAAAGTTTCCACTCCCGCCTAGCATCTGCAGCTCTGTGTGGAAACTGGCAGCAGAGAAAGTACTGGCAAAACAGGAAGCCAATTTTTCCCCTCCATGGTCATTCTGCCTCCTCAGCACTTCCAATCCTTCCACCCTTTTGCCTAGAAAGTATCCTGATGTGGGATTCTTGGCACACCAGGCAACTCATATTGAGAAGCAAAAGATTCTGAGAAGCATTTTATTCAGAATTCCCTTTCATTTAACAGGGGCCGAGTGGTAGGGAACATTCACAGAAATCAAGAAACTGGAGAGCAGTGATAAGCCCCATGTCCTTCATAGGCTGATTTCAACGATGTCTCAGTAGAGCACTGTGTTGGGAGAGAGAATGGTTTTATTTCTTTATATTGCTACAGAATTATTATTTATGAAAAAGAAGAAAAAAAAAGAAAATAAATTATAATGTACCACTCACTATAGGAGCATATCCGACCTTTGGAAAGGTGACATAGTTGGAGGAACAACTCTGGAACTGGCAGAGCACATCTCAAAAACAGAGTATCTGGATGGCCTAATGCCAGAAGCTAACAGTGACAAAGCAGAGCAATTTGGAAAATCAGCTTGCTGTCATCCTGTATGCATGTAACTCTTGAAATAAATCAGTGATCTAATATAAAGGAAGTATATGGATTTATTCTGACAGCAATGCCAAGCATCCATTCTTAGCAAGTGCCACCCATATCCCCATTTAAAAAGGGGTAAAATACACAGCAAATTAACTATGCTCACATCTTCAGAATGAGTGGTCTTTGCACTGATTTTTCTATGTGGTTTCCCACTATCTGTACAGAAAATTCATGTCTGCATCTGACCCCACTTCTTACTTCATTACCCATATGAATTATCCTTTCTGAAGACAGACATGCATGGAAGAACTGTTCAAGATCTGCACCAAACCAAGAAAAAAATGAACTACTTCTTACTTATATAGAATGTGATACTTCATTGTAATAAAAACTGGTTTGGATTCACACTACAAACACTTCCACACTACAAGCTTCTGTGCTGCAAACAGATTAGTTTGGAGAGCTGCACTGAATGTCCCTGCCATCAGGACAAGTAAGTGTTAGGACATTGGTAGATTCCTTCTCAAAAAGGCAGAAAGTAAAGTAAGATGTGCACACCATGAGATAATAACCTACAAAAGTAAAGGCCAAGAGAAGAAAATATCGTCCACACATCAGCTGGAAATTTAATTATACAGGTCTTAGAGGACCATGGCAAAGTAATTTTAGAAGTCTCATTTTGCTTCTCTTGATGGAAAAGAAACAGTGACAGAGGTGAGCCTATTAGTTCCCACTTAGATCTTTCCCTTCTCAGTGGCTTCCTTGCTTCTCATGCCTCGTCACCAGTGGATTACACACTGGCATGAGCCACGTTCTTTGCCTGCTCTACCACTACCATTCCTCCAAACCAAGCATAACAATTAAGAAAATAATTGTTGTGTTGGTTGTGAAGCACATAGGGCAGCCCACAGCACATTTCAGATGGCCCATTCCCAGCTCCAGGTAAGGTGTGCCTTTGTCCCTCTGGCCCCCTCACTTTCTGGGTTACCTCTCTCCAGAATCACAGAATCACAGAAAGTTAGGGATTGGAAGGGACCTCAAAAGATCATCTAGTCCAATCCCCCTGCCAGAGCAGGAACACCCAGATGAGGTTACACAGGAAGGCGTCCAGGCAGGTTTTGAATGTCTCCAGAGAAGAAGACTCCACAACCCCCCTGGGCAGCCTGTTCCAGCGTTCCGTCACCCTCACTGAGAAGAAGTTTCTTCTCAAATTTAAGTGGAACCTCTTGTGTTCCAGCTTGAACCCATTACCCTTTGTCTTACTGTTGGTCATCACCAAGAAGAGCCTGGCTCCATCCTCGTGACACCCACCCTTTATATATTTATAAACATTAATGAGGTCACCCCTCAGTCTCCTCTTCTCCAAGCTAAAGAGACCCAGCTCCCTCAGCCTTTCCTCATACGGGAGATGCTCCACTCCCTTAATTACGTTTGTTGCCCTGCACTGGACTCTCTCCAGCAGTTCCCTGTCCTTCTTGAACTGAGGGGCCCAGAACTGGACACAATATTCCAGATGCAGTCTCACCAGGGCAGAGTAGAGGGGAAGGAGAACCTCTCTCGACCTACTAACCACCCCCCTTCTAATACACCCCAGGATGCCATTGGCCTTCTTGGCCACAAGGGCACAGTGCTGGCTCATGGTCATCCTGCTGTCCACCGGGACCCCCAGGTCCCTTTCCCCTACACTGCTCTCTCATAGGTCATTCCCCAACCTACACTGGAACCTGAGGTTGTTCCTGCCCAGATGCAAGACTCTACATTTTCCCTTATTATATTTCATTAAATTTTTCCCCGCCCAACTCTCCAGCCTGTCCAGATCTCACTGGATGGCAGCACAGCCTTCTGGCATGTCAGCCACTTCTCCCATCTTGGTGTCATCAGCAAACTTGCTGACAGTCACTCAATTCCCTCATCTAAGTTGTTGATGAATAGATTGAATAATACTGGTCCCAGTACCGACCCTTGAGGGACTCCACTAGATACAGGCATGCAAGGGGGACTACAAAGCACAGCAGCATTTAATGGCAAGAGCAAATGCAAACATTCACCTGAGGCACTAAAGAAGGAGACCAGAGAAGATGAGAAGTAGCAGTGTTATCCCTTCTATGTAGTCATGATATTTTTTGCTCCCCACTCGTTCCTTTTTTGGCCTGTCTCATCCACATCATGTTACAGCTTCTCCTTCAGACACAAAGGACCATTGTGTATGGTACTTGTGTTCTCCATGTGGGACAACGCAGATCAGGCTCCAAGCTCCATGGGTAGCATTTTGCAAAGCAGCCAAGCATAACAACAGAACTGGGCCACAGAGGTTCACATCAAGAAGAGTATCAAGAAGAGTACAAAGATATCTGATCCAGCTGTTAGATTTATGAAGGGGAAGTAGCAGAGGGAAAAAAGAGCTAACCTAGCTCATTGGAGAAGACAAGACCAAAGCCAAAATGGAGAGGGCGATGACAGGACTAAGGCTGAAAGAAAGAAACTCTTGACAAAGGTTACCCACATAGTGACTCTGGAGAGAGATGGCCGGTGAGGCATAGCAGCTGGAAATACACTTTCCTGTATTTGTACAGAAAGAAACCAGTCTAATTGTCATATGGAAAATGGATGAGACGTTCAAACAGAGGTATACCTGAAGCAGGGTGTAGGGAAAAAGGAAGAGAGAGAAGATCAGCTGAAATCTAAATTGGTCTTGTCTTTTAAAGCAGTAGAATATTTTTTTTCATGGAAAATTGTGGGACAATGACTTAAGAAAGGGCCTTAAACATCCACATAAACTTTGTGGATGATACACCTAGGAGTCAATGCATGTGATACAGTTTAGCAAGGGATAAAATATGCTGGATGAGGCCAGGCTTAGCAGAAGGACGAATACACTTATGAACTTCACATCCATTCCTGTCTTGAACATTCAGCTAATACAGTGCCTGCTCAGCTCACGTGGCACAGCCAGAGCCATAGAGCTGCCCAGATGTCTCCTATGTAGACAGAGACACCCTACACATGCAACATTAACACAGGAACAAAATTGTTGCAGCAACATTAACACAGGAACAAAATTGTTGCAGAGCACAGATTCAAGGCACGAGCCATTCTGAGTGTTCTAAATAAAGGTTTAAAAGAAAAAAAAATACTATACTGGATAATTTATACCTCAGAGAACAAAAAGATGGAGTTGATTCTGTTCTTCAGATGCCTGAAAGACTCCAAATCAATCAAGAACAAATAAGTAGGCAGGCTATTCCAAAATGAGTTTGAAATGTAATGTGCAAAAAAAGAGCTGTTCCATGACTGAATCTACCCAAAAAGTACGTTCTCATCCTTTCTAACCTGCTTCTAAAAAAAGGCCAGAAGACTTTCTGCTTCTGAAAGTTCTGCTTCTGAAAGTTCTGGTTTTGTGCTTGGTAGAGGTGAGGTGGGCTGAATTCTGCAACTGCCTCACCAACCACAAACACTTTTTCTGCCGTAAAGCAAGAACAAGGGATCCGGCGGTTGCCGTTGAATAGCCAGCAGTAGTAGTGTGTGCTCTCCAAGAAGCTTCATTGTTGCCCTGTCTCTAGGATGGAAATTAATTGCTGAATGGGATGGTTGGTTTTCCAAAGGCAAGTTATATATATATATATGCCAATATTCAGATAGTCTGAAAATTAGTATTAACCTGTTGGGCAGTTTTAGAGATTTCTTTTTCCCATGTCCAGTTTGTGTTATACATTTTCACAATCCTGTTAACAAATCTGCTAGAAAACTGAAAGTGATCTACACCCAGATTAAAGCTAGCAATGAAAAGTGGCACTCATCCACTGACATGATCCAAAGACGCCATCGCACATAATCACACTTTTAATGTATAATAAAACAGTACTTCACACATTTATGGAGTGGAATAAAACCAATCTATTACTGATGCCTTTTAGTTTGGTTTAGTTTTCTCAAGAAATGACGACTTAATAAGAGTCCTCTTCAGAGGAAGCCTGTATGTCTGAATTAGAATTGGGAAACTGAATTTATGAAATAACCTTGGCAATAAATAATAGCACACCTCAAACCAGTATTCATCACACACCTGTGTGGTAGGGAATGGAAGTCAGCTTCATCACACATAGAGTATCAATCACTCCCAGGATGCAAATTTGTGAGATTCAGAAAGATTACTTTACATAACCTGCAGAAAGTAGTTGAATCAATGTAATAAAAGCTTCAGCACAGCATTGCACAGCCTGCAAGTGTCCTTAAGAATACACTTTTTTCATCATTTTACATATCAACAGAAGTATGGTACATAGTTGGATGTACAAGCTTGTAGCTGTGGACATGCTAGGCTTAATTCAAAGATTTATTCAAAGTTTTCAGTAATGAGTGCAGACTCTTTTGGTCGGCAGAAGTCTCTCCTTCCTTCAAATTAGAAGCAAAAATCCTATGGCCTTCACTGAGGGTGGGTCCTCCACCCTACATGTATTTTTAGTGTTCTGCTTCTTTCTGAGAAGCCCTGGCATTCCTGAGCAGTGCCCAAAGGAGGCTTAGCCGGCAGGATCTGCAGCCCCGTTCATGTGTGCCTACCATTCTGGTTGGGACTGCTGCTTAGGAAGTGTCCTCCAGGAATGGAGATGATTTCATGGACTTCGGCTGTCTGTAGACCTGTCCCTGTCTGGTCCTCCATAGGTACCAAAAGGAAACATCTATGTTTCCAAGCAGCCCAGCATCCACTAGCTAAGCTCTTCTGAAAATCCAGCCCCTGGATGTAGTATATACATAAAAGTAAAATTATTTTAGAACATCTGTCACAAGAGGTTGGCCAAACCCTTCTGAAGTGCTGTCCTCAGTGGCCAAGCAGGATGCTGGGGCAGGGGGACCCCATCGGTCTGTGTGGCAGGTAGAAAGGTGACAGTCATTTTGCTGTGGAAAATAAACACTGAAGCCAAAAAGAAATGGACTATCTTTTCCTTTCACTACACAACATAACACTTAGGTTCCATTTACTGTACATACAGTCTCCTATTCACTCTATTTGGTAAAACTGTGTATTGCAGTAAACCCCTGTACCATGCATATCGCAAGTGATTTCTGACACCTGGACACCTTAGAAAAAAAGATGCATACAAAATGTGTAGGGGAAAAATGAAGATCTCTTTTTGATTCTCATGTATTTTACTGTCATCAAAGAAGTATAAACACATATACATAAAAACATAAATCTTAAAGCTCATTATATATGCTTTTTATATATTAAACAGAAATGTTGACCTTCAGTTTCTTATTCTATTCCTTTTGAAAATATTTTAACATAAAAAGTTTTTAAATGAGGCATTTCACCACGACTTCTTTTCTATTGTACTATTTATTACTGCTTTGAGACTGCAGAGAAGAAAAAGGATGCAAATGGCACTTTATTCCATAAGTCTTTTGGTCAAACTCCGTTGCCTACCATGCTGATCAGATTCCCCTTTTTTAATTTTGGCAAGGGCTAGATATAACCTATCTTCATATTAGATTTTGGAATATAATCCTTTTTATCTAAACCGATCTACACCTGTCAGCATACAGCTTTCAATTTTTCTTTTCTTGTCAATTATTTCTTTCTTTTTTTTTTTTTTTTAGATTCACACATATAATCCTCACCCTAAATGGTATATAAAACACCAAGGTAAAAGACAATAAGCTTATTTTGCCTGCATAAGCATTTTGAAGTGAACTGGGTTTTATTTTATCGGAGTTTCTTTTTACTAAAAGAAAGAAAACACTGGAAACAGTTAAAATGTTATATTTAACACTAACTTACTATTTAGCTTTTTATAGCTTCAAATCCTAAACAGGATGGGGAATTATATGCTGAGGAATTACAGGAGAGGAACAAGAGCTCCTCAAACGCAAGAGCAATCGGACTCAGGCAGTGGTTCTGCAAGGGAGCACGAGGCCAGAGAGCTGGGGAGGTCTTGGTACTGAAGCCACATTCAGAGCTGATCAAAGGCACTGCCAGCCTCAGTACAACACAACTGGAGGTCTCAATTCAGAAAAAAAAAAAAGAGAGAGAAAAAAGAAAAAAGAAAAAAGAAAAAAATTTCAGATGTGCTTCATTCGGGGCACATCTTATCACCGGCATTGCCCACCTGCTGGAAATGAGGTGTATATCTAAATCTTGAGAGGAGAGTAGCATTTGCTGCGATTACATTTCCATTGGGGCGGGAGGACAGGGGAGGACATGGGGGCTGCGCACCAGAGCACAATGGCGACATTCATAACAGCCTTCATTCCTCCTCAATAATTCTTCTTCCTATGTTATACAGAACAGTCATTTAATATTTGTTTCTAGGTAATTAATTTTGGAAATGCCCTTCATTAAAATTGAGCAGATCACTGTGTGTTCCGCATGTACTGCAGGAGCCCGGGTAACCTGGGGCTTATGCTGTGCAAAGATGGAGATAGAGGAGCTATAGATAGGATGGAGAGAATGCAAATTCATAAGATTATTTTTAAAATGTGAATGAACTGACAAACCTAATTTTCCTGAGTGCAGCGATGGCTCTTCTCTATTTAAGAATTAGTAGATCCAGAACAGTTTGTTGAATATTCTGTGTGCAACCAAGACTTCTGCCTTTGCTGTGCCCTCACTGAAAATCATGAAGCATGTAAGGCCAAAAAAACAATAAACCTCTGTTCCCCAGAGTTATGCTCACTGTACCCACCCCAAATTGTCATTTTGGAGCTTGATTGAAAAGCAATTGAGAAGGAGGAGGAAAAAAGCCATCAGATCAGTGCCCTGGCTACAAAGCTGCTGCAGCTGTTCTGTGCCTGTTAGCACAGACAAGTTGGGCAATTGGAAACTTCTGCAGGCTCTTCGAGCAGCCTCATGTCTCAGAGGTCCATGAAGGTCAGGCTAAGCACCAGCCATCATGACAGAGAACAATATAACATTAACTGATGTCTGTGGCTCATCTACACTGAGAAGTTTTGGGGCACCCGGTGAGGATAAGTCAATGTTGCATTGCACAATGCTGTTCTCTATTCTCCTTGACAAAATAAAAAGGTGAGGGTTTCTTTCACTTCCAACCAGAAGACTGAGTGTAAGGAGCTTGTGCTCCAGCAAATAACAGGTCAGATTTCCTCTTCTGGTGAGGGCTAATTTTCAATTATGAGTGAAGAGTTCCACCCACATTACGAGGGAGGCTTTGGGATGAACATAATGCACACACACACAATGCGTGGTTATTATCTATCATTGCCATATGTAATTAAAACCCTTTAAAAAAGCATTTGGTCATTCAATCAAACTTTTCATAAGGGATCACTGAACTATGGATGTCCAGTCTTACTCAACTGGGGCCAGACGTGATCACACAAGCACATTTTAATTTATATACACAAGGGGAGAAACAATTCTGGTGTGCTGTAACTTTTGAAGGCTCAGTTATTCAACCTTCATACCCCTCAGACAGATGGAATTCAGGAGGAGGAAAACTTTATTACTTGTTTTAAAATAAATGTATCACTGGGTAGAAGAATTCAGTCCTCCACTCACAATTAGCTCTGAGGCACTATTCCTTGCTTGAAATAATGGCAATAACAGGATGATGTCTTTAATGTGGTGCTCAGCAGAGACATATGAGAGCGTATGCAAGACTAGTGTGCCCAATGTGACTTGCAAGCCAGAACAGGAATGCTGAGAGGTGGCACTCTTGGATCCTGCCCCGGGTCCCTTAGAGAGCTACAAGCCCTTTGGCCTCTCTCCCTCTATTCCCTTTCAACCTCAAGTTCTGTCCTACTTTTGGCCCTGATGCTTCCCTCATCCTCTTGATCTCACACCATTCCCGCTCTGCTTTCCCCTTTCTCCTCTTTTCTCTTGTCTGAATATCCCTCCTCCCTCCATCTTTCCACACATCTTCTAGTTTCCACCCCTCCATACTCCAGCCTCATCCTGTAAGACGAAACACATGAGATCACAAGAGGTTGATCTTTACTGACAGTTCCCCTACCCAGAAATTACAGAAAGATAAAGTAACCATGAAGAGGGGTTGCAGGCAAATCTTCCTTCAACCCACTCACTTGTGATCTCCTTCTCCATCCATGACCTGGTCCTGACTGAGTCTTGGGAGAAGTTGAAGCATGTTAAATGCATATGGAACCTGCAAGGGCTGTGCCTAGACAAGGCTAAAAAAGCTTCTGTAAACTGACATTTTCAGAAATATTAGAGTTTGGTTAAAGGCACTTCCCTGCCCTACATGATTTTAAATTTCTGTACCAAAGCATGTTGCGCTAGATCTGCCCAATGAAATAATTGTAGTAATTTTTTAGGATATTCAAATATATCATTTTCCCCTCATTTCATTCACTGAAATGAATGAACCACAAAACCGACTTGCTTCCAGGATAGTTTGCTTTGAGTCAGAGACTAGCATGAAAAAAAGCTCTTTCATTGTTAAAAGTTTGGCAAAACTGTAAACAATACTGCCAGTCCTGAGCATTAAGAAACTACAAATCAGGCCATGCACAAAAAACCTCACAGATTAGCTGTAAAACTGTAATTTTCTTCAAACAGCAGTAAAAGCGGGCACCTGCAGTTGAGGTGGTTTAGCTTTCTCATTGCATTTGCAAGACTTCCCTTGCAAACTTTGCAACTTTGCAAACTTGAGAAGCTTTTTGTTTGAAATGAAAGATGGGCTGCTTATATTTTCACTTGTCTCCTAGATCTTGATCTGGATGAAAACATCAAGCACTGAAACACTCAAATCAAGACAGATGGCAAAACTACATAAGCAAGAGGAAGCAGCATCTTATGATGAAAAGCATGAAGGAATGCATCTATAGGTGACAGCACCAGTGTGTCTATCACACTCCTCGTATCTCTAACAATAAAATTCCAGCCAATGAATCTTGACTCCGTGGTTAGTCATGCGCTCCATTCCACCACTTCGGATAAGATTCCATGGCATGACAAAGCACATGGTTTAGGTGTAGCAGTACTCAGAAGAGCGAGAATAGAGTTTAGCTTCTTGACCTGATCTTTTTCCTACCTTGCAGCATGTCTATTTTCTTACCTAAAGCTATGATTAAAAAGCCATAATATTTGTAAACAGGCAGCTCCCCTAACAATTCCCCGTGAAGTCTATAGGAGAACACGTAAACAAGGGCATCAAGTCTGGGCCAGCAGCTTACATGAGAGGGGTCACATCTTTTTGGGCCCAGGTTCTGTGGAGATGCATACAGCAGCAAGCACACCTATGTGCAGCTCCAAGCATGCCAGGGGCTCTCTGGTGGCTCCAGGCTGCAGCAGGGACAAGAAGAGCACTCCTGTCTGCCATGATGATCAATGACCTTGAGGGTGTCTTCCAACCAAAATGATCCCATGGCTCTATGTTTGCAAGAAAGGGCACTGAGGATCTCACCAGATGAGCTGCTTCCAGCAATGCTGTACCTGGCTGCCCAGGGGAGTGGAGTGATGCTCCCTGGAAAAGGGACCGCGAAGGGAGGTCTCCTGGGTATGCTCCGCTCCAGTCCCACCCTCCTGCTCTCCAGGGCCATCACACCAGCTGCTAAGGGCACTTTTTCCTCTGCTGGCTATTTTCCCAGAAAGTCAACCTATGCATAACACAGTATGTGCCGACTTGATATCCAGAGGAGTTGCTAAGAAAGAAAAGACAATTAGATGGACGTTTGATATTCCTGAAGCTGACAGAAGAGTTTCCTGAATATGTGCCTAATGCCTTCCCAGCCCACTTTTTAAACAGCCCATTGACTTTGGCAACTGCAAGGTTCCTATTGCATCTGAAAATTCCCAAGGCATATATGGTATGGAACTGATATCACTGCCAGCAAGATATGGGCCAGCAGTCGGATAATAATAAACTGAGCTATATGGGCATAGAGATGGAAAGAGAGATGCAAAATGTACAGGGCAAGAATCCCAAGTCTTCTTTCTTAAAAAAGGGGAACATTTCAAAGTGAGTATCAGGCACCTGTTGTTGTGTGCTGAAGGGGAAATCTTTCCACTGGATCCACAGGGCAGGTCTGAGATAAGCAGCTGGAATGATAAGTTATCTCTGTTGCAATTCAGGAAATATAGATGCTTCAGATGCTAATGGTGTGTCAGCAGGGAAACAGACACACAGCAGACTCGTGTTAAGTAAGCCTAGGAAGGTGTTTATTCATGTATAACATTTGCAGAGAAGGTGACTCCCTACCTCGCTCCTGGCTGCCCAGAGGAACTGCTTATAACCAAAAATATGCCTAGAGAAGTCGAGCAGAAAGGTCAGGCGGGACGGGGGGCGAATCCCAGCCGTGACAGCCCTACCATCAGTGCTGGAGGTCCCAGCAGCTGCATGTATCCTGGGAAGGACGGCAGCCTGTCCATCTGTCCCTGCCGACTGCAGAGCCTCGGTATAACCCGGCTGCTGGTGAGGGCGGAGGGCGACCACGGCCAGCTTTTGGAGAGCTTAACCTGCTGCAGCTTGGAAGAATTAGAGGTCACTTGTGCATCCTTTTGCACTGGACTGGATTGACTGTAGCTGAACCATTCCCCGCAGACATTTGTCCAATCTATTTTCAAAATCCTCCCACTGCCACTCTAGGCAATCTATTCTTGTGCTTTCCAACTGAAAGTTAGAAAGCTGTTCTTAATGTCTAATCTAAATCATAAGTCAACTTTAAAAATGACAAGTACGGTTAAAAGTTTCAAGATTTTTCCTAATAATAAATGTGGTTTTCGTTTTATTTCTCTGTTGGTTGCTGCACACTCAGGGTACCTTCAAATCATTTTTTAAAGCATCCCTCTAGAATCATGATGTATAGAAACCATATTTTTTACTTTTCACAAGAGCTGAGATTGTCATTTAATTACATAAATCCAGGAGTAGGAGATTTAAGGAGCAAAAAAATTGTGATAAAGTCTTGTGAGAGATGCCAACACTTAATTTAGCTGTAAAAGGCGCTTTTTTTTATCCTTATGCCTTGCAGACCCATTGCCCAAAAATGTTCTGAAGTGACAGCAATGTCAAGCAGAAAATACATCTCACCCATAACTAATAGTGTAAAATATCTCAGGTGTGGGAAAGACGTATTCCTATGTATATGCATACATATTCCTTCATTTATGTCTCATCAAAATCCACTTTAACTATCCCAATCATGTGAACATTGCCTTTCAGTAGACATTTTGCAAGATCCCATTCAAATAAGTTAATAGCAAGAGAGGCAGTTTCCTCCTGCCTCACCAAAGACGAACCTATAGAAAACTGCTACTCTGTTCTGGTGCTTGAATTCAAAAATATTATTCAAAAATAACTGAACTCACTTTCACCATCAAGGTTTTTGAAAGAGCAGCCTAGAGCTGCTTACCAACCACAATGCAAATGCAGAAACACAATGAAAGCACAAATAGGAGCTCTGATATTTTATGTCAACAGAACCAGATACGAAGGAAAACTACACCACCACAACCTTTTAGATTCACATGGCTGGGCACTGAAATGTCCCTGGAGATGACCATATTCAAAATTTACATCCTCAAAGCTTGTTATTTATCGTTGGAAATGCCTAGCTTTTTAACTAGAGTGTCACGATTATTTTGCTTAACTTCAGCATCCACGGCGTAGTCAGCTATATCTGAGTTACTTACCCCAGATACTGCATTACATCCCAGAGCAGACACTTGAACACAGCAGATGAACTGTGTCTCCCGATGACTGCAAACGGCCTCTGCATTGCAGACATCTGAAGTTAGGCGACACGATCCTCACCCTCTCTGCCTGCCTCCTTCTCTCCAAAACTACCCAGGGAAGACAAGAAAACAACTCTGGATAAGAGAAGTGCAACTGCCTCTGCTTACCATTTTCTATCAGCAGGTTTAGGTCAGCCTACGTGCCTCTTCCCAGGTGCCCACTTATCAGGATTGCAATTACGATAACCTGGAGTCCAGTCCCAGGCTGAGGATTCCCTTGGAAAGCAGAGTATCTAAAAATTAGGCATTGCAACACTGAGCTTCAGGCCTCTTCTGGGTATCTGGCCTAAACTGCGTTTCTAGGCTCTTTTCTATACTTTCAGCAAACACAAGGGAGGGAAAAGGGTCTGTGGCTATCCTAAGCAGTTTAACTAGTATGTTTTGCCACACCACATATAACACCTGGTATGCAGCTACCATCTTTGCATGTCTGAATAAAGAAATATATATATTTAGATATGTGTAACATGTGCCTTTTTCTTTATGGACATAATAGCAAGTTACACTTAAATCAAAAAGCCCTATCTATGGTCTTGTCTTTTGCAGCCTAACCTAAGACAATAAATACAGTCCAATGTGAGGTTCAGGAGAGTTACCTTTCCAGAAAAGAGGGACCATTCCATTTCCATTCATTGCACAGACAATGCACTTACAATCTGAAGTTGTGTAATTTCCAAATGGCCCCGATTTCCACTCTCAGCATGTCTGCAGGACATAGAGCATCATGCTGAGAGACCTGAGCTATGTCTGGAAGAGCTAACTCTGCCATGGTACTTGCTCCATCTGAAGCCAGTCCTTCTCAATCCATTCCCCGCTCCTTGGACTTTTCTCTTTGCTCTCCCATAGATGAAAATTTTGCCTATGCCTGCTTTCATACCATGCCCCAGTCCCCCGCTGCATAGCTTAAGAAGTCCAAGACTCTTTTACCCACCCAGCCCTAGGCACTCCAGCTCTCCACACAGCTTCTTGCTTACTCAGAGTGCCCTCAGTAAGCTTTTCTTTTGTCTTTCAGACAGCAGGATCCTCCTCCCAGTCCTCAGACCCAGATCCCTTCTTCACCCAGCTGTAGTTTCTTTGCCAACTCATTCCTACCCCACATTTCTCATTTTCAGCTCTCACTCCTAATCTGAAATCCAAGTCATAGTTTCTCTCCCCCTATCCAACTTCCAGAAGTGCACCTGAGTCTGTGTCTCCATTTTCTCTTCTCCTTCCCTTTTCACCCCATTCCTTCCCCTCCATTTCCATGCCAGGGAGCTTTGCTGCCTGGCCCCGGTGACTGACAGTAATGAGTCTCAGGAAGCAGCACAGAGCAGCCAGGAGGGGAAGATGCAGGCTGGGTGCATCTCCAGCAATGTTGCACTCAGTTACTGCTTGTGAATGGTGCATTCATGCATGCATTCAGAGGGCTGGGCAAATTAAGTTTTTGTAGCGAGGAGAGAACCTTCAAAGATACTGCTGCTGCTTTGCTGCATACATACAACCTATTTGGTTGGGGTTTTTCACAAACTGTTTTTAAGTAGACCACATTGGCATAATGGCTTTTCTTTGTGGTCTGGAACCACAGTGCCATGATCTTTGCTCTCATTACTGAAACACTGGGTGACAACAGAAAAAAGTAACCTTGTTGATACAACACTAAAACCACAATTTTTTTAACTGAAAGTATCAAGCACCTATAACAAGAGGCAGCCCTCCCATTCCCATCTGTAATGACCAGAATGGATTCAGATAGGAGGCAAATTAAGAAGTGAGGTCTTCATCTCTTACCCATAAAACTAAAGCATGCAGATTTTTAAGTTTTTTCAGCAGTCATGGATATGGACCACTTCCAAAATAATGTATGAACACTGAATATTGAGCAGATTTTTCTGGATGTTTACTGGATAAATATGTTGGGTTAGTGTAAAAGATGGCTGTAAGAAAAAGGAAGAAAGGAAATAATGTGGGAGAAGCACAAGAAGCCCTACAAGAAACATTTGAGGACTGGTAGAAGACACTAAAGCCACTGAATCGTCCTTGAGTTGTCCAGCCAAAGTGTGATGCACCAACCCAAGAGATTTGAACCAACAATGCCAAAACTCTGGAGTGAAGGACTAACTCAGAGACTCTTTTGGCTGCATAAAGACCTCTTTCAAAAGGAGAGTGAGTTGACAGGAAGCCATGGCAGGGAAAGCAGACTGACACAGGGTCTCCCAGGATTATCGGTGCCAAATGCAAAAGCTACTGTCAGCTCAGAGAATGCTTTACTGACACACAGAAGAAAAAAATTCTGTATTGCCAACCACCCTCACCACACATCCCAAAATGTGCCATATGGCCAAAAGTACTACAACTGATTTTGCTGTTCCTCAGGTTCTGGTGTGAAATGACAATGAGTCTAACATATAAATTACATCATCTTTTAACTTTTTGTGATGTATAACATCAGACAGCTTTGTCTGGGACAATCCATCATGAACTAGTCTTGTTGACATTTTGGATTCTCTCTTCTGACCTTGTCCTTTCAGCACAGGCATAATTGTGCTTATGATAATTTTATTCCCAGTTAGGCAGTGATTTTGCACACCTTTGAGTTACAGAATAACTAAGAAGCCAGTTCTCTGTACAACTGCTGAAACAAGGCACCTTGAACCAATTTATGCTGAAGCTCAGCCCGGTGGTGTAGCAGTAAATAAAAGTAGGTAAACTCACTTCTCTCAGTGTGCATAAGTAGGTTAACTCTCTTTAGTCATGTTTACTGTTGACTGTACCACAGGTGCAATCTCAGCTGGGGGCTCTCTACTGAGGAAACACCAACCATATATTAGCTCAGCAGACAACAGAGTGTGGGGAGGAGTGGATTGTACAACCCAGTCCTCAAGATGTGAAGGATCTAGTAGGCAAAGGAGAGGGACCCAGGCTCATTTCTGCCGCCCAGCTCACGTGCAGAGAGCCTTCAATTTCAGTTGGGATGCTCTAGGTTCAGGAAACTATTACTGGTTTGTCCATACCTACATAACATCATGGGGGTTTAGGGATGTTTAAAGATATGTAGCAATTGTCTGGGGTGATGGGCAAATCTTTCTTCTTGAAGAATCGACTGTTCAGTGTCACTTTAGTGGGAATATACAATTATTATGGTACATGAATTATTTGAGCTGTTCCCTAAAAGACTGATTACCTTTCACAGGCTGTGTGTGGGAGCAGCAGAGAAATCTCTGCTGTTCTAACTGGTGTTGGCACCCCCAGACAGTCAAGCACAGCTGCAGAAGTGCGACTATCATTTCACCTGTAGCACTGCTCGCACCAAGGTCTCTGCCTGTCCTGCTCTCAAAACAAGAGGCTGATTTAGCTCATTTCAAACCACTGCATTTTCACAAATGTGAGAAAATCTGCTGGACCACAAATCTTGAAAAACAAACTTTGAGCTGTCACTCACCACACCAAAGAGAAAGGGACATCACACCACTTCCATGTCTGCATTTTCAGGGAAGAAACAGCTACATTAACTGTAGCCTGTTTTCAATACAAAACTAGTACACAGATTGTTAGATTGTCATGACAAACAGACTGTTACACTCCCAGTGTGACGACTGGGTAACCAGATGAGTGCAGGGTGCATTTTAGTTGAAGACCACAACTTCCCAACATCAGTCGCTTCTGCCCTCTTCAACACATTTTTAAGCCCCTTTCATTTCTGCCACTAAAGCCCATCTGAGCAGTTGGAGGGACAGATCTTGATTTGACCAGGGGGGGAAAAGTAACCTTCTATAGAAACAGTTGTTGTAAAGCTGGAAGAAGTAGCGAACAGCGGGAGCTTTGTGGGCTGCTACATTTTTTTGCTGCTTGCCACAATATTATTTTGTGTTGTTTCTGGATCTGCTTCCTTTACACATGTTTTTCAACTGTTTTCGAATGGAGGTTGTTGTTACTGGAGCATGGATATGTTGCTGGAGATGCTATTCAAGTTCACAGACTTCTTGCATGCTGCTAACTTCCACTGTCCTCAGAGCTCTTGCTTCCCTTTATTGCCATCAAATTTAAAATAAAAGGTAGCTGTTATTTAAAATAAAAAGTACCTGCTACTTAACAGAAAGACTAGCTCCCTAGGGAATAGTGACTTGGTTTTAGCATTGGTCTTGCTGCCTGGGTTAGGCTTCATACCTGAAGGACAGATGCTTCTGGAGCTCAGGGAGGAAGCCCAAGAACAAGACAATTTCCTCTTATCTCCTCCACAGCCTCCTCACCTACTCCATTTCTGGAAGCTGTTATTATACTTAATATAGCATTAAATGTAAATGGTTATCACTCCAGTCCAGAAAGTGAGCAAGAGACACTAATAGATGAGACATGGATGTTTTAGATGAATGCTGAAACTCGTGGAGGAGCAGTAACCTCACAATAACAGAAACTGAGTTTCAATTGAGTTGAAAAAGCAATTATCTTGTACTATGGAATGAAGTGAGAACAAGGTAACATTTTGTGATGCTAGGATTCCTCTTTTCCACAGCTTTCTCGAGATGTAGAGGGGGCTGCCATGACTTTCGCGTGTAACCATGAGGCCACCAAAGGCCACCCCAGCTCTGTTGCGCTTCTCCACTCACAAAACAGACTCTGAATAGTAACATTTGGTTTAGCCCTGGCTTACGAAGACCTTTTTTCGTGTGGAGGCGCGGCACAGACGTAGACCTGGAGAAGGACCGTTCGCGGGCCCCCAGCATCCCCCCCACAGGCCGGGTATGCTGCAGGGAGGACGGGGCTGCCGGGTCCACCTCAAGCAGGGACGTCCCCACCTGAGGTGACCCCGGTGGCCGGCAACCCTCTTCACCCTCCGCCCATGGGTGCGCTGCCACATAACCCCCTTCCCGCACATGCTACCGCTTCTTCTTCTTTTTTCTTTTTCTTTTTTTTTTTTTTTTAATTTATTTTTCCCCTGCAGAAGTCGAGGTTAAAACCCTGAAACTCGACGCTCTGAAACCGAGCTGTTTGGCCCCGCCGGTGGCACAGCCCCCGCCACTCACACTCGTGTCCGCTCCGCGGCCCGGCCGCCGCTGGTGTGTGTGTAGGGGGGGGCGCTTCGGGCGAGCACAAGCAGCAGGCGGCTGCCTGGGGTGACCGTGCCCCGCGGGTTACGCGTGGGTGACCGCGGAGATGCAGGAGTGAAGGAGAGGGGGTTTCTCAGCGATTTCCGTCTCTCCCACGAGCAGAAACCCGCGTGGGGGAACAGCTGAGGTTCTATTCTAGAGAGAAGCAATTAAATACAAATTAGTTTCACTAGTGCGGAGGGAAGATAGCCCCGTCTCTCCATCCTTACTCCTTCGGGGAGGCCGGCGGGGCCAGCGTGGATTCCCAGGCACCCCCTCGGAGCGGCCCCAGGCGGCGGGCAAGGCTGTCCCGCATCCCCCTCCGCACCCGCGCACCCTCCGCGTTCTCCTGCCCCGAACGCCCTCGCCGCCACGTCCGGGGCGCTGCGTGAGAGAAATTCAAGTTAAAGAAGCTGTTGACCCGGCGCTGCTTCCTGGCCGCGCTCCCAGCCCCCGGTGAGCCCCGGGGGCCGGAGGGAGCGGGACGGGGTCGGGAGCGCTCGGGGAGGCCGGCGGGCGCCGGCAACCGAACAAGCCTGGTCTCCCCAGTCTGCATTTTAATCCTGAAATCTGGAAATGGAAATTGTTTGATGTATGAGGAGACGTTATCTAATTAGGGCGTAAGAAATTTAATCTTTCCAGCAGGCAGGTCATATAATTAATGTTAATTTAACGCTCAAATTCTCAGTCATTAATTTTTATTCTCTTAAATGTAGTTTGGCAGGGCCCCCTGATCCATGGCAATGGATTTTACTGGATGTAAGAGCACACTTGGTCTTTGGAGTGAATTACTGCAGCCCTTCCTATCCCAATAACAAGATCACATCATGTATGCATTATTAAGCCATGTAATTGAATGGTCCATAGTTTGCATATCAGACTATTAAAATAATGTGTTTTGCTTTTCTTCCAACACGTAATGTTAAAGCCTTTGCGGATATTTGGTGATTCTGATAATTATCACCAAATTACTACAAATGTTCTCTTCATTAAGGTGATTTCTTTCAAGCATTTTTTAAAAATGTGAATAATGCATTAAGTGGTGGCTTGTAAAGTGTTTTTAAATAAAACTTGTCAACTACAATTCGAAAATGAGAGAGAAGAAAATAAAAAGAGAGAAAATTAACAGTTGCACGGGAAGAGAAAAATTCTCCTGTAAAACTGGAAAAGACGACTTGCCTTTTTTCCCTATTTCAGATAAGCGACTGTACGTCTTTAAAGTTACACTTCATCGGGAGTAAAAGTGCATACAGTCTAAAGAACTGTCGATTGCAGATGATACAGAACAGATGGAGGAACAAAGTTGGAGTTTTTCCCTTTGCAGGGAATAGATGGGGACACAGGCAGACAGACAGAGAGATTGATTTGAAAAGATACTGACCTCTCTCCTCCAACTGCAATTTAACTTGTCCTGGAAAGAAAAACCGAGTGAAATCTGCCTCCTCCCCTGCCTGCCTCCTGCCACCCCCCGCCCCAAGTTCGCACTGTCATCTGAACAAACCGCTGCGCCGATCTCAGAAGGTGAATAATTCTCAATTAACTAAGTAACTAACTTTCTTCTTGCCATCTTGAATCACTCATTTAACTAAATCTTAAGCCTTCGAGATCCTTCATTATTGCCTTCCCCTGCCACACTATTTTCAAAGTTCAATAGCAAGGCAACAAAAAACACTGCTGCAAAATAAGAGTCTCTTTTAAAATTAAAGAGCTGTTCATTTGCATCCGAAGAAGGTATTTTCTCGCCCTCCTTTAAATTATTTAGGCACTAAAAAAAAAAAAAAACACCACCAAACGACCCCCAAAACCCCACGCAGCTCGTGTCAGGATCAGTGTCATGGATGCTCTGCAGGGTGCGAAGCCACCGTGACCAAGTGAGTAGGCGCTGGATCAGGTGTGGTGTTGGGCTGTGTGACTCGGGGCATCCCGCAGCGCTACGTGTTTGCTGCTCTGCAGCCAGAAGCGCCCGGATCCCGCCGGGCCGACCCCGCTGCTCCCCGCGGGCGGCCGGCGGAGGATGCGCGCCGGCGTTCGCGGGGCGGAGCGGCCGGCACGGCTGTTCCGCGGGGCCGGGGCCGCCGGGGCTCCTCGCCCCGCCAGGAGCCCGGGACAGCCCGCCGGGCGCTCTTATTTTGGTTGGGAGCGGGCAGCGCTGCCGGCTGGAGCCGGGAGAGCGGAGGGAGGCGAACTGTGCTCCTCTGTTTGGTTTAGGGTTGGTTGTTTTTTTCTTTCCCTTTCCCTCCTCTCTCTCTCCCCTTCCCTCCTCACTATAGCAACCAACGCCAGCCTGACAAAAATGCACCCTCTGTGGACAATGGCCCGGCCTTTCTGCTCGCCTCGCTCCTCTGCTCTTTCGCTGAGCGAAAGAAAGTTTCCAGCCCCCCTCCCTTCTCTCCTCCTTCCCCCGGGGCAGGCTCCTGCGCAAATCCCGGCGTGGGGCGACCGGGCCGCGCTCAGCCCAGCCGGGATCGGGTCGTGCCCCACGTGGGGGCCAGGGGGGACACGCACAAGTCGCCCCCCAGCCGGGGGCCCCGCTTCCCCAGCCGCCCTGCCATCGGAACGGGCCATTTCTGCCCTGCCGACGGGGGGCCGGAGGGGGCTACCCCCTTTGCATTGGGCTGGAAGGAGTTGGGGGGCGGGGGGGTGATGCGGGAAGGGGGGGCGCTGGCAGGACGCCCCTGGACCGGCCCCAACCCCGTGTCCATGTGCGGGGCAGCCCTGCGCGGCCGGGGGGCCGAAGCGGTGCCGCCCGCAGCCGCCGCGGTGCTCAGCCCGGCCGGCTCCCAGCTGCCGGGCTCGCCTCTTGGGTGGCGAAAAATAGCATCTCCCGCCTGGAACCGCTTCTGTTTCCCACTGCGAGTGCCTGAGTGGGGCAGTGGCCACCGAGAGCCCTTTGGAAAGACGGTTTCAGGAGAGGAGTGGGAGTTGTTCCCAAAAGTGCCCTGAAAGCTGGAAGGGGGGAGGGATGATCACGTCCCCCGATGAAGCAGGGACATGATATTATCCCGGGGTGTCTGCTTGTCTCCAGCAGACGTGATCACTGAACGAAACAAACAAACAAAAAAGCAACCGTTAGGTTTGTCAGAGAAGGGTGGGCACTTTCGTCTCCCCTTATTTTGTCCTCTTTTTATTTTTTTCCTTTTTAATATCTATTGCTGGTTTTCTTCCTGCACAATTCTCGGGACAGTGCAGGCTTTGGAAAGACCCGGTTGAAACCGCTTTCCCGTGCCGGAGATGCTGGATCGCCTCCCCTCTCCCACCGATTCACCTGCTTTTCAAGCCAGCAGAAACGCCCTTCCAGCCCCATCGCGGGGCGGTCAGTTCCCAGCCAGGCTTTCGAACACTAAATTGCAAACTCCGCAGCACCAATCGCATCTGGTTCTGTCTCCGAGAGTTCAATAAACAAGCTGTATTAAGTACAACCAGAATTTATCTCTTCGACTGATGGAATTTGTCTTTTTTTCTTCTGCTTCTTCTGCTTCTTTTCCCCCCAAGGCCTCATATTCACCACTCAAAATTTAGCAGCCTGCCTTTGATAAATTACTCAAAGTAATCCCTGCAACAGCTAAGTCTGACTGGTTGACGTTGTGTTAGAAGTCTTCATAGCGGTATCTGTCTATAAAATATTCACTTGCGGACTACAAAGGGTGGATCATTTTTAATGACAAGATTCAGTACTGGAGGATGAAGGGAAAAGATTAATATCCGTGAATTCAAATAATTTAATTTCAAATACTGAACTTAGAACATTATATCCGACTAGTTTAAACAGCGATGCAGATAAAATAGCAGAGTCTCAGATGAATGAAGTGGCCGGAAGAATAGAGTTGTGGGGAATGTTGGAAATGAACGTTAATACAAACTTTACAGGAACTCTTTTTTTTTTTTTTTTAATTCTACACCTTTCTCTCTTCTGGGATAATCTGTATTGTGGCAGGGCAAAAATGTATATGATATTACACGCATGTGTGTGTATATCTAAATATACAGGGAGCAAGATTTTCTTTCCACTGGAGATAGTTGCAGAAAACTATTTAGACGGCGGATTTTAATTTCAATAGGTAATGTGAGCCTGTGCAACCAAAGTTATCAATTTCTGTCCTTTTTGTTTAGATTTCTTAGTTAAATGTGTTTGTTATATCTACCCCGAGGAGAAGCAACTTGAAAGTGTAGCTTTTGAGTCATCTTATAAATACATCCCTGAGGCTGCCGTTCTTGCAGCTTTAAGCAGTTTTCATTAAAGCAGCCAGCTGCCTCTTTGTGTAGATTGGATTTTTTTAAAGCAATCACTTGTGAAGCCCCGGCCTCAGTTTTGTCTCTCCGCAGGCCCTTAAAGTTGAAGTTTCATTCATGTCTTCGGTCTCTCCACCGAATCAGAGTCTCCTTGGAGCAACACTGGAAAGAGCTACACGAAAGTGCAGGCTTGAATACCTCATAGAGAAAGGTTAAAAAGGAAGCAGAGATCAAAACAATCCCATCTCACAAAAGGTGCATTAAATGCGCCCCAGCAATAAGCACAAATCTTCCAAGCTGGCCTTTAAAGGGAGCACTAGGAGCCTCACGTTTATTGCACCCAGCAATTCTCTGAGCAACTCGGCGCGTCTTTGCACTCCTGGCGCATTTCCTCCTAAAACAACATCTAATGGGAAGATAATAGAGACACAGAAACGAGGTGTGGGGATTCCTTCCCCCCTCCTTTCTTTTTAGCTGCGTGAGTCTATCTCGAGGCTTTGAGACCAGAGTTCAAAATAAGCTTTCCACCTCTAAACAGAACAGGTATATGCAATATATATTACCCATCCTACAAGCGCACGCACCCAAACGCAGGCAAGAGCGTGTGTTTGAAGAGCGCTCCCCCGGCCCCCAGAGCCGGGGAGCCTGATGAGCAGCGGCAGGGAACCGAGGCTCGCTAGGAATGAGCTCGGTTTTTGCTGCTGGAAAAGCGTTCTTTCTCTACGGCATGCACGGAGTTGAAACGCCGAGAGAGCCCAAGGTTTTGCAAGCCGGAGCCCGCTGCGGTAGCCCAAAGAGGGTGGTGGGCAGGAGACCCCCGGGCGAGGGAGTGGCCGGGCAGGGGCTGGACAGAGGGCTCCCGGAGCCCGGCAGCGTCCCTCTGCATGCACCTGATGTGTATGCAGCACCTCGCCTCCCAGCCAGAAGAGAGCTCCAGTTAAGTGGCGCTCTATGTATTTTATAGCGAATATTCTCGAGTAGCTGCACTGCAATGAAGGAGATATCAAGGAGGCCTGTCAGTTCAAAGCTTTTGGGGTTGTTTGAAAATCTTCTTCACGTCAAAGTAAGCAGCCCTAGTATTTGAACAGCTGCTTTGAACAGTGAAAAGGGCTGAGCTGAATCAAAACACTGCAGTGTCTGCCCAAGACACCGCATCACCTTCAACCTGCTTTTATACGAGCAGAGAAAAGGAAAGAAAGGCTGGTGAGACCTCTAATCCCGCGGGGTCAGCTCCGCCAGAAAGGGGGCACATGACTGTCTCTTTCACATCCCGAACACCTCGGACCCGAGCGGGTCCCCGAGCGGCGGCCGGAGCCGGAGCCCGCGGCGGGCAGCGGAGCGCGGCGGTCGGGTGCTCGCTCCCCGCTCTCCGGCGCTCCCCTCCACGGGGGAAGACGGGAACGAAGGATGCTTAAGGAGCGGTATTAATGACAGGGCTGACAATGATGGGGAGGACGAGGAGGTGGAGTCTGCGGCGGCTCTGAATGCACCGGCCGCGCTCCTCGCTGCTCCCAGCTGCGACTCCATAGGCGTGCGCTCAGCCGGGGAGGGGGCAGGAGGGACGGCGAGGGGCTTTGCTATGGGGGTCGCGTTTTGTCCGCCTCCTAATGGCCGTGTTGCTACTTCGGTAATTGTGTGATTACCGTTAGCCTTTGAGATCTGCCGCCGCGGCGGCGGGGTAAGAGGCACGCTGGACGGTGACCGCTGGCATCACCTGCCGGGAGCCCGGGCAGGACGGAGGGCGGGGGAGGGAGGGGAGAGATGCACGACCTGGGCAGGGCTGGAGGAGTTTTCCCCCAAAAAAAGAGATGGCTGGAGCTCTCTGACCCCCGCGTCCCGTCTCCTCGTCGCGGCGACTTGCGGAAAGCGCGGCGTTGCCGACACCCCACGGAGACCAGCTGTCCGCGGGGCGCGCATACGCCGTGGGGTGGGGGCACAATGGAGTTCCCTCGGACGGTCACCGGGGTAGCTCCGTGCTGGCCGAGCACCGCACGCTTGGAGGAACCCGCGTGAAAATCCAGCCCCTATAATGACGCGTGGCGTGGCCCCTCGTGTCGCGTCCACGCACGAACTTCTGGCAGCGGATCTGAAGGCGGGCTGGCGGGAAAGCCGACCCCGACAGAGCTTCGGCGGCCCCGGGAGCGGGGCGGGAGGGCTGGCCCGGGCGCGGAGAGCAGGGCGGCTCTCCCAAGACGGCCCCCACGATGCTTTGGTGGAAGCCTGCTGAGGGCTTGTTCTGTTGTTTTGTCTCAACTCACTGGTCTACACCTAATTGGGAGGAGAGACAAGAGAAAATGAGCATCAAATTATAAAAATTCCTGGGTGCCCAGTTGTTTCCACACGGGAAACACAAGGCAGTGCTTCACTTCAGAGGCACTGACTTCCCTCCCCGCGGCACTCTCAGAACAGGCTGTATTGTTCTTCCCTTCGCCTGCACGTCGAAGAGAGGGGGGAAAAAAAACCCTTAGGAAGAATCTCCATTCTTTCATGGACAAAGTTTGTTTCCCCCCGCTCCTCCTCCTCCTCCTCTCTCCCTCCTTCCCCACCCCCCGGCAGAAGGAGCTCTTGATACGCCGCTAAACTAACGAAACGAGGTAACTCCTGCTGCGCCCCTTGTCTCAGGGCACTGGATATCCTGTTTATGCTGCTTCTGTGTATATGTTTATGTGTAGCAGCCCATCCCCCCGCTCCTCCACACCCCCACGCAGAGGAATATTTCCAGGCGAGGAGCCTTTCCAGTGCTCACGTTAAATACGATGATTTATAAACAACTCGCAGAAGAAAGCTGTTTCTTGTTAGTAGTAATAAATTCCGCGGTCCGCCCTATTGTATTATTTCGATGAAGATAGCGGGAGCCTGCGACGCGCACCTACCCCCGTGAGCAGTTTATTTTCGAGACAAAGCTATGGCTTCCAGCTCAAAATCGGGCAGCGAACTCTTTTCGCGGCGGCCAGCCCGGGCGCTGCTCATTCCTAGGAAATCCGGATCCAGTTCCAGGCTCTCCTTCCTTCCTGTCCGGGCCGCAACTTCTCTTCTTTTCCTTTTTTTTTTTTTTTTCCCTATCCCTCTCCTTTTTCTTTTTTTTTGTTTTTCTTCTCAATCATCATTCCCGCCCCCCCGCCCCGAAATCTTCCGTTTCGATGCAGCGCCGCTCAAGCGGATCCGCAGGCACCCCGTTCCCCCGAGACGGGACAAGTGGAACAACACCACCTCCGCAGTGCCGAGGTGCGAAGCCCCGACATCCCCGGCGGAGCGGCGCGCTCCGGGGAGCACCGGGTGCCGGGAGGCCGGGGCCGGCGGGCAGGGAAGGGGCTGCCCGCTCCCCGCTCCCGGGGACGCGGCGCTCCCTGGTCCCGCCGGCGGGCGCGGGTGTGGGGTGGCGCTGCGTGCGCTCGGCCCGGCGGAGAAAGTTGGTGGCGGGCGGACGGGCGCCCCCCGCCCCGGGGCAGCACGGCCGGGCTCCGCGCGGAGACCCGCGGCGGGGAGGGGGGCTGCGGCTGGGCGCGAGCAACAGGAGCGGGCGGGCGCAGCGGCGGCGGCAGCCTCCCGCCGGCGGCGCGATGCGGCGCTGGCCCGGCGGGGCGGGGCTGGCGGCGGAGCTCCCCCCCGCGCCCCGCGCCCCGTTCTCCCTCGGAGTTGGGTTCCAGAGGGCGGGCGGGGGCGGGGCGGGGGGCGGGGCGCCGCCGGCGGGGCGCGCCAATGGTGGGCGGTGGCGGCGGCGGTTGCCAGGGGCAGCCGCGTCCGTCAGGGCGCGGGGAGCCAATGGCGTTCGGCGGCGGGGCGGGGCGGCCGCGCGTGCCTTCGCAGTGGGCCCCGCCGCGCGGGCCGGGGGGGCGCGGGCGCCGCGCGGCGCCCGAGGCGAAAAAGTAGCTGTCAAATGCGCGGCGCCTTTAACCGGCGCGATCAGTGCGGCTCGGCGAGTCATGGCGACCGCAGCCTCCAACCACTACAGCCTGCTCGCCTCCGGCTCCCCCATGGTGCACGCCGAGCCGCCCGGCGGCATGCAGCCCGGCGGCGGCTACCGCGACGCCGGCGCCCTGGTGCAGGCGGACTACGCGCTGCAGAGCAACGGGCACCCGCTGAGCCACGCTCACCAGTGGATCGCGGCGCTGTCCCACGGCGGCCCCGGCGGCGGCGGCGGCGGCGGCGGTGGCGGGGGCGGCGGCGGCGGCGGCGGCGGCGAGGCGCCCTGGTCAGCGGGCGCGCTGGGCCAGCCCGACATCAAGCCGGCGGTGGTGCAGGCGGGCGGGCGCGGCGACGAGCTGCCGCCGCCGCCGCAGCACCCGCCGCCGGGGCGGGCGCCGCACCTGGTGCACCACGGCGGCGGCGGCGGGCACCACGCGGCGGCGGCGGCGGCCGCGGCGGCGGCGGCGTGGCGGGCGGGCGGCGCGGCGCACCTGCCGCCCGGCATGGCCGCGGCCAACGGCGCGCAGGCGGGGCTGCTCTACTCCCAGCCGCCCGGCTTCACCGTCAACGGCATGCTGGGCGCCGCGCAGCCGGCGCTGCACCACCACGGCCTGCGCGACGCCCACGAGGAGCCGCCGCCGGGGCCCCCCGGACCGCCGCACCACGGCGCCGAGCACCCGCCGCCGCCCCACGGCCCCCACCCCGGGGCGGCCGGGCCGGCACCCACCGCCGCCGCCGCGCCCCCCGGGCCGCCGCCGCACCACGACCCGCACTCGGACGAGGACACGCCGACCTCGGACGACCTGGAGCAGTTCGCCAAGCAGTTCAAGCAGCGCCGCATCAAACTGGGATTTACCCAAGCGGACGTGGGGCTGGCGCTGGGCACCCTCTACGGCAACGTCTTCTCGCAGACCACCATCTGCCGCTTCGAGGCCCTGCAGCTCAGCTTCAAGAACATGTGCAAGCTGAAGCCTTTGTTGAACAAGTGGTTGGAGGAGGCGGACTCCTCCTCGGGCAGCCCCACCAGCATAGACAAGATCGCGGCGCAGGGCCGCAAGCGGAAAAAGCGCACCTCCATCGAGGTGAGCGTCAAGGGCGCGCTGGAGAGCCACTTCCTCAAGTGCCCCAAGCCCTCCGCCCAGGAGATCACCTCGCTCGCGGACAGCCTACAGCTGGAGAAGGAGGTGGTGAGAGTGTGGTTTTGTAACAGGAGACAGAAAGAGAAGCGCATGACTCCCCCGGGAGGGACGCTGCCGGGCGCCGAGGACGTGTACGGGCCCAGCAGGGACACGCCGCCGCACCACGGGGTGCAGACCCCCGTGCAGTGAACTCGCGGCGGGGGCGCCCGGCCCCTCCTCCTCCTCTTATGCTCCTTCCCCCAACTTTTGATTGTCCTCCTTTTTTTCTTACTTGTTTTTCTTTTTTTTTTTTAATTATTATTTTCTCCCATCTTAACAAAAAAAGGACAAAAAAAAAAACCGCGAAAAAGAAAAAAAAAGAAAACAAAACAAAAAACGAGCGAGCGAGAGGGCGAGCGCGAATCACAGCAGACAGACAGACAGACAAAGCACCTGCACCGGACTGTCCCTTAGACGGTAGCAGGTGCGATGCTGTATTTTGACCTTTCCAGGCGAGTGCCCGTGCACCGGAGTGGAGTGAGTACCGCGCACAGGCAGGCAGGCAGCGGCACCGGCAGGGGAGGCGCAGGGCGAAGCAGTTCGCACAAAACTCCTTGGCTCGCTGGCGAAAAAAATACGGCGCTGCCCGGCCGGGGAGGGGGCGGGAAGGGAAGAGGAGGGCGCAGCCACCTCGGGTCCCCCTCCGCATCCCCCTTCTGCCACAAAAAGGGAAGATTGCATTGTGGAATGTCGCTCGGTGTTGGCACATGCTGCTGTGTTTATTTTCTGTGGATCCCCTGTAGGAATATATGGAAAAAAAAAAAAAAAAAGAGAAAGGAAAAGCTCTCCCTTTTGATGTAGACAGTATTTAACCGTACCAATTTGCACTGCAAGAAAATTGAAGTTTACATAAACAATTCTTTTTTTCTTTTCCCCCCCACCTTCCTTTCCGACCTTAATTTTGCAAACGACTTGCATTTTCCACGGTGAGCGTTAGTCAAACAGTGACCGGTCTATAATATGTTACTGTGGTTTAGCATTTGCTTTATGTGTATATGTGAACTTTTGTTATAAACAAGTCTTCTTAAATATGTGTAACGCTTATTTTCTCCTTTTACCGTAGCAAAAAGAATGCGTATATCTGTATGTATGTATACATATGCATGCGTGCATAGACGTACATATATACACATATATAATCTCTCTATATACACATATATATGCACCGCCAGCTTCCATTCTCTAGAGACGTGACTCTCGTAATTGCTTAATATACGCCTTCAACGGCAAGAATGGAGTTTGGAGAAGGGAGAATAATGCAAATCGACAAAGTAAACTTCATTTTCAGGCAGTGTGTCCGAGGGCCGAGGCGCAGCCAAAGTGGGAGGAAAAAAATATTTGTAGCCCTTCCAAGGTTGTGTCCGTGCGGACGAACAAGGCCCGCTGTGGGAAAGGCAGAGACGAAACAACGTGTTTCCAGAGTTTTGCCGGAGAAACTGGCACTTCCTTAAGAGGGAAAGGGGATTATTTAGCTTCGCCCCCACCCCTCCCAGCCCCCTTCCCTTCCCCTCCTCCCCCGGGGGCTCCCCGTGCTTTTTGGCATGCCCGGTCCCACTGCCTGGGCCGATGTCAGCCTCCAAACTTTCTTTTATTGGGCAGTTTCGCAGTGAGGCAGAGCCAGGGAGAGCCCGAGGAGCTGCTGGGCCCGAGTGGGGGGGTGTCCGGGTGCTTACACCTGCGTGTAAACACACGCTGCACCCCCTCTCCGTAGAGACATTGTGCGTTTCTTTTTCGCTTTTGTTTTTCGTTCTTTTTTTTTTTTTTTTTTCATATCTGCCCCCCCAACCCCCCACGTCCTTTGGTCAGATTGCGGTATAATTTATTGAAAGAAAGGACCAGTTTTAATTTGGGCAGCCTTGTGTCTTTCACTGGGGAATGAAATGAAGCGGGAAAAAAAATATGCCATTTTTCAATTCGTCTTTTTTTCCCCCTTTCGTTAATAGTTTTAAAGTGCATTTCGTGACATTATCTCGATCGAAAACGTTTAACTTCCAAAAAAAAAAAAAAAAGAGAAAAACCCACGGGGACCAAAAAAAAAAGTTAAAAAAAAATGCAAAACAAAAAGCTCTGAAGGGAAGCAGAGGAGCGGGACCTCGGAGCAGCGCATGTATATGCGTTTGTCTGTGTGCGTGTGTTTGTGTACTTATGCACACACACAGCTATGCATATACATTAGAGGAACTTTAAACTATGGTAGTTATAAATTCATAAAGGGATCATTTAGTCAGCACAAACGGGTGCTATAGAGACAAAGCATTTTTATAATCTAAAAGTTTACTTAGTTGAGTGTTGGACTGGAGAAAAAACAGTGAAGCACTCTCTCGCAGAACTCTCCTATAAATATTGCATTCAGTAGCTAAGGCTTTAGAGTATGTTTCTCATTGTCTTTTAAAGCGCCTGTGACATTGGGTTTTCTTTCCTTCTTTCTTTCTTTCTCCCTTTCTTTCTTTCTTTCTTTCTTCTTGGTAAGACAGATGATGATTTCTAAGAGGCACATGCATTAGCCCTTTTCCTAGTTTTCCAACAATTGTTACGAAGATACGGGCACCAAGCTTTTCTCTTTTTCTTTTTTTTTCTTTTTTTTTTTTTTGATATGTATTGAGCTGCTTGTTATTTAAAGTGTTGAGGACTAGCGCCTAGTGAAGTGAATCAGATCAGGGCAGATCCAGTGGTAAAGGGAGGAAATGAACTTTCAGACACTTATTAATATGTGTGTAAGGTCAGAAAACGGAGTCGAAAGGATGTTTGAGAAAAACCTCAAACTCCAAATACGTTTACTAAAAAAAAAGTTACCACACAAACCTTACCACTATGTATATATGTTTAATATTTGTCATTTGAAATGCAGAAATAGTTTCAATGTTTTCTTTGTCTATTTTTCTTTTCTTTTTTTTTAATGCTACCCAGGGAAATATTTTCATATCATTTTTAAGTGGCCTGCCTCAATGTATATTTATTTCTTTTAAAGCAAACAGGTTCTGGAAACTGTTTTTCTGTAGCTTTAAATGAATAGGTGAACAAAATCTATATGGGATGTAATTTTTTTTTTGTTCAGTCTCTTTAAAAATACTTCGTTTTGGTACATTTGGATGTGCTTGTGGGGAAAAATAAAAACGCAGAGATCCTTATATATTTATGTTAAAGTAATATTTTATTATCTACATAAAACAGAAATGCACAATACCTTCATAGTTTGTTCTAATTATTGAAATATCTTTATTTTATTTTTAAAGACAGCACAGATTTGCATAGTTCTTAAGATTTGGAGGGAGAACACCCCAGTACTTATACTGAGTTGAGTTCTGTGTAAAAGCACCGCCATTCCTTTATATTTAATGGAAATTTTGGAATAAATTTGATGCCTATACCGAGAGGTTCCACGTTCCTAACTTCCGGGGTCTTGAAGGAGAGCCCCAGGAGCTGCGTTCATTGTGTCTCTCCGCAGATGAACGGCAGTCCTGAGTTTTGAAGCATTGACTTCTGTGCGAGTAGGGGCGTCCTACCTTTGATGCTGGTGGGGAGATCTGCTCCTCAAGCTGGTGGCGTGTTCTGGCGAAAGGCATGGGGGACAAGAGACTCTCCTCCTTCCCTTTTGATAATTTAAGGCCTGACTCCTAAAAAGAAAAAAAAAAAAAAAAGAAAAAAAAAAGGCAAAACAAAAAGGCGGGGCTTAATTACAAGGAGTTCTGCTTAAAAGAGAGAGGAAGGATGCGGCTGCTGGCGGGGGTGCGGTCCCGGCTGGGGCCCACAGGGCTGCGCATCCCCGGGCCGGGCCGGGTCCCGGGCCCCGCGGCGGCGGCACCGAGCGGGCAGGGTCGAGGTTTTCACGTTCGGCGTCTGCGGCTGCGTGTGTGTAGCGACCCGGTCGGTTTTACCCGTAGGGGTCCCCGCTGGGGACCAGCGGGGCTGGCGGACGACAGTGCTCGCTCATGCGGCGGTGTGTTCAAGTCCTTTTTGGCCGGCTGGGTTTCCTAAGTGCAATATCCTGCTCTCCTCCCCCCTCTCCTTCACCATAGTTTCTAGGCTTATTAGATTTAATCATCTTTTCTAACTCCTAGTCAATATTACACTCATCCCGAACAGATTCAGCTAAATGATCTTATCAATAGTTTCGAAGAGAAGTGACAGAAAGAAGAAGTGTTTTGTGACCGCAGACGTGCTGACGGGTAAAATGTTGAAGCCGGGTATGGATTCAAAAGTCCTTGGTCAATAGCCCGCGGAGCCGGCTGCCGAAAGCGGGCAGCCTCTGCCCTCTGCAGGACACTCGGCTGGGCTCCGAGGGAATATTCTGCCTTTGACGACAGGGCCCCGCTGTCGGCGAGCGCTACCGTGTCGGGTGGGCAGGAGGTGACTTGGAGAGATGGTGCCTTGCTCGGCGGGGCAGGCCCGGCGCCGCGGGGATGGCCGCCGAGAGCCGGTGCTCCAGGCCCGGCCGCTCGCTGTGGTGGCCCCAGGGCTGCTCCTCCGGGGCTCTTTGCCCAGTGAGAGGCTGACCAGACGGGAGCGGCTTTTCTCGTCCTTCCCGGCTAATTGCGGGAAGGCCGGCCGGTTGGGAGGTCCTTTCCCTGTTTCCTTCTATCTCTCTTTTAAGAAAAAGAAGAGGGGTAAATGGAGTAGCCGTAGGATGCACCTTCTGCAGGTGGATGTCAGGGTGTGAGGCAGCTCCCTGGATTCCCCCACCCTCATTCCCAGCAAGGACTCTCTGCCGTAGATCAGATGTCAACAAAAAAAAAAGCCCTATTTCCTTGGCTCGCTCCCTCTGATGGAGGCCGAAACTGGAAGGCGGGAGGAGATTGTCCATCCCGAAACCCTTGAGTGGTGATTGCTTCCCCCTGTGTCCCCGGCTCCGCGGATGTGAGAGGAGCGGTCGGTGCCGTCCGCCCAGGGGATCTCCTGCCAGGGATGCTCTCGGTTTGGGAGACTTGTGAGAGCTCCGACGGGGCAGAGGCTGCGGTCGCCTCCGGCTCCGCCCCGTCGTCTCTTTCTGTCCCTCAGGTTTTGCTGGCGAGAGCTCAGGGTTCCCCCCCGCCATGACCCCGTCTCCAGTGCCTGGTCCCCTAGGCGGGGTTCCGGGCCGCACCGCGCCGCGGGCGTTCGGCGGGATGGGCCCGGCTGCCTGCGCCTTCCCGACCTCCTGCCCCCGGCCTCGGCCCCGACCCCCAGCCTGGGGTGCCCCCACCGCAACCCTTCCAGCTGCTCAGCTGGGGGAAACCCTCCTCTCTCCTCTGCCTGCCCCAGCCCGCCGGGGCGGCACCAGGCCCCTGACTTGTCCCCAAGCCGCGCTGTCGGGGGTTTGATGGCTCTTTTTTTTCCGGTGCCGTCGGTGCGGGGTTTCTCCGGTGCGGGAAGAGGAGTGACCCACTCGGGGAGAGGAAGCGACGGCGCCGGCTGGGTGACGGGGGAGAAAGAGGCCAGAGGCGGGCGGGGACACTGGGCTTCGTCCTGTTTAAATCCCTGGGTTTAGATAAAGCCATCGGGAGGGACGCATACAGGGAGTGTTCCCCCCGGCCCAGGCCCGAGAAGCGCCTTGCGGGCCAGGAGGGTGAGAGCAAGGGGTGGAAGATACCCGCCGCTTCTTTGTAGGGCAGCGGCGGCCTTCTGCTGCCTCGAAAAAGGAGGTTGGGCGTTGTGGTCTGTCTTGCAAAACGTGGTGTCCCACGTCCTCTACTCCTTCGGGGCTTATCTCGTTATTTGGTGTTTCGGAAGGGGCGGGGGCCTGGGCTGCCCCTCCGGCTTTAATCTCGATATAGAAAAGAGATAACTATTTTTCAGAGTTGCAGGCTTTTAGTTGGTACTTTGTGCTCGGTGCATGGCCAGGTTGTCGTCGGGGATGCCCCCAACAAAATGAATTTCACCCTGGCTCGGCGGGACTGTCGTGGTACCGGGCGGTTACTTGGAGGAGCGGGTACTTCTCCGGGGGAAATTAGATCAAAATCAAAGAGTGCTCTAACAGAAGTGTTAAGATGAAAAGCAAGAACTCCTTCCCAGACCCGACTTTTCATCAAATTATTAAACCAAACAAGTGGGCTTTTCGGCAAGCGACTCCGAATCACAGTGCTTGGATTCCCACGCCGCACCCGGTCTCATCTCGTGGCCTGATCCACGCTGCAAGTCCCTTTCCTCGAACGGCAATGCCTCACTGCAAAGTCTGCGTAAATACCGCCCCCCGAAACTCGACCGAGTGTTCCGAGTGTGTAGGGGTTTCGCTCAGCGGCCTCGGGGCCGGGGAGGCCGCCGGTGCGGGCACGGAGCTCCTTCCCCTCGCACCCCCTTCCTCCCCCGGCCCCCAAAGCCCCGCGAGGCCCCGGCCTCCCCGCAGGGGTGGGATCCTGCCCTCCCGTCGGCAGCAACCGAGAGGGACGGGGCGAGGGCAGCGGCGAAGGAGCGGCGGAAACTCCCTTGCCGGCGCTGCCGGGAGTCGCGGCGGGCGGCGGGGAGCGGGGCCCCCGGATCCCTTCGCCCTGGGAAGGGGGTGAATTTGGGCGGTGTCTGCCCGGCCCCGTCCGTGCACAAGGATCAGTGTCCCGCCAGGGCAGAGCCGCTGCAGCCAGGCTGCCTCCACCCAGCGAGGGTTACTGGGCGTGGGGGGCGAGGCGGCCGGGGCGGTGCGGGCTGTCCCGGGGAACCGCCGGGGCGGAATGTGTCCCCGGCGCTGGGCCCCGGCTCCGACCCGCTTGCGGCTCTCCCGGCGGCCCCGCAGCGTGCGGCCCCGCCGGGCTCAGCGGTACTGCCCCGTTTAGCTCCGGGAACGTCCCCGCAGATGTCACTTTTAAGGCTTAAAAAGCGAATAGGCCGGCAGAAAGTTGGCGGCCGGTGTTTCTTCCCCTCCTTCTCTCAGGGCGGTAAATCCTGGCAGGAAAACCCGGGCAGGGGCAGCTCGTAAAAGTGCTGGCGAGACCGCTCTCTCCCTACTCTTCCCCGTCCTGTCCCGGGACTTGTAAGAAGCTCTCGTCTAGAAGTTAGGACTTGTTTTTAGCCAGCCTGACTCATTCATTAATTCCCTTTCCCTCCTTGGTTCATTCATGTCTACAGTCATTCATTGCCAAGTCCATGGAGGCATCAGCTCCTTGGTCAGTAGGGGAGACGTACAAACAAGGATGGTGCTATTTATTTCCCTCTGCCTGTGGATTTCTAAGACATTCAAGCAGGCACAATCATTAAACTAATTTGTATTTGATTGTTTGGGCGGACGGGGGTGAATTTTATTGCACTAAGCATTCAAGCACGCACGCATCGCTGATTACCAGTATACATTAAATAAAGTTGTTTGTACACATTGTCTTACCACATATAGGCAGTCTTATTATTCTAATTACTCTAATTAGTGCATTGAAATGTTTTCTACTTGATTTGAGGAGACAGTGATTAGTTCTATTACTTCTTTTAACTCTTATTTCATGGAAAACTGTTGATGCATGTTCCAATTACCTTGTTTTTCTCTTTAATACAGCGTGGGCCAAAAATATGATGAATTGACACCGTTGGAGAGCGGAAACTTTCATCTATTTTCCCTTTTTTAAAAAAATACTTAATTTTTTTAATATATCCCCCCCACCAGACAGACACTTTCCTCCCCCCCGCAAGCGATCACAAATAATTATTTCTAGCCAAAGCATCACGTTCTTTCTTTATAATTTCTTCTGTTAGTTATGGTGGCATTTACTTTTTTTTTTTCCTCTCAAAAAAGGGGAATCTGAGGTATATTTTCTGCGTAACTATTTTATAAGTTTTAAATTAAGATTACTATTAATCGATAAGATCAGTTCATCAAACGCGTTACTTCGATAGGGAACTGTAATTAAAACCTTAATCTCGTTTGAGACTTATTTTTTTCCTCAACACTTTCTTGAGGGATTTTTTTTCCCCCGTTTCTGTGGCGGTTGCCGTTTTAAACACGGCGGAGGTACGAACCGGAGCCCAGACCCCACCAGAGCAGGAAGGTTATTTCGTTATCAAAATACCCATCTTCACTATTGAGCCAATACAGGTTTTGTGTCGGGTTTTGGGATGTGTATGTGTGTGTGTGTTTGCCTTTTGTGTTGATGTGCCGGCCACTTCAGCCCAGCCGGTGACAAAGCAGGCGGCGGGGACAGAATCTCGCCTTCCTCTCACGTTACAGACAGGGAGACTGGCTACTTCTCGGCCATAAAAACACTGCTTTTATTGTTGGTGTCTTCCCCCGCCTCCCCTTCCCGCTAGTTTGTTCAATAAATATGAATGGGTGAGGAAAAAAAATACAAAAAAAAAAAAAGGAAAAAACGAAACGCAAACCGTCCCGTAAATTCTTAGAAGTCCAGGTCTGGAGGGAAATCTATGGAGTTACATAGGTAAATACTGGGCCCAGGCCGCTTATACTCTTAATATTTAAAGTGGGATTATAGGGGATCTACAGACGCCTTCCTAACCTTTGCCAATTGCCTATGCAAGGAGAAATCCCGCAAGATGCACGAAGGGGAGAGTCAGCTTCCCACTGCCTCTGACAAACGGTTCCGCGGTTGGAGACCGAGTGTCCCCAAGGGTCGAGGTGGTGGGGGGACATGGGAACAGAGGGGGGAGGGTGGTGTCCTGTTTCTCCTTCCCGCAGAGCCTCGCCTCGCCCCGCTCCGTGGACCGGGTCCCAGCGCCGGCAGCGCTTCGGCCCACGGAACACGCCATCGGCCCCAGCTCCTGGCTTCGGGTCCGGCCCCGTGCCGTGGGTCGGGGCCGGAGCCCGGGCCACGCGTGGAGTGCTGGCGCCCCCCAGCGGCCACCGCCGCCACCGCCACGGGGACTCCCCGGGGAAGGGCAGAGGCGCAAACCCTCCCACCGCTCCGAGACCACTCTCTCTCCTTGGACGCAAGGACGACGGGGCCTCCAAAAAAAAAAAAAAAAAAAAAAAAAGCTCCTACCCCTTTGGGTGAAACCCCCATTTCCCAGGAGTAGAGAACCAGAGACAGCCCTGGTCTCCCGTGGGTTATTTGGTGCTGGCTGGGTGCTCTCTCCTTTCGCCCAACACCACCTCAGCCTCACAGCACAACTGCGACACCTTCCTCACGCTGATTGACAGCTGTCAGGGGTTCATCTCTTTACCGGACCCAGACCCCAGCAGCAGCACTGGCTGGTCAGACCGTACAGGTTTACATCTTGTGTTTATTTCGGTGCTACCGGTTTCGTAACTACAACTTGCCGCGCTGTATAAGTAGGTGCTGAAAATGTTAAAATATTGTGAATATCAAGAAGTCAAGCCATTCAGACATTCTGCTACAGCAGACTTTAGTGCACTGAAAACAGATAAGTGACATATCACGATCTCAGTCTTGCTAACTCAACAAGCAAATTGAGCTGAAACAAACCAAACCAAAACAAAACAAACCCAATAAAGGTTAAGTTTTAGAAAGAAATGAGTGTTCTGTGCAGAACTACTCAAACTACAGACAGCTGATACTGTAGCACGGAGCACACATGGGTAGAAAATAACCTGTTTTCCAGCTGAACATCAATTGTGGGCCTGTTCAGATAACTGAAATAAGATGCTATGCACATGGCTGGAACAGGAAAAGTAAGCAGTGGCTACACCTTCCACTACAGAGGGAGCCTGTGTCAGTCTTAGCAGTGGAGATAGTTCTGTTCACAGTAGGCAGAAAGCCACGACAAAGGTTCAGCTTCTAAAGGGAAAAGCTGGCTTTGTTTCAAACACCCTTCCTAAACCAGCAGAGAAGTAAGGATGAATTTATTTGTTAATTGGGCTGGGGAGCTGGATAACACTGACTTTTTGCATACTAATTTTGCTGAACACCTTCAGCGTATAAACCATATCCCAAACCAGACAGTTTTAATTTTGGGTGGAATCTAGGCCCTTAAATCAAGCAGTCCCTTATTAAAATTAGGAATGTCTGGCCCTTTGAATTGGGCAAGAAAGAGGCTGGAGAACCCAGCCTGCCTCCGTGCCTTGTTTGACCGCCTAAGGGAGGGAGGTGTTTCGGAGGACCTGCAGAGGGGCAGTCAGTCCATTCGGCTTTGGTGCTGCCACCTCTCCAGCTGACCATTCCAAAATACAGGCCCACCGGCCACAGGGGTCAGCCCACTTCAAGTTACATATCTATAAGTGTAGGTTAGATTTCACTTCTCTCCTGCCTGTGGGCCTTATGCACAAGACTGAAATCAATCTCCCTCTTCCTGCCTGGCCCAGCACTGTGACTCTTGCACTCCTGCCTCTGCATCTCCAGTGAAAGGGCAGAAGGGAGATCACCCCGAGTATCGCTGTGTAACCCAGTGGCTAAGCCTCAGCCGCATCTTCAGTTCCCCTTGGCCTGAAGCCAAGGCTTCCCACAGCATAGAATCATAGAATAGTTTAGGTTGGAAGGGACCTTCAAAGGTCATTTACTCCGACCGCCCTGCAATGAGCAGGGACATCTTCATCTAGATCAGGTTGCTCAGAGCCCCGTCCAGCTTGGCCTTGAATGTTTCCAGGGATGGGGCATCTACCACCTCTCTGGGCAACTTGTGCCAGTGTTTCACCACACTCATAAAAAATTTCTTCCTCACATCTAGCCTGAATCTGACCTCTTCTAGTTTAAAACCATTAGCCCTTGTCCCGTCACACAACCTTCTAAAAAGTCTGTCCCCATCCTTCTTATAGGCTCCTTTTAAGTTCTGAAAGGCTGCTCTACTACCAGATTAGGACCTAATACTTACCTGGTCAGCTAAGGTTAGCTGGAGTCTAGACCAAATCTAACTTTGGGGTTCTTGCTGGGGAAGCTCTGCAGAGTCCAGATTTTGTTCACCTGAAGCGGGATTGCAGCAAAGCAATAGGTCAGAAGCCAGTGTTAGAGCATCCAGAGAACCTTTACACAAAGCAATGTAATCAGCCGATTTAGGAGCCCTCTGAGTGAGGTAGTGCTAATTGCAATAAAGCAGAGGGAGACACAGGGACTTCCACATGTGCAGCTTTCCCAGCCAACACCTCAGGAGCACTTGGAGCCCTGACCTCAGGCTAAGGCTGCTGTTTCACCAAGTGATGCTGCGTTCTCAAGTGTTCAGCACCTACTAGTCCCAAACACACAGCCACAGGCTGTGGGAAGCCCTGTCGTTTAGACGTCCCAAACATTTTCTATTTAAGATTGAATTCAGCAGAGTCCAGAGAATCTGGGGTAAAAATGACACGCTGTGGAGTTTGCAGGAGTCCTTAGAGGCAGCAGCTGCGACAGCAGCACATGTCAAACATGAGTAACAGCCTCATCGAAATGCCACAATCCTAACCCATTACCCAATACAAAAGAGCATCCCAAGTGAATACGGTCCATTTTTTCATTCCTGTTAGTTTTGAGACAAAAGATAGCATTGCTGTTTCTCGACCAAAGGGAACAGCCTCCCTGGCTTCCCTGGACAGGTCCTGCTCTTCTGTGTGAGCAGGCCCACGACAGGTACCAACTGTCCGGCAGAGGGAAAGGTGCAAGAAGGAGCTGGAGGTCCCTCACTCTTCCAAATTTAAACTCATTATGTGTAGGAGACTTCTGGGAAAGTGTTTTTATAAGGAAACAGTGTTGTTCTGAGATATCAAAAATAGCTAGGGAGCAAGGTAGTACACTTTCTTGCAAAGAGGAGAGTGTACATTTTCATGCAGTCTCTTACACTGCTTAAGGAAAAAAATCTGGTTTTATTAATAAACTGCATTAAACATTTTTAGATTATAAATTGTGGTAACAGTGAAAGTACAGTATGATACTTGCCACAGATGAAGGTGCTTCATATACTGATGTGCGGCACTAAAATGCTCCAGTTCGGAGCCACAGCTGAATACGGCAGCTCCAGCTGCCAGAGCTCAGGTTCAGTTCCTGTCAACTGGAAGACGTAGAAACCACCTCAGGACTGTGTATTTAGGAAAACGCAAAAAGGTGGGTTGTGACCCTACCCCCTCGCAACTGCCTTCTTGCTATCAGGTGGCAGATAGCACCTGATCATTAGCTGGAGATGATTGATCTCGATCCATGCCTCCTTTCTGAAGATCTGCCACTTTGAGTGGTGGAGGCACAGATGTGAAAGCCTTTGCGCCTTTTGGAGAGCACCAGCACACCCATGGATCAATACTTTAACTTGAAAGCTGCTGCCATTCTCTGAAGAGAATGAATTATTTAAAAATATATATTAAAAAAATTAGAGCGGTATTGTAGATCTCTAGGTTTGATCGGTACCCACTGTATTTCGCTCTTACAAATCCTTTCTCTTAGCCAACTAAAAGATAACGATTTACTCTTGCATAATGTTTGTTTTCCATGAATCTCATTAGTACGTGATACAGTAAATATTACCTGATCACACACAGATGGAAAGTGATTTACAAGACTAGTACCTTGTCCTCAGGTCAACCGGCAGGCACAGCACTGACAATGACACAGTTCAGGGTGCCCACCTGCAGGCTCTGTACCCACCCATCACTTTTTTTCCCTCCCCCCATCTCTTTAAAAGATTAGTATCTTATACTCAACCCTAGGTAGCATTTGCAGACCTCAAAGTAAAGATGTCTGCTGGAGGAATAAAAGTTACTGCAAAGCATCCTATTGAGTCTATCAATGCATTGCAAAGAAAAAAAAATGCTGAAAATAGCATGTCATCGCCTTCAACAAACTCTCCATATGATGGTCAGACCATTTTGCACGCAAACACTTTGCAATTACTAAACAGAAGTGACTGCAAAAACACAGTAAAGATTTCTCTAAACAGAGATACCATATAGTAAGTTCTCTAAAGTTCATCCAAAAGCACATGCATTTTACATATTTTCAAAATGCCCAATTAAGCAGTTTAGCACTCTGACATTTTACCACAGTGACTGCAAGGGAACAGCTGCTCCCAGCAGCAGCAGCCCAGGAACAGGTGTTGGGAAGCGACAGCAGACACCAAATCCAACCATCTTCAGCAGGATCTTGAGGCAAGAATGAGAATTGCTTGCATCAATCACACGTTTTTAGATGTAATGCAACTTTTTATTTTAATTCCTGTTCCAGTTTTCATTAACTCTGAGCTGCCTTGGATACTTTTTAGCAACTGTTAAAATGACTAACTTAGACAAGGCGCTCTTGATCCCTCTATGAGGTGTCTCCTGTGCTAAACCAACAGGTCCCCAAATGGTTACATTTACTATTGGATACAGGTACTAGAAAAAATAACCGAAGTGGATTGCCAATTGCATCTTTCTGTCACATTCAGTATAGTTTTTAAATGCAAGCTCTTTAATGTCATTATTTTTCTTTTTTTTTTTAAACTTTTTTTTCACCTGTGGTGGACTTGGAGCCCTGAGCTTGTAGCCAGTTAAAAGCCTAATTCTAAGCACAATTTATCCTTTTCACAAAGGAACTATGCGGACTCCATCAGTGGGCTCCAATCGCACTTGGAGACCTATTGGCATAAAGTTTAAACTTAAATTGTTTGTGCATTTGCATCCAGAGAGATGGACATGATTACAAAAATGCTGCTGCACTTATTTTTAACTCCTAAATATATTTAGCAGTTAAAAACCACCTGGTCACAGCATCAGAGCATTTTTATTGCTAGTTCTTCAAAACTGCGAGGGAAAGTGTTACGTTAAAATCTGTTTGTAAAAATAAATGCCTACATTGTATGTGATGCCATTTGATTTTACAAGTGAATAAAAACAATTGCAGCAGGCATGGTATCAGATCTACAGTGTTCTGTTTAAATTCCATGAAGATGGCCAATTGCATGTTAAAGTAACAGAGACAAGTTCTCATTTTTGAATGTTTTTGTGCAACACTACTTTCCTCCCTTCCTCCGTCTGGACATTACATTACATCACGTAAAATTACGTGAGTACAGAGAACATGTAACTGTTTTCACTTCCCCGAATAATAATGCACTCCTGCCAAATAATAATGTAATAAAATGTCTTACAGGCTCTCAGGTATTAGTGTCTCGAAATCCTGAAATATTTTGTAATCTGTCTTTATCTGTGTGCTTTTTAAACCGTTCGCATGATCAGAAGTGGCACACAGAGGAACAGAGACATCTAACGATTTTCAGTTACATGTGTGAATTTTTGATACTGCGAAAGCAGCGCTGAGAAACAGGCACCTGTCAGGAACAGGACAGTCAGAAGCAACATCTGAAACTGCACTTAGCACGTGTCAAAAGGCAGCAACGTTTTATCCAAGAGGCACAGAAGCCAGGTCCAGTCTCGTTCCTTCTCAATAATCGGAAGCATCAGCAGCTCTAAGTTGGGGCTAGAAGAAGGTTTTGGTTCGTCTGAAACGATACTGGCCTGAGGCAAAGTTGTGATACAAAAGCTGAACACTTTGGTAGGTGCTGGAGATTAAAAGTCTTAGCAAAAGCTTTCTTAGAGATGCAAGAAAACAACTCAAAGCTTTGTATTTGTTTTAGTAGCAGCGTTGTCTCGAACAATTCACACCATCAGGTGAATTTAACACTGAACTTTGTTTAGAAGAAAACGGGCATTGATCAGATCAACATCGATTTCTGAACCAATAAACTTTTTAGGTAATTCATGGGAAAAAAGGGACAAAGCAGTTACTCCTTTCCAATTTAATACGTGGGTTGTTCTGGACAAGTCAAGTCCAACCGATCACCTGTCTCCTTCTGGTTCCCACTTTCAAAGCTGTAGAACCCTGTAACATTTTTGCTAAATTTAGAGTTTATCATACTACCTAAGTTCCACAGCATTTAAACACAACTATATCACTACCTATATAATTAAAGGGATTAAGAAACACATTATTGTGACTTAAGTTCTGCTGGAGTAGGAAATTATTCTTGAAAGAAATTCAACAATTATTTTTTTTCTTGGAGGTCTCTCTTGGTAAATTGTAATCTCCATATTCTGCTTATGTCCCATCTGTCTATACACATCTGTTGTCTCTTGCCCTGTACCTAGATCACAAACCATTTCAGGCAGCGAAGCATCTGTTCTGTGTAAGGCACCTAGTTCCATGTGCTCTCACAGGGCTACGGTCAGCTAAATATCAGACAATAATACACTTCCTTAAAAAAAAAAAAAAAATGAGCTCACAAATTTGTATCTCAAAACATCCAGGGTAGCTTATTTCAAAATGAACAGTGATAAAAATATGACCAAACTGTTCCTCTGAATGCATCATATTTTGTGTTTTATTTCACTGTTTTTTAAAATGAATGCATAAAAGGTCAATGAATGTAGACAAATAATTTATTTTTGTTTTATTTATTCATTATTTTATGTACACTTGGTATTTTTCAACACAGTCAAAGGGAAACAAATTAAGTGCAAAGCAAGATAAATATTATAGGTTGAATATATTTTAACACATTTCTGTCATCTCTGAATTAGCAGACACTGACAACTCAGTGAGGACATTAATTTCTACTTCTTTATACTGGCAGTAACAGAATAAAACTGTACAACACAGTATTATGACACTTTAAATGATCCAACATGTCAGAATAAAACAGGCTTAATTTACTAAATAAAAATAATTGGTGTGTAAATATGTCATTAACTTTTTAAGGTAAAAAGAAACTATCTTTTAGTTAGCAATATAAGGCATTAGATGATTTCTCTAGAATAAATTCAGTTGTTTATAAATATAGGGCTATCATCTCTGGTTTGTGCGTGTTCAAGTAATCCCGTACCTTATACCACAAATACATATTTAGTGGCACGAGTCAAAGGTGTTCAAATGAGGAGGAGCCGGGTATCTGTGCCTGAGCTGTGTCTGCACATGCACAGAGACCTTTGGTTTACACAGAGAGAGAAGACGCCGTAGTCAAATCTGAACAGAATACACTAATAACATATCTTCCATTTCCTATTGGTCAAGCAGAATGTTGAGAGGGAAAAAAAATTAAAACATAATCAAGTACTTGCATAAGTATAAAAAATGCGCAAGCCTCAGAGGAGAATATTAAAAACAAATATGCAGAAGATGCTAAGGCAAACACTATTAGTATACCAAGAGGAGCACAAAACAAAAAATGAGGTTAATGCTGAATGTGTACGACTTACTGAATGACAGCACAGAGAACAGGTTTGGGATCTAAGATTGCACAAACAGACACAGCTCTTGGAATATTGACTATATTTAGGACTGCAATGGTGCAAAGTAGTGGATGTCAGCATTGTGGGCCCATGTAGCTTAACATCAGGAAACAGCCCTGAAAAACACATCCAATAACTGCTGCCCCTGCCTCCCACTTTCGGCTTTGCTAACCAATGCCTTCCTCATGCTTTAAATATGCCCTTATTAGCCTTTCTAATCTAAACCTTCCAACCTCTGTTTCTCAAAGGATCTTAGTTAGGAAACTTATTGGAGCCAGTTAGGACTTGCATGTTCTCCTACGTTCACAGAAGCATTTTATACTTTATTGCTTAAAGCACCATTATGAGGTGAAATAAACAACCTTGTTTTGGACATCTTTGTGACACAGTACTGAGATGAACTAGCTAAAAGTTAAGGAGCCTTGGAACATCATCAAGTGTAGATATCCTCATTTATGCTAATCGAAGTAAAACAGTCGTACAACCAATGTGCTCCCACCTGCTGCTCATTATTCAGTGATGTATTAAAGGAAGAGAGAAAATTCAACCTTATTGATTTCAGTGGGCCTCAGGATTCAGCTGCTGTAATCCCCGCTAGTAAGTGTGTATTAAAGTTTCCCTTTACTTCCTTTAAGATGCTGAGGAGGCGAAGTACAGAAGAGGCCTTCTAGGTCTTAACCACACATCCTGTGCATGACGAATGAGCAGCATTTATGTTGTTTCCATTTAGTCTGGACTCCTGTCCTGCACCCGTGCAAATGATAGCTCGGGAGGTGGATCCAGAGTAGTGCACTGGCTCAGCATGTGGCAGTGAATCAGGTTGGCATTAGTACAACTGCATGTCTGGATGCTTCGCAGCACTTTTGTCTGCCCTCGTGCTTCAGTTTAGAGATAGCAGTTCAAATTCTTTTCAGCGCTGAAAAGCTTTAAGGGCGAGGAAGGTTTTGAGTAGTCCTGAGGGGCCATATTGACTCCATGTATGTGACTCTCATACAATGAAAGGTTTAATAGAGTTTAATAATAAAGCCCACAGCGTGAATCACTAATGCCGTTGCTGAGTGGCTGGGATCCAGGCACAACTCCTGCATTTCTTGAATGTCGCTACTACATCAGCTTCTCAGGACATTTTGTCCAAACACTGGGAGGTTGACAGACAGAAATAAATGCCCTCTTCCTTCTGCTGGCTTAAATATCTGACTTGGGAGGGTAAGAAAAATTAAAAAATTGAAAAAGAAAAAAAAAATAATAGAAACAACCCTCCCTCCCCCAAAAAACGCTAAACCAAACAAAACAACACAACAACAAAAATACTTCACTCAACTATGAGAAAACAGAATCATAGAATCATAGTATACCAGGTTGGCAGTGACTTCAAGGATCATCTGGTCCAATGTTTCTTGGCAAAAGCAAGAAAGGTTTTCTAGATTTAGCCAAGATATTTTGTAGGGAGCAATCAGATACCATTCAATCAACAGAGCAAAGAAAGTGGTAGCCTTTGGTAGAGCAAGAGAAGCCCAGGGGCTAATAGGGAGCAGCACGGGGTACGGAACCTCTTACTCTGAATCCACACATGCTAGGATAGCACACATAGCTCAGGAAGCTGGTTTCCACTATAAGTTTTACGTGCTCTACATGGACCTCAGCTTCTCCAGAGGTCAATTCAAGATCTCAATTTAAAACTGATCTCCTGATCTGAACTAGCCCATGGACGAACCTATTAGAGTGAAGGTACCCTAGAAGACTAGTTTCCTAACCTGAGTACCTATCCTAGATACTTATAATTAGACTATACAAATATGCTCTAGCTACAGAAAATGTGCTTAGAGGCAATTATCCCTTCTGTCCTTCTTGACTTGTTATTAAAAAAAGGCATAACTTGCTTCTGGTGCTTACTGGCTTAGCATGCACAGCAAAGTGATTTACAGATAGTGTCAGAACTGTTTCCTCTATTGCTGCTCTTCCACCTTTTATAGAAATTAGTCCCTTTAAAAGGTAACACGGTAGGAGTTTGTTGCAACATTGCTCAGACTCCTCTTGTTGCAGCAGAAAATGAAGCATATTATTCAATAAAAAATACAGCAAGGGGGGTGTCAGTCTCTTCTCCCAAGTAGCAAGCAATAGGACAAGTGGAAATGGCCTCAAGTTGCCCCAGGGGAGGTTTAGATTGGATATTAGGTAAAACCTCTTCACAGAACGGGTTGTCAGGCATTGGAACAGGCTGCCCAAGGAAGTGGTTGAGTCACCATCCCTGGAGGTGTTTAAAAGACATGCAGATGTGGTGCTTAGGGACATGGTTTAGATGTGGACTTGGCAGTGCTAAGTTCATGGTTGGACTCGATGATCTTAAAGGTCTTTTCCAGCCAAAATGATTCTGTGATTCTATGATTTTGCTGCTAGTTATTTGAGGGGGGGATGGGGGCAGAGAAAGAGCTATTGTTTTTAAATGAATCCAGGTGCTGGGTTCAGGGATTTAAATTTGAAGGTCTGGAGAGGCCTCATTCACACATAAGAATAAATGTGGGCAGGACATTTCCCCGGACAATTCCCACACCTCACTTGCAAAGATCCAGCCAATTTGGACACACCTTAACTCCACCATCTCCCTGGTAAGGAGATTAATGCAAAATGCCAGAAGATGCTCAAGAGCTATAGTGGCTTTATCCTCATTAGGAAGAACTAGAATGAGACCATCACATTGATTTTGCTAAGACGACTCAAGGGACAGCTGGTAATTAGGATTTGTCTGTATGCAAAAGTTAAATCAGAAAGTGCAAGGACCCCCTGCAAACACACCAATTCCTGGTTATTTTAATTCACTTTCAATAACTCTTCCAAAATACCTCCAAGCATAGACTAACCCTTAGTTTCCAAATCACAACCAAATGAGCTGGTTTTAATTTGTCTCTATTACTTTCAGGATAGTGTATATGTGCAGAAATCTGTGGCACTGCCCTGAAGAAAATAAATCTAAGGAGATTAAGGTCCAACAGACAGAACCCATCTCCTGATGGTGAGTAGAGGACTGTACTCCCAACAGCTCTTGACAATGGTATAATAGTAAATAAATACAAAAAAGATAAGAATTCGCTACAGTTATACACAGTATCTCACTAAGAATGCTCAGACAGATTCAGTGTTTCATAAACTTTGTCCTCTTTTTCACCTGAATTCAAATTTTCATGTTTTGACACTACGAACAGTTAACCACTATACTCAATTTCCAATAGAATAAGCAGAAACAATTGGCCCCTGAGCCATAGTAATCCAAATTTATTATAAGATCTATGTAAACAAATACTAAAAATATACAAACTAAGATGTTCCTAATGTATTACAGACAACTCATTTTCTAAACAGAAACTATTGTCAGTAACCAAGAACAGGGATATTTATCTTAGTTTAACTTGCAGACTTCAGACTGACAATATTAGTCCTGTAAACTAATCATGTATGTTTTGTACATCACGGAACTGCATGTCAAAAACATTACCAAAATTTTATTTTAGTAAGTTACATTTAGATTTTCCTACTAACCTAAACCAGGAAAAAAAATTACTTTCCTTAAAAAAAAAAAAATGAGAAAGAACAAATGAACTGTTCTTGACACTGCAAGTTTCTTAAGATAGGTATTATTTCTCCCCTCTGTCATCTTCAGCCATCAGAACACTGAAACAAACAGAACAAGCAAAGGGCAAGTCTCAGATCACAGAAACACAGCATGGTTGAGGCTGGAAGAGACCTCTGCAGATGTCCTGGTTTCAGTTGGGATAGAGTTAATTTTATTCCTAGTAACTGCTATAGTGCTGTGTTTTGGATTTAGGATGAGAATAATGTTGATTATACTCTGATGTTTTAGTTGCTGCTGAGCAGGGCTCACACTAGGTCAAGGACTTTTCAGCTTCTCATGTCCTGTCAGTGTGGAGGCTGGAGATGCACAAGAAGCTGGGAGGGGGCACAGCAAGGACAGCTGACCAAAGGGATATTCCACACCATATGACATCATGCTCAGTATTATAAACTAGGGAAAAATTAGTCATCAAGCCACTGCTCACGAACTGGCTGGGTATCAGTCAGCAGGTGGTAAGCAATTGAATTGTGCACCACTTGTTTTATATATTCTATTATTATTTTCCCCTTCTGTCCTATTAAACTGTCTTTACCTTCACCCACAAGGTTTACCTTCTTTTCTAATTCTATCCCTTATAACTCTGCGGGGGGAGGATGTGCAAATGGCTGTGTGTGGTGTTTAGCTGCCTGCTAGGTTAAACCACAACAGGAGGTCATCTGGCCCAGCCCTCCCCAGCTCAAGCAGGGCCACCTAGAGCTGGTTGCCCAGGACCATGTTCATGTGGCTTTTTAATATCTCCAAGGATGGAGACTCCACAGCTTCTGTGGGTAACCTGTGCCAGGGCTTGGTCACCCTCACCATAAAATGTGTCATCTTGTGTTCAGATGGAGTCTCCCATGTTTCAGATTCTTGCCTCAAACCTGCAGTTTATTTGTCCTCAAAAAAGGACCAATTACAAAAATCCTAAGCAATTAAGTCTTACATGCATCTGCGTGTCCATGCACTAAACCATCTGCAAAAATGCAGATGGGCAGTGGTAGGTGAAGAAGAAATAGTTTTATGTAGTTCATAAAAATGAAACAAGGAGACATCAGGAATTACCACACAGGCATGTATATGAAAGGTCAACATTAAGAGCATCTAAATGCTAAATCTTGACTTAGAGCTACTAGCATGTGAAATTATATGGGAAACTATTTTCTGGGAAAGATAACAGCTGACCTAGAACAATGGAATCACTTTTGTCATGTCTGTAAAAAGCTATGGCCACCCTTTCATGAGTTTCCAGATAAATTTGGCTAAGTCCTCTTTGCTTCTTTTCTCAACTTTTTTGACATTTGCATTTCTTTAGCACCCAAGGAAAAAGAGAGAGCTTTCAAATGGTTGAGCGTTATTTATTTGTTTTTAGAAAAGGGGAACAAAACACACAGGAGAAAAACTTCATTCGTCACAAAGGATCCTCTCCAACTCATGATGTCTGTCCTAACTGTGCCATCATTTATCATTATTGAATGAAAACAAGACAGGGAGAAACCAGTACTTAGTCCATTACCTAAAAAGGAAAATCTCACCATTTTCTGCTATTACTGAGGTTGAATCTTCTTAAAAAGAGACACCTCTTGCTGTGGCCCTTCTTTGAAGATCATGAGGGTCTGTAACACACAAGACTCATGCCTCAGCCCTTCCTAATGTCTATTGTCACAACTTGTCCCATGCCTGGTAATATTTAATTAAGAGCCCTTCTTGGATTTCAAGTCAGAAATCTAAAAATCACAGAAATCATCATCTCAGTGAAGGAAAAATGCCTTAATTTGGGAAAAATGTTGACTGTGTCTAGCACAGCATGTACAGATGCATTAAACTAGGAATTTCTACCCTAGTAATTTCAAAAGCTACAACTTAGGGAACCATTGCAAAACAGTAATAATGAACAAGTAAATCAATATATAAAGTCACCCCCATACTCCACATAATAAAATGCTACATTTTATCTAGTTTTTGTAAATTTAGTAGTCCTGCAGATGTGATGTGGGAAACATATCCCATAAGATGCAATACGTACACACAGTAAGAACCAGGACTAAACACACATTTTTTGCAGATGCACAGTGGGTAACATTTCTGATGACAGGAGAGCAGTTAAACTAGTCATAGTCTTAATTATAGCAATATGAAAGATTATCAAAATAGCTGCAATACATTAATTACATTTTCCCATTAATTTCATGCATTTACAGAACTATACATACAGCCAGTCAGGTGCATGAGATTTCAGAACAGGGAAAGGGGAAGCATTTCCACAAAAAAAAACCCAAAACAAAACAAACAAAAAAACCCAATCAAAACCACCACAGGCACTGGCAAGGGACTCAAGGGCAGAAGTAGATCTTGGCATTTAAAACACTGACTTTTCAAGGTGTCAGCATCTCTGTAATTTGATTTTTTTTTTTTTTGATAGATTTTGGAGAGTTCTGAAGTTTGGGGATTGATGTTGTTCCAGTCTTGGTTTTTGCTATTCCAAAACAGGTACTGCAATGCTGGATGGAATGAATCTCAGTTTAGTATTCTGAAGCCAAGCATCTAACTTGAGCTAAATCACAGCTTCCACAGTCACCAGAGAAGCTCTCCAGAAAATTATTCATTCTAGTCTCCTTAAATATGTATCTTAAGAGGAGGTCAATAGCTCTCTAGAGGTGCCCAGATTCCTCTCTTGTAACTAGATGTCTAACTTTCACAGAGCTATCAGAGAGATGAATTCTACTCACTGTGCTCCGTGATTACTGGACATCTTGTATCTGGAAAAGTTGACATGAAAGCCACACGGAAAGGATCAGGCAGGAAGTAGAAGGGTTTGCTTGTTTATTTGTTGGTTTTGTGGTTTTTTTTTTTCCTTCAGACTGAAATTTGGACCTCTACGTACATGGGGATTATAAGGTCCAACCTCCTATGCAAAAATGTTCTTCCATGTAAGTCCTGCTCTCTATGGTACTTAATCATGTGCACAATTTAAACATCAGAAACCTCATCTATTTTCATAGAGCTATCTAGCCAGAAAGCTCAGGATTATGAATACATGTAAGTACACTATTGAACTGAAGTCTTCAAGAGTTGAGAAGAGGCTTTAAATAGTAAAATTATCATACTAGTTTTTAAAATGACCGAAAGAATGACATATCTACCCACATGCCATCCCACGCCAGCTTCATACAGATAGTACAGAAGCCCCTCTTCAGTTTAAGAACAGGAGGACTTCAGGGCAAAGCTCTTTTTTTTTGGACATGTTAGCAATGGTTTTTTAACATCTGTTGCCAAAGTACATCTTTTACAATGCTTCAGAAAGACAGATAAGATCGAAGAACAAGATAAAAAAACTGAACGTGCTTAAAAGCAGAATTTAGATAACGTGGCCGAGGGATGATCTAGTGTTGGAGATGACAACCCACTTCCAGAATAATGAGGAATTGGCATCATTCATTCTGGATTAAATGAAACTAGAATAAACTTCCCTCTCTACAACTGCCTCACAAGGAGACAGTCCACAGTAGTTATCGGACTTTGCACCCACACACGACCTTACCCTGTAACACCTTTCACATGCAGACAAACCAAAAGGCACTTTGGCGAAGCAATACAGGAAACCCCGCTCAGCTCCTGCCCCGGCTTTTCCTGCCGCACGGGTGGAGAGAATCTCACTCTCCAGGTACAGTAAAACAACAGTTTAAACCAGAACTGCTATGAAACATCTTCTGCTATTACATTCACTTCACAAAAGTAATTCCTACATGAAAAAACTTTGAGATTCATATGTGTAACTATATACACACATACAAAAAATGTTCATATATATATATACAGAAACATATGTGTGTATATATATAATTTATACACACATACGTATAAATAGAGACACACACGTAAGTATAAAATAGCAGAACTAAAAAGACAGTGATCTATTCTTGCTTCTTTGTGACGTATAAGGAAGGTCTAAAAGCATGTGGTTTTCTTTATCCTGGAAATATTAAAAATGTCAAGTCTCATCTATCCTCTCTTTGGTGGAAGACTTCTTGGACATACAAAACCATAGCTAAAATTGCGTCTTACCCACTGATGGAAGGTTAAAGTCTACAACTACAGATGGAAGTCTTTCCCAGTTATTCCTCAGCTATTTGAATTATTTATGTGTTAGCAATAACTAAGTTTTAAATAGTCCAAATTAAAAGTAGACTTAGAATTCCTGACAAAAACCATTTCAAACAGAAGGCACAACATAAGAAAAAAAATCCTTTAGTATGAACAAAATCTCAATTTAAACCTCCTTTATAACACCTAAAAAGCAATAGAGAATGAAATCCTTTACATATACATGATTACAAAAACACTTGTTTGATCCACTGATGCTGTAGAAGTGAAACTGTATTATTTACCAAGTTTACCAGTTTGAAGGCACAATGGCTAACACTTCATCCACATCCCATTCTATTTACAGTGAAAAACAAACAAGAAGGATCTATAAGAAAAAAATAAACACGGATGCACCCTGAGAAGAAAAAATTCACAACAAAAACATTTGTTTTGAAATACTGTTCTTCGTAAACTCCTATTATCTAAACCTGTGTTCTCCTATAACTAGAATAATAATGTTTGATACTCAACTACACTGAAAGTATTACCTATAGACAAAAAAAAGTTAGAAGTTAAGTTCCCAGAAAAATAAAGCAACCCAAACCTGATTGAAAGAAATGAGGTCTCACAAAGAATCACACCATCAGTGTGGAAAAAAAAAAGGAAAATCAATCTCAAAATCTTTGACAATGTCCAGTCTTCTGGAAAAAAAAATGGAATGGCATAATCTAGTTGGAAATCCCATAGTGCCTTCTGTGTGGATGAAAAAAAATCAAAAAGCCAACTGTGCATGCCCTTCTTTGGATCTGGAATTCCCAAAAGATTCTGTAAAATGTAAAAATCTGAAGAAAAAGATCTTTCTATAAAATCAGATAAACGTTCTGTAGCTGTTTCATGACATGGTTTACAAAGTATTGGCACCAGCACAAAGAGTTCAAAGTGTTCATTCAGGAGTCACAGAGATTGTCAAATCTTTAATGATTCGTAGTTGTCCTCTAGTAGCGGTTGGTTATTTACTGCATAAACTGAAGTATTCTTTGCCAGTTGATCTTCGGTGTGATAATGTACTTCTGCCAGACAAAATATCTTCCTTCTTATTCCAGTAAGTAGGAAGTGCCATCAATACAAGAATAGTGGAGCCAACAGCAAATGACAGACTATATTTCATGGTCCATATTCATTGACAATGGCTAAAAAAGTAAAATTCTAAAGTCAAGCTGTACATAGCAACATACGGTAGCAGTGGTACTCAAAAAAAAAAAAAGATAAAAACTTAATACAAGGAAGTGCAAAAGGAAGAAACCTCTAGAATTTGTCCACTGACAGTTTTCCTTCTACAGAGGCTAAACAGCATTAAAAAGAGACAGTGCAACAATACTTTGAGCGATCACCTCTTGGAAAAAACAAACAAAAAAACCCCCCACAAAACCAAAACAAATCCAATACTTAGGTTTGGTGATTATTAAATCACCAAAACATATTGCCCTTGTTTCAAAGTCACTATATTTTGATTGCTGTCTTACTGAACAAAATCTTTGTTTCTACACTTGACAGTAGATTTGACACCAGTGTAAGGGACAGTCACTAATGCATTACCCTAAGGTCTATTCTTTATGGTAGTTTGCGTGATAACCAGATGTACCACAAATGAAGTCTAGATCACGACAAATTTGAAAAGAAAATTGCTCTTGAGTTTTCTACATATCACCAGTTAGGACACTAAGTACCTGGCTCAAACTTTATATCCAATAACAAGAAGCATCTGGCAATTTTCTCTTTTGTTTCTGCTCTAAGTTCAGGCGGAAGGGTCTTGCATTTATCTGTTGTGTCGCTTAGGCTGGACTGTAAAACATCACTACATCTATTTTAGGTGGACGAAGGGAGAAAAATGCATCAGATACAATTCATTGCCAAAAAAATGAAGATGACAAAGTGTCTTTTTAATCCATTCTTCTACAAGCTTAAATAGCTTTTCAAACAACTAATTATAGGCCAGATCATAACATCATATGCTGCAGGCCAAACTAGAATGCTATGGTATCTGTGTATGTATATACAAATACATCTGTATAGATTTATATATACACACACAAACACGTACAAATAAAAAAGGAAGCACCCATCTTTTTCTTACTGCTAAATATTGAACTTCTGCTTTCACCTGGATAATAATATAGTTTATTGTGTGCAACACTCTATAAAGGGACATTTAAGAAGACGTTATTCATTTTCTTCTCATTAAAGCCACACATATGGCTGGTATTTAAAAACATGCAGTGCCACCAGTTAGCAGAGAGTAAAACAATTCTTAGGTACAATATCAACACTTTAAGAAATACATATTTAAATGTATTTTACCCATTTGTGTAGATAATTAATAGTTTCCACTATTTCATAGGGCATTTATATCCTCCTTAAAAAAAGTCAGCACGAATTGACAGGGAACAACTCTGTCAAATGAATTCCACGGCAGCATATGTAGTGAGTCACTGGGTGAAACTCTTTTTTATGAACACATTAGGAAAGCTGGCATTCAGTTCTAGGACAACTCTATTATCAATCTGTGAACAGAAGGACACATCGAGTAAAGACAGATCTTTACAAGACTCCAGCAATTTCCTTAAAGATGCAGGGCTTACCATCCTCGTCCCTGTTCAAAAACAGAAAAGAAATGAAACAAACTGTAAGGTTACGGAGAACAATCTATTTTTTAAAGCTGCTGATACTGTGTCATGAAAAAAATAACTACTATAATGCAATTTTTATTTAGATTATTTCCAATTAGATTTTAAAATTAAAAGCTTCTCAGAGACAGTGCAGAATTTTTGCCTTTAAGAAGTCTGTTGTATTTCCCTAACGCCATTGCTTAAGCAACTCCATCATTTTCTATTTGGGGGGCAGCTTTACGACTTCAAGGGGAATTTCTAACTACAGAAGCTGACCCCAAGTACCCACAGCTACAAGATCTCCCAGTGATCAGCCGATGGGCTTTGGGAACAAGCAACAGAGTACGCTATGCTTGTGCTCTCATGACTCTCCTGCTGACTGCAATGACCGGCACAGCACATGAGCTATTATGGGCTACTCCAATTCCAAATAAACCGGCAAGGTTTCTAGAACTCTAGAGTGAGTTTGGGTATCATGCACATTCAGGGGCAGTTGTTCAAAAGACTACTAATCACACATATATATAGGTATATATATACTAACTACAACAGAAATCACACTATTACCCCTGCTAAAAACATGACCACAGTGACTGAACTCATGTCACACAGGCTCAGATCAAGCACGGGATTAAATCAGAAATCAAACAAATTGGCGATTATAAACATGCATCCACAGACCCATTATAGCTGATGGAAATCTAGTCAGCACAGTCCAGGCACTCAAGCACATGATTCAGCTGACTGGGCACTGGGATATGATTCAGTTGCCTGAGGTGCCCCTTGGGCTTCCTTACACCGTGTAGGACATCCACACAGAGCTGGCAGACAGGACACTGACCCACAGGAGGAGATCCATGCCTTACTGGAAGGGCTAGAAGCTGGACAGGTTACTCCAGGCAAGAGAACCAAGTCTGGATGTCTACAGTGGGCTAAACTGCTCATCAAGTTCTCCTGGCTCTAAAAGGAGTTTACACATCCGACACCATATATCATTAACATACACCTGCTGGTAAGACACTTCAACTTGCACAGCTCCATCTTGAGCTGAACTGCACCCCAAAAAAGCCATCTAGTCCAGGATCTTGTCTATGGCCAGGGCCAATAATGCTTACCAAAAAAAAAAAAAAAAAAAAAAGGCAAGAGCAGCTTTTTAAAGCAGCTTTTCACTGGTGGATCTTCTCAACTGCCAAAAATTATCTGTTCAGGGATTTCTGAAGCTACCTTTCATGAATGCTACTACTTTTCTGAACTTCTTTACAATTATGGACCCTCCATGAGTTCTACAGTTTAACTATATGATGTTTAAAAAAAAGAAGAAAAAAAAAAAAAAAATCACCCTTAAACCCACTGCCTACTATTTGCAATAATTAAGGGGCAATGAATCCTAAAGAAGCAGTGAGAGATCATTGCCAGTTCACTGTTTCCACACCACTCATAATCCTATGGACATCTCTTCTGTTCCCTCAAGGCTGTCATAAAAACAGTATGATAAGATCATTCTGCAATTTTTGAGCATCAAGTTCTTCATCTTAAGATTTTTCTACCCTGAATATCTCTGCATTATCGTCTAGTACAGCATTATTCACTCCTTTGCCTGGATTACTTATAAACAGATCAATACAGACTTTTGGTGACCACAGCAGTGACCTAAGTTCACTGTGAAAAGAGATACGTTCTTTTCTTCTGTTGTCTATCTTTGAAAGACTCCTTACAAACCAGGAGAAGACAGCTAAGTTACAAAAGCAGAACCACCCTGGCTAAAGCTTTTGACAATCCAGTCCTCTACGGACTGGATCAGTGCTCACCTCCACCAAGAACTCCAAGGAATTCTGAAAGATTGGAGAGGCATAACCTACCCTCATGGGGACACAGCTCTCCTTCAAAACATCAAAATGACCTTCATGTTCACTGACTGACTGACTTTCTTATGGCTGCAACTGGTTTCCACAGAGCAAAAGACAATCTTACTGTTCTGTAGCTTCTAACCTGCACCCTTTACAGAAGATTTTGCCATGTTTATAACTCTTCATTCCTCTAGTGCTGAGGCTGATTTAAGCAACAGATCACACACCAAAAGTAAGTTTTCTACAGCCCTGTATTCTAGCTCATTTAGACCTGCTGCATAAATACCATTTCATCCTAGCAATCTATTATCATTCAGTGCATTGATTTGTTCAAAAGCTTTCTGTATTGGCATTCCAATTTAAGGCAGCTTTCCAGGCTAATCTCCTGGAAAGAATGGCTCTGATGTAGCAGCCTACCTGATCCCCCTTGCCATGAACACTAATGGATGGACAACAGTTCTCCTGCAATGGCCTTCTCATATCTGAACAATCCTTCACATCTGGAGTTTCTACCAACCTCAGTAATCTACTGTAAACTACTTCTAACATATCTGAAATACAGTTGTAGCACCTACCTTTAGCTAATGGTTCCCTAATACCTCATTCTGCCTTACTGTGATTTTGTTTCTCTTTCTAATGTACAGCTTCCTATTTTTTTTCTCTGCATAGGTTTCATTTCCAGAAAGACGCCTCTGTTTTTAGTAGTCTCCTGTACTCTTCTTTTAAGTATTTAAGTGTGGTCTTCTTTTACGGTAGGCTCTCAGATTAGTTGCTTTGAGACATCATTTAATATCCCCTGAAAACAGTCTTTGCTATCATGCCCTCAAATTTTACCTCCTGTACACAAATGTAATCAAAGGTTATCATTATTATTATGGATTTTTAACTCCCCTATCATCATATTATTATTGTCACCACAACTGTCCAGTGGTTGATGTAACAGTCCCTACAGCCATACACAGAAGTTCTGTAATATGCTTTAGTTATTTACTTCACTTGACCATAATTTTACCATAGTACCACTGTCCCACCAGCAGGATCTGCTCTACCATTCCAACCCAAACTCCAGGAACACCACATTATGCTACTCATCTCTTTTCTACCAAGCCTTAAAACTGCTACTGCATCAGCACCTTCATTTAAAATGAGTCTCGTTTACACATCTCAGATTTTAAGCTTCAAGATCCAAATGTGTGTTTCTACAAAAATGCTAGATCTAGACATCTAGCCACAGATTTTTTTTTTTTGTGTAGGATGTTCTTCATTCCTTCCTACCTGAATTTCAACAGTTCTCTTGTTTCATCTAAGACTAAGACTTAATGGATTTGTAACTAAATAGGCCACCCTAAATTACATGCTTAACTGCACCTGTTTCTTTTTTCCTCCTCAGACTTAAAATTTTATGTTAGGAAATATCTTTTTCTAAAAGCTAAAAAACCCACTTATGTACTTGGGGTTTGGTTATTCACACCCGGAGATAAACAAACATCATCGGCAGCTTTACTTTTATTTATACAATGTAAAATTAGTGATATATATTTCTTAAAAGCACATTCAAAAGCATTTCAGAAGTGTAATATGGCACATTTCCCTTTGCCTTTGAAAGACTAACAATGCATTCTTCTAGTTACCTATTCAGTGCATTCTTCTAGAGTTTGGAAGCTTTGTTACTTACTACAACTTTTCCTACATGGACTAATTGGCCATTTCTCAGAATAAATACATAATCAGTATATTAAAATCTGCTATTAATTTTGTTGTTCACTTTATTCTCTGGAAAAATTATCTGGTATCACCTTTGTTAAAAGACACTTCTGAGTAATGATTTCTTTGCTAGAACAATTCTTTTTATTATCTGTAAATTATTTCATTTATATCTATCACATATATGGAATCACAAAATCATATAATTGTTTAGGTTGGAAAAGACCTTTAAGATCATCGAGTCCAACTGATAACCTAACCCAAGTCCACCTCTAAACCACGTCCCTAAGAACCTCATCTACACGTCTTTTTAAACACCTCCAGGGATGGTGACTCCACCACTTCCCTGGGCAGCCTGTTCCAGTGCCTGACAATCCTTTCCGGGAATAAATTTTTCCTGATCTCCAATCTGAACCTCCCCTCCATTTCCTCTCATCCTATCATTCGCTAGTTGGGAGAAGAGACCAACACCTTCCATGCTACAACCTCCTTTCAGGTAGTTGTAGAAAGTGGTAAGGTCTCCCCTCAGCCTCCTTCTCTCCAGGCTGAACAGCCCCAGTTCCCTCAGCTGCTCCTCATCAGACTTGTGCTGCAGGCCCCTCACCTTGTGCTTCTCTGAATTCTCTCCAGCACCTCAGTGTCTTTCTTATGATGAGGGGCCCAAAACTGAACACAGCATTCAAGGTGGGGCCTCACCAGCGCCGAGTACAAGGGGACAATCACTTCTCCAGTGCTGCTGGCCACACTATTTCTGATACAAGCCAGGATGCTGTTGGCCATTTTGGCCACCTGGGCACACTGCACATCAAATAACATTTGAGAGTGGAGACCTTGAAAATAACTATCACTATTCCCTCAAATGTTTTTACTTTTCCTTCCCTCCCCTAGACCAACCAGAGTAGCCTTAATTTTTTACATTTTATTCAATCTATTGCACACAACTCGAGTTCTAAATTTTAATGTGCTACACATTTTCATGTTTGAATTTACTAACTATGTGTTGATGCTCTCAAGATAAAGCTGAACATTTTGACAGCTGGCAAGGGGGCAGTTGGGTTTTCTGTTGCTCAGGAAGGTGTGGGAGGTGTTGGTATGTAGATGGGAATACATGAATTTTGCAGTTACAAGGGTGTCTACTTTTCATTACTCTTTTTGTGCAGGACAGACATAGCCAGGACTTTAGGGGAGCAAGGCTAAGACAATTTATTCTTCATCTTTGACAGCAGTTGGCAGTGCCACAGCAACATAACTAAGCAGCTGATATGATGTGCAAGAGAAGATTTTGCATTGCCAATTCAAGCTTGTCATCTGACTCATCACATTCCTCAACGCTGATCACAGTTTGAAGACCAGTTTTTAACTACAGGCCTAGAGGTGTCCACTTAATTTTTGATAGCACTGGATGATGTACTCCATCACTACAAAACTATCAGATGATCACAGCCGGATCATTCTACTGCAAGGTGGGAACCCACCATATCAGTCAGAGGAATGGATGTGGGCAGAGAAGGAAATGATACTTCTAAGCAGGCAGCTCAGTCTGTACCAGGTAAAACAAAGCTCAGAACCAAAACTTCAAGAACCACACCCCCATGTGCTCAGTGACAAACTTAGGTCATGCTTCCTCTTCCAAACTGTATTATACTACAGCAGATAGGGAGACAACTCTTGATTCTTTTTTTTTAACAGAAATTTACTTGCTGAAATGTGTTTTACACACCACAAACACAACCACACATATAACAATGCTTTACATGGGCCAATAATTTTATGCAGCCCTTGAAAACTGGCAGTTTTAATCTTCTATGGAGTCCTATGATTCTGTAACAAGGGACTTGCCAAACAGCAATGGAGAGACTAAGGAAAGGACAGATAGGTAGCAAGCTGCAGGACCTGCCACTCGAAAACAGCATCCAGGATGTATAGATAACATCCATTTTGTGACACTTAAATGAATGACACACAGTTCAACAACATTTCTTTCAGAGGCTTAGATTCCTCCAGTCCTGAAGCTATTGTGGCGATAAATAATCTATAACTGAAACAAGAAGTTTTTCCTGGCAAGTTCATAAGTTCTAACAACTGCAAATAGAAAACAGTACAGTGTTTTCAGTGCAGGTGACTGCAGTGCAAGTAAGACATTCTGATCCCTACTTAAGTAAGTGCCTGTATATAGCAAGAAACCTCAAGCTTTTACACTGCTTTGTTGAAGCAAAAGAAGTTCTCTTACAGCATGCACTGCTAACCTAACAGCAGTACTTCTATGCCCTTCACAATGCATGTATAAGCCAGACGTTTCTGTACTTTGGAGATGACAAAGGATGTAATGAGTACATCTCCTTCATCCACATCACAGAGAAGACCCGCTGTTCAAGGTTACTCTTGCAAAGCTGAGCACTGACCTCAGGCCTCTAAGAGCTTCAAACCCGTTGTCACACTTCTTCAAAAGGACAAAAACATATCAAGCATTTATGTAGCTTATAGTAACAGGATGGCCCTACATCAGCTGGCAAAAGTTAGAGCACATACAGAGATTTATGACTTTCTTGATACTCCTGCTCAGTAAGAGACAAGCTCTTTAGTTCAGACAACTGAGACTTCTGCACTTACACTGCAACACCTGGCAACTCTACCTCCAGATGACCCAATGTGGTTCTACTTGACAACTCTTTCTTTTAACCACAGAATGTAATGGTTCTCCTATTCAGACAAAGAAACAAACACAGTTTCCTTGCTGTTGAGAAAAAAGCTGGGTAACTCCTTCACATATATCACCTTGTACTGACTTGTTTACAGCAGAACACAACCTTCTTTGCTCCTACTAAGTATTCCTCTGAAGAAAGAAAGTGAGGTCTGGAAGGTGGATATTAAGGTTTTTGGTAACATCTTGCAGATAATCCAACTGGCTATTCCCTGGAGAGCACCTACCAGAACCCAAAATGCAGTCTCACTGGGAAAGGTTGACTACAAATCCAATTCACTCAGGAATACCGGTAACTACCCGGGGAACGGAACAAACTCCTTTTCCATGTTCACACGTTATTTTTCCACAAAAACATCAATAAGACATCAAACTGAATTCAAATGTGAATTCGAATGCTAAAAAAGCATGGCAACAAGCCTTCATGGCCGGCAGAGAAGCAAGAGGAGTATTGGAAGGCTTAACAGGGCCCAGATATTCACTGGGCAGCCCTGGTGCAGAGAAAAGGTCAGAGCACTTTGTGGGCAGACACAACGCCCTTGTAACAGAAACGCATGGAAGTGGGTGGTCAGGAGAACGTAAGTGTTTAGGAAAGACTACATTTGCTGTGCTGTTCGGAAATTTTTCATGTCTGAATAGGGAAATGTGCCCTTGATTATCAAGCTACAAAATGGATTTCCTTAAGGATACACAAAAGAAAGTTTTTATCTGTCCATTCTCCTTTCCCATGTTGGTCAGAAGGCAACTTGCTCAGTCAGAGATGAGCAAAACCATCTTTCATGGTAGAAGAGTGTATTAGCTACAGTGGAGTGACACCATACGGCACATTTTTTGTAAAGAAAAATACTAAATGCCAATAGCCTTAAACTTGCTTGGAACATTATTCAAATTGAGGGCATTCAGTTCTTTCTGGCATCTCTGTCAACCTAAATATAATATTTGCATTAAAATTATTAAATATTAAAAATACACAGTGCAGCTACTTTCTTCCCTTTAACTTAAATCTTTCTTTTTCAACTAACCCTGTGAAAATAAGACAGTAAAAGCATGAAGAAATTTCTCCCACCTTGATGTCACAATTACCCCTGCTGTCCTACATTATTTTAAGAAGAAAACCTCATATACCACCATAAAAAGAACAAATTCAGTATCATGCAAAACTACATTTCTCAAAACCCTTACTGAAGAGTCCAAAGTATATTTACTTTAAATTTCTAAAAATATTTTAACTACAGAAGCTGCAGAGGATTAGAAATTTAAGATTTGCTATGCTTTTTGCACATCATCACTTCCTACCTTCGTAGAAAGTCCGTTTTAAGTTTGCTGTTAATTACCTTTTCCTCTTTAACGAGTTAAATTCACTCCCTGGTAAAAGTGATAAAGAAATTCAGTATTGCTTGGTGAAAGTGTATTACGTAAAAGCAGAAATCTGTTTATTGATCACAGACTTGCACCATTAATATACTTTGGCACACTTCACAGAAATAAAACAACAATAAAAGTGGAAAGAAGGAGAAGAAATTTGATTTTCTGATAGTCAAAAGACAAAGATTTCAGGTAAAAAGCCAATGGTCATGAAACCAAAGTTACAGGAAAAATCTCACACTTAAATCTCAGCCTAAGCAATTAATACTAAGCAGTCAAATTACATGGTTGGTATAAATGCACTGTGTTCTAAGTCAGAAACTCACTGCAGCGAGTAAAATTTCCCTCCATTTTTTCATATCTTAAACAATAATTTTAAGAAACGTTTCTTTAAAAATTTGTCTAGAAGACAGTTTTGTCTTAAGGACTCCATTTTAACCACCAGGTTTTTGAGACGCAGTGAGAAATACACCAATAGCCCTATGTTTTCTTACCCAATATATCCAGTTGCCGTAAATGCGTGCAGTTAGCTGCCAGCTCCTCGATGTCTGTGTCACACACAGACCTGTTGGCCGTAAGAAAGAGCTTCTGCAAGTTGGGGAGTTTACGTGCAAGGTTAGTGAAGCAGCCTGTACTGCTCTGTAGCGTAGGGCACCAGCCTAGATCGAGTTCTTCCAAAAGCTGGCAGCCTGAAGCCAATTCTGCTATTCCACTTTCGGTTATGTTTTTACATCTCCACAAATCCAGGCTGCGAAGCTTTTTGCATTTTGCTCCCATCACGCTTGCTATAAGATCATAGTCTTCAATCTGCAAGGAAAGCAAACACTTTGTCATGTATAGCATCTTTCCAGACATACATAGGTGTTTCAAGATTTGCTTGCTAACACACCTACAGATCTGTCATAAGCATTTTTCATTTCTAAAGAGCTCTGAGAGTACAGTGAGGTCTACTTTTACAAAAGACAAAAAGAAAATACATTTCATATCAACCCCCAGACATAGGTGCTTTTAAAATTTAAAAAAATTTAAAAATTTTAAAATTTTCACTTAAGTGAATTTAAAATTTTCACTTTCACTTCAGTGAAAATGCAGTGAAAAGTTTGTTTTCATTGAAAAGCCTCTATTTTATTTTTCACGGTAGTTTTTCCTTTAAAAGATGATGAAAACTGTTTTTACAAACCATAGGCACTGCAAGCATAGGCACATGCAGATTGAAGAATGTGTTTATTTCTTTTCTAGGTTGATCAGTTGCTTCATCTCCTCATGGAAGTTTTATTAGTTACCTTGGGCAAGCCAAAGGGACTGAAAGAAGGTCCCACACTACAAGCAGAAGGAATGAAATCCACTATCAAAAAATCACAGGCATACAAGGACTGTTGGAAAACTGTAGTCACGCTGCCTTCCTCTTCTGTCCGTGAGTCAAAGCAAGGAAGGCTGAGCCAATTCTGCTTTGTCACTTGCTTCTTGACCTACGAGGAAGGTCAGCTAAGTCCTCCTGATGAGTTACCTGCAGCGAGCCAGAATCCCACCACACACACCTCTGTGCAACCCAGCTTCACATGAGTGCCCTGCAGGAATTGCTATCCCTGTACTCTCTTTAATCAATGTGTGCACCCAGCAAGACTATGACTCAAATGGCTTTTGCTAAAAATATTTGTGCCATGGTTATTAGAGTCAGACACAAGTGTTAATCTGCTAAGAAGGACAATTTGGGCTGAATAAAAATACCTAAGTCTTTGTTATTAGTTTTAGAAAGAAAAAGTGATCACGCATATAAAGAATGCCCCAAAATTTAGGAAGAGGCTAAAGAACTAGGAGGAAGCCTACAAGCTAGGTTTCAGGTGAACACAACTGGCATGTAACCCATAAGTATATGGACTAATCTGCATCCGCCTTGGACATTGCAAGACAGCATAGTTTAATATCAACCTAGCATTTAACATGTCTTTGTGAAACAAACTCAGGTCTAGTTCCAAGCCGAGCGTCCTCGCGTGGTGTAAGTACTCACCATGACGCAGCTGCCCAGGCTGAGGTGCTGCAGCTCCGAGCAGAAGTTCAGAATACTGAGCAGGGCTGTTTGCTGCCACAGGAGAACATGGCAGAAGGAAATACGGAAAGTGAAACAAAGAGAAGAGGTCAATTAGACATTAAAGGCTGTCACTGTTTTTCCTGAAATACAGCTCAAAACTCTGCTACAGACACCACAAATGCCACTTAATGAGTCCCTGGGTACTTTACCCATCGATTAGCTTAAAGCAATGGTAATCGTTACAAACCTTTATGCAAGTCACTTTGGATATGGTTTTGCATTGCCCTGAAGATACCTACACGCCCATGACCTATCCGCTCATTTCCCACAGGAAAGCTGCTGAAGCAGTGTGGCAAGTTCAAACACCAGGCAAGGCCAGCCCGAAAACACAGAGGGCCGGCGACATACTCGGAGAACAGCGGAGGCTCTGACATTCGCTGATCGGCTGCAGCCTGATGGAACTGCCAATAGAGCTGGCAGCATCAGGATCGAGCTGGTGACTTTAATGTCAAAGGAGTCTCCGTGCTGACAAGGATGCTGACAACCATCGAGCACCTGTCACTACTTGCATGCAGACCGAAACAGATAAAATGTGTATTTTACAGTTATGTTCCTGCCATTCAACATGGCCGTTCTTTTCAGAAAGTACTGCACATTGCTCAGCCCGAAATTGGACTGGAACATCAGATGCATCTTACAAAATGTAAAGTACGCAGCTGTTCTGTTCTACAACAAGGGAAAATTCATGGGTTTTTATTTGTGTTTCCAAGATACAGAAAAGACTGTTCTGCGTTGTCTGTAGCCGTATTTTGTTCTGTAGTTGGAAATACACACAGTGCAAAAAAGAAGGTAGTCTGGGATTCACCTCACAAATAGCTGTGCGTCACACTTAGAACATTCACCACCTTGTTAGGACTTTGTAATCTCTATCAGCTTGAAAATACGAACAAGTTTCACAACATATTAACAATATAAGTCTGTGGATGTCTACAGTTTCTACAAGTTTCTAACAAAACACCCCAAGCAATACACAAGGGACAAAATAACCTACTGCTAATAAGCGGAATTCTTACAAGAATGTTAGGCAACAATATTTGTACACATGGCTCGTATAATTTATACATATTTTATATATATATTTATTAAAAATATAAACATACTTGATTTTGGAACATTTATGGTAAAATGCTTTATTTAGTTTCCTCAGTTTGTTATACTCTAATGAAACTTGGCAGGAACACGAACCTTTGTCATGCCACACTGAAGAAATATCTGATCTGTCGCACTGAAAGGCTGGCAGACACAAAACAGGGACATAGCATGGGGTATTCATGGAAACCATGTCAGACACCTCATTTAGGTGTCTCTAGGGAGTAATTAGAAACACCCAACACTTTACATGGATGGAACCTCAGCTTCCAACCTGGCCTTCTAAGATTTGATTTCCCAAAGGCAGCCTAAAAGCAGACACTATGAGCAAGACTTCCTCACATATATCTTTGCAGAGGCCCTACAGAGCCACTGTCCACTTGCTTGCTTTACTTTCATTCATGTTTTTAAAGAAAAGGGTAGCTATGGAATTAAGCACAAGCATTAAATAGATAACATTTTAAAACATTTTAAAGATAGTAAATGTGTAAATATCCAATAAGTTTTAAATAACATACTTATTAGACAAATGCCTCATTTGGATCATTAAACCTGAATAAATTAGTAACTCCAGGAGAATAAGACAATCTTTACTGTTTAACTCAGTTAAATCTATAAGGTTTAGAAACTACTCAGGTGCACAAATTAAAAGCAAAATCCCCAAACCCCTCTCCAAAAACCTTAAATATCAGAGCTAAAGAAATCAGTCTCTGACAGCACACACAGTTCTAAACAGGGTTTCTGCAGGTATTCAGGCAACTCCCCAGGAAAGCTGAATACCTTGACGCATTCCACCATGGTTTTCAGCAATGGTTTCCAGACTGGAATTTAAACACCGGATTGAAAGGATGGGAAGCAGCAATATGTTTCCTTAATGACACAAACGGTGAAAAACTGAAAAGTGATTCTGAACAGCTTGTAGGATGTGAGATCAATTCCATACTTTCTCTTCTTCAAAGAGGGTTGAAATAGGTAGGGAGACTAATATTCGTAGTTACCTTGATTAGATAACCGAGCTATAATACTTTTGTTGACTTGAACAGGAATTTGATCCAGCTCTTAGAATAACTTTTTTAGTCCCTCTCTAATTTGAGACAGTCCTTCCTGTATTGATGTGCACTGAGTCCACATTTTCAGAGGTATTATCACAACCTATAAAACCTAAAGTATTATTTTAAACAATTATTTAAAAAAAAAACAAACAAAAAACCACCACCAGCAAACTATTTTAAAAGAGCACTAGGAACATGGGTAAATAGAAGGCAGCTTGGTAGAACACCATGTCGTGCCATCACAAATCATGCCAAGTCAAGCCCAGGAGTAAACAACTATTTACTCAACATTAATTACAGAAGCTATATTAATTACTCTTCTGGGGTGCATATATGTCCATACACAAGAACCAGATTTCTTTCAGAAGCAGTGCATGTTTTTCTGTAGCTGAAGTGGGGTTTGCATATGCCAAGAAAGAAGAAAAAACCCTTTGTGCATGCCTAGTTGTGCCTCAGCCAACTGACGATCCAGGTGGCAAAGGACATGAAAATAGCAGAGGAGAATGGCAGCTCACAGAATCCATATGCACCACATACAGAAGGACTATCATTGTAATAACCTGTCTGTTTCAAGCCATCTGTCTATACAATTCATCTCTCTGACTTGCAACACAAGATAAGTGATAACACTCCTATGTAAGCAGAAGAGAGCAAGGCCATCACCCGACTGAAGCTGTAACACAGGCCAAACTTCAGATGTTGGACAGCTTTGCAAGAGGAGCTAAGAGGCTGTCTAAATGCTGGATCAGCATACTTTAATCTGGAGAGAGTGTAATTTCACTTTCTCTGAGCCTAGCAGCCAAGACATGTAGAGTTTGGAGATTTTTTTGAGTTTTTTCCTGAACCAAAGGTAAGGTTTGGCTTTGTACCTTCTCCCTTTTCACTGGTTGAGAAAAGAGTAGACGACGTAAACAAAACACCCCACTCTGGAAACAAACTTAAAGTAAGAATTACTTTTTCTTTGTGCAGTAATGTATGGCATGGCTTCAGTTGTCTACATTTCTTCCACCATCCAAGCCAAAACAGACACTACTAAAACAAGCAAATTCTATAAGATGGCATAGACAATAGGAAGAGTCCAAAGAGGCCAAATAAAATGGTCTACCCCATTTTCCATTCCCAGGAAAGGTGTTTTCAGCTCAGGAAAACATACAGCTGAGACCGTGCAGGAGTTGCTGTAAGAGACAAGACCCTGACACCAAACTGATTAGAAGGATATGATACTGCTGCTAAACGCAACCTTACAGAGCAGGTTACAGAAATATTTTGAGGCATGGCTGTTAGTCCTAAACCTCAGAAAAGCGAAGCAGACTGCCTGAAGAGTCTCTGAAGTCTTTGTGAACAGGTCAGACAAACACCTGTCAGAAAGAGCATCGACCGAGTTGATCCTGCCTTGAGCAACAGAAGAGATGAGATTACTGCTGGAAATCCTAACCTACTGCACACAAGACAGGTGGGAGGTTTGCCCAAACATGCAAGTCCTTCACTCCGCAACACAGGCCAGCCTGGAAGACATTTATGTGTATTGTATAACTTCACCTCAATAGCTGATATTGGACTAACTTGTATCCTACCTGTCTTTGTAAAGACCCCAGACATCACACTGAAGTTTTGACTCAAGAGTGTTGCTGGTTTGAACAGATAACCCATCAGTAGAGAAACCAAATACTGCTGCCCAGAGTAATAAACTTGGCAAGACTGAATCTTGCTTGACTTTTTTCAGGATTTTTTGCATTCACAATCCAGCAGGAAGTGCAAATTATTTCTGATGTTAGTATGATAAAGAGGGCGTCTAAGAGATAGCCTGAGTTCAAACAGAAAACCCGTCTGTCTGTGACAGATTTGGCTCACCTATGCAAGATGAACTTGGAATATTTGACCATTTACACATTGCAGTTTCATTGCCAAGTAGTCCAAGATTAAAAAAAAAAAAAAAAAAAAAGTTTTAAAAACCACAAATGACGCACTGTAATATGGCTAACACATAATGGTTACACTATAATAAAAGCACAAAAATAAGTGCAGCATAGTGTGCCTCTGGAAGATTAAAGAAGAGCTTAAGAGAAACAACACTGGTTTACTTTTAGGGTTGGGATACAGAAGAAACAGTCTGCACCTTTTAATAAACTTTCTTTTTACAGAGAAACCTTAACAACAACTTTTTTTAATTGTTACTTTTTATGCTGGGAACAAACAACAGGCTGTTTTTTCCCCTTCTGAGAACAACAGTGTCTGACATAAGTTTGGAATTCTCCCAGCCCCTCAGTGAAACAACTTGAGAGCCTGAATCTTTTACAAGACTTTTATTCTCTTGCATTTTTTTCTTCAAATTTTTTCAATGAAGTGAATGCTGAAAGTAATCTTGAAGTCTCATTAAAGACTGCTTCCTCCTTTCTTTAAATAATGTTTCGCTTGCTTGCTATGTTTTTAATAACAGAGTTACTAATTCTCCAGTTAACTACTTTGTCCAACAACAAAGAATTACACAAGACTTAAATTTGGGGGGTTTAAGCATTAAAATTTAAGTTACGGGTAGCAAAAAAAAAATCTTTTAGTCCCCACCTCCCCAATTACATTATATGAAAGGACAACCAAAGTTGTACTATTTTTTTCTTATCATTTCCAAATGACAACCTCATCCCTAACTCTTCCTGCCCTATCTCCCCCAAAACTCTGTTGTGTCTGCTTAGGTTCAAATACTTATATAATGTCAGCTGCAGGCAGATATCAGATAAGGTGCCTACATCTGCAAGCTCTCTACAACAAAAATATTGCATTTTTCCACCATATTGAATAATGAATGTAACAACATTCCTAAAAACCACAATTTCTTTTGCATTTTCAGTTACTTATGTATCAAAAAAGGCATCTTGAAGAGTCTTTGTGGTGAGTTGCCTTTGCATATAAATTTATGAGCTTGTTATATTTAATAACAGGTTCTCTCACAGTATTTACCCATGTTTCTAGGTTGCGTTTTCATCTTACTCTACAGACTTATGTTAAAATATCGTAAAAAATATTTGCTTTTAGGTTAGAATCGGGGTCTTTAGGATTATATTAACTAATGGTACTGAATATGTATTTAGAAAAGCTTATTCCACAAACAATCACCTTTTCATAAGAGAAAACATTTGATCAGCTGCCTAGCAAAGAATTGTGGAACCTAGAATATCCAGTGCCCAATCAAGAGCTGCCACATGCTGTTTGTGTACAAATCAAAATTACATTTCTCAACACATTTAGTTAAAAGTTGACATAGCAATTAGGCAATTACTACAGGACATCAGTCAGTATACATTTAATACTACACAGTTATATTTTGGGAGCCTATTTATCCGACAGAACACCTGGCAATATTATACCATTCAGTAACAACTAATAATCTGCATGAAAATCCAGGACAGAAGATTCAGCCTTGCCTGAAGGAGGAAGGGCAAATGTGGTAAAGAGGAAATAGTTCCGCAGGGTACTCTAAGTATTCTTTCTCATAAAAATTCTTGGAACCCAAGAAGCAGATGGAAAGGAGAACTGGAGAACTACACACTAAGGTCAGGACAATGAAGTCTTCCATGTCTCTCTTGGTCAATCACTCACATCCTTATTTTCAGAAATCAATCCTTCAGCAGAGCTGCATCTGCTTCAGCAGAGAAAAAAATCAAAGTATTCTCAGAATCGCGCAGAAAGGTTCCTCTATTCATGATTTGGGCAGGAGCTTCCCTTTTGTTCCCAAAAAGTTTAAGTTTACAGCAAAGGAGGTGGGAGCCAGCTGACTCAGCCAGACAAATGCACAACTGTGGGAACATATTAGGCCAAAATGTCTCAAACTTCAGCACACACATCATGAGAACCATTTCCACTGCTGCAGACACAAAACCCCTTCTCGCACAACTGCCAGAATCAAGGCCAAACTTTTTAGAAGGGCAGACTAGTGACTGCAAGTTTATCCCCTTTCCAATTTCACACCAACAATTCAAACCTCATTTGGTAAGAACCATCCTACTTAACAACAACAGCCATACCCTGCTTTTCACCAAGGATGTGTTTCTGAAGAGTGCAACGGTTAGTCATTCTGTGGGAAGCAAAGTAGTCTTCCCTCATAAGAATTAATGTAACAGAGGAGATGTGTGCAGGGAGCTAAGAAATACATGTTGGTTTAATACAGACAGGTCACACATGCAATGTGATCACTACCTAGAGAGACATGATGGCTTTTAAGCTGGCTTTAAAACATCATCCACGTCATACGCGGTCTCCAGATATTTCAATGGTGTGCATTAAGTCCCTGCATACACGCGCCCGCTCTGAATTCCTACAAGAAGTATTGCTTTATCATCAACCAAATTCAACTGCTTCACCTGCAAGACTGAACACCTGACAGAAACCTACCAGGAACACCCTCACTGACTCTTTTGGGGCAGTTCCATCTCCATCGCTATCACTATCCTCCTCAGATAACTCAGTCACGTTAAAGAGGTAATAATAATGGCTAGCAGAGCTCAAGCAATGGCCAGAGAAGCAAGACAGCAGAGCACTGCTGTAGCGGGGCATGGCCCCACCACCCAGAAGGGTCTCCTGAAGCCCGTTCACCTCCCTCGGGGCAGGGGCTCTCACACAAGGGCTGGCAGGAGGAGTTTAGACTTTTCAGACAGAAACAGGCTGTGGTGGGCTGGTGCTGAGGCTTTGGAGGGAGAGCCCTTCCTCAAAAGGCCAACCAAAGGTAACATCCTCACCCGTCCTCCTCCAGCTGGCAGCTTCCCCTCTATACTACAATCTGACATGTACAACTTTTGCCAAAATATTTCAGAAAATGAACCAAGTTACTTCTAATTTCAGGGAAAATAATTGAGACCCAACTAAATGTTAATTCAGCTTTGGGACTTCCAGGAATACCTTAGTTAATAGCAACTGCTATGTGTTCCTGCGTAGAGACAAGAAAACTTGATGGCAGCACATCACTGGGTTCATTTTTATTATATTATATGACTAAGGTGTATTTGGAATGGCAATTGATTTCCATATGTAAAACTGCATAAAAGGAGGTTCTAGTAAGATTCCCTGAAAAATAAAAAAAACCACAACCAATCCCCTCCCCCCAGCCCAGTAACACATTCAGCAACAGAAAGTTATTCCCTTCAATTTTGGCTTCTAGTGGCAAAAATATTGCAAAAACATTGTTACTGGTGTTTTCCATCAACTATTTGAAAATATACAATTATAATTTATCACAGTCTTTATCTTAAGCCAGTGAAGTTCTACTTTATAGGTACTGCACCGAAAAAATTTTACCATACTAGAATTACAAGCACCTCACGCAAATGTAAAAGGTAATCTTGTAAGACTGTCAAAGAGAATTCAAAATCTATATAAATCCTGAATACCCTTTTTTTTCCTTCCCTTTGGCACTATATAGCACAAGAAGAATGCCAAAAATCAATTTTTTGGATGTGGGGGTTCTTTTGGCACAATCTGTGAAAGAACTATGTCAGAAATTACTTGGCATCTGCTATTCTAATACAGTAATTAAAAACCACATCAGATGCAAAGCCAGAATTCTGTAAATTTCTATTAAAATGTTCATTTTGAAAGGTATGACAGGGTCAATCAGTACTGCCTACAAAAAGGTAAAAAAAAAAATCTACTTCACTGAATTTCAAGGTCTTGTATCTCAACATCTAAAAATCAACCTACAATAAAAGTACAATAGTCCCAAAAAGCAATCCTTCTCACAGAAAGAAAAATTTAATACAATTATAATACTGAAACGAAAGGTATAGTAATGGTGAAATACATTTCTTATTTAAAGCTGCTCCAGCAAAGAAACCGTAAAATATGCTTCCGGTTACACGATATGTGTGCCTATAAACACATAAGAATCATTGGTTTAACCAGTTAAAAAAGAACACAACATGAAGTTTAGATACTTACACAGTACTAGCTTTAGTTTCAGGAATGTGTTAGCTTCCCAGAAAGTACTCATTTTCAGATTACCCTTTATTACCATAATCACAAGTGTATTTAAGTGATACCTTCTGGATTAAGACATTAATGTAGACAATCTACATTTATAGATTCAAAATAAACATGGTGGCAAACCCATTTTCCTCTACAGTTTAAACTGGCAGGAAGTCTGCTCTCCCTCAAGCATCCATCCAGCTATCAACATACATGAGAAGAAATATGATGAAAAGGGTGAGAATTGGAACATATTTGTTAAAAATCAGCTCCCCCCTCCTTCCCCTTCTAACGTACTTGGATTATTGGACCATTTTTGAGATGAAGAACCGGACAGTGATAAAACTTTTGCCTCCAAAACTTTATGGCACAGATTTAAAAACAGATGCAATATGGACATTGTATGAGCATCAGGTAAGAGAAGAACAAGAGTACATGGAACAGAAGGTGGAATGAACCTTATTATTGAGTGCAGATGTAACCTTTCAAAAGTCAAAACCCTTGCCTCCTCACAGACAGGCACAGTGTCATCTGCAAGCTGGGATTCAGGATGTACAGGGGGACATTTTTGTTCTCCACAGCTTCTTGGTAGTGCCAGGGACCAGGACACAGCAACATGGCAATTACTGAATTAATTCAATGAAAGCAATCATCTCTGTAGTTAATTCAATCACTGCATTTTGGTTTTGCTTCATTTGGCCAAATTATGCCCTCCCTTGTGTCTGCAAATGTGCTTTACACCTTCATTCTTCCCCTTGCTCTTCACTTATGGACTCAAACGACCAAATGCAGCCCTGTGAGCTTGACACGAGCCCAGAAGGCCCTGTATTGGACGATTATGCTCAACCTCCTTCCAAGAATCTACTTTCTAGCTAAAGGCTTTCACTTTCCTCCACCCCCGCTATTTTTTTGCAACTCTTAATCCTACAGATTTGTACCCAAGCCAGTGAAGTTTCATCCAAGCTGAAAAACCTCAGACAATAGCTCTCAGAAGTATAACATAACTCCTAAGAGGTTATTTCTGAAAACTCTGTAGAATGATTTTATGGCAGCGTTAACTTTTTCATTACTCATGGCATAAGAAAGTAAGAGCTGTTACATTTACTGATAAGGTTCTTACACTTCTTCTGGTATCTAAAATTTCCAATGCCCTCTCTTACAGTTGCGCAAGTTCCAAGTTTGCTCTTGTTCAAATATATCAGAGATATAATTTATGAATAAAACACTTGCTTTGCAAAAAGTCCTTTGCCCATCGTAATTTGATTTAAATTTGGTTCATTTTGTATTTCAATTATAATTGTAATACAAACTTAACTTTTTATTCACACATTATGAAGAATTGAGAACATCACACAACATCAAATATATAATCTTACATTAAAATTTACACCCAGCAATAAGGAGATGGTCAAGTTCTCCTACTGTAATTGTGGCTTTGCTTTCTTTAAAATACAGTTTTGGCTGCATTATTTATATGGATGGAATACTTCATAATAATCATTAAATCAAGATAATATTCATACTCAAACCATGAAGATGTGCATTGCCAATTACTGTGTACAATAATACCTTCATTGTTCATTGTATTCTTTACATGTATCAATGCCAAGAAGTGCTTAATTTATGCTGTGAATACACTCCAAATGAATAAACATTAAGGAGTCATGTATCAGCAAATACCAAAACCACCACAAAAATCCCACAAGTATAATTAGTGGTCTTGAGCTAGCAGAAATTAGATTTATAAAATGTTGGGATTACTTTCTCAAAGCAAGTTACAGATTATTTCAAGCATATACAGAATCAAACAAGCTTTAAGTACAAACTTAAAGCACTGAAAAAATGAGCTGCATTTAGTAGAGGGGAGTATAGTGATGCACGACAATTTTTTTTCCTCTTTTCTTTCTTGTTTGTCCTGGAACAAATTACTGAAAGCCACTGTACTTTCCTCCTTGTAACAGAGAGGCTGGAATTATTCAAGGGTGTTGGAAGCTTCTCTTCAGAGGTCTGAAACTGATTTTGTACGCAGAAACGTGCATTCAGTAAGTCAAGGAAATATAATTATATATGGCCTTAAGAATCAGCAAGGTTAGGACCAAAGGCCACAAGCTCCTCCAGATGGTACAGCTGTCTTCCAAAATAGCAATGCAGTGCTTTTGGTGCCAGATATAGTAAGTAGCAGAACACCAGAATTGCCTCTTACATTAAAAACGTACACTTTGCAGCTTTGATTACAGAGACAATGGGAATACTTTGCAGTACAAAGAAAACAGCTAAAATAACAAGAAACTGTCGTTAACAATTGCCCGGATGTTACATAAGATGTTGCCAATTTTATTAAGTTTCCATTTGCTTCAAAATCTGTTTTTCCTATACCTACCAGGTAAAAATCATTAACAATAGTCAATTTTCTGCAGAGCATATCCTCAGAATTCATCCATTGGTGTCATAATAATCATACACAAATACAACAAATACTTTAAATCTTAAAAGCAATTTTCCTCTCTTTAATTTTTTTATTTAGCATTAAAAAAAGGAAAGAGTACTGCTAGATGTAGTCTGAGTAGGGATATCCTACAGATTGGGCAGGTACATAAGTTTGGGTTTGTTTAATCAAAATATCATTTTTTTTATTTACATGTTCATGCTGTACTTCGTAAAGCATCATGCAAAACCACAAACAGCTTTATCAACATACTGACAAGAAGGATGGAGAATCCTCATACCATATCCTACGTTATTTAATCACATGCCCAAATTCACAACCAAAAGAACATGTTGTACTATTTACCCAGATGTGCCCTAACAACACTGTATTTGCAACCGAGACTGACAACTGTAGCGTAGGAAAATGACCCCTTTTTCACTGCCATCACAAATAACATGCAGAGAGGGGCCCTCTTAAAAGTCCTATTTTGCTTTTCTTGTTCTTTTCAGCATTCCCCTTTTTAAAAAACATGATCACTTCCCTTAAATCATTCAACTTAAGTGTTTACCTTGATCAGCCATAACGATAAATTCATCAGTGTTTACAAGCATAAGAGGTAGTCCCACTGCTCATTAGATCTAGTTTTACTATGCTTCAACTCCAGTGACTGCCTCTAATTGTGCAGTAAGATACAAAGAAAATTACCATACCCCATTAGAGAACTCATTTTGGGCCAACCTTTTACCTACTTGTTCTCTGCATGTTCATTCCCTCTTCGTATTTTGGTAATTATCTCAAAATCCCCACTAATATCAAAAGCATATCACCTGATTTTTTGAATCAAGTTGGTTAACACAGGCTGAAGAAGAATGCCATCTTTCTGTCCAAAAAAATGACAACACATTGATAATTATGGTAGGACTTGGACTTTTCCCATTCTATTATAGAATACGATGCAAGAAGAAAATTTAGATCAAGAGACTCGGTACTTTACTTTGTTCACTCTTTGGTGTATTTTTAAGGAGAAAAAAAAAGAAAACCACTGATTCATTTAGGAAAACAGTGGTCTAAATGGAAAAAAAAAAGGTTTCCTTTGATTTCTTTTTTTTTGATTTTGAGACAGAACTTTTACAGAGGACCATAACACACATTAGCTCTGTTCTTCTCACCTTCTTACTAACTTTCTCTCAATAATCACATATTTGTTATCAGTTAGCAGTTTTCCTTAGTGGATTCACAGCCTCAGATTCTTTTCTCCAAGCAGGTCCAGTGGCAACAATACACCACCAAGCTCTTGATTAAACATTAGCTTTGTTCCCTTGTTTGTTTCTTAAAAGCTCCAACAATGAAGAATCAGTAGTAGGAAAAATTTCACCCAAAAAAAAAAAAAAAAAAAAAAAAAATCAAGAACACTACTATATTACAGTTCTTTGGTAAGTTTTAGAGAAGTCTAAATCACTCCAGAGCATGCTTGATTAATTTATCTATCCCACCTTTTTTGCATCTAGACATCAGTTACTACTTAACATCTCTGTACCGGCTGAAGAGTACAGAAGGAACAGCAGCCTCTTTTGTACAGAAAAACAAAGATTTGCATTAAGGGAAGCTAATGGAGAGAGAGGTAATGTTATTTCTGTAAATCTGTGATCTTTGTAACTCTAATCCTCTAATTTAAATCCTATGCTACATCTTCATCCTGTCTCTCTTACTTTTCCACCTGTGACACACAATGTATATTGTTAAGTGCCTTCATATTAACAAGTAACACAAAAGCATCCTCTCTCATTTACCTGTTTAGATTTCTGGAAATTTTTCTTCCATGGTTTGTTAGGAACAGTGCCTTTTATTTATACTGATGTATAAAATGGAAGCATAGCCTTAAGTAAGCTTGATTATGAATGAATGTTCTTGTCAGCTACAAGCAGATGCATGTCCACACACACGAAAGGCAGATATGAATTTTCACAATTTAAGGGTTTCAAAGTCAGGAAAACTTCACCACCTACGTTCAGTCTAATCTCAAGTTCTGTTCAGCAAAGTGATAGCTGAGCACTGAGAGTTACCTATCATTTTCAGCGTATACCTCAGCTGCTGCACTATTACAGACATGAAGTCTCAAACTTTAGAAGTTACCTGAGTAGAATCAGACAGATTATGATCAGTCAACAGTAGAAAAAAATAAAGTTATACAATCTTTACCTCTGATACAATGATCTTTTTTTCAGATCTTAAAAAGCCTTGTGAAGTACAGAGCACACACTTAAAGTGAGGTAAGGAGATTTATCAAGATTTACAGAAGGTCTAGCGAGAGACAAACAGAACAGATGTGCCCAAGGTACTGACTCAGAGCTCTCTATAAAAGGCACTTGAAAGCAGGGCTCAACAAATTATTTTTTAGTTTGAAGAAAACAATAATTGCTTCAATACACAGAATAACAAGTTACTGAGGAGCACTGGCTTCATAGTGACTGCTTGCTTACCCCACAGCAAATGCCAATCATTCCAGGTAGCCTACCCTTTGATTTAATTACCATTCGTTACCAAATCGCCCTTACAGACAGCTAGCTAGACCCTGGACACAAACATACATATGATTTACCAAAAAAAGGGACAACAAGATGCAACAAACTTTGTAGCATGTGTGTTCAGTGTGAACTGCTTATAAACAAAATAAGGTGCTACAACTTCGGATGCCCCTTAGACACCTCGTGAACAGAACCTACTGTTCGAGCTTCAGTTCTTCTGTTAACTTACAGCTTAAAACCCCACACAATCCAGTGTTATAACCTCACTTCCATGTACCAAAAGCATAAGTAGAAGTAACACACACAATCAAACTTTTCTGAAAATGTTTAACTTAGAACTAAAAGCTAGAAAAAAAACCTGCAGAGACACAGTTTTCTCCTCATTTTGGAGCTCTACTAAGGAGTACCTTTTGCAACAAGAGAAGCACAAGTGTGAGAACATCCATGTAAAACAGAGTAGCAAGGTTGTGATACGTGAGTAATGTAGCTAGTAAGAAGTAGTGGAATTGCTTCCGATTCGAATTGCTAAATTTACCAGGATATGACATCTGTAAAATGTAGTAAACTACGATGATGTCCTCAACTGTAGGATGTAAAACCATTCCATCTTGAATAGGAAATATGCTGCAGCAAACAATAATAACCCTGATTTGTTTAGTTGAGTAATTGTATAAAGAAGTAATTTTTACACTGTATTTTTTTTTAAATGTGTTCCATGTCTCAAATACTGCTAATATACAAAGACAGTAGGGATATAGCAATTAGTAAGTCATTCTAAAGGAGAAAATGTTGACAATTACAGTAGGTTACTAAATAGGCTAATTTCCCAATTACATTGCCAAATACAGTCTGTCTAGAATATACTTCAAAACAAGAGAAAAGCTTCCACATTCATGATTTCACTATATTCCTTAAGACAGCCAGTGAAAAATCACCAATCTTCCACACAAGTTAAAACATGCAGGCTTTTAATTTATTTTCGTTAAATCCAGAAGCTATTTTGAAAATTTAAAAAAAAATACTATGTTTCTTGAAACTACATTTGAATTGTCTTAATTTACTGTTGAATTTACATGCAAAATTCTTCTTCATTAATGAAAAACAAACAAACAACTTTACCAAGATTGAAAGTCTTTATTGCAAAGGTTAAAAAAATACTTGTTCCTACCTCCACTTTTGTTCGGTAGAGAATGAGACGCTTTAGGTTGCCCACTTTCGCTATGTGGTTGAAAGCCTGAGGTGGTATTTTATCACATGATGAGAGATTTAACTCCTGAAGATTTGGACACGTTTCAGTGATGACCTCCAAACAAGTTTCATTGAGGAAATGGCCACAAGACAACTCAAGACGTACTAGTTCAGAGCCACAAACTTTCAAGAACCTGTAAAAAACATATTTTAAGTGAAAAACAAACGTACTTTCAGGTGAGAGTCTGAATACCGTCAAAACCTTAAGCACGCAAACCAGAAAACAGTTCCTTTAAACGAAAAGTCTACAGACCACAGCTCTTATGTGACCTCAGTTAATTAACAGAAAACATGATTAGGTAAAAGTAAATTAATCATCACCACTCTGAAGAAGTTATTTCTGAATCAAATCTGTACAATTCCAGAAGAGACCAAACTAATTAGGTTTTGAGTCAGAGAGCAATATTCAAAAACCAAAGGCAGCCTGAGAGTCAAGTCTGTTTCATCAACGTTAATGTGATACTGTACATAACACAGTTATTCTACAGTTTGTACAAAGGAATATTTGACTACATACCTTATAAGAAACACAGAAGGCTATATAATGTTATACATGGCGTAAGGAGACTAAGGTCACTAAACAGCCTTAAAAAGCCATTCTGTCTTGAAAACAAATTGCAGAAGAATCACTGGAAGTGAGAACAGTAGAGTGTGGGCTGCTTATTAAATTAACAAGTCTTGAAAACTGTTTTGGTTCAGAAAGTTGGAACATGCTTTCTTCTTGCCATTTACTCTGAGACAATGGAGCAAAGTACCACATAGATAATGCTTGAAATGCTTTTAAACAGTCCCAAAGCAAATTTTGACAATGGTCTGCAAGTTTCCACCAATAATTTCATATTTATCTAAGAAAAATCTGCAAATGCAAAAATGAGGTTAAACAAATACTTTTAAATGGATTAAATATCCAGGATAAATATTTTAAGACTTTCAGAGAAACTTCTCATTCCTTTCATTACCAAGTAAGTCAAAATCAACACTTTGTAGTTGTTCTAGTACATGAGATTCCTGAGGACTATTTCCCATTACTTTCATTTGAATTATAAAAATTTAAGATATTAGAAGACAAAATATCCAAAATTTAGAAACTTTGATGGTCTCTGCATGAATTACACCTTCTGTCAGAGATCTTGTGTCAGAAATTCAAGCTCTATTATATCTAATCCAAGCTTTAATTAAAAACACAAAAGCTTATGTCCCTTTTTAATGCAAAGATAACCTTCAAACTGTGAATCAATCCCTAGGCTTGTAAGTTCGGTATTTAATAGGAAAAAAATCCCACACGTTTGCAGTGATTTTGTTATACTTTAAGTTTCTCCAGTAGAAAAAATCTAAGTTTCTAACCAATGGATTGCAAAGAGTCCCCTTTTTTACTTGCAAGAATTACAGAGCTACTTGGGATAGAGCATGAATTAGTTTCTCGTAACAAATATTCTGATCTGCTCTATTACCAGCTCTGTTCTACAAAAAAGCTTCATGCAAACAAAGCAGCTTTATGTTCTGACATTTTCACTGCAAATGTAGTATTACTTTGGGGGTTTAACTGAGAGACATGATGCTTCTGCTGGCACAAAAACTCCTACTGCTACAACTGAACAGGTACCAGCCTTCCCAAGCCTTTGCTCCTGCTGAAACTTAGGATGAAAGAGCTGCTGGTCTAAAAAGCAGGCACATTCAGGTAGGCATTCCTCAATGACACTAACAGTAGTGCAGGAGTTAAAGCCCATCTTTCAAGATCCAAGCTTTCAAACCTTTTCCTTTCCTTCTTTTTTTCATTACTCACTCAAGTCATACTTGCCATTCATCATCACCTTTTTTTACTCCTTTCATCTTGCACGTTACACAGCTTTAGTTTGATTACGCAGATCCTATGCAATACGGAGGGAAAAGGAGATGCCAGGGTGGCATCTCCATCTCTGGAGGTTTCCAAGAGTCACCTGGAACCTTGACTGACCTGATCTAGTGCTGGGGACACTGGCACTTCAAGTGGGAGCTTGGAGCAGACGACCTTCAGAGATCCCTAACATCCACCATTTCTATGAGCCTATGCAAACAGAAACAAAGAGAGGGTCTGAGACATGAAAGGGGGGGGCATAAGCCCCAGAGCCACAGGGGTTTTGCTAAGTATGGCATTAAAATCTGCTCTTCCACTACTTGTGTCTAACTCTGCAGTCTCTCCTTAGAATCTATTTTAGCTTGTAAAATCAGAGTTTATCAAGTATCAAGCACTTATTTGCTGTTTTCATACTGGATACAGTGAATTCACCTAGTCCAGTAAGCCACCTTCTGGGAGTGTCAGAGCTGAAATGACACAACAATTCACAACAACTAACATCAGGTATTTAAACATCAGACTGCTATGTTAGGCTAGCAATAGAGTTCAACGCTGCCACAGAGAAATACAGGATGGAAATCCCCTGGAAATCAGAGTAGAGACATATGGATTCATTGCTGATTACCAATTAGCCAATTCCTCTATTTAATGAGTGCTTTAACAATATTCAGACAGCCTCTTTCATCAACAAATTATCAGGTTTGTTTGAATGGTGATATTTTCCACAAAACCTTGTCAATCGCCACTTATAATACCTCTAGCTTTTAATTTGCTAACAGATAAATATTTTATGAATTACTCCATTACAATAATGGATGTTATGTTAACTGCCGTATAATTTAGCAGGGCTTGGCTCTTACAAATGTTGGTACAGATCAATGTTTTTCTCCTTCTAAGACCATTAAAAGTTAACATTACCAGGTCAGGGAAACACTCATTTAACCCCCTAGACTTGGAGAAGAACTCCAGGCTCACCAGCTCGAGGAGTTGTTATTCTCGTAACTTTTCATTTAAATTCATTACACTTGAAACACGCAGGCAGAGCAAACACAGTGATAGCAACAAGCATTGCACTTCATGGCTTTGCTGCCTTTTTGGAAAACGTTATTTAGGAGACATTAAACAGAAAGGCATGGGAGATCAGTGACACACAGTGGGGTAACAAGAATGAGCTGACAGGCGTGAAGTAAAAAGATGAACAGAAACAGGAGGAGGAATTTGTGGAAGTCACCAACCAGCACAGGGCGGAGAACATGAGGCAGAACTGCAGAGTTCTCTGAAAGGATCCAGGCACCTCAACCTTTGTTTGCACTTAGCAAAAACCTCCATCCTGAGCAGCCTGTCACCGGCTTTCTACATGGAGCTGCAAAGCTATATGACAAGGTAGAACGTGGGGTCTCACACTTTCAGAACAAACGTGGCATTGCCTTCGTACTTCTGAGACATGACACTGAATGCCTGGCTCTGACTTGGATCATTTGAAAACAACCAACTTCCAAAAAAGCACCTTCTACTCAAATCAACATTTCTTCACATATCTTTCCTTTAATCACCAAGGACTGACTGGTTCCTGTTTTTAGTCTCTCCTCCTTTCTGCACACTCATCCATCCCTTTAGTTTTGCTTTTATTATCAATATTTTCTACACAAAATTTCTGAAGTTATTTCCCTTTATCCCCTCATCTTTGTTACGAAATATAACTGACTAAACCTAGAATAATGTGAACATGTAGATTTATTTTGCTAGATGCTGCATTGGGTCTTTCCCTCTTAAGTTCATCCTCATTCTAGACTACAGTATTTTAGGGGGCTTTGAGGGGTATTTTTGGTGGTTGTTTGTTTGTGTGTCTGTTTGTTGTTTGGGGTTTTTTTTTGAGGGGGGTGGGGGGCGGTGAGCAGGGGGTGGTAGTCGTCGTTTTTTGTTTGGTTTGGGATTTTTGGTTTGTTTTTTTAATATATATTTTTTTTTTTTAAATATCACTGTCTATCACCTTCTGCCTGCTCTCAAGAACTGCTGGGTATTTCTCCCCCCTTCAGCTTCAGCTTTTGGAAAGTTAGTCCTAGTGAAATCCTTCTGAAACATCAAATATGTCTATCAGCAGTTAGGACGCTATTTGCTCATGCTGATGTTAAACCCATCATGATCCCAGGGACACTTCATCTACTAACAGCTTCCGATCTTGTAATTCGTGTCTGTATCATAAGCGAGCCTCCAAAATTAAAATATCAAGGTACAAGAGATAGCGCCCTTCAGGTCATAGCTGGCTGCAGAAGACCTCCCGAACAAAATCCTTAAAACAACTTCAGACATATGCTTATGAGGGTACCAAACACATCACATGTGCTCCAGTAGTTTCTAATAGAATTGCACTGGATCCAAAATCTCCACATCACTGTTAGCATAATGATCCTCACTTACTTGATAGCCCATGGCTCAAAGTTACTGAAGATTCTACAAGTAGGGGTCACAGTCCAGTTCTTTCTCATCTATCCATTCTTCCTAAATGCAAATAGCTACCAAGTTTTATATTCCTTTAGGACAATTATCCCAACAGGTTTCAATCATGCTGATTTTACCCAATCTATTTTCAATGAAAATCGTAAGTGCTCATTTTGTGGTCACTGACATGTAAACCACTGAATTTGGTGTCCAACGGTGGGAGGAAAAAAGAACAATATCCATTTATTAACAACATAGGGTTGGATAGATTTTTTTTTTCTTTAGCATTTTCTGTTGTAGTGTTACCTTATGCTAGCATCCAAATCAGGGATGTTACCTCCATTACTTGAGAAATATAACATTGCCCCATTTGCCCAGCCCTTCTTGAAGCAATATTTCATTAAAACAACCGCTGCAGTTTGCATCAAGTCTATTACACACTCCCTCTGGCTACTCAGGTCTCCTGCTTTCCAGAGCCTGCCACCTGGCAACAATAATGTCAAAAAAACCCCACAACAAACCAAAACCAAACAACAAGAAAAAAAACCCAAACCAAAAAAACAACCACTTGGATTTTATTCTCTCTCATCTTGAGGTCTCTTCTTTCTTACTGTAGTTCTATTAATATTATTACTCACACAGACTTGGCAGAGGACTGCTTAATCCCAACCTGTCTTGCAGTTACAGTCTTCCACTTAATCCAAGGCCACACCAGAGGTACCATTCCTGTATCCCTGGCAGATTCTATTGTCTACTGTTCTAAAATCTTCTACTTTTGCTCCAGCCTTCATAATGGAGACAGTTTACTTACTTTACAGAGGAGGCTTACATATTTGAACAAAAGCAACATCTATCGTGCTATGCAAATTTAAACTTCATGCACTTCTCCATTTTCTTCCCCCAAACACCAAAGCACTTTCCTTCTCCTTTCAGTCAGTGAGTTGTCTTCTGCTTTAAGTAATTTCCAAAGTTGTGGTGACTGCATTTTTCATGGGGGCTTTTGATACTTCCATTCATCAGCAGACACCAGCTTCTAGGATCATGGTCTTTGCACTGATAGTGCAATTAATATAAAAAATTCCAAGTGCCTAATTGACTCTGGATAATAACATGCTACACCAGCCTTACGGCAGAGATCTGAGGACCTAAAGAAACTTACAAATTTACTTATGTAATTTAAAAAAAAAAGAGATTTGGCTTGTGGAATTAAATTTTAAAATATTTCTTAAAGTGATGTCCAGATATTTTTATACTCACCATGATGTTTTTCCTTTCTGAATTGCTGCATTATACAACAGCAGCAGCATGTAGTACAGAAAATTGTAATAAAGGTGTTCAGACTGGTATGACGGTAGAACAAACGGGTACACACAGGTGCAGAAGGATGAGAAAGAATAAATGGCAACACGAGGGCTGGTAGTGCAGTGTGTGTCCATGGAAGTTAGAGTAGCAGGTCATCAAGATCCTTGAACAGACATACGTGCAGTTTCTCAGGACATGCAGATTGGGACACGAAGGATGGAGGTGGCACAGAATAGTGAGACTATAGGCTGGGCACATTGGTTTGGACACATATCGGTTGTCTTGGTGCATGTGAGCATGCACGTAAGAGAGTGAGACTGAGTAACATAATTTTGTTTTTAAAATGAGGTCACCTTCCCTTCCTCTAAAACATTCTAATTTTTACAATGTTATTTTCTACTCTAGCATGTATTAAACTTTTATCTTTTTTTTTTGGGTCAGGAAACCTTAAAACATTGCATGCAAGTAAGGAGAATATTAACTACCTTGATCTTGTGCTTTTCTCAACACAGATTAAACTATTTCAATAAAAACATGCAAAACAAACATTAGCTAATCTCAGTTACAGCAACCCCAGGTTTTACTAAAAAAATATGGAAAATAAAAAAGAGAGACAGATGTGATTTTTAAATTGAGAATCCCTGTCAAGTCACACATTACTCCTATTTTCTGTGATTGAGTCTTTTGATGCATGTTTCAGTAACTTCTCTGACCTTCTTGCTAGTTTGATTTGTTCCAAAGCCTCACCGAGTTAAACCTTGTCAAAATATGCCTCTATTAAATAGCAACTAAAGCCTTCAAATGTTAACAGCAACAAAATTGTTATAGAAATATTCCTGGATGTGCTTGACATGCAAACACCGCATCATCAACCTGAAAATAAAACACTATTAATTCATTTTCACAGTATAAAATGTCAGAAATAAAATCCTTACACCTCAGATATTTAAAGCAAAAGAGTCTAAACAATCTAATGACATTATCAGTGATACAATGAGATCTGCATGCAGAACTCGTTTTTTAAACTGTCATTGTCCTTGAGCTGTTTAAACCTCAGAGCATTTATTCAGCATCTCGATATTTAGTATACCTCCAGTCAACTTGCCTCACTTTTCCTATATAGGTGTTATCCTCCCAAGCTGATATTCCCCTGGCATGAAGAAATTCACCACATCTCTAATGCCAAGAGAAATACAGTGCTGCTTAGAGAACGCTTGCTGGGAAATCTTTGTTTATTCCCTGTCACTGTGCATTCTAGATACCTGAGACTGCTCTGATACTCATTGAATTTGCCTTTCACTCTGCTGGCTACTTTTGAGTTCAATCTCAATGACAAAGTTCAGATAATTTATATTATATGCCAAAATGAAAACTTCATGATAGCCATTTTTAGCCCTAAGGAGTAGATGTTATCAATAACTTAAAATACCTTCAGCTTTGCCTCAGGATGTTCATATGCCTGAAGCATTCTATCATCTCATGATAATACAGTATTTGCTTCAGTCACATTTCTAAAAATTACTCTTTTTACAAATTTTCTACTTTAATATATTTTTGAAAGAAAATATATTTTTTCAACTACTTCTTACAATCATGTCTATATGAACCTTTTACAGCAACACACAAATTTACACAAGCTACTTCTTTTAAGACTGTTGTAAGAAACTACAGATAAAAACAGTTTTGGAAGATATTTGCCAAAATAAAATTCGAGCAAGAGTAACATTTAAACATGCCCTGAATTGCAGAAATCATAACATAAACTGTACAATAGTAAGAATGAAACGAACTCTGTCAGTTTATAATTGAACAGTGCCAACTGTAACACAAAATTCTGAGAAAAGTGCAAAAATAAAGAAAACAAAATAAAAAATGGGCCCTGTAAAAGTGAAATGCTGTTATCTATGAGAACAAGGTATTCTGGTTTTAGCGTTCTGCTGCTTCTATACTGCATCAGTTTGTACTGTTTGTGAAGCTATGTACAAATTTCACTTAGCAAATAATGGGGTTTTTTTGCCTGGAATTGACAACCAGAGGCTGGCCTTTTAAAAACAGCATAACGGATTCCTTCAAATTGTTACAACTTCTTGGAAGAATTCTCTATACCTCCAAGTAGTTGGCTTGACAGCCATTCATGGTCAGTTATGCAGCAACTTATCACAATATTTATAAACTTGAAGTATTGGCATAGGCAATTTAGGCTCGTTTCAACTCAGTCTCAAGTTACGAGAAGAATTTTTTCAACAATTAAATCCAAAATAAAATATGCAGCTTGGTACTCTATAGGTACAGCTCACTGCCTTATTTAAAAATTTCCATTGCAGAAAGAAATAGAGAATACCAACACCAGAGAGGGAGGCAAATAGAGCAAGACAAAGAGGAACCAACAAACTGATTCAGAAACATTCACACAGTAGGCAGTAAGAGAAGATTTTACACTGATAAATGTAGATGTGCATGTCTTTTACTGTTACACCTAAGTATTTAATTTCTGCAAAGGACAATTACAGTCTGAAAATTCAGTTGAGTTTTTATCTACAGTTAACGTCTGCAGGTAACCGATAAAAGCCGCAACACACTCTCCCCAGCCAACTGAGAACCTCCTCTGCAATATCCATATTCCTGAAGAATAAACTAGAAAGAAAATTTAAGTGTGAAACAGAATTCCTAGGAAAGTCAAAGTATCTCAATTCTTTGGAAACTGTGTTGCATAATATCTCCCAGAAGTCAGGCTGGGTGAGGAACACTTCGAAGTTCAAAAGGAGAAACTGTGGTGGGTCACGACTATGTGTCCTGGATGCTAGAAACCATCATGGTGTGGGTGGTGCAAACGACAGCCAGGGCAATAGAACTAAAACATTACTTGATGGATTTCTCCTGTGAGGAACAGCATCTCTTACCAGGAAGCTACTTTTTTGGAGAAAGTTATGTTAATGCCTTTGAAAAGCAAGTGGTGTTCTAATACGTCTCTTGTATTAATAGACGCTTCCATAGCACACGAGAAGCAAATTTTCCTTTCCTGAAGGTCAGCAAATTCAACAGACATGCTGATGAAGAATATAAAAAAGAAAATTTGTGTTTGGAAATTCTACTAGAGAAGACACTTCCACAGAACAAACTGTTGCAAAATTATTTCTACATTACGAAAACTTTCGAAAACAGATCTAGTTACAGTGGAGAATTTTTGATTCGGAGGTGAAAATTCTGAGCAGAAGTCACACCTGAAAATTATTTAGCTTACAACTTTGTTTCAAAAATTTACAATTGAACTGCATCTCCTACTCCCAGACTGTGCATATCTCTTCAAAGAAACACCTTTTCCTAGAAATACAGATAACTTCACAATTCTATCAGTGTCCAAGAACACTATTGCCCTTTATTAAAAATAAACATCTCCCATTATAATAAACGTAAATTGATCATGTTTAGTCATAGATTTATTATTAGTCAAACAATGAATATTTATTATTTTAGAAATGCTAACTACAGGTTAGTGGTGCTCTTAGCTCAGCACTGAAGTTAAAAAAAAAAAGTCACTAGCAACAAAGCCATTTTCAACTAACTGGAAATCAGAAAAACCATAACTGCAAAGTTTATAATTCTCTGAATTCAGATGTTCATTACTTTCAAGAGTACAAAATTTTTAGCAGTACTACATGTTCCAAAAAAATCATTAAAATAAAAAAAAAAAATTGCCATGAAGATGCACATACTTAAACTTTTCAAAAGACATTTAATAGCTAAGCATCAGAAAGCAAGCGCTTCATGATTTCAGAGTTGAATCCTCAATTAAAGCTTGCATATTTCTCCTCTGCATAATGTATCTAATATGAAATCCAAATTTAGGAGAAATGTTTGTATCTCAATTCAATGACTAGCTGATGTTTATCTCCTTTTTCTACCAACAAGCACAAAAGAGCATAGGGCTCACGGATTATACTGGGAAGTCAAGAAAAAAGGAAGTAATATTCCCATCTTGACAAAAATATTTCTTTAAATTATTTTACTTCCCCAGGGAAGGCACCGAGGCACCAAAGGTAATAAAATGTTTGAAGACTTGATTTAAGATTTTTATTCAGAAAACAAATGACAGTTAAGACGACTTTTTTAGATACATTAAACATTTCTGTTTCTTATCAGTCAAGTTCTGCTTTCACCAGCCATTGCTGATTGCCTCTTAGTTGAAGTAGCAATTTTTGCTTAAATGAAATGCATTGATAGATGCTGTTTAACTAATGCAAACGAGCAAAGAAGCAAGAAATGATATGTTACGAAAGCAAAGAACATGGCTGTTATACAGAGAAGAATCCCTGCAAATTTGCTATTTTAATGACCTACAGCACAGTCATATTTTCAGCTCAGTGCAAGATGCACACGCAAACCCCTTGTTTCACAACAGGGCTAATGTCATAAATCATTTTTATGAAAATATTTGCATTTACATTGCACTCCAGTGATTACTTAGGGCCCATACCTTGCAAGCATGCACTGTAATCAGTGTATTACTGCAGCCACTCCAACACAGCCCCACTGATGACTCATCTGTACGAAGAACAACTACAGATGTTGTCTTCACGAGACAGACTTTTGCCAGGCTGGTTCTAGTGGAGTCTTTTAGAAGCCCAGGAGAAAGCAAAACACTGCTCCCCCTGGAAGGAGCCTTTCAGTCACAGGCAGTTTGGCACATGCAGATGCTACATATTGAAACAGGCTTCTGCTGCTATATCTAGTATCGCTTACTGGCTTAGTTGTTGGGGTTTTAAAATTATTTTTATTTATTTATTTATTTTTCTACATCGTAACAATCACACCATTTATAGGAAATAAAAGACATTTCTCGCCTCTTATTAAGGTTTCAAATACTTAGTGAAACTACTGTGCAGCCGGTCCGCAAACAGAGCTTGTCAAAATACTTGTGTACGTTTAGCACTGACCTGCTAAATCCAGAAACAGAGATGGCTCCCCTGTTTCCAGTCCAAGATAAATTCAGCCACTGGATGAGAGTGCAGCGAGACTGTAGGTATTCCAGAGATGTGTCATTAATCCTTGCCCAGTAAGGTTGTAAACTGAGATGAATGTACTGTAGAGGGTCACAGCAATGTTGATATAGTAGCTTACAAGTTTGCGCTAGTCTACACAGGTCTGGTACTGTAAGGTGACTCAAAATCAACTGGATGAGCTATATTAAAAACAGAAAAAACACAAAAAACAACACAGATGGTCATATACCACTTGAAATGTTAGCGGAGAAACTGCAAAGGAATGAGAAAAGATGTTCTAACTTCAAAGAAAAGTAAATCCTTTTACTGAAAAGTAACTTCTCAAATAAATCATTGATTAACTATTAAATAGGACTGCGCTTCCTTCTCAATCTGACAACATATTAAACAAGAAAGGAAAAAGCAGATCAGCACATGAAAGTGACAGGAAGCTTTCAAATTAGAAGTTTCTTTACCCATGCTAATTTAAACAGCGATATATATGTAAACACTGTGTTTACATATTTCCCTTCACAGTGTCTGCACTGCCGTTGATCACAACACTGAATTGGCATCTTCCTCCTTCTCTGGATTTGGTTTTTAAGATGGCAGCGAATTTGCAGAGTACAGGAGAAACCCATACCGTGTCCCAGTTTCCCCACAAACCGAACTGATTTCAGATTTATTTGTCTGCTTCCTGCTTTAAAAATCAGTGTTTTGTCTTCTACATTATACCCTCTCCCATCCATACGGGACTATGCAACCAAGTAAAAAATTCAACATATTCACATCTCCTTTTATGAAGTAATTTCTTTCTTGCTGTAATACTTCGACAGCATTTTTGTTCTACGCCAGAGTCAAATCTGAAAGGCAAAACCTCTTTTTACCTTTACCGGATTGAATTATCTCAGCTTCAGAATAATCACCAGCCCTTCTGACTAGTACCACTATATATGTTTTCATAATAACTTATTTCATACCCAGAAATGAAGAAATATTCCCCATCTCCTATCATGCTCTGTTTTCCTTTCTAGAGGAAGACCAACACACACAGATACATAAATACTCACTTTAGGAAATAACAGAAATGCTAAAAAAAACCCAAAACAACCAACCAACCAACCAACGACAACAAAAACAAACAAAAAACCAAAACAACCAACCAAATCAAAACAAAAACCAAAAACCCATCCCCACAACTCCTTTAGCTTAAAAACAGAACGAAAATGCACTTGAAAAATTAAATTGAAAAAATAATGTTTATTTTACCAGAGCTGTCTTTAGCAGCTATAAGTACCCACACTCAGCTTATATAACTAAAATTGACTAAGCACTTTCAAGCAGAGTGGGAAACAACAACTCACTGAAATGAATCAGTGTAAACCAAAAAAAACCCCCAAAACAACAAAAAAAACCACCACAACTAAAAAAGCCCCACAAAACAGCTTAAACTGAAGAGAGTCCTGTGGCCCTTTCGAAATACCATAATGCTTCATTTTAATGTCTTAAAAGGATTCATAGGAAAAAAAAAAAAAACAAACAAAACACCAAAAATCTGAATAAAACGCTTGACATAAAATGAAAATGAAGCTTTTCATGAGATCCAAACAGATTGTACTTCCAATGCACCAGTTTATTATGCAGCTTGCTTCCGCCTCCCCTCCTCCCCCCTTCATTTTTGGAAGAGAAGAAGTAAGAAAACAATCCAACTTCCTGCAAAATGAAAAATGTTACTTCCTACTCAGCTCCAGATTTAGTATTTGGATTTCAAACACTATCTACCACTCTTCCAAAAAAATATAACTTCAACTCCAAAGCCAAAATACAGTGTTTGCATATACTGCAGTTTCCCTCAAGTCCAATGTCAGGCCTCCCCTCCTCCCTTCTCCCCAAGAACAGCCCAGGATTTTGCCTCTGCAGGTGCCTGGAGCTCTCACCTCAGCTTGATGCACAGGATCTGTGTAGACATTTCAATGTGGTGGCTATATATACATATATATATATAATATACATGCATATCTAATAGCTACTGTTGTTATAATCAAGCAAGCTTGCTCCCAACTGACTTTTAGGTTGTTAGCATTTTGGTATCTGAGAGAGAGCAAACTAACTAGGAGCTAGCATAGATGTAATCCCAAGTTAATGCCTTGATTTTTGCTTGGCTCAGGCCCATCCTTCAGCTTAAAAATTGCTTAACAGTTTTGTTTGTCACTGTAATAGTAGATACCTAAATACATATCTATTTTTCTAAGACCATCAATTCACTTTAGATAGTTTTCTGTATTCCGAAAGACAGCTTCCAATTATTTTGCAATCTTTCAGCTATTCCACGCTCTGCAAGCCACCTAAATATCTATTTTATCAATGTCTTTTCCCATGCTCATTTAGCAAGTTTTCTAGAGCAGAGAGCTCAGCAAAGGCTGCAGTTACCTAAATTTATGTCTACAATTAATGTAGCATAATAATGTCTGATAAAAACAAAGCAACGCAAATTTTCTTCAGTGGAAAAAAAGTGATTTTGTAACTTCTGAGCAGTAAAGATAATGCTGAATGAAGCTATGAATGCCTCACCAATGTCCCTTTACACTAACTGATCACTTCAATTAGTATTTCATAACATACAGGATGTTGAAACCCTTCCCCACCTGAGATGAAATATTTTACCACGTGAATGTCTTAATCAGAAAAAATAATCCTTCCTTATTTTTTAGTGAAGTTATGCTACTTCGTAATATCTCGAATGAAAAAATATAGTGAAATGTCACTACTACAACATCAAGATATAAAGTACTTTTTTTTCTGACTTCTGATTAAAGATAACAGGTTCCACACCTACAGGCTCATAACCATTAATCTCTGTTAGTGTGGAGTCTGGTGTCTGTCAGAAATCCACTTTTTATGTATGTGTATCCCAGCATAAAGTACAATTTGATACCATAATGAGTATGTGACATGATGTGCTGCATTGTGCTACGCTGTGTTCATGCTGGATCCAAAAATGCTGCAGAACTGAGTATCTGCTTTGAAAACTACTTTTGTAACAGTTTCTTGCAAACTGGTTTTATTCTGCATTTATGAAAGAGTATGGCAACCATTATTGTTTCACACTTTCTTATAAATCAATCAGTAAAAACAAAGATTATTGGGGAAAAAAAAAAACCAAAAAACAACCCAAAGGAGTACAAAGAAGAAAACAAAATATAATTTATATAACACTGATCACCTTCTTAGGCTATGATGGCCCAAAAGTACTAAAGTATTTCTCTCTCACTTCTAGGGCAAACATGGCACATATCAGCTTTAGAAATGTGGTGGGATCAACACTCACCACAGTGAAAACCTCCAAAACCTGAAGGTTTCCAAATCATAGTTCTTCACAGTTCAACAAGCAACAGTGTACAAAGTCATTGTGTTCTGTTTGCATGCAAAAAACGTCCTGATTCATACCTGATCCACGTGTGTTTTATCACCATAGTTCTCAATTGCAGCATCTTACATATATGCATATATTTTGAATTATGAATTTAAAAAAATAACATAAAAAACCCAGACATCTCACCCACTGCAAAAGTTCACTTATCAGCTCAGACAGGATCTCCATCACACTCTCCAATACATGGGGTAAAACTTTACTAGTGGTGTAGCTCCTAATAGTACCTAGCTACCAAAAAGTTTCCCCAGCTTTTAAAGTTTTTTTGCTGCATAACAGCAAGCAATAACTAGTTGTACCCAATAAAATACTTTCTGTGGCTACAGCACAATAATGCAGAACTTGATTTGGTCAGAAAATAATGCTTGGATATCGGTCAAATCTAGAATATCTGCACTTTCTACAAATTTACTCTTTCAGTTCTTCAACGTGAGTGCCTCCAATATGAAAATACATTGGTCTATGCATACTACGCATTCAGAAACACGCAAATGAATGACTTGCAATTTTTTCATTCCGCAGCTAGAGCTGCCACAGTTTAGCCTCTAATTAATTAGAATTAATGCTAAGACATGCTCAGATAAAGGACAAAGCATGTGTGCACAAAAAGGCAAAGAGAGAAAACGGGAAGAAGATCATACCCTAGGGCTTTTGATATTCCTCAGCGTAGTTGAAGAAAACACAGTCCCTAATTCCATGATCATATAGCTTGCACCAGCAAATGCATAGACATTTAACTGTGCACATGAACATGTGAAAAATGGATCTTGCAACTGTTTCATAAAAATCATTTAAGTCTCTTTACTTACATAACAAGCTTTAGCAGAGAGGGCTTTACTTCACCAGGCTATAGGCTCTGCTCCTCTCAAAAACGAATGGCTGTAGCAGTTTTAAGCCCCTTCTTGATTCAAAGAACAGAAAAGGATCTTAGTGACATACTGCGCAATCAATTAATCAAGACTCCAGGAGGACTAAAGCTTGAGAGATCTTCTCCATGTGCCATTGTCCATAGCCCAGTCTGCTATAGCAACTACCAGTACATTCACCAATAACTGAAGGGAATCTTGTGCCATATGGTTAAAGGCTGTTAAGACAGCTTTTAGGACCCTCATGAGTTTCTTTTTCCAAAGAGAGGCACATAAAATCTTGCTGATTATCTGAAAGCCTACAAATATTTGTTCTGGAAAGATGCAAGAAGTTTACTTGTGAAGGAAAAAAAAGTGTATGACACTTAAAAATGCTGCTGCTTATTGCTCCGACTCGTCTAAGTATTAATATAACTTAAGGGACGCAGATCTTGCATTCAAGATCCGTTTTCCTGGAACATAGATGCCAAATCCACATTTAGCAGTGAAATTCACTTCCCCAGTAGACACGAACAGCCCATAAATCTTGCAGGCAGCTGTAGGAAAAATTGGCGTCAAGGAATGACAAAGATGTCATTTATATCTTTTTATATCACAATATATATAAAAATTTTTTTTGGACTGCAGAATGCAGGACTTCTCCCAACTGTCCTCTCTGAAGAACAAAAGCTAGGTTCTTGGTACCTGGAGCATGAGTCTCAAACTGCACAACAGCTCTGCTGTGGCAGGTATTCCCCACCTTTTTCAAAGGCTTTTAACTTATTCAGGCCTTCAGGTCTCAAACATTCCTGCAAACCCAACTAAGACCGAGGCCTTATTCCTTCCACTTTACAAGCAGCGCAAGTTAGTCAAAGATAACTGGAAAAAAAGACGAGGATGTGAAGTGTCTCCTAGAAAATCCCTCAATTTTAAGGTAATTCCGGAGAACAGATGATAGTACAAGTACGTCACAGATACTACAACCTTTTAACACTGTCCATGAGCAGAGAAGGAAAATTCTGCTGTCTAGTTCATCCAAGAGTTCACACTTTCTTCTAAGGAAGTCTGTGCACCAGGAGTCGAGAATTTTTCTCTTTTGTTGGCAGGAGCACTCTAGACTCTTACGATGTTTTTGGAGCTCACACTGCAGCAAAGCCACTTTGAAGAGCAAGTCTATGAAAGGATGTCTTCAGAAAGACAATGAAAGCAAAACAAAGGCTAGAGGAACTGCTGCCTACTTTAAAATTAGCACAGAAGACCATTCCGCCTGTATATTTTGTGAATTACAGAGGGTAGTGTGAAGCAGCCTGAAACAGCTCAAATAAGGTATAGGGCATGTGTATGAAGACTAAGGACAGTTAGACGTTCACAATCAACATGAACAGATAAAAAGATACAATTTTTCATGTAATGTATCTATCAAAAGTGGAAGGAGTTGGGTTTGCCTTACTTCATCATAAGGTTTGAACACTTCTTCCCAGAAAAATCTGACACTTGTCAGTCTTGAAGACAGCATGCAGAGTACCGTTCCCATATCTGAGGTGCTAAAAAACCATCATACTACAAAGTACAACATTTTTGCTGTTCTGATACCCAAACCTTCCAGCTGGACCAAGAAAGAGAGAGACTGGGATTTCTGCTGTCACAAACCATCCCAGAAATAGTGCTTTGTAGTTTTTTCTGATAAATATTCCATCCATATTTTCAGTTTCTTTAAATCAAAGGAGAAGAAAAAAAATGTGCTTGGTATTGGTAGACCATATAAATGCATTCATGAAACCAAACATGTTAAAAAATGGATAAAAAAGGAAGCTGGTACAAAAAACAGGAAAGCAGAAAAGCACAATACAGTACAGGGAGGCAGAAGTTCATAAGAGTAACAGGACTACGCAAACACTTCCTAATTTGTAATCTTAATATCACATGGAACAGCAAAGAGATTAATCAATCTCTCTGGTAAACTACTATATCACAAAACAATTTATCGAGCCTTTTCAAACAAGACCTCCTAGATTTGAATCAAGTTTTCTCTACAATTGATTTCTTTGAATGACTAAAACCAACACATTTTCATACATGGTTATACTTTTTAAGACGTTCTGGAAACAGCTGCACCTTTGCATATGCAAAGTATTTTCTTCACTTCAGTACTGGTATACAAGCACTGACAGTAAAATATATTAAACACTACATGGACTCTGGGGGGAAAAAACAACTCAAGATAAAGTTAGTATCCTCATTTACTATTCCATTGCAGCAACAAAAACAAACTCAAGAACTGAAAAATACTTAAAAGAGAAGAAAAATACACAGGAGAAAGATGGAAAGAGTTATTACATTCTCTTCTTCTCTCTTTCCTCTTTACAAGCACAGTAAAGTCCTGCAGGCTACTGGAGCACACGGGCACCCAATCGTGGCCTTCACGTGCCAAACTGGGGACACTTAGAGACAAAAAGCTGTGACAAACCAATCTACTATTTGATTAGATCACATATTTCTGAAAGTGCCCTGCAATCAGTGACAGCATCTCTCACCATCCTCTCTCTGCTTTCAAAAGCGAGTCTGATTGAAGCCACAAGCACTCCCAGCATTTGATGAGTTACCACCATAAACAAACACTTCTTTTGCCAGACTGCAGTGCCCTGAAGAGCAGGAAGAACCATCTCTCTGCCCAAATCCTGAGGCCTGACCAGCAAGTAAGGGCTGCTTTCCAGTATGTGCAAACCCGGGTTATTTCAGCAGAGATGAAGACAACTATTTTGTCCATCAGTTCTCTATGGTATTTGCCTCCATAAAAAGCTACACCCCACTGAGAATTTCCTGGCCTGCACACAATATTCAGCAATGATACTTCACAATCTCATTATATGGGAAATTACAGGAAAGAAAATATTTATCTGCAGTGACTCTGAGCACACTTCCAACTGCCCTACTGCCAGGGGATCTGAAAGGAGTTTCTTCACAACTGTTTTCTGTGCTAATGATAGAATAAAAAGGAGCAAACACATCAAAACAAAGACACTGTACAATGTCCAGCTATAACACTTTTTACTTGCACCATGATTCGAAACATAGCTGAAAGAAGCTTGTGTCATAATTAATGTGAAAACATTACAGCAGTTGCAAGTAAAAAGTTCTAGGATTTTCTAAGAGAGATAACAGAAAAAAAACCAAACCAAACCAAACAAACTTTTAGCCTATTGCAAACTATTTCTGCTTCCAGATCTTGATTTCGGTCTTTTCATATCTCTTTTATATATCTTATTCGTCAAGCCTGAGGACTAAAACTACTGGAAAACTGCCAGAAGCTTCTAAGTTCAAGAGCTAGAATTTCACAGCTAGAATAACTGCTGTAAAAATTGTGTGGAGTGGACAAACCCCTGAGAAATAAAAGTGCAATAACTACACAAATACCAGCAAGGTGGCTTGCTAATATCTATCCATGGAAGTAGAGAGACTTACATAATTCAGACATAATTATATCATAACCGCAGGAGATTGACTAAAGAATGTAAGGAACTAACTGGAAACAACAATAATCTCAACCAGTACCCTGTAAAGCACATTTGCATCCCTAACAATCAAGACTAATACATTGAGTATAAACATGCTTTTCTTACCTCATAAGGCAGTTTATCAAAATACCCATTAGTAGGCCATTCCCTGAGGGTAACAATGCTGAACTGTTTATTAAGCGTGTCCATTCCACAGCCATACTTCTCTTCATCCTCATCTTCATCAATATCGTTCATATCAATCATGGCAGTCTTAAGTGAAAGCACAGGTCTCTCTTTCACACCGTGTAGTACTACTGCATCCAATTCAGTGTAATAGTCTAGAAGAGAGCTGTTTACTTCCAATCGAATTAAGTTTGTGGGAAAGTTTATCTGTTTGATACAAGGTGTGAACTGACGAGCCTGGGGACCATTCACCTTTGTAGGTGCCTCAGACCAAAGGATTTCCCATCTGCGAAAAGAAAAATTACACACAGAGACAGTATAGGCATTAAAATCAAAGTTACTAAAGTAATTTCTGAACCCAGTAAGAGTGCTTCTCTGTCAGAAGTATTTAACAAGTGAGAAACATGGTTGAAAAGACAATGAAAATTGTTATGGTAAATATCCTAAGGATGAATTTAATTGGGCACACTAATTCATGACCTTAGCATATTTTCTTTGCATTTCTAACTAACAAAATGAGCTGTATACTCCTAGTCACACACTTGTCTTAGAATATTGTTATTCACACACAAGTTGTTCAAACATTTCACAAGTAAGGTAATAATAATAAAGGGATTACAGATGTTTTCACAATGACAGCATGTTCATATAAGTTTGCATGGAATAGTCTTGCCATGTAACCCAAATATATGGTCAGCTGACCTTTCTCGTTTCCCACAAAAGGTTTTCAGAAAGAAAAAACAAACAAACAAAAAAACACATCAAAAAAAAAAAACAAAACAAAAAACCCCACCACAGCTCAGACTCTTAACATCAAACTTGTTTAAATCATGGCATTGCAAATTAGAAAAAAACCAAATCTATAATTTATCAGCATAGGCAAACTATTATTTTTAAAAGTAAAGAAAATAGAAACTCAGAGTCATTTTTGAAAAGGTCCTTTGCAAAAAACATCAACATTTCCAAACTCCTAAACTGAAAAGTTTTTCTCCTCTTTGGTCCAGTGACAGAAGGAGGTTCAGGGCACACACAGAACTTCCATACACACATCCTTACTTTGACACACAGACCTCAAATCTTTTCCAGTAAATGACAGTGAAACCTGCTGCCAGTTGAGTAATGTGGAGAATTAACTCTTACATTTATCAGGTGTTGAGTGCTCCCATACTTGTCAAAAGGCCTGAACACAGAAACATTCTTCATACCTGCATGGATCCTCATGCAGTGAATGGATTTTAGAGCTCCTCCAGTCACTGATGCCCATCTTTTCATCCCTCAAGTCTAGTTAATTCCTAAAGAAGGGAGCCTCCAGCAGCCACTGCTGCTGCTCCCTTTGACAGTATGCTTACGGTCATCTCTGCATCCCTTGTGCAAAACCCAAGCACTTCTTCGTCTACTCGATCTCTTTCCAATCACCCTAGTCCCAGCTTCAAGGATTTCTCCCAAAAAACACATAGGAAAAAAATAATTTAAAAAGAAACAAACAAATGAACAAACAAACAAAAAACCCAAAGAAACAAAAAAAACATGCTTTATTTTCCAGACCCAAATGTTTAAACTTCGTCCATCATGGCAGATATTAAAACATATGTAAGGACCTTCCTTAAAACATAGCACGCTGTATGAATAGGGCTTAGAAGCTTGATATTTGCTACTGTTTCAAGGATAGGAAAATTAATATCAGCTGAAACTTTTATTTCATGATGGATTTTTTCAGGTACGTACAAATAAATTTTCCTAACCTACATCATGCCACCCTCCACAAATACCTTACAGTAGAATGGGAGGCCTGCTGAAGTCTTCTGCCAAAGAAAACAAAAAAAGTCATGAACTAAAAACAAACATGCAGGACTGGTGAATATATGGCACCTGAGAAAGTAACAACATAGGAGAGTGGACAGTACTACCCTAAGGTCAACAGTTTTTATAAGAAAGACTTACTACTATGAGAAGATTTCATTTATTTAGGAAATGAATGTCAACTCATGGCAAAAAGTAAGAGATGTAGTCCCACTGTCACGCCCTCACACACAGGTCAATTCCCTAAGCAAATACTTAATGTTGGCAATGCACATGACCTTTCTTGAACACATCCAGATCACCATTTGACATTTTGCTCAGACACTTTGATGTACCCACTCAAACCATCCTTAGGGAAATTCATGGCTATTTTTTCACTAGTTTAGCACATGCCGGACCATCAACTTTTAACAGAATGCGTCTCAGTTATTGACTTCTCTTTAGTGCCCTGGAGAGAGGATTATCTACCAGTAGCAGAGCTCTGGAAAAAATAATGCATCTGGAGGTCTAGGTTCATCAAATTGCACAGTAACAACCTCCTTCAGCAAGCAATATCTCTAAACTAAAGGAAAGACATGTAGCACTGCTTTTACAATCTTGTGAAACTCCACGTTACATATCAAGTGCTGATGAACAACAAGACTGGTGACTACTTTCCACTGTCCTTGTCATACTGTTGTCTTTTCATCAACAGCCCACCAATCTAACTTTAAGGGGGCTACCTTTTGGTTCATCTGGAAAACCTCAAGTCTGACAGGTTGATTTGATGTTCATCTCTGCCCTGGTGGCACTGCACACAAGAACAGGCCATAGCAATTGCTCTGACTCAGGGTTGGTAGATTTTGCTTTAGTGTAGGCATACTCTTCATACACCCATTACTGCAAGTAGAAGCGTTGTCTTCATCCAGGATCAGCATTTTGATGCTTAAATGTATGCTTAATGATGCTTAAATGCTACATGTAATCTCAATGGGAGTGAAGACTCCACAGTTGGAAATGGATCCAAAAAAGTCTATATTTCCAAGAGGCTTCAGTAAGAACTGCATTTCTTCTGTTCTGGAGCACTTTTTTGGTTACAGCCATCCATTTCAAAATCCTTCAGAAGAAAGGCACTTTGACAGTCAGCTCTGGTTTGAGGGCATGTACCAAAATCAGCTTCCCTAATAAGGCTGCTTGGATTTGGTCCAAGCTTAAAATGTTTGATAAACTGTTTAACCCAAAACAAAGAGAAACTGAATCCCCAAAAATACCTGTAAAGAAGTCAAAGGAATTTTCCCTCCCTTTTTGAGTTAATTAGGTGACTCTCAAGAACTCTAGCAGAATCAGATGACTGAAGGTAGGACATTTGCTTGTCCTCAAGTCTTGCAGACACACAGTAACAGCTGATCAAAGATGTCATAATGAGAGTGCTTTGATAAGATGGTTTCACCAGCAATGTGCTAGAAAGTTGCAGTCTTTACACTGCCATGCAAAGCCTGAATGAGAGGCAGAAACATCTGTATTATTTTCTCTAGTGACTGAAGAAAATGAGGACTTTAAGGGAAGTTTTTCCATTCAGCTTTCATGGATTCAGTTTTCCTGTCAGATTTCTCTCTACCTCATGAAGATAGCTAGGAACTCATTCTGCTCAAATTTCTGATAGTAAAGACTCCATACGCCTATGTCGTAAAAAAAATAAATTCCCATTTTCCTTCCCTCACCATGAAGGAAAATACAGTTTAGCGATTTTTAGGTTGAGAAACATACTTGTAAGGTTTGTGTCAAATGAGAGCACATATTTAATGCTTGTTTAATTTTTGTTGACATAATGCTGTTGGAAAGCTTTTTAATGGCTAAGATGATGCCTGAGCAGACCTGGTTACTTCTGAAGAAAATATATAAGAAGAAAGATTATTTAGAAAAGTGTTTCCTTGGAAAAGAACCAGATTTCTCTCCAGTGAGACAAGATTAAACTTTGCCTGTAATCTGCTGAGATTTCTTGCATTGTAAAATTGAGATTGGTGTAGAAAGAGAATAAAGCACTACATGCGATTCAAGCACAAACAAATAAAATCCCTGACCTAAGAAACTTACAGCTGTGTTAAAAGACAAAAGAAGGGAAAGTTTCAGATAAACCAACAAATAGAACATAAGGAAACTCAGAGAACAATATGACCACACCTTTGCTGAAATTGCAACTTTTGCAACACTTATAATCATGATATGTGATTATAATACATTCCATCTGCTCTTATCCAAGCAAGTGCTCTGTAAATAATATGTAGGCTACCTACAAGGTCTCCTGCCTTCTAACATGCCAGGGACGTTTCAGCACACCAGGTTCAGCATAACCTGGAAAGTGCATACCTGACCACAGCTGTGAGTTTGTAAATACAAAAGGCAGGAAAGTCTGATTATGAGAACAACTTTAGAACCATTCAGATCAAGGTGATAAGCAGAGTTCACGGTAGTCTAATTACTGTGGGGGAATATGCAACAGATTTTCGTTTCCAGTTTGAGAGTTCAATTTTGAAATACCAGAGAGAGCAGACAGGACTCCAAGAATGCTCAGGGCATTTAAAATAGCAAAAGATATTTCAAATAACTGCCCTGTCCACATGAGCTTTTATGTGTTTCTCAAAAATGACTGTGTCCCATGAACCTAAAATTCATTCTTCTGTGACAAGTCATCTGGACAAGAAAAAGCTGCTTCCCTGAAGATGTCATAACAAGTTATAAGTAAGGATGCAAATGGTTAGAGCTTAAATTGTGTGTTACACATAGGTGAGATACAGCCCTGAAGGTCTCTTATCACTCTTTAATGTGTTGATGGTATCAGCAGTGTTTTGGCTGCCTTCATCTGAGATTCAGGGGAACAAAAGGTAGATCAAAAGAACTATCTGAATGCCACTCCCTACATGCAAGAGACTCACCATACTTTACATTCAGTACACTGCATTTCTGGTTTCACTCCTTTTATCAGAAGGGGGTATTTTTCTTTTTTTCATCAAACATTTTGATCCCAATCCCAGCTGCCAGCAAACAAATCTGCAACGTTCCCACCTGGATGAGACTGGCAGAGTCTATTGCCTAAATACAGCCAACTTCCTCACAGAAGGAGAGGGAGCCTTTTCCTTTGTCCATCTTGCTCAGCCTGCTCCTCTGGTTGCAGCAGCTTCTGCCTCTACGGGCTTCAAGACCTTCAGAAAGAGAAAGGAAGGTCGCATGCAGCAAATACAGCTAAGCTAGGAAATACTGAGCCAAGCTGTTCATCTACAAATGAAACTCAGAATCTTCTCAAAAGAGCAACTGGCAAAATTCTAAGTGACATGAAGGGAAAGAAATGGAATTAAACAGAAAGAAATGGTGGAAACACAAAAGGCAGAATGCTGCCACTGGTACTTCTAGAACTACTCCCAGCCAGTCCTGGTATCTCACCTGTGAGAAACAACCTAATCAGTTATACTTCATCTGTGGAAAACAACAACCAAAAAACCAAACCAAAACCAAACCAAAACCAAACAAGAACAACAACACCACCACAACAAAAACAAACAAAAAAACCCCACAAAAAACACAGAACAATCTCCAATCCACCAAAGAAGGAAACATCTCATAGCAGTAAGGATATAGGCTGTGCAACATCACCCCAAGCACTGCCACACACCCCAGGCTAGTTAGGAATCTCTGGTTTTGAACTTTTATAAAAGCACATGAATATGTGGTGTCACTATAACGTACATGAGATAAGAGAAACTGTCAAAGTAAGTTAAAAAAAGACCACGACAGAAGAAGAGCAGGGACCAGTGTTTTCTTTTATATTCCAAATTTTAAAAGCGAAGTTATTTTTGTAAAAGGAAGAAGATGAAAACCTTCTGAAAAAATCATTTCTGACTTGAAAGCTCCCATTTAAACACACATGAACTCTCCCTGTCTGACAGCAACTAACTATTAGGAGTATCAGAATGTTTCAAAAGGGCTGACACCAAAGAAACCATTACAGAATCGCCAAGAGTAAGCCTTCTGGGTAGCTGAGGAGAAAAAAAAAAAACACACACAAAAACCACAGAAACAGAGGAGAAAAAGAAGCAGAAAATATTTTCCTCATCACAGAAGCTAGCTATATCTTATCCATCAACCTGACACACTATGAGAAACAAAGAAAATTCTCTTGGCTGGGTTCAGCTCACGCCAGGGTCAGGTGTCTGTGCGGAGCTCTGCCTCTCCCACTGGCCGAAGAGGGAGTCACCATTGTCACCAAGCCCTAAGCACACAGAACGTGCATCACGGTACAAAATCTCAAGGCTACACTGTATAATCCTCATAGTGTGACACAATGCAAAAAGGGGAGAGATTTCTTCACTACATAAAAACTGAGATTATATGCTACAATATTCCCTTAATCTCAGATTAATAATTTTTCCTTGGATTTTCTGCGCTCGGATAACTCATGTAAAAAAATTTGTACATGGATACTAACATATGTTGGTATAGTTTAAGAAATTACCAAACACTTCTCACCAGCCAAGGTGTGAGTGACACTAATGAAAAGCACAAAAGGTCTCTGCAGTTTCTCTGACATTTATGATTTTTAAAAATTGTTTTATGTCAAGGAGATTGATGTAATGTCTGCTATGTTTAAAGCAGCAAAAGATATGAGAGGACAGAGAATCCTCGAATTGGTGTAAGTTGGTTAAACCACAATGAAAAAACTTCAAATTAACTGTCATGTTTTACGCATTAGAATTATTTAGGAACAATTAAATTCCATTCTGAAAAACAGATGCTTATTCCTGTTCCATGAAGAGCTGATCTCACCTCTAAAAAGACTCTGAATAAAGCTGATCTGAGACAGTGTCATACAAAGCTGTAACTGATAGCAGTATTCAATGCACCAGCAACAGTGGAACGTGACTAAAGACCTTTTTCTGAACACCTGCGCGAGCTGTTCCTTCACACAACTGAAGCACAAGTGAGCAACAGAGAAACACACTGGCCAACTATGTGGGCTATAGCGTCTTTCTATAAGAATATATAATTTTCTCTTGAGCAAGGACTGCAGTACACCAAGTCCTTACAGAGCCTCTGGTAGGTGAGCAGCTTTTTCACACAGCAAAGTCTTGGATGAGCTGATGTTTTAAATACTAAACAAAGAGAAAATAAGATTACTCTGCTGAACTAGTATAATTCACTAAGCATAACATTTAAACAAGTCTCAGCAGACTTTTTCCTCTCAACAGTTACGACTCCACCATTAATTTGGCCTTCTTTTTACATCAAAGCAAGAACCGGTTAAAAGGAACCTTTCTAATGACCTGCCTCTTCCACTTTGGTGTTCAGAAACAGATCCAGAGTCGGCAGATAAAACAAAGCAGCACTTTAAGGTTTTTAGGTGATAAGGTGATTTAAAATTAAGTATCAAAATAGTCAGAAGAGGAAAACAAGGTTCTAACTGCCCTTTGAGAAACTGGGCCATGGTCTTCTTTACAGAAGAAAATAGTATGGCAGTTCTTCAAGTCCAAAACACCAGTTAAACACAGAATCACCTGAGATTATCAGCAGCATTCCACCTTCAAAAAAATAATTCTTAGTTGTCATTTCAGAGAATTTTTGGAAGTGATAACAAGGGACCAAGAACTGAAGCAGCAAAGAGCCTGCATTCTTGCAACTATCCATATTCCCCGCATAAAGGCAAGCAAATGAACAGAGAAAAAATACTGCCTATCTCATGTGGAGAATGAGTTCCTTCATCTTCCCTTCAAGACACTGTGCATAAGACATGTTTGTCTCAGAAGAAAGGAGGAGACAAGCCAAACATGAAGCTCTGAACAGACAAGTCCTGCTGAGGAAAAGTAAGCCATAAAAAAGTCCCTCTAACACTTCTCTAGCATCAAGACTGGCAAGTACAGGAGATGTAGCACAGACAACTGGTTCTGAGGCTTCCTGGGACAACCTTCTTCTAACCAAAAATGTTGTTAACCTAGGCAGGCAGAACAGAAGATACTCTTGCCTACAAATTAAAAAGCGAAGTCCTACAGAAACTTCATCCATTTTTATGAAGAAGGGAAAGTCTGAGCTCTCACTCTGACCACACCCCAAGAAGAGTTATAAAGCACATCCCCAAAAGTTTTAAATTAGTATTTTCATTTCCATCTTCTTTTAGCTCTCTGAACAATTTTATCTCTTTTTAAAAATTTTTTATTTTTAGTGCACCTTACTAAATAATTCCTTCAACTAACATTTCTTGAGCTTTCCTTCAACACTTCCTGGTGTTTACACAAAACTGAAAAAGTGTACCAAAGAAGAAAGAACCAAAGAACCTAAATAGAACCAAAGAACCAAAACCTAAATAGACATTTATGACATAGCATTAGCCTATTACTCAGAATTATATCCTTCTATTGCCCTGTAGCACACTATCTTACATTCTAATGCAATATTATCAATAGTTACAGAAATAATCTCTACATAACTCTGTGCTACATCATAAAATAAAAAAGTAAAATGAAAGTTCACAGAATAATCAGCCAGAAGTCATTTCATATTAGGTTCTAAGTTCAAAGTCTTCAAACCTGCCTTCATCACATACCATCCTATAAATAAGTTCTGCATTACAGTGCTAAACACACCCCTATTTCTGAACTTACGCGGCCTATTAACTTGACCTATCACCATTCCTTGAATTCAGATGTTTACTTTAAAGCTACACAGTACAAACTCATTATATAGCTGTAGAACAAACAACTGCACTAAACAACAGTATATGACAGAATCATAGAAAATACATTAACTGGGAATTTTGAATATATAACATGACACCTGGTTTTCTAGGGGTTTTGAATAAACATCAATGCCTAGTATTAGGAAGCATGGGATTCTAAGTTAGACCTAAAAGTATGCTTTTTAGCAGTATTTGTAAAAGGTTAGGTCAGGGAAAAACCACCCAGTATCCACGCTAATACAGCTTATACTGCCAAAGTGTGCATTTTAAAGGAATACAGTATTTGTTGGCATATTATTTTCTATAGGATACATTTTGTTAAGTCTTTCTTCTATCAGTTCTCCTTTCCTTTATGGGTTCAGTATCATCTAATCTCTTTTGGAGGTATACAGAATACTTTCATTGCATATACTGACAGCTTTTTCCAATGTTTTTCCCCACTATGCGCTTTTTACCTGGTCTCTTTCTCCTTCCATTTCTATTTCCTCATCTCCTCACCAAGAGCTTCACACCTCATACACTGTGCTTTTCTCTATTATCTTACCATTCCCTAGGTCCTCACCTTCCTGCTCTCCCAACTGGAATTTCATCAGGAGTTCCTACTATGAGGAAAACCAACAGGATCAAATCAGCTTCTTTTAGCTTATGAAGAGAGCGTAAAAATGAAGTACGGCTCACACCCCTTGATCAGACCAAAAATAAAGATCAGACAAACGGCATCACCTTTTGCCTGACTGTTGTGTGCTTCTGGTTTTGGCCCATTTCCATATGAATAGTTGTAGTGCCTGACTGTACTATACATACAACCTAACGAATACAGACAGTAGAAAGAGTTTATAGCTATTCAAAGCAGGATGATACAGTAAACGTGAATCCTAAGCCTCTTCTACACAATTTGCTTTTCTTATTGGAGAAATAGAAGAACTCCAAACTGCCATTTCAAAAGTGATTTTTGTGCATAACTAATAATTGCTCATAAAAATTCCAACACAAAAACTATCATTACACAAATTAAATCTGACATTAGGATCTGCATTAATTCCTACAAAAAAATCCACATCTCTGAAGCTGCTATAAAAACATGTCACCACAGTTTTAAAAACATGCAGAAATAAAATGTTAGCAGGTCAGATACAAAACAGAGAAATACTAGGAAGTAAAGTTTGCTAAACAGTATTATTTGTAGCATTTAACGTCTTACAAGAAAGCATAAAGGAGAAAAAAAAAAAAAATTACCTTACTTCAGCTGGTGGATTCTGTGAGTAAGGATTTGCTGAGCATGCCAAAATCCTGACTACAGCTCCGGGATGATACGTTTCCAGAATCTGCACTGCCGTGGGATAAACCGGTTCCTCAAAAGCGAGTTCCACATAGTCTTGGCTGCAGAAGGTGGGTGGTGTCCTCTGGAACGGCAGCCGAGCGCTGGGGCAATGATCCCACCAGGTCCCGTAAGTTCGAAAGACGGCAGTCTGAGTAAAGTCACCAGAACTGGGGTAGACGTTTGGAATACCTGCTAAATTCCACATGGTATATGACATGCTGTTTTCACTACCATAGTGAGAGCTGAAATCCAACACTTCTTTGGCATACTGAACTATTTCAACATTGATAGGTAAGGCTCGGGTGTTTGACTCAATAGCCCTCCGGCTGTTCATCTCTCCTCTCGTTGCTGTCCTAGCTCGGCGCCGAAGGCACATATAGTAAAACATGCTCAGAACTGTTAACATGGGAAACACTGGTGACATCTAGATATGACTTGGGAAGATGCAAAAGGTCAAGAGTCGTTTATAAAGTGCAATAGCTGCTTGTGGCGTTCAGAAAAAGAGCTGACAAAACAGAGTGAATAAATAACAGAGTGAGCAGATAAAATATTCTTAGAAAACAGACTGTATGCTGTCAAGTACCCTCTTAAACAAAGTACTGCTACTAAAGCATTAATAAAGTATCACATTTTATTTCCAGTTACTTACTTGGAAGCTACTAAGTGTAGCTTTCCATTTCCTGTGTCTAAAAAAAGAAGACTGTGAAGAAACCTTAGTCAAAACAAGCCCTCAAACAACAAAAAGAGTAATGGTTAAATGAAGTATTATTTTCAGGGATTCATTAAGAGAAAAAAGTCTTGCACTGACTTACAGAAATGAAATTAAGTATGAAATGAAATCTGGCCCTTGCAGTAAACAACTGTAGAAGATGATCTGAAGGTACAGCTAAAATTACCTGTAGTATAGCTTTGAAATACTCCAACTAAATCTGACTGTAAACAAAGCATTTGGATACCTAGTCGGGCTGCAGCAGTTCACAGCTCAACAAACCTAAGTTACTTCACTGCTTGAATTTTGCACTAAGAAGTGCAACCAGGAGCCAAACTGGTTCATTTCAAGCTACCTCAAGTACATCTAGACTACATTATAACCTGGAGAATAAATATACCCTTAGAAGACAGCTCATCGAAAGTTGGACAGCTACTCAAACAATTGTTTCCTCTAATTTGTTCCCATAATTTGTGAATGGCTTTAAGAGTGACAAGAGTTTTTAGCAGTTAATCTAAACCAGAAACTTAACCCAGTGCTTCCTATACCAGAGCACTAGCTTGAAACAGTCTCATAAAAATACTGTCTTTACCCTTTGAAGTTGTCCATGACAGCATTCACCAATGATAGAAGGGTCACCAGCCTCCTGAAGGACGCTCAGAATTCATTAACAACATCATCTTCCTTTAAGCCGAGCAACAAAGTAAGTCTTCAAAAGAGTCTCGGCATCATAAGCAGAAGTCTCCAGAGACAGCATTTTACTTTTGATACGAGAAGATATTTTCATTTATGTAACAATTCAGTGGCAAAATGTACTAGATCTGCACACAAGGCCACCTAAAAAATCAACACAAAACACACCAACAATTAAGGATACTGATGGCCTATATCATATGGCCTATATCAAATCACAAGTAAAACAAGCAAGGTTTAACTATTAGAAAAAGCCAAATTAAATGTCTCTTTACCAAAGTTTTCTGTTTACAACGGTGAAGGAATATTTATAGCTGAATGTTGTCTTCAGGACACAGAAGCACTGTATCGTATTCCCTACTGATAAAGATTGCCTTACATATGCTTGTCCCATATTTAGCAGCCACTTCATATCTGCACGATGTAAACTGTTAGATTTACCAACACAAAACGAAACGTGGAGCATACTCTCTGATTTCTGCTAGCACTACACAACACACTCGGGCAATAGTACTCCAGAATTCACATTCTCTGGTACCACAGACTGTTTCTCACAAACTGACCTTCAGATTAGCTTGTTCATGGGATTTACTAGGAAAGAGTTAGGAGCAATGCCTGTAACCTGTCAGAGGCCAAAACAGGGATGACTAAGCATGTCTCAAAATAGATTAAATGTTTCTTCAACAGCTTGTAGTAGAGTTGCCAGTTAGATTATCACAGGATACATATTGTGCTAATCACTGAACCAACAGAAGTGACTCTTCTATTGCACAAGACGGAACAAACAACAATTAACATGGTGCCTCACATTGCCTGGGAGACAAATCACATATTTAATGTTTGTGATGGGTACAAGTGAGACCATACTTTATAGAGGTTTTTGGAAGTATGAGCTTAGGGTAGGGTAAATAATTAAACAAATGGAAATGAATCAAAGTGACTTTTGTAAGCCTCGATATAAATCCACTGTGCATGTTTCTTGGGTAAATTGCCTGTTTCCTGTACTTATGAAATGCACATAGATGTACAAACAGCTCTCTTTCGCCTGAACATTGCCAACAAGAAGGTGCTTGTGGTAGCAGATAAGGACAGACTGCATCATTTGACCCTCTTACTTGTAGACTGATTACTAACGAAGTGTTCACTTCTCACTTTCTTGCCTCCTCTATTATTAGCTTTTTGTTTAGTTCCTGTCCTTTATTCAGCTTCACATGTTTACATAGCTGTCAACAACATGAATTACTCCTGACATTCAGTGCAGAAGGGAATGCATAAGATGATATGCTGGATCCACTTCAAGCTCTCCTGGAATGCCAAAACCCAATAATGTCACATTTCCCCCAAACATCCTGTTGAACCACCTTTTTGAAAAGGCACTGGGAAAAAAAGCAGCACAACCCCCAATCTCTCCTTAAAATAACGCCCCAAAATATCAACTCCAAACTGTAAATTGTTATTTTATCTTTTCAGTGTGGAGCTGTTGTAAGATGTAAGTGAAGATTACAAACACATTGTCCTTCTGGATTTTACCCTCTTAAAAATAAAAAAAATCTATTTGCAGCATATGCCAACAGACACTAAACTTCAACAAACTTACTGCTGTCAAGTCCTGGAATCATGTGCAGACCAGCATATACACCAGCTTCTAACTCAAAATTTTACTGATTAAGACGGTTTGAAGGCTGTTCTGTGGAAATGATGGCTTTACAGCGCTCAATTTTAAGAGTCATTCAGCTGGAGTGCTTCAAGACCAGGTGCAAATCACTGATCTGACACGTGTATCCTACACACCTCGATGTCTGCCCTGCAAACTCCAGGCTTCCTCTGGCCACAGCCCAGAGCTCGTACAGCACTGCTGTAAAACCCAGGTCTGCTGCCAGCCAGCTTGTCAAAGTGCAGCAGAACCACCAGCTGGTGCAGAGCTGGACATCAACTAGCTGGCCAGATTAAGTCAGGTCTAACATAGCAGAAAACTTGCAGTCACGTTGCATATTTTCCGTCAGCAGAAACATTAAATTGGGTCATTCCGCCTCCATCAACCTGATTATTTTCATAAAACCTGTAAATACTTGATATCCTTGTGACTCATGCTGCTTTGTCAATTTTGGCTGGCATCAGTCAACAAACTCAAAAATTAAGTAGGAAGGAACAAGGCACAGCATACAGCTTTCAGAAAAAAATGTTTTAGTCTAAAAACAATACAAGTGGAGGAAAATTGCTTTTAAAGAGTTAAAAGTGATATAGGATTTAGTAGTTTATAACGAGTAAGAGGAAACAGAAAACTATTATAAAATAAGAATAAATAAGCATTAGGACTACAATAGAAACTCTTCTTTTAACACTTTAAAAGAAGCACTAAGAATTGTGTGTAGTTAAAAGACAAATGAAAAATTGCTTGGGAGGTTGAAGGATAACAAGCTAGTGAAAGTATTACATTAAATACAGATCAGTAGGGCCAGATTATATGTAGAGATATTTTTCAGGAACTACCACAGGTCAAGCTGATTTTCAATTAAAGGGATCTAACTTTCCAAAAAAGACAAAAATGCAGACTCAGGCCTATACAAAGCATCAAGATAAAGAGCCGTGGAATGGAGCAGCTCATGTGCATGCAAACCGCCCTCCGCCCAGACTGCCTGATTATTTTTAAGAGATTCATTTGAGCCTATGTAACTATACCTTCCAATCTCTGGAAGCATCTTTATCCTCTTGCATATTATCCATTTTCTTTTGTACAGGCATAATTATGCCAAACTGAAGCTTAATAAAGGTTTCTTTTAAGCGTATCTTATTATCCTCCTCCAAAGCAGTAGCCTTCTATTTGGTTTCTTTCATATTTTTTCTGTCGAGATATCATTAAATGGACTGAAATGGCACTACTGAATATCAAGACCCTCAGCAGCCACCACAGACCAGCGCAGAGGGTGTGATGGTTTGATTAGAAACAGAAAGCAAGATGCTATGAATGTACAGCGATGTTGTAAGGCGCTGTCCTACGCCTACATGCCCATTTTGCGCTTCCAGACTGGATCCCATCCCCAGGCTCTCTAGGGATGCCTGAGCTCTGCCATCCTGTCCTGTGCCCCAGGCAGCCCCATGCCCCCCTGCTCCACAGCCCTCTCTCCAGCCAGATGAGCCCTGGGGCTTGTCCTGCGTGACACCAACCACTCTTGCAAGCAACTGTAGCATTCAGCCTGTTTATCTCCTCGAACCAACTCACTGCCAGTTAACATGAAGTCACGGCTGGTTCAACAAGACTGCAAGAGCCCCAAGCTAGACCAGCTCCAAGCGCCATGGAAACGTTACCTCCGGTTTTACAAAACAAGATGGGACTCCAGAGAACCAGACAGGACTAGACCTGCAATATAACTTTCCTAAGAGAGAGAGAGATGCTACTTTCTTTCAAAATACATTACAGTACCTCAGATTATTTACAATGTATTCTATTCACATCACTATTTAATTGACAACTATTTCAATTATACAGGCAAATTCCCTTTTCCTATATGATTAACCCTTCTTCCCTTCATACAGAAAGCCTTCTAATACTGTAATTCACTATTCCCTTCTTTCAAGCACAACAAACCTTGATAAACGAAAATGACTTACAGCTTCTCTACAGATTTCATGGGAACAGGCACTAATTAACCGGGCAAATTCAAAAGCACTAGATGTCTTTGGTCTATTTTGCCTCTCTTTACAGAGAGTTTATGTACACAAATCTATTTTCCAGCTTCCAAGCAACTCATCCTGTTAATCATTATTGTACTTATTTATTTTGGTTGTTTTTGCAAATTCGGCTCCCCATTATTCACAATTTTGTCCCATGAGTGCAGACACAGGACATACGTACATAGTTATTCACCAACCAGAATGCTGAGCAAAGGTGAGAAATACGCAGAAAAATAAAGGGTGCTTGGAGGGGCTGCAAAGTGAAGGATGGGTGTAAAAACAAGTAACAGATATTAGACACAGAAAAAAAATGAAAGATGGCAAATTTCATCCCTGAGCCATCCCCAGCGATACATGTATTAGACAAGAGTTCGTACTGCTTCAAGAGAAGCAAATGTTGTATATACAAGTCATAGATACACTGGGTTTGATTTTTTAAGCCAGACAGGTAATAATTCCTCTTTACACCAGTTTTGCTAATTTCACACTTGGGAGTATTGTGTAGAGTTTTCTTTCATTTGACTACAAAAGAAACGGCAATAGTGGCAAATTACAAAGAACGTATAAATGACAAAAACAATAGATTGTATTCTCTCTGAAGAAAGATTAATGCAATTTAATATATGCATCTTAGATAAAACACACGAAATGGGAAATCTCTTAATTATATTTGCACGTTAATGCACAGAGGGAATACTGGAACCTTACATTACAGGCTAAACCAGAGTATTTTTACCACGGGTTAGCATTTCTCGCTATTAATTACCTAGATTATACCAACATCTACAATCAACTTGTTGAAACTAGAAGCTAATATTAATTAAAAATTAATAAGCTCTTACAGCATACTTTAAACTCAGGCCTCATTTGCTATGTTTCTCCCTGTAATGTGTTCTGGCACTAAAAACATAACCATTTTACACATTTTCAACTTAGAAATTTCCAGCTGGAAAAAAAAAAATGAGCATTATGACAATTCTATTTAAAATGTTGCTTGTGTTGCCACCAGAAGCACCAAAACACAGAAAATACAATAATTTTGGATTACTTCACTGATTGCCTGTTCCTTCCTGCTAGGACCAGAACTCATTGCATGGTTTACCATCACGCTATAACAGAGAAAAACGTTCCTTAGGCATCTATTACATGGTGACCATCCTGCCTTCTGGAGCCTGTCTTTACATATAGCAGGAACTGTTTCTCAAGCTGTGTAAATCATCAGGTAGCCCCTTTTAAAAAGGACTCGCTCTACACAAAGCCTAAATTCACCAGCATTATACCACTTCGGTTTGGCCGACTGCCCTTCCAGCTATGGTCAAACTCTACTCCTCATGTCAAAAAAACCCACCAAAACCAAAAACCTTTCAATAAGCAATTCCAGTGCATTCGTCTCCTCATTTTTCTCATCACACCATTGTACTACCTCGCCATACAGTCATATTTTGCCTGCCACTTCATTGCTGGTCAGCTGCCTCCTCAATGCACTGATCGCAGCTATTAGGCCACGCAGCTGTCTCCCACTGTCTGTTCATCAGCCTGCACTGATAATAAAAAAGAGACTGGACAACGTCCTCAGACACATGGTGTGAACCGTGGCGTTGTCATACGCAGGGACAGGAGCGGGACTTGATGATCCTTGAGGGTCCATTTCAACTCAGGACATTCTATGATTCTAAATAACAATTCGCATGAAGTGAAGCACCCCAAAGTACGTACCTACCTAAAATAAATAAATAAATAAATAAATAAAACCACTAGTTAAGCTCCTACCCTGCTTCTGCTGTGTTGTGATGGGGCAACTGGGATGACCCGTGTGGCAGCACAGCGACCGTGCAGCAGCGGGTGCCTGTGACAGCCCGGTGCTCCCGGAGCGGACGAGGGAGATGCTGCACGACCCCCGCCCAACGCTGCCGCTTCCCTCTGCCTTCACCATCGCTCCTCCCGGTCACTTCCCGCCCCTCGGGCACCTGCGCTCTACCCACGGGGAGGTCTCGCCGAGGCCCAGGGCCGCGGGTGGGGCACCCCCGCCCACAACCAGGCGGGACTGCCCGGGACTCCCCTCCCCGACGCGCGGCCAGCAGCAGCCCGCCGCGGCCCCGCCAAACACGGCCGGGGCGCCGGCCCCGCGGCCCTACAGCCCGGCCCCCGCCGGGCGGGCACGCACACACCTGCGGCCGCGCAGGACCGGCAGCCGCACTGGGCTGCTCCCGGGCCCGGTGCCGCGCTGACCGTCTGCCAGGCCAGGCGGGGGCGCGCAGTGGGGGGGCGCCCGGTACCTACCGGCCCACCGAGGCACCCCCCTCCCCCCCGGCCACGTCCCGAGGGGAGGGGCCCCGGTGGGCAGCGCGGCCCCCCCGCGCCCGCCCGGAGCCGCCACCCTACCCCGTCCGGAGGGCGGAGCAGCTCGGGCCGCCGCCGCGCCAGGGGCCGCCGGAAGCTCCGCACGGCGGCGGGGGCGGGGCGGCGGAGGAAGAGGCGGGGGCGGGCCGGGGCGGGGCCTCGAGCTGCGCGTGCCCGCGGCGGAGCGCGGGGCGGGTGGGGCCGTTAACGGTCGCTGCGGGAGGCGCGCTGGGGGGGCTCTCGGCTGGAGTACTTGACTCCGTGTCCCGGTGTTTATTTTACTTGCAAAATCAAGCGGAAGGTGGCGGAGGGATGTTGTTTGTTGGGGCTCCAGCCGCCCCCGGCCCGTGCCGTTTTGTCTCTGCAGCCGCGAAAGGCTGCGGTGGGGCGGGCGCTGCCCTGGACAAGCCGCAGCCCGGCTTCCCCCACAGCTTCTTAACAGGCGCCTTCTAAGTCTCGCCCTAGCCCCAGCCCAACCGGGTCATGATTTTTAACCTGGTGTTTTGAGTCCCCAGTCCTGATTTCAATTGATCATGATGAGTGCTTGCTCCAGCGAGTTGTAATGCCTGTTGGGTCCCTAACTGGCATATTGCGAAGGAAGTGTCATGTTTTGCTTCCGTACCCTTTAATTTGGTACGCGTGCACAAGCATTTGTGCTTACTCTCTCAACCACCGCTTCCAATTCCAGCTCCTGTGATAATCGTCAAAATTTCTGTCTGTCCAGTCTCCTCATGTCTCCAGCGATGCTCTGTGTTCATTTTCATAGAATCATAGAATGTCCTCAGTCGGAAGGGACCCACAAGGATCATCGAGTCCAACTCCTGTCGCTGCATATGACAACCCCACAGTTCACACCATGTGTCTGAGGGCGTTGTCCAGTCTCTTCTTGAACACTGTCAGGCTTGGGGCCGGGACACCTCCCTGGGGAGCCTGTTCCAGTGCTCCACCACCCTCTGGGGGAAGAACCTTTTCCTGATGTCCAACCTGAACCTCTCCTGGTACATCTTCCTGACGTTCCCTCAGGTTCTGCCACTGGTCACTAAAGAGACATGTTCGGTGCCTGCCCCTCCTCCTCGCCTTGTGAGGAAACTGTAGCCACCATGAGGTCTCCCCTCAGTCTCTTCTTCTTCAGGCTGAACAAACCAAGTGACTTTAGCCGCTCCTTATACGGCTGCCTCTCCAAACCCCTCACCAACTCCGTAGCCCTCTTCTGGACACTCCCTAGTAGCTTAGTATCTTTTTTATCCTGTGGTGCCCAGAACTGCACACAGTGCTCCAGGTGAGGCTGCACCAGTGCGGAGTAGAGCGGGACAATACAATACAATACAATACAATGTCACATGGTACCTGGGACCGTTCAGTTATGGAGGAAAATAGTGATGCTGGCTTTGACCAAATGGTCAAAATATAATTCTAAAAATCCAGAAAAGATTCAAAATACTTGATAACTAAGGTACTTTTTGTATAGTGCTTTAATGTAAATTTGATACATTTATGATAAATTCCAAATATAAAAATCTATAAATTTAGGATAGAGTGCCTCTCTGTTGTTAAATGTAGTGGCAGACAGGCCACTACACAACCCTGCTTTCCACAAGCAGACATACCAGGGTGACCAGTTTATAGGTGACTCACATACCTGCATGCACTTGTGTGCACACATACAGAAATACACATACATACATAGATATTTTATAGGCACAAGATGCCACTGTACTATTTTAAAATAACAGTTTAAGCCCCAAGTTTTAAGGCACTACTTCTACGGAAGAGGAAGATAGGCTTTGCGGGTTCCAGTGCCAGTGGTGTAGTGTGCCCTTCTGCATCATTTAGCCTCACATTTGTCCTACAATCGGGTGCTAGCTACAGAGTGTTTATGAAGGTGCTTTCGATCATCAACTTCCCAGGTAGTGGCCACCTCAACATTTGAATTTGTAATACTAATTAAAATTTTTTTAAAAGTTGGGAATAAGACTATGAATAAGTTTGGTGAGTCAGAAAATAGGTGAGGCATGAAGCTGAATTTTTATGTCTTATTTTGTTTATGTTATTGTTTTCATTTTAAGTTTTGTACATATCATGCTACCTTCCCTTTCTGAATGAAATTAAGAGACTGGGAACACTTGGAAGGCACAATTTAGCTAACCCATTTAAGACTTCTACTTTAGCATTAAATGTATCACCTGAGAACAGGAACCTAAAAATTTTTATTTCTATTTGCTATAAAGAAAAAGCAGGCAACTAGCTGAGATATCTGTACAGAGGTCTGTGTTTGGCCAAATCATTCCTGTCATGTGTTCATTTTAAGACTGTATTGAGATTGAGTTCTGCATCAGCACAGAAGGTAGATGGATATGAAAAGTTTGTCTCTCAGTCCATTCCTCTGCTATCTCTCAGAGGCTGAAATTATCACAGGTTCATCTTAACTAAACTTAGCTTTGTAAAACTTGTGTATTTGATCTAGACTGCTAGTCTTATTCTATAATCCATGGGAAGACATGGGTACCTCCGGGTGATCCAGCCTGTCCCATTCACTCCCATAACAGGTAGCTAAGATAACCAGAAGATTTAGAGGTGCACCTCTCTCCACTTAGCACAGACCACTCCCAAGCTTTCAGAAAGCAAGTAGGATGCGCTAGGTATGAACACATCCTTTCCAAGCCAGACAAATTACAGACCTTACTTCATTGTTATTCACAGAAGTTGTCCGACAGTAGGGAGCGTTTTAAAACTGCAGAGAGACTAGTATTTATTGAAGGGGACAGAGGACATTGGGTGACAGTGTCCTTTTTGTCTGGGCTGCTGTGTCAAATTCAAGATATGTGCATTCAAGATGTGCTCCAAATTACTGTCAAATTGTCATTCCACAGCCTTTGTAAAAATCAATTGATGATCTGTTTTTATTCAACAGTTATCCACATCTGGAGCTGACAGATAATTTCTAGTGAGCTATGCCACATAAACACTTTACACGTATTTCTATATACACATCAGCAGTAAAACTAGGCATAAAATATGTTCCAGAAACTATCCTGTGTGTTGAAAGGAAATACATTGGTAGAAAAGTATAGGAAACCTTCTGTTTGTAAAATAACAGTGAGATTTGTCTTTGTGTTAATCAAGCTTTGTAATCACCAAATTCATGTTTTAACAGCATCCTGCTTCTCCTTCAGCTTATGCTCAGGATGATCAGCAGTGCTACGGCTTGCTAACTAGGGGGAAATCCTGCTGCAGTCAGTAGGAATACTGTTATTTCAAAATGAAGTATACAGAATGGCAAGGCCTTATAACTGGCTTGGTTAAATGTGATTGAGTTATGTCTGTGTCTATACCAAAAGGCATGTAAGGGAATGATGTGGCTAGTGACAATTACTTTTGACTCCCGAGACATGTGGCTGGATCTTGGATCCATGGTCATGTACTTTAACTCACTTGTCACCACAAGACACCATTGTGATGACCAATACATTGTCCAAAGGGAACCTTTCCATAGGAGGAGGTAAAGATCCTACCACATCAGCTGTTGTGTCTGGTGGTTGGAACTCCAAGGCTCTTTTAAGTTCTGCACTCGCAGAAGATGTCCAGATCCACTGTTCCAGGCAAGATGATCACTGAAAAAAGACGTGTTGTAGCAAAGGGATTTTTAGTGAGAACGAAGAATCTGCTGATTAAGCAATGAAGCTTACCTGAGCTTTGGGTAAAAAGTTAGGAGACAGCTCCTCCTGAAACCAGAGTAACGCTTTTGTTAAGTCTGCAAAAAAAGAGGCCTGTGTTGCAATTTCTCACATTTTGGTTGTGGAAACATTTGGTAAATAAACAAATAATGCAAAAAACTACCTGGCTTGTAAGTCACCATTTCCTGCTCCCAGCAGGAAACTGATCTGAATTTTGTTATCACTTTGCAAAGCTTTATATTTTAAAGGGTTAAACTGAATCCTAAAAATAATGAAATTATTTTAATCAGTGATTTATTTTTAATACAACAAACTTAGCCAAGTGTTAACTGCAAAGCAGAACTGAGTGCCTGTGCATAACACCATTGCCCTTGGTGCGAGTTGTTCTCTCTGGCTTCCTCTGCATCCCAGGATATTAACCCAGCATGGGAAACATCTCACTGCCTCTTGGACCAGCATTACTGCTTTTTGATATGTGAAATTGCATATACTCTTTGAAGTGGAAGAGAAAGTATAGTAAGTCAATGAGACTTCTCACTGAGTAAATTTAAATATGTTTGTAGGAGTTTCCATGAGCCAGGCCTATCAAGTCATTGGTGCCTGTGTCAGCTTGAACTCTGTTTTTTTTCAGAGGAAATTTTTTATTCCCTCTGGGGTTTTTTTCCATGTAACAATATTTTGTGTTAGCATCCTCTCTCTGCTATGCTATATGAAAGTGCCATATTGTGCAGTTATATACTTGCAGCATTTTATCTTTATGTTCCTGTATTTTTATTAAAAGATAAAGGGAAGAATGTGTCACGGTATAAGTATGTGCTTAAATTCTATACACAATTAAACTAATGCAGTATTTCATCTGTGTCTCTGCTGCCTGGAACTAGTTCTCAGTAGATCATATAGAATTTATACTGTAGGCTCACTGGGGCAAGGGCAATGTCTTGCCATGTCTCCTGTGAAGTCCCCAGTATACATTACCAAATTATATAACAGTAACAGTTTCAGCATTTGAATGGTTAAATACTGCCCTTCCTGTGGAAGCACTCTGCGCGATATGTAATTAAGCTTTAAGAAAAAAGCATAAAGAATGAGAAAATCCTAATTTATCGAAGTACAGTATTACCTGGACATATCATTGTTAAAAATCTTTCTTCTTTTTTGTCTTTCTGCAGAAATATGAGCAATAATCCTATAACCTGGAAAGGAGGTGCTGACTGAAGTTGTCGTGAGGTTTTTAATGAGGATTAGGGAATCTGAGATAGTAAAATCTACTGTATACAAGGAGGTTGTTGTGAAAGAAGCTTCAGACAAGTTTTAAATCAGAATCCTTTGTCAGCAGCAGTAGGATCCAGTAAGGATAATATGCTAATTTTAACCAGCAGTAGGCTTCATATAGGGATCGAAAGAGACAGAGATAGATACAATCTTATTAAGCTTTTGTGTTGACACTGCACAGCTTGTTACTATATTCAATTGAAATTTAAGAGCGGGAACGTAAAACCTGTATAACATTTTAGCAAGATATACAGTAACATTGAAACCTGAATAACAATGGCAAGAATAAGTAGGAAATTCCCTTAGCCCTTGGGCTACCGCCATTTTTCTGTTCCAGCAGACAAGTAAATGCTCTAGGTGTCTATGCCATAGAAACTTTCCCGGAGGCAATTCTGGCAAAGCACCTACTTTCTTCAAATGGGACCCGTTGCTGTCACCTTCTGAATGTCAGATTTCTAAAGCTTAGCGCTTCTGGTGCACTGTCGGCTGCTTCTCGTCTCTAGGCTTTCCTTGCAGCCCGCTAGGAGTGCATAAGAGTATCACAGGCATGTACGCTCAAGGAAGAGGGACAATAGATTCCTTCTTCATAACAACTAGAGAGCTGCAAGGTACATTTAAGCAAAGTCTTATTGTAATTTCATCATGAAAGGAAAGTTCTAATAATTAGCAGGGCTCTGTGTCTTATCAGGCTTATGATATAGGTTGGTAGTAACTGCTAATCAGCTTGAGTGTCCTTTATCATGCCAATACTTTTTCTTTAGAAATGTAGCAGGCATTTCATATTTTCTTGCATAACGGACTATATGAGCTGACTGGCAGCAAGGAGCAGATGACAGGTAGTTTTGAGATAGTCATGTGCAATGTCCACATTGCAGTTTTTTAGCACAAAAACCAAGGGAATAGATACAGCTGCAGTGCAGTACTTCAGTATTTGCAGATCCGAGCCATATTGATTTCAATAGAGATGTGTCATTTAACCTCACAAAAATACATTGTTAGCCTCTCATCAAGCATCACATAACTACTTTAAACCCTTTGTAATATGTTCGTATGACCAGAGATGTTTTTATAGGTCACTTGTGTTCCATGGTTACAAAGCCGCCTGTGGCTCATCCACCGCTGCCACGTTCCACAATGGCATCATCAGTCAAAGCAGAGCTCAGCAGAGCTGAAGTGTTACAGATGCTAAACAGTAAGATGATTCCATCCAAGGGTTAGAAACCTGGAAAACTATGAAAAGTACTGTAAAGTGCCTATTGCTGTTCCAGTCAGATCAATGTGAGCATTGTTATCAGTGGCAATGAATGGAGAAGTTGGTGGTGGTGCTTCACAACTGATGTCTTAGGCTTCCAACACAATGGATCAAATGTGCAAAAGTTTTCTTTCAGAAATAGTATGTGCATCCACTGCATGCAGAAAAGCTGCTTTCAGCCATGTAAATATGCTAACAGTAAAACCATATGCTTATTTAGTACTTTTCTCCACTGCTAAAGAGATCATGCAAGTATAAAAACTAAAAGTAGTGTATTACAAGACAATATACCCATAAAAATTAAGGAGGCTTTAGTGCTTACTGTGGGGTTTTGTTTTGTTTTGTTTTAAAAAAGGAGAGGAAATATACAAAGCATGTTGCAAAGCTTATTCTGTGATGGAACAGTTCAGAGTTAACTGTTCGGCAACTTACTCAGCATCTTATTTTGTTACCTTCTTCTAAAACAAAATTATTCCTGAATTTTGGTGAAGGAAAGTCTGGGAACTCTAAACATATGCAAGCCTTAAAAAGTCATGGGAAATCCACCACAACTTGGGCAGTTACTGATCTAATGACCTCTTGGTTAACCTAATGAGCCCTCTTCAGCAAGTAAGGGCACAAAAGAGGAATATATCTTCTCAAAGAGGTAAGGTCTATTAATCAGCAGAAGTTCAGTCCTCCTAGAGTTGAGGATAAATGGTTTCAGGTCATCCAGCTGAGTTTGTCATTCAAACATTTTTCCAGAATGTAGAGCAAACCAGGAGAATGGATTGAGAAAGAGGGCTCATATTGCTAGGGTGAGTGTGTAAAACTGGCAAGAAGTCTCTAGTTGTGTTCTTTTTGCTTTTTGTTTCCAGCAGTTAATGTGTAAGAGAAAAGACTGTCACTTCCCTAAATACATAAGCTTTTAGCAGCCAATTTCAGGAAAGACTTAATGAGCTTCAGCTTCTAACTAGAAGCTTGTAGCCACCTTCCTTTCCCTGCTGTAACAACAGCTAAAAATTACACTGTGTATGCATGCTTGTAATATGCATTTGTGTACATAGACACACCCCTGCGCACCCCCCGCCCTCTTTGCAGGAAACACTTTTGATCTCCTTAATTTGTGGAAGTCCCTTAGGTATGGATATCGTGCAAGTACAAAGTAACACAACCAGGTGTCTGACCCAAGCATTCTCTGTTTCTGAATGAATTTGCTACAGCAATAGGAACAACTGGACTAAGTCACTTCTGAAGTATGCATGGATACTGTGTTGGCATTCAAGCAATCAGAATATAAAAGCCAAGAATGTGCTGTTTGGTTTTTTGTTATTTTGGTTTGGGTTTTTGTTTGTTTCATTGCTTGGGGAATGGTTTGTTTTGGTTTGGTTTTGGTTTGTGGTTTGTTTGTTTTGTTTTTCATTCTTATCTACTAATTATACTGGAATTTTCTACCTTAGTGAGCTGGATGCTCTATTTCTGTCTTACAACTAGTCAGAAACAAATGAGCTGTTAGTTACAAGTAGTTCTCCAACCCTTGGGTCTTAGTTTATTTAGCTAGCTACCTTCTATTTTGCTTTTGAAATCATCATATTTTGTTGCAGGAACTTGGCTGGATTCCATAGTTGATGAAGTAGGTTTGTGATCTAGGTAATATTTACAAAAAGAGGGTGAATAGGCAGCAATGTCAAGCAGCAGTGTCGTACTAGTACACAGGGGAATCGTAATGGGCAGGACAGCCACATATAAGATCTTCGTGCAGCATTGCCAGGGAGAAATGCAGTGAAGTGGGAATAAATGCTTGCTGATCCCAAACAAGAAACACTAGGCATCCTTTTAAAATAATTCCTTTTCCAGATTCACACATCATTATTGCTTTGGAAAGTGGACTCACATCATAATGGGAGGTGATGGTTTCTGGCTGTAAAATTACTGGTGTTATGAAACTTTAAAGACACAGATGTGTTCAGACTGAGTTAAGTATGATAGAGCAGCACACTGTTAAATCTGCATAGTCTGTGATTTTATCAGCTGTGGATTGATTCCCAGTATGTTAATGAAGACCTATGTAAAGTTTTCTTGATTAACTTAAGGCTTCTAACTTGTTACTTTAGCACTAAACAAGATTTAGTTTTTTGAGCTGTTGCATCTGATACCTCAATTATTCATCCTGGGAATTAATGTACAATTAGCATGAATTCCTGCTCACATGGAAATAGATGGTTATGCTAATTTGGATGCAGTTGCTGAAAGAATTCTGAATAATGAAAAGGATGATATTAATATCTTTGTATTGGATAAAGATCAGACTGAGTAAGGAACAATTTTTTTAATGTAGAAATATCTTTACAGTCTATTTGTTCCATTCTCCCTTAAGTTTCAGGCTATTCGGCAAATCTGCCAATGATTTCACATAATCATGACTGTTAAGTAGTTTTTGACTACAAATATATATAAAATATTTGGCCTACTTCTGTACTGATTTGTATACTTCTGAAGGAGGGTAACTCCTTTGAAGTTACTGGAACTACCCCATTTATAAAGTCACTTAAGGAAGATTGTAGGTAGGTCAGTTCTTCCTGGAGCTTTTTCCTCCAATACATAATGCCTGAAATTTGCCAGTGAGTTACTGGTACTGTAATTAATTAGTTCATCCAAAAATGAAATAACAGTATGCAGTTGCTAAGAACACTGGAATACGTTTGTCATGGCAGAGCAATTTCCTTCTTAGATTTAAATACAGCAGTTTCACCAGAAGAGCAGTGTTCGGTTTGAACCTGTCTTTTCTGATCAATTGATTTTTCTGCTTCCTGGCACCAAAAGCTTTCCTCACTGTTTGGAGGACAGAGCTAGGGATCATCAGCCCACATCTGAAGCTGCAGTGACATCTGCAGCTCCTGCATGGGTTGAGGAGGCTTGGGATGCACAGAAAACTGCTTATGCGCATGCAGCCCACTAACCTCCACGCAGGGGACACCAAGTTACTTGGAATAACCGGCAAAATGAAATAGGGTTTTTTTGCTGCCTGCTGCTAGCTTCCAGTATGCATTAATGAAATATATTAAGCCTTGTTAGTGAGATTTTCCCCTTTTCTATTATTGTAACCCTTTAGACTGAGTGTCGTCCTATCCCTGGCTTCCTGATGATCGCTTATTCTGGGCACATAGTTGGTGCTGAAGGTGGCATTGTTATTGACTGAACATAGTAACTGCTTGAGAAAATGTTGATTACTTCACATTCCTGAAAATTAATCCTGAAACCTTCCTGAACTATATTAATCAACTCCTTTAACTTTTCTTCTAGCAGAGAAGGTGGAAGCCAGCAATGTCATTGAAGAGCAGGTGCTCCTCCCTGCCTCATTAGCACCTTGCCTTCCTCAGTTACAAAATCCTCAAAACCGAGAACACTGGTTACAGCTTTTACAGAGCTCTGTTGGTCTGTCCTGTCTCTGCAGCTAACCATTTGTCTGCCTCTTCCACCGTGTTAAATCAGCCCCTTGTGACAGCACCCTCAAGACCTGCAGAAACAACAGCTCTGGAATGACGTGGCAGGTCTGAAGGAGATTGATGGCAGCTAGAATGGTGGGCCGATGGGAGCATTTAAACACCCCAGCTTCTGAGAGACTGAGGAGGAAATCAGGAGCGTGAGGATGATAAAAGGGGAATATGAGGGCATAGGAGGGAGGAGAAGCAGAGACTCCCATAAATAAGAGCTGGCCAGATCCCAAGACAGGAGGGTAATCTCAAAATGCCTATAAAGTGGATGCTGGTAGCAAATGAGTTTTTATTTTTCATATGTGTATTCAGACTGCATCAGGAACAGAAAGCAAGGGGGCACTTAGATCTAATAATAGAAGTTGCGTTAGAAAAAAAATAAAAAGGACTATTTTCTTCCCTGTATTTGCAATAATTATCTTCTGACAGTCATCTTTGCATGATGTCACAAAATCAAATACTACTGTTGGATTATTTTGTGATCAGCAAGGATGTTTGTAGTCCTGTGTCTGCAAGACATATCTCACTGGATGTTCTTGTGGTTCTGGGAGATCTGTGGAGAATTTTTCCTTCCATATGCAAGGCAGCACAGCCCAACTGGCCAAGGATATTACTCTGAAGCACCAGGCTGACCTGCCTCCACACACTGGATACTGGAATTAAGAATTGTTATTTCAGGTTGGAATGGAAAATCCTACATTTCTAATGACAGTAGTGATAGCCATGATGACAAGTGCTTTTTTATGCTGTTAAAAGGCAGGGACCTTTAAAAGTTGACAGCAGAGGTATGCAGTGGATGTCAATGCTGTGGTGATCCATTTTCAGCATGTAGGAAATGTCTCTTTACATACTCCTGGCATGAAGTAGTAGTTTTGCACACAAGTGGAAATCAGATGCTCTAGGTTGTAACACCTAGGCCTGCTGCAGCCAGCTGAGTGACCTTAAACATCTATCTCCTATCTATGTATGCAGATGCTCTCTCGTCACAAAGGAGGATTAATGATGCTACTTCACAGAGCTAATGAGAAAATGAATCAGTTAATGTTTGATTCACAAGAGCCATAAAGCATTATATAGACATTGTTTGTTTTTATTTCCTCCCTCTATCATGCTAGCTAATAAGCAGTATTATTCATACTCATACTATTATTAAAATCACATTATATTTCCCAGATAAGCCAAAACATCTTTCTGATATGCTTTTTCTTGCTTCTTTTCCACTTAGTATTTCTCTTCCAGGCTATCTGGATTGCAGAATCTCAGCTATATGCTCAGGTTAGAAGATTTAGGCAAGTAGGATCATGTGCCCCCTGCCCCCCGAAAGTCATGATCAAAGAGCTTTATTCTCCTCTTAAAATATGTAATGATGTCTCATTTTTCCTCAGCTTCAGGATCTCATTCTTGAGACTCGGTTTACTGTTCTGGATGTAAAAGCTTTAAAGGATCTAACTCAGAGTTTGTCCTCCTGCTTCTATGAAACTGAAAGAGATCATTTTCAAACAATCAAACTGTACTTTCACATTTGGATAGAGCATACATGCCTTTTCCATCTGCTCCAACTAACAGAGGTGAAAAGACTTAATCAGTAAATGATGTGAAGCATCATTTAATCACATGTAATTTTGTTCTTGTTTAATACCAGAGAATATATGATTTTGTAAGTATTTATACAAGGTCTTAGAGCCACCTGTATAATAATCAGTTCACATCCAATAATGACAGATCACCAACACAGAAGCCTGTACTTGTTAAAATTAAAGACAGCAACAAATATGCACTCCTTATACAAATAAAAATTATGATTTGTGCTCCTGTTTGCTTCTCTTTTGTTTGGGTTTTTTTTTTTCAGTAGTATTTCTGGTTATCAAACCCATACATTCCTCAAACAAATCTGGCTATATCCTGTCCTAATACAAGCATACATGTCTTAGGAACATAGTTTGAGGATAAGGCAGATCCTGTTTAGATCCCTCAAACTGCTATTGTATTTCCTTTAGGAAAAAAATTAATAAACCACTCTTTTTTTTCTTCTGTTATGTGCTATTTAGCCTTGCCGATGTTAGATGCTTTCTTGAAGCAACTAAGACAGCAATTCGTTTGAAGTCTCCATTAAAAACATCTTTCTACAGTGCTGTGTGAGTCTTTCCAGTCCACCCAGTTAGAGAGTTTCTTTTTACTTGTAACTTTCCCACTGGATTCAGAGCTTTCTGAAAAATCAGTTCTCATTCTTCCAAGGGTTAAATTTCTGCTAACAAATATGGACTATTTGATATGAGAACCATTATTGTTTGATATGTCAAATAAAACATTTGTCAATCAAAAGTCTTTAAGCACTGGGCTATGTGACATTTACTCTTTTATAAACCGACAAAGTCCCTGGTGGCATGCCTTTCTTCCTCTCATTTAAATAGTGGTAGGAGAACAAATCACACTTCAGGGCAAGTTGATAACTGCCAGTCACGATTTCTGCCTTGTTTACTATAATGAGGAGGGTAATAAATGCATCTGACCATTTCAGCTGGCATTTGCATAGATGAATGATTTGTCCAGTCAGTCGCTCTCCAGTGATTTGGGCCTTTTTGTCAGCACAAAGAGCATTCAGTCTCCCTGGAATTTACAGCAGCCAAGCTCTCATTAGCAAACATCCTTTACCATGAATGATTCAAATAATTACCACTGAAATAATAAACTGTTTCACAAAAACATTTTATTTGATGGCTCCAAACATCAACTTTTCTGAGTTGTTGACATTCAAATAAGTCAGAGAGCTTTATTGTTGAGCAACAATGGTCCCCTTGTAAAAGGGTGGGCATTGTTTTACCTCCAGCAGACCTTTAAACTTGGCCAGATATCAAATGTGTCCCTCGAACAGCTAGCCAACGTGCTGGGTAATCAGAGGGCACGTACCAGATGGAGCTCTAGTAAAACTGTATGTTCAGGCTCCTGACTAATTTTCACTAGATTTACTTAGGATATTGTGAGCGTAAAATTCCAGACTAATTAGCAGCAAGTTGTCTATTTGCATCTACAGGAGTTGTGTAATTATTAAGTGCTTCTGCTTACACTGAGCTCTCAGTTCTGAGTTCTCTTCTGTAATGATATTCTATGTGTATAATTAAGTGTTATTTGATATAGTTTTGGAGTTCAATGAAATGAGCAAGCAACAATTATATCCCATTATGATCTCCTCTAGTGCCTGGCAACAGGAATGATGTCACTGTATTTCCAAACCCGTAGCATGAGGCAAAAGGAATTTCCTGCTATCAGTCTCCCTTACCCATTCTACCGTGCATAATTAGAAAAGTTTTATTAGTTAATTTAGAGTAGGGCTATTTACTACAGGTTTTCGTAGGCTGGAGGAATGTATTCAGTTTTCATTGCAGCATTGTTTGTATGGGGATGTCTATGAAATTATTATCTTAATATCAACCAAACAGGATTCAATTGCACATTTTATGCTTCTCTTAACTGCAAGGAAACAAAACACAACAGAAGGGGGAAATATTTCACTCATTCTGGCACATTCTTCATTGAATGATTTCACTTTCACATTAAGGTAGGGTAGGTAACAATAATCTCAAACAGCCTGGTACCTGAGACCTTGATGTTCAGAAATAGAATAAGTGAGCTCTGATTTTCATTTACAGACCCTTTATATCCCTTTGGCAAGATACATTTCTTATACTGCCAAGGAGAGGTAGAGAGCTCTTAAAATATGTGGAAGTCAGGCCAGTAAAATTAAACACATTAAAACACATGGCTGTTATTTGCAAGCTATAAAGTGTACTCCTTAAAACATAATGCCTGATAATTGTTCTGAGCTAGGAAGACAAATATTTAGGACCTAACTTTTCATACTTAGGTATTTGCAATAGAAGACACAAACTCTGCCTCATTTTTATTCACCCAAGGATAATTACGTGTTATAACACTCGAATTTGGGGCTATATATCCTATTTAAGCACCATGCTTTGCAAGCTGAATCCAAGTGAATAGAGTTAGATAAATTTTACACCATCTTTGAGTTTTCCACATTTGTCCATGGGCATTTCTTCTTCACCCAGCCAAGACCATTCAAGTCCAGCCTAGGCCAGTGTTATTTTTTATTTGCTCCTGCTATTTGTCTAATCTGAAGTCAGTACTCAGATGAAATAGACTATTTCTAATTTTTCTTCTTGGCTTCTCAGGTATAGCATCAGAAGGAAATTAAGAAATCCTCTAATAATTAACTTCAGATTTTTTTTTTTTTCCTAATCCAATTTGGTGTCGACAGAGCTAAGAACAAACAGAACTGGCTGGAGCCATGTACAGATGACCAAGTGCAAAGAACACTTTTTATACCTCCTGGTATTCCCATGTTCTGTTGGACTGAGAGAAGCTTGCTCTCTTGCAATGAAGAACAGTAAAAGCTCAGTTAAAAGCAATCCTGCTTTCCAGAGCAGTCCATTCTGCATGTCAGCAGGGAGAGAACCTGCACATGCACAAATAATTCATAGTTTGCTCTCTGTAGTCTTCTGTAGTAAGTAGAAGACAGCGTTACCATATTGCCAGCATGCCACAGGTGAATGTAACGCTTCTCCCACCATCAAGCTAGACTTTAAAGTTGACTTAATTAAGGAATTATTTAATTTCAAACTGCATAGATCTTAGACATCACCACAATTTTGACAGCAAGAAAAAAAATGCCGGTTTCAATGAGAACAAAACAATTTAAACCAGATTTTGGAGTGGGATTCAGCTCTGGATATGGTTGCATACATTTAGGTGACCGTGTAGGAGGCAGGTATCTAAACTCTTGTCTCAGTAAATAGACACCCTGTCTGTGCTGTCAATGGACCATGGAGAACAAACTGAGGTCTCCATTGACCTAAAGAGTGCATCTCCACAGATTACAAGTGAAGATGGATCGCTTGTAGAAAACTCCATGTAGACACTTAAGGCTCAGTTTAGTTACCAAAATATAGGCACTTGGTGTTATCTGAGATATTCTGTGGTATCTAAGGCATCTGCGCATGGCTATGAGCAACTTGCACCCCTCCAGACCAGCAACTGGAGGCTTAGTGCAAGCAAGATGCCACTAAAACTTATGTCTGCAACTGTAAGCAGAAGTATTTAAGAGCGACCTAAATGCTTCCTCAGATCCCCAAATTCAGAAATGCTGAAAATCCCAGCTCTGACAGAGCTGGATTACCCTGAGCAGTGCTGGCTTTAGACGTAGGCAGAATAGAAGTCTGCCTGATGCTGCACGCTCCTGCTGGCAGGAAAATAGCGTGCAAAGGACCTTTTATGTATACCTCAGCTTCTTGGGCATCTAGCACTTTCCTTGCGTCTCCCCACTTATCCTCCTCTGCTGCTGCCATTTCTACTTTGTAGTAGACTATGAGATCTGGTCCCGAAATAAGAGCTATTTACAGAAAGTTTTATTTTTCCAGCTCACTTTGTTGTGCTTAGACAAGCTACACAATTTAGCTCATCAAGCCATTATAATTCCTTGTAATTGTAATGTAATTTTTTTTTAATCCAGATTTAAGATTCTAAACACAAAGACTTTCTGTAAATGTATTTTGTTTGCAGTTATGTTATCTACACCAAAACTGGTTAATTAAAAATGAACTTGCCAAGTATCTGAAAACTGTCAGTCTGGAACTGTTGCTTTTAGAGTTTGACTCTTTCAAGTCATATTTCAGTGAAACAGCAATAATGTGCAGCCTGTAATTTTATAACAAGCAGATATCAAATCATTCTCTGTCCCAAGTAAAAGGGGTTGTTCTGGAGATGCAAAGTGTTATAGAACAAACTACTCAACAAATCTGTTATATGACTTCTCGAAGGGAAAAAAATATCTATATATGTTAAGCAATTTCTATCCTTTTAATTCACTGGGGAAGTTCTTAAAAATTGTAGAGTATAATCACTTCTAGTTATTATAGCAAAAGCAAACATTTCATTAGAATTACCACATATTACAATATCCCAAATTTCAGGCAAACACACCTGCTAATTTTCAGTGGTATCTGGAGTAAGTTGTGAGTTTATTCTGACATACATAGTTTATGCTGTGATAAATACTTGAAGGACTTAAGGTATAAGCTATTGCACAGAATGGTGAAGAATTTCAGGGGAATGTAACTTTAGATTTCTGCTCCAAGTAGTCCATTGCATTACATCTTACCCTATCTGGCTATTTGTATTGGATGTTCGCATTTTTATCAGCGCGGTCTTTTCCAGAACACTGTGGTCCTTCTCTAGCAGTATATTTAGAAACCATCAGAGTTATGAATACACTAAGTACATTAGGGGACTCTCAGTTTTGTGAGACCTCTTTGGCAAAGCTTCAACTGAAGAACCGAGGGAAAAAGGAGACAGTTTTCATAAGAAGCAGACTCCTCTATTTCAGGATGGATGCTTTTACAAATGATGAGTTTATAACCAGAGGCAAATGCTCAGCTTGCTATCTTCACATAAACAAGTATCAGGGTCTTATGATCTGGGCAACAATAAGATTTTAAAAACCTTCTTCCTCTTCCTGTGGGTAAGTCACAACCAGTGACCATTTAAGAAGTCTGTCCTTCAGCCTCATGAGTCTGAAGTCTGTGTTCTTTGTGTATGCAGATTTACTGTTTAAGAGCTAAAAAAAGCCCAACAAGCCCTGAAAAATAAATAAATCTCAGCTACTGAATTCCCTTGTAAGTTATGTCCTCTGAAAAGCTTTGTCTGACTCCTCCAGAGGTGAGTCATTTGGCCCGAAATCTTTTTGTCAGTGAGCCAGATAGTAGTTCCTGCCTTCTTTTATATTCCTTCTGCAGAGTAAAAAGCCTGTCATGATCTCTGGCAATACCCCAGGTGCAAAAAGAGTAAATCAGCCCTGTGCCTGTGCCTGTACCGCTGGGCAGGTGCCCTCGGGGGCCCTGCTGGAGAGCATCAGAGTTCCTTTGCTTCTGTCCAGTCCAGACCTTGGTCAGATGCTAAGCCAGCTTAAGACCTGGGAAGCACTCTCTGGTCCTGCAGTCTCAACATTTCCTACATTTATACCGCTCCTATGCCCGTGCCGTATAGTCTCAGATGAACAAATGTAGCCAAGAGAGGGAGACGGTGGCTCATGGGTGGGAGAAAATGTATTTAATGTGCAAAGTGTGCATAATGACACAGACCATAACCAGTATGCAAGGCTGTCAAAGCAGAACAGCTACAGACAGCGGGGAGCAGAGGAGCCCCTGTGGCCCACAGATCAACTGGAATTTAGAAGTGGCAAAATCAGAATATTGTTTATTTTCTTTCCAGTCCAGCACTCAATAGTTTCTCATCAGCTTCCAGAGCTTTTAACCTGATTCTGGAGTCAGAACAGTACTGGAAAATAAAAGAGGAGCTATGTAAAAAGCTTAACATGAAGATATTACGCCTGATCCTGAAGAGTACAAAACTTGATCTGTAGCAGCCTATTAAGCCTACAGAGGCCTTCAGCCTCAGAAAGGTGCATCCAGGGAGCCCTCCCTACCCAGCACCACAGTTACAGCTGCTGTACAGCTGCCCTGGCTATTTTGCAGTGGTGAGAGCGATGCTCTGCCTTTCCGGGACAGAGCTGGGATCACCGGTAAAGCCTCTTCTTCTGCCCTTCCCTTTGCCCCCTCTCCAGGAGAGCAGCAGCTGCTGGGCTTTCCCTTGAAACCTTCCCCTCCCCCTGAGCATCTATGCTGCAAGATCCAGAACTCTGACTTCATTTTGCAGGAGACAGTAAGGAGTTAAACTCCCACTATACTAAATGAAACTGTACGAAAAGGATGTGACTCCCACATATCCCAAACTTTCAGATGCCGAGCATATTTTCTTGAATGAAAGCCCTTTTGGTATTTTTCATTGGAGGGAAAAAGGCATTTCAGAAGAATCAAAATCAACAAAGAGATTATAGATAGCAAATACAACACTGCACAGATTATAAGGGACAAGTACAGTAAACATGGATGGCTAATTAAGGAAATTCTTGAGAATGTCTTGAAACAGGATTGCTATATACATTTCCAAGGAGCCATCCTTTAAAGGCATCGCAGTCACGAAGAGTAATGGAAAATCTTGTCCTTTCCTACCAGAACTGCTTTATCAAAAAGCTAGCGTTGTTTTTGTTATTTGCTAGGCTTACAGTAGTGCTTTGAGTTCCAGCTGCTTAAAAAATATTGTTAAAGGCAGCTGCTGACTCAGATTTCTCAGAGAGGAAAGCAGAAGGAGATACTCCTCTTCAGCTCTCTCCAGATCATCCACACAACACATGCATCTCTTCTGGGCCAAGTGATGCCTCTGCAGATTTTAGATGTAACCATGACTCCATGTTGCTTCCTCAATTCGAACTGCTGGAATAATATGAAACCTGCATGTAGCACATCCTGGAGGGTGATGTGAGGGTGCAAACTGGGTGAGATAGTGCTGGAAAATTGAAAATCCACGCACAGAATGGAACCCCATTTCTCATATGACAGGTGTGATTTTGTGACAAAAGGCAAAGCGCTAGTCCTTCCCAGATATAAGAGGCAGGAACAAGGGGCATTGTGAGGACATTCTGAGTAGGATATTTTGAATAGGGTTTGTCTGATTACACATCATAAATTCTGAGGAAGAAACGCAAACATGTACTTCTGAGGAAAAGACCCAGGGCCCTCTAGAAAAGAGTAAAATGTCATTATCAGGATCTAATCCACTCTGAGCATCATCAAACTTTTCTACTTATAGGACAACTTTGAGAATTTAAACTGCTATGGGTTTACACCTGCTCCCCACCTCTTCGACTCTAATGGATATAAGGTCCATCTAGCCCAAGACCCCATTTTTAGCAATGTCTCAGGGAAGCTGACAACAGAAAAGTATGAAAATAGGAAAAACACACAGTGATATTTCCCCAAAACACTCTCCTAGCAATGACAAATTTACATTGCAGGGGCTTTCTGAGCCAGAGGGTGTTTTGGTTTTAACAGCCCTTGGTGGATTTCTCTTCCATGGATGGCTCCAAAATAGAAACAAGAAACACTATAGTGGCAGAGACACTATATTCACCTGTCTCAATGCAGGATGAAGTCAACTGAGTGAAAATGTCAAGAAAAAATTTAAGCTAATTTTTCCTTGTGTAGAGTACATTTTTTTCATGCTGATGGTGTCACAGTACACACTCAGCTGAAATTTTAGGTGTATTTTGTTAATCTACATAAAGCAGATACATCAGAAAAGTCAGACTCTAGTAGTATAAATTGTCAGAGCCTTCATGAGGTCAGTGAGCTTCCCCACTTACACCACCAGAAAATTTGGCTCACCATAGCTTCCCCTGCTTGAGATTCTCTCGATAAACAAGGCTGTAAAGAAATATTGCATGTATTCTTGGGTTACAGATATAAATGATGCGGTTTTTTGAAGAGAACTTGCTCAAAAATGTCAAAGAAAAAGAACTACATGCTCTATGGTGCATTTAAAGAAGTTAAAGAATATAGTGGATAGCCTCGTATGGTATTAGATAGTACAATTTCATTCTGTTTAAGAAAGTTTGCTATCCAACTTTATCAGGCTCCATAAAATTTCAGTATGATATTTTAAAATCTATCTAAAACAGCAAGAACACAGATATGTGCAACACCATGAATATAAATGTGAGCCGTTTAAAATATATCTAAGTGAGCAATCCAGGAACAGTCTGATCATGCAGGAGAAAAACAGATAATCTGAATTTGTCTATATCCATGTCTCTCTGTGTAAATATCTATCTATGCATACTCATAAATATTTCATCTGGATCTAGTTTGAATTTGGATTCAGCTCCTAACCTAGATAGGCAGAGTTCACAAATTGCCTGTTCAGTGATCCTGCTTTGTTTTGTAAGTGTGTAAGGATGTGACTCTCACAACCAATACAGGAGCAAAATACCTCAAAGCAAAAAAAAACTCTGAAGGACAATACCTTCAGCTCTGAATAGCCAAACACCCTAGATTCTTCCTGCAAGGTGCATTATGAAGGGTAGTCAATTCACTGCTCAATTTCGTATTAGAGGGATTGAAGCGAGGGCCTGGTTTCTAAATAGCTATTTCTATTGACCTTTGCAGAAGACCATCCAGAGCACTCAGTTATAACGCCGCTGAGCACCTCCCATGGCATGTTTGTTCTGTGCTTGGGAAGATTTTTCCTAAGTCAGGAGCAGTATCTGTAGGATGTTTTTATCCCCAGGGAGGCTGGGGGATTTTTAATACCTAAAAATTAAGAACACAAGTGATGTTTTTCTATTTGCTTATATAAAATTAGTTTTCATCGGTATGAAAGAAGAGAGAAAGAACTCTGGCCACATATCCTTAGTTCATTTTCTTCTATAAGCTTTTTCTTTAAAAAATTATTTGATGCAACATATATGTTCAAAAATCTGGATCCAGGAAATACAATGATTGTGCCTATGAAAAGAATTCCAGAGTGAAAATCACTGGTTTTCTATATTCTGTTAATTCCAGACAGGTTTAGGCTAAGAAGAGATATTTGAATTTCTTTCTAAAAGATGATTTTTCAGGCGGGTATAAGATATTGAAAACAAGAATTTAGCAATAACTGCCTGCTCAAGCATAATTATAACATGCTGCTGCGATGTTAACACAAAGCCTTTCACCCCTGCATGACCAGCCCGACTCGGACAGGCAGCGCCCACAGTGCTGCCCTCCAACGTGCTGCCCGGGTTGAGCTGGTGCCTGCGAGCTGTCACGCTGTCACCCAGGCGGATTGTCTCAATGGGAGAAGAAGGGACCAGGCGAGATGAGAATGTGGCTTTCCTGGGTGACTGGTGTTATTGCTTCAGAGAAAATATGGACTTTGCTGCTCAACACAGGACCGTAATGTTGCTTTAGACAGTTGCTTCTCTTTGCCTCACTGTTCCTTGACTGTGAAGTTGGTATGAAAGGGTCTAAACATTAGCATAAGACAAATAGTGATCATGCTTACATGCTTTTCTGTTTTCTCAGTGATGTGATCCACCTGAGAAGCTGGAGCCACTCAGGCTGTGGATTTCGTTTGGTTTCTAGGGAAAGTGAACGTGATGCACAAATGCTACCTGGAAAAATGAATATAAATTCCTTCTTGTTGACTTGATCATCATTAAACAATTTTTTTCTGATGACTTCTAGAAGACCTATTATGTATACATCACATAGATGTGTAACAGTAAGCAAAAGTATCAACATCTGGAAAAAAGGTTAATGTTGTCCTCATAGAGCTCCACAGAGAAAAGCACTTCAAAAAATTGCCCAGTTGTCTTTTTAGAGACCAATTTGTAATGATTTTTTTTCTCCTCTTACAATTTAAAACAGTCAAAAACTGACTGTGCAAAGTGTACCTCCTGTTACATAGTACTACCAAACTCTTGAGTAGCTGAAATGACAACACACATAGGTAGCCACAGCACAGAGAAATCCAGGCAAGTGTACACACAACACAAATGTCACAAATATAGGTCCTGATTCGGCAAAGTCCCAAAAACATGGGTATAGTATTAAGGATATGAATAGTCCCAGTGAAGCTAGTGGAATTATGTTCCTCCTAGTTAAGCGCTGTAGTCTGAGGCACATGTGCACAAGCAAAGCTATAGAAACTCCCATCTATCTTTCCAATAGCCCCTGTTGACAGCTGCTGAATGCAAACATGTATGCCCAGTGCCATTCTGGCTTCTGCCGGTGTTATTGCTTGTGTCACCCCAGTGTTAGGCAAGGGGAGCACTGGCAGCTGCTCTGGGGGGCCGAAGGAGACTGTAATGAACAGGAGGGAAGCAGGGAGAAGGGCCACATGGAGCTGTAAGGAGCAAGGGAGGGAGGTGTGTTGGCTGCAATAAATCCCCTCGCTGGAGCCATAAAACTTGGATATTCCCCTTAATAGGGCTCTCAGTTCCTCTTTAATGTGATCTGAAAAGAATTACAACATTAGAGATGAAGAAAAGAAAGCTTCTTGAAGATCTAGGATGATTCTAACTAATATGACCAGACTGTTTCTTCATTAAGAAAATATTCTCTTAAATCCACTACAGAATATTGATTCCCGTGTTGTGTTCCTTTTAAAAGCATATGGTCTCTTCCTGAGCTCATCTGTGTACACCAGGAGAGGAGGACTGGAACAAAGATCTATCACAGTAATCTGTGAAGGGATACTTGCTGTAGGGTTGTAATTCACCATGACATAGAACAGTTAGGCAGGTGCCTCTAGCAACCCTGTTCCCTCAGGGAAGAATTAGATAAGGCTGCCAGGGCGTCTACACTCAGACTCAACCTAATCTTAAGATTGTAGATATATGTCTTGAATGTACAGTGTGAAGAAACTCTACCTTTGCTGTATTACCCTTGTTTTCAAAGGAAATTAGAACTATGTTATCATGCTCTGTATTTGCATGTGCATCTGCACCCTCTCTCCATCCCCAGCACCATTTGAACTTAAAGTCACAGCCAGTTTTGACCCAAATTGACTGAGGGGCAACAAGCTCAAAGACACAAGCTCTTGCAGTTCTGTGAAAACAGGCAGCTGCCCAGAGAAGAGAGATCCACCTGAAAGAAAGGCAGTCCTGTGCATTCAGCCCTTCCTCAACATGTGGCAGAGGGAGGCTTGGGGTGCCCAGCTGCGACAGAGGCTTGCTTGGAGCAAGTCTCTTAGTAGACACTTGAGAATCCAAGCAGGAGACACCCACTGGTCCCTAGGAAACCAGGCTCTATTAGTCCCACCAGCCAGGGGGCCATGCTGCTTCCAGAAAGGAGAGCAAAGCACCAGTCAGAAGATAATGATACTTGTTAATTGTTTTTGTTTCTTTTTACTGGTTAAATCTTAGCAGTTATTACAGTTGTAACTTCCTAAGGTAGGTCCTGGGATCCACCTGGCAGTGCTGCTCTGCCTGCCCGCTGTACAGCTGGGGGAAGATAAAAGCAAGCATATTCTGCACATCAAGCTGGTTCACTTCCAGCATGGAGCGTGGACCTGCCTGAGTGCAAGTGGAGCTGTCAGCTCATACAGGCTTCACTGTCAAGGGCTGTGTCATCTGTCAGTGTCGGTTCCAGCTCACTGTACCACATAGAGGCGATGCACTGGTGCCTCCCAATTGATAACACGCTGCCAGAAGCATGTTACTTTCTCATCTGTCTTCTTGTAGCTGTCAAAACTGGAATCCATTAATTAGTTTGTTCTTGTGAATTTTAGTTGTTCTGAAGACATGTAAATTTGAAAGTAAGACACACACGCACACACACACACACAACTCCAAACAAGCCACCAGGAAAGTGCCAATAGGGGGTTCACCCACCCTAAGTGGCAGTTTTTATGAGCAGTAAGTGAGGGCTACAAGAACTCCATCTAAGTGAGTATAATGATGTGGCTAGTTTCACCACATTGCTTTTAATGAGACTGAGCTGCTTACAGGGGGCGAGATGCAATGACAGCTAAAGAAAGGGAAGAAAACAAGGCACCAACTGGTGAAGTCGGCTGGGTCAAGAAGGCTCTGCTTGTTGTTTAGTTGGAGATTTTTTTCTATTTGACATGTTACTTACTGAGAGTGGAGGAAAAGTTCGACTGAGCTTTATTTCCCCATATTTTGCATCTCATGAAAGAAAAATTTTATTTCAAAAGGAGATTTTTCCAGCTCTGTGGGTTTAAGGCGGGATGCTTCTCACTCTAGCACTTGAATGGACAGTGCTACTTCTAAAAAGAACAGTGATTCCATTGAAATTTCAAATATTAAATATGTATATTTTTATTTTACACAGCTCTTGCATATGTTCCCTCACTTTCTCAAGGTGTCAGCAAAGAGACTTAAGGTGAAAGTTTCAGAAGCATCCTAAGTGAGTCTTCAAAAGTGAGTAAGGGATTGGGGAGCTTGCACTGAATTGAGAATCAATGGGACTTCAGTGCAAGTAAGTAAGGTATAGAAATCCCCAAAATGGCTCCACCTGAGCACAGCCTTCAAACCAACCTTGCCAGCAGGTATCGAGAGCTTCCTAGCTCCACCACAGCCATTCAGCCACCACCAAGCAGAGGCAGACCCAGGCAGATGCCGTTGCAGCCTGAGCTGGAGCAGCCGTCAGGCTTCGCTGCACCATTGCCAGCCTGCGCTGCCACACGCTCTTGTGTTTCTGAGCCCAGCCACTTTCAAAAATGGGAATTAAGCTCACGTACTGCTTAGTATTTCTGAAGTTCCCATCCTAGGGAATCTCACGTACAAGATAACTTCAACTTGGCTGTCTCAGTTCCTACAAAACTCTATAAGGTAGTCTACCTATAGGAAACCATGTACTAAAAGTTCCAGTACCGTAATTCTTTCTACTAGAAAGGCAATTTGCTAAAGCTCTGACTAGACATGATTTGTTTCTACATTTTCTTTAAAGAAATGTCAGAATATTTCCCTGGAATTGGTCCTTAAAATAGCTGATTCTCTCTTAAAAATCAATATATCTCCTCCTCTTTGTCCCAAATTATGCCAACCGAGGACATACAAATATATTTACCCAATGCAAAAGGTGGGACTATATATTAACAGATAAGACAAACCTGCTTCCAGGAAATCAGATCCTTTCTTTGCTTTTGCACTGGTTATAGAAAAGGAAATGAAGCCAAAATTTGCAATTCAACAAGGTTACTTCAGTGTCAATAAAATACCTTTCATCAACGCTTTATGGCGATTGTACTTGGATATCTTCATTTACATGTATTTACCTCTTGTGGCAATGTACACTTTCCTAGGTATGTGTATGTCTTTTTTAATATCCATTGAAAATTTGACTCAGAATCAGCTGTTTAGTGGTTTAAGGTCATTCACTCACACAGGTAATCCATGGAAGAACAAGCATTTTAAATGTTCGTTGGAGAAATAAATAGCTGCTTTATGTGTGTTGTGGATATTTTAGTAACTCACATAAAGAAAAATAAATACCATTTATGATCACTGGTTATATACTTGTAAGAAGCCATTTCTGAAATCCCAAAATCTCACAACCTGGCAACAGTGTCTCAATGCTGTGTTCAGGAATTGAGCCTTATGCTTTTTCACAGTGTTTGAGCTCCCTCTGAGCCCTTGCTGTTTTCTGTGGTTTCAAAGCCACCCAAATCCTGCCAGAGCAGCAGTTTGCACACATAGTCAAACCTGGGGCTGGAATAAGGGTGCTAAAATACAAATACTTGCAGCAAACAGTGCCAGGAGAGAAGGGGCAGCTGGCTGCAGCCTCTTCTTGGTCCTGCTCTTTGCTTCTGCACATGGGCTGTCACTGCTCCTCTTCTTCTCGCCAGCAGCTCTAGAAGACAAGGGAAGTGTCCCCCTGCCCATGCCCAGCATCTCAGCCCTGGGCAGGGTGTTTGGCAGGCAGGCTCCTTCCAGAGCTGTTCATCTGCCTGAAAGACGGACTCAGAAGAGGCAGCAAGCAGCATCCCCCCTGGTTGTGGGGCTGAGGATTACCACCTCTAGGTGGGAAGGAAGCACGGAGCACAGCTGGGAGGCTATGAACACAGAAAAACCTCTCTACAGGGCTGGCTAGACTTGCCCTGTTATAAACATCTACATTTTTACACACTGTAGTGATGATGCAGGACCTCCATATTGCAGGTTCTTGCAAAAATAAGCAACAGCTACTGTGGATATTTATTGCCTTATTTGGGGAATCTTATCTCTCAAGTGGCAGCAAACAAAGCCACTTTAATACACCTGCTTGCTGCGATGCATGCAAAACCAGACATGTTTGGTGGGCAGGCTCTCTCTGATGTTAAAAGCACAACGGGACTTTCTGCAGAAGGACGGGGCAGAGGTGCTCATGAGGACAAGCTGGCTGGCCCACAGCGAGGAGCAGGCCCCTAGCTGGGTTCTCTGATGAGAGCCCCCCAATCTGGCCAGAGCCATGAGACTGCCTCCGCATTCCTCATGCATGGGGTAAGCATGAGGACAGACCACCTTACCTTGCCCTCAGGGGGAGAGTCAAGTTTGGGGAGGCTTTGTCTTTCAGCTAAACATCATAGAATCATCATATCGTAGAATCATTTCGGTTGGAAAAGACCCTCAGAATCATCGAGTCCAACCATAACCTAACCCTAGCACTGAAAACATCATACTTTATCTAAATAGACTCTCTTGCATTTGAGGAGTCAGATAGTCATTTACAGTGTAAACATCCTTTCATCTCATTCATAGCTGCTCACATCTCCACCTACATCAATATGTGGGGAGAAAGCAGGACCAAGGAAGGAAAAGGTCACGAGCAAGGCTGTGAGAAACAGATATCACCCCCAGCTCTAAGTACAAACTTTTGGCTTCAGTTGTCTCTCCTGAGGTGGCTGGTTTTACCGCAGGATACTTGATCGACATAACATTAGTGACTCTGTCACAGGCTGCCATAGCCAAAACAGGGATACCAAAGCTCTATCCCCATGGACATCATGTGGTCTTGTGGGGATCCTGAAGTCTGTGACCATCTTCTTTGTCCAGACTCAGCGTAGATTGTAGAGAAAGAAATTCTGGAAAAATCCTCCTGAAGGGGATCTGTGCCCAGGACTGTCTGCACCACAGAAATGGTAACATTTACAGCTAGATTAGAGATAATGTCTTCATGGTCAAGTAGTATTACATAGGTCAGATATCAATAGTGTAACCAGTTGTTTTATTGTAGAAGGTGGAAACTAGGTTGCCCTAAAACAGCCCAACCTCACTCTCCCCAAGAATACAGAGGTATATGCTTCCAGCTGTTAGTTTATAATAAAGTCCTTCAGGAGACCATATTCCTGTGAATACTTAAAGAAAGCTTCTGCTTTCTATGGTGGATGGAAATTCATACTTTTATTCACACTTTTTTCTTAATGACCTTCTGCCATAAGAGCAATTTGCTTAGTCCACTCCAGGTGATTTTGCATGATTTGCAAATCTAATTTTTATCTCCACGTCTCACATTTGAAAATCTTTTGCCACCATATTAATTTAACATTTTTATCTTTTACCCACCAAGACAGCTCATCGTGACCTTTAAATTCACTTACAAAGGATAACCCATTGGTTAATCTGGACCAATTGGCCTCAGTTACACACTTGGTGACAAACCATTAATTCTACCCCAGTTCTTTAATTGGCCAGAATGCTCTTTTTTATCAGATATATTAGCTGTCAGAAGTGCCTGCTAGCCTTTGCATACTTCCTGGATAGTGTCCAGGTCATTAAAGCAACATCTTCTGTTCCAGTCTGGAATATTTATCCTGCACCAAAATCCTAAATTTCTCCCTGCTTTTAATTAATTAAAGCCTGAAGAATACTGGATGGGTCATGCTACAGGCGAGGCTTTTGAAATGGAAAAATTGATATAAAATCTTTCATGCTTCTTTTATTCATTGGGCAGTTTTTCTTCACAAATCACGATTTGATACTATTTAAATTTCACCTGGTTGAAGTATTTTACTTTTATTTCTGCTGAATTATTTTGCACTACAGTAAGGCAGGTACAATTTCATGGGCAGGGAGGAATAGCATGAGCTGAAGGGGCTGTAACCCCCAGCACAGGATGGGGGAGCAGCTATAGCTCTCTGTAGTTATCCCCCCATCTCTCCGGGGATGCAGTCTCATCAGAACTGCATCATCTGAGGATCAGAACCAGCTTTTGAGAAAAAAATAACACCCCACAACTATGGCCAGAGTTCCCACAAATCTCTATAGACCTGCCCACAGGCAATAACCAGGCAGCTGAACCCCACCGTGTTTGCTGTGTTGGAAGAACCAATACAACTCTTCAAGGTGCCTAGGCACTACTTGTGACCCACATGCCATTCTGTATTTAATATCTAACAGAGATGCTGGTAATGTTATCAGTCCTCGATCCCTTCCACTCATGGAGCAATAACATCAAGATTTTGACTGCCTTTGTGCCATAAGTATTCTATTCACCAACCAAGAATACCTGGCTAAAATAATATTTTAGAATTATTTTTTTAATTGTTTTATACCACTGTGTTTATTGCCATTCATACTCTAAATTCTCTGTCAGTGACTATCGTGGTTTAACCCCAGCCAGCGACTACAGCCACACAGCTGCTCATTCACTCCCCTCCAAGTGAGACGGGGGAGAGGCTCTGAAAGGGAAAACAGCAGAATCAAAAGGGATTTCTTTAAAGGAGACATGTGTAAGTGTGGTGTTTTCTTTATATTTATGTAGTAAAATATTGTTCATTTAAAAAAATCTTGTAATATCTCTTGATATCTCCTTTATTCCAGTCTTCAACATAAAATTCCAAAGTCATCCTACGATTCAAATGGGATGACAGTCTTCAAGACGCTGAAAGTTTCCTTCAGTTTTGTTGGTGTTATGTGAATTTGAAAACAGGCCTATCTCAGTGAAAATATGCTTCTTTACAAATACTTCTTGCAGCTTTATGTTCTTCCAGCTTTAGTATTAACACCCTCTGAAGTGTTAAACTAATGTCTAAAGGTATGCCAAATGGAGATGTTCTTTGAATGGCAAATGATGAAAAATTAATGTAATACTTCTATTCCTGCTTCATGATTCTGGCTTGTGAAGCAAAATCATCATATTTTTAAAGTAACATTTTTGCTGGATCTCTTCTTCCTGTGCATATTTCATATCTGATTTATTTCCTATTTAGATTTTTAAGAACTTTCCTGGGAGAGCACCGTTTCTGCTTTGCTGAGATCAGGGATCAAACTTCACTATTGTCTGGAGTTTACCCACAAAAAACCTGTTTTTCAGGTAAAACAACAACCCTTAGGTAAAGTCACAGAAGCAGCATGACCTGTGTGAAACATAAAGGCTCTACTAGATGTACTCTCTATTGAAACCTGCAGTGTCACCTATCAGCAAGCCCTTCAATCTCCAGCATATGGTATGTTTAAATGCTGCGTAAATATAGCTTTCGCCCATCCATTCATCTTTGTCTCTCTTCTGCTGCGGTGCTGCCAAACAATGCTCGTCCCATCCACGACAGGACCGAGCGTGCAGGCGCGTACAGGAGCACATCTGCCAGACGGCTGATTGAAACGTTCAGGAGGAGAACAGCGGCCTCGCCGATGAAAAGCAAGTCCTGCAGCTCACAGAGTCTGTCTCAGCCAGACTATGACGATAGGCTGTTCAGGTTTTTAAGCCTACTGTATTTTTCACAAGCTGAGGTCTTATGTTTGCAAAGGGTCAGAAGGCGCAGTTGGATAGATCCTATTCATGAGGAGGCCCTTTACATGCATTTATTCTTAAGGAACAATTTTGCAGTAGCTCAAAAGGAACAATAGCCTGGTTATGTGTTTGTTTGTTGTGGTTTGGTTTTGGTTTTGTGTTTGGGTTTTTTTCTTCCATGTGTTATTGTAAGTATAAGAGTCTCTGAATTGCCTTTCGTTTTGGCATCTAAAGCTGGGGCAGACATTTTTTCTGAGGACATGGATTGTATGTCTGTTAAGTTTTCTTCTTTTGTTCATCGATAAACAGTCTACTTGTTGCACAACCATTGAATAAGATTATTTCAAAGGTGGGAAAATCCAACTCTAAAAAGTGGGTTGTGCAACAGCTGAGATTCTTTGAAAAACCCTGAAATTGAACTCTTCATAGTTATCTGTAGTAAGCATCACTTATGTGGCTGCATTTTTTGCCACAAGACTGATGCTACAATCAGTCAGAAGATTTTGAAACAAGCTTGTTTAAAAAAAAGGTAAGTCTCCGGATTACTTCTGCCTCTTCTGCTGTGGAAGTGGTGGGGTAGTGATAAAATAGCAGATCTCAAGAAGAGGAGTTGGTTCCCAGGCTCTGGTGGTATTTTCAGTTCTCTTTTATGCCAATAGTGTTGCAAAAATTAAATTTGTGTCTGGAACATGAAGGGAGACCCATGAGAAGCATCTTGAAAACTATGAGAAAGTCAGAAAGTTTGCTTTTAACCAGAATGTGAGCAACATTTAGATAATACAACATACAGGAAATAAAGCACGCCAAACAAGGGAGAGGAAATTAAACTGCACATAGTTGCTGAGGTAGTTGGTCTTCTTCACACAACGTTTTGTGTACATTGGGTGGGCAAAGGAAAATTAAGCTTCTCTGGGTATTGTCTAAACTTTGAATTCATAACTTAATGCTCTTTCATATATTGTCTTTGGAAGTGAAATACACATGAGATGAATACTACAGCTCAGTGGCACCCAAAATCCAAATAGAGAATGAATAAAAAAGAAAACTAAGAAGTCACCGAAAACATCCCATGTCAACATACTTAATAATTCTGTTTAAAAAATCCCAACAAACTCGTATGTTAGATGTCATGTATTAAATGCAGCTTTTAAAAGACATATGCATGAGAATATTCAGAATAACTGAAAACCTCAAATATTTTGTAGAAAAGTCATGCACCCTGCCAAATTTGAAGGCACTACTCCTGAGTATTTGCTTTAGCGGTTTCCTCCAACATATTATTTTTTTAACACAGGAAAACAGTCATTCTAGTAACCTGTCCTCAGAACTAGCTGAGCCATTTTAATTGAATTCTATCAGCTCAGCCACCTCAAAATAAGCCGCTGAATGAAAAATTTCCACTCAATTACCATTTCTCAGCTGAAAACAGAATCTGTCCATACAGAGGATCAACATACCCAAAGTGTAGCTGGAACTTACACTATTACACTTCTGCAGGTGGTGAGTGCTCGGATCAGATTCAGTCACCTGTTGGGATAGAACCCCATTCAGCCGTCATCTCCAAAAGGACTTTCTTCCAGAAACTGAGGAACAGTGCTTTAAATGGTGGCACCTTTGCTTTCCATAGAGCTGAATACAGTGCTGCATCTCTGGAACAAGAGAGGTGGAGGACTACGATCCAAAATGTCAGTTTTTAGCACCAAATATGGAAGTCAAGTTTTGGTTCGAACCTAATTATTCATTATTTCCACTCCAGAAGCTGATCAGAAATTGAATTGAGGAGCCTCTCATAGGCAATTATAAACTATCTTCTAAATTATCTTCTTGCAAAGAAGGGGAATAAATCCCCTTCAGTGAAAGCAGGATAAAAACAGGGTTAATTTTATGCCAGCTGGGTCCACAATAGTTTACTCTTCTGCTTGTCAGCTGAACTGCTCAGTTATTTGCAATGTATTAGTACTGCAGTCTCTTAGGATATCGATGTGCAATGTGCTGGTATCCCAGCATCGTGTCTGATGTGAAACCAGCTCTGGATAAAACTGGCACTAAAGGTAGGAGTGACAGCAGCATTTATCAGGCCATGCTCAGTGTCTACAGTCTCCTCAACATTGTTAGCTGTTGAGCTCTTGGCTTGTTTGGCTGCTTTTTAAACATGTTCAGCTTATGAACTCTTCTGGATATCAAACTGCAGCCCCTGATCTGCCACTTGGAGCTGGAAACATTTGGTGGGATTTTACAGAGGCCTGACATAAGTAAAGTACCATGGAAATCAGGTGCAAACTGTTGACTTTGCCAAGAAAACAGCTTTAAAAACTAGTGTCAGGTTGGGAAACAGGGATGTAATCCGGGGACAATATTTGTCCATTTCTTTGTTTGTCATTTCTGATCTGTATTAATATTCATCCTAACCCATCCCCGGTGGGAAATTACTATGCGTTTGCTCTAAATCGGTCAAAACTCCTGAACCAGCCATATGGTGTGAATCCCTGTTTGTCTGGTAGTGCAGAGTCTCTGTTTCACAGCCCTGATGCAAATACAAAACTGTCTGCTTTCACTGCTTTCTAGCAGTGTTGTAAATAGAACTGAACTTGTGAAAGAAACAAGGTGTTAATTGATGGTGTACATATTCGCCCTCATAAACGTCTGCTCCTAAACTACTTTTCCCAGTTTCTAAGGAAACCCTTATTCCTTTAAAACCGCCAAGGTTCTTGCTCACAATACAGTTTAAATTCTTAATCATCCACAGCACTTCTCACTGCAAGGGGAAAGGTGTAGTTACGGCCCATCTGTATATTCAACAGTTACTTTGAACTAGGAGGAAGGGAAGATTTTTGTCGACAGTGACTGTAGGAAACCATCAATTCACACATTGTGTGAAATGTGATACTGTATTTTCAACTCCAGCTCCTGACTTTCTTAATTAAGACTGTGCTAGACATGCCAGAAGAAGGGGTCTGTGTGTCTGATCATGTGCAGGCGGTTGAAAACGTTTGCCTGTCGTTGTTCCACTCATCATACTGGTTCATTTTATAAAGCTATACAAATATGGGTCATTATTGCAACAGAAAGGCCGCCACCGATAACCCCAGTGCCTTTCCTTCAGTTGGGGCTCGTGTTGCTTTGTTTCCCCGCTGCATCCCGTAGGACAGGTTGAAGCAGCGTTACCAAACTCAAGGGGGAAAATCATAGATTCATAGGATAGTTTGGGTTGGAAGGGACCTTCAAAGGTCATCTGGTCCAACCCCCCTGCAATGAGCAGGGACATCTTCAATGAGATCAGGTTGCTCAGAGCCCCATCCAGCCTGACCTTGAATGGTTCCAGGGACAGGGCATCTACCGCCTCTCTGGGCAACCTGTTGCAGTGTTTCACCACCCTCATTGTAAAAAATATCTTCCTCATGTCTAGCCTGAATCTAGCCTCTTCTAGTTTAAAACCATTGTCCCTTGTCCTGTCACAGCATGCCCTTCTAAAAAGTCTATCCCCATCTTTCTTATAGGCTACTTTTAAGTACTGAAAGGCTGCAATAAGGTCTTCCTGGAGCCTTCTCTTCTCCAGGCTGAGAAAGCTGGGGACCAGCTGCCTATCGATATATCCCTGGGCAGTGGATCCTCCTGCATTTTTTACCAGCCTAAATCACACCGATTTAAATTAACTCCCTTGGGTAATGTCCTTTTTCTATAAGAACAATTGCTATGTTGGTCAAAACAAGATTAAGGTTTACAAGTAAGAACGTGTGCCTATAATGCTATATTTGATTTGCGTTTAAAAAGTACATGGTAACCGCTTTAACTCAGAGAATGCAACCACTGTTGCAAAAGCCAGATCAAAAAGAAACAGTCCTGTTCTAAACAAATCTGGTAGGATGGGTAGCTGATGAGTATGAGTCGTGTGCCTGCTGACTTACACTCTGCAGTGCAGCGACCCGTCCCTCTTGGAACACTGCATGTCCTCTCATCTGTTTGGATTGGAGCTGATCCCTTCCTTTATGAGGGCCAAAGGGAGGGATGCTTGGGAAAGCCATCGAGGGCTTTTGCTGCTCAAAAGTGACCATTCTTGTATCAATCCTCCTCACAAAACTGCGTGACATAGTCCAATAATAATCTCTTTTGTTATTTCAAGCAAAGCTTCAGATAAAGAATATGAAGAACTCTGATTTTGTATTTCCAAATCATTACTGAAAAAGGAGACCCGTGAAGCCAAACCCTTGGCTCTGCTAATGTCCTTAGGTTTCCCAGGGCTGTACAAGGGTGAGCAATACCTGCTGGCTCTCAGAGTCCTCACCATTTCAAGGCAAAAAATGAGGTACCCTGTATTTCGGAGACACAGAGCCCAATTGGCATTGTTTGATTTTTCCCATACACTGCTACTCCTTCCCAATTATTTTTTAGTTTAAAAAGGAGATAGGTAGCATGTTATTTTTGCTGGGATTATGGTTTTTTTTCCTCAGAGAAAAAGAGGAATTGTCCAGACTGTATCATAATGTCTGAGTCACTGCCAAGAAGGTTACAAAATCATGTGGATAAACCTGCTTGATTGCAGGTGGACAACTTGTTGTTTTTGTTATCAAATAACTCTCCATCAGTCCTGTCTTTCAGCCTCCCCACTCAACAACCGCCTTGGTAGAAATTACTGAACACATTTTCACTGCCATAAAAATTGGCCAGAGCTATATTTCTGGATTCCAAGAAAGCTTTTGACAGCCAACCATGATACTTTATGTAATAAGTTGTCAGCATACTGTGTATCACCTAACGCTGTCACTTGGCTTAGGTCAAAGCTGTCAAATTGCCAACAAAATATTGTTACTAGAAGCAGTAAATCTTCTTTTCAGCTTAGTCCTGTTGGGGTCCATCAGACATAGTCCTTGGTCTGTTATTGTTTATGGAGTGTATAAATGACCTACCACATGAATATGCATGAAAAACAAAGCTTACATATATGTAAACAACAGTGCCAGCAGAGGCTGCAGTCAGATTTCAAAAGGATCTGTGAACCGGCAGGAGAGGACTGCTTACAGTCTGCTTATGGTTTTAAAAACACACAGCTAAAATATTTCAGATCGGGGTCCAGACTCTGAGCTTCTCCGTTATACTTGCAGGTTACATTTACGTCATATATTAAATTAAAAACTGAGTTATGGATTTGACCATTTGACTAAAAAAGCCCCAGTTGAATAATGAAAAATTCTTGAGGCACGAGGGTGGGAGGCCAAGAGATGAGAGGCAGGAGAGACACCTGAGAGGGGGATTTGGGATGCATCTCTGAGCTGCCCCCATGCAGCTGATCTCTGAGGACTTCTCATCCTTTTTCCCTTCCTTTTGGGCTGTGGTGTAACTTTTGCTCAGCTAACCCTAGACGTAGAGAAAGGTGGGGAGGAGGAGAGGGAGCCCGTAATCAGGACAAGATCTCAATTGAGGGGGTGAGATCACAAAGACTGAACTGTGGGTGTGATGCTCACAGTGCAAGGCTGGCTTTGGTAAACAGAAACAACTTCATGTCTATTATATATAAAGAAGACTTAAAGGGAACAAAGCAGTGCATTGTCTTCTCTTTTCTCAAATACCTCTAATCAGCCTTTTAAAAAGACTGCCTTCCTAAAGCACTCCACACAAACAAGTAGTCGCAGAAGCATGGAGGTGTTTTAAGGATGTACACACATCCATCATAGCCAATACACCCCCACAAAGAGTGCAAAACAGAGTTGCACTGTCTTGCCATCAGTTTGACAGCTAGTACAGGGAGATGAGTACCAGTGGCAGTGTGATTTCTTCTCAAGCCCTGAAACTCTGGCCGTCTGCCTCTGATTTCACATGCATTGAGACTGAAACTTTACATCGATAAGACTCCTTCACCATCACTGGGAGAAATTCTCCTTTCAACTGGAATGGACAAGACCTGAATCAGGTTCATGGAGAAGTACAGTGGTGAGAGATTCTTACATATCATAGCTATGTAACATATAGGAAGCGAAGGGAGCAAGCTAGCCAGAAATTCAGGTCAGGAGTTTCAGAAGTAACCAATGAGCTGAGGTTCCTCAGTTTCTAGATGCCCGGCCTAGGGTCTATAAAAGGTCTTAATTTCCATAATGCTGAGCATTAATAGTGTCTGAAAATTAAGTTCATTTAAAACACCAAAATTCAATACTGAAAGGCTGATCTAGCTTAAAAAAAAATAAAGTCAAACACCTTTGCAAATGGGATGAGAGGTCTCATTGCATCACTTCACACCAGTTCATGTGCCTTTGCAGATGTATTCCCCATGTCAGATGTCTACACTCCAAGTCTCAGCATCTCTACCTCTGCTACTAAATTAAACAGGTCCTGAGCTCTGCAGTTTACCAGCTGCATGGCACTAAACTCTGTCTCTCCCTCGGGCACCGGGGGATGCTCCTACAGACCTAGATATAAATGTAACATTCTGGCTTCTTTCTTGCTGTATTTGGTGCTGAACCGTGAGGGTCTGCGGTCTGTGACAGTGATGTTTTCCTAGCAGGAACCTGAGCCATGAGGACACGCAGGGTGTTGGTGAGAGCATCCTGGATGCCCACAGGACAGAAGGAGCCGATCCTGTTGGATCCTGGCTGGCAGCAGCAGCCAAGCACACGGGTCAGCCTTGACCACGCACTCCCAAGGGAGAGAAGCTGACACTTATCAAGACCACGCTGAGGTGTGAGCTAACAGCTAATAGCTAAGTAGCCTGGATGGCCAGCAGTCAGGCTTGCTCTCTAGCTCTGCTTTATTTAGTAGCACAGACACAGCCTTTGACAACTTGATTTTTGCTTTGAGAGGGAGCGCAATGCTCGCAGAGACGTCCACGGGGTGTGACGTGTGACTGTGGCTCCCGGACCGCTCTGCCAGCGCAACCCAGGTGTGACACGGCCTGCGGTCCCCTCCGCTGCTGCTGGCAGCTTCCTGGGAGCCCAGCCTGACACTTGCCTGAGTCTGTGCCTAATCCTGGGGCTGCTTGAAATATGAAGAATAGGATGAAATCGTCCTATATGGCAGGTTTATATATGACTGGGAGGAAAAAAAAAAAAACTTGAGTCCCTTTTTTTCCCTTTAATATAAAGCAACTGTTAGAACCGTTTACAGATCTATACATTTAGGTTTTTATTGCTTTGGTCAATGATTTGATTTAAATGGCAGCAAAGGTTCTACCAGCTCTGCACTATTGATTATGTAGTCAATAACTGGATACAGTTATTATGTCAAAAGACATTCTTATATTAATGCTGATGTAAAGACATTTCAAAATATAAAGCAGCAGTGGATATGTTGTGACTCAAGCAGAGAATCAAAGTCACAGCATGGGATGACAATAAAGAAAAGAACACAGTAATGAGGAGAAAAGTCTAGGAGAGAAAAAAAGGCAGCACTTGACAGACTCTTTGCAAGTTAGAAAACAAGCAGTTCTGAGAGCCGTATCATTAATGAAGCCTAGTTTACTATGAAACTGTGTCCTATATTCCTATTCCCCTCCTCCTCCGCAACAACCACCCCAAATCCTCACCGTGTTCCCTATGGCCTCAATACCCTCTCACTGCATCATCCCCTTGCCACCTCGTCCTCCACCTCTCTCAGCACCATCATGTCTTCACCACCCCCGGTGCTGCCCGAGTGGCTGTGTGTTCCCCGGTTGTTCCCCGAGGGATGAGGATGCCGACCGGCTGGCCAGGGAGCACCTACAGCTTGGCCAGCTGGCAACCAAACCCCGCAGATAACTGCTGGGCTCAGGCTCCTGCCGCTGAGCTCCTCCCCAAGGAAATCTCCAGCACAGCATTTCCTTGGATCACTCTTCCCTTTGCAGATGCTGCTTTTCACAGTTTCTAATAAAATCACTTATCTGAGAGCTGCAGTTGGTAAAACTTGTTTATATCAATCATCAACAGATTACAGAAATTATGAGGGATGGGTTGGGATGGGATGAGGGATGGGTGGAATCTCAGGAAGTACAGGTTTACATTTTTTTTTCCTTGCAAAACTGGAAAACAGGTTCAAAATTCCTATCCTGTAACTATTTTTCCAAAGGAAAGCTATAAAAATACAGCTCTGACCAAAGGTTTCTGCTACAGCCTCTTTCAAATGCTCGTTTTCCCTTTAAAGAAATATTCAGGTTAGCTATGTTCTAGCATAATATAAGGACCAGCAACTAAAATTCAGCCTCAGTTTCCCTTGGCCATTGAAATGCAATGGAAAAAGTAGTGCTGCCCTCCATAAAATCTGCAGCTGTGTGTACAGCTCAGTCCGTGCCTTGGCTTATAGCAGTATTCCTTATTTTAACTGACGCTTGTGGAGTCAGGAGGGTCCCATTCTTTCATCCCATGACCCCTGGGGATAACTGGGGCAGATATGGTGCAATAAATAATCATCAGGTTTCAGCGTCCACAGCAACCTGGGATTCTGCACAGGACTGCTTGACGGTGTAATTAAAAGCCAGATTCAGAGACCAGAATTAGAGTTCACCTACCACTTCTACTCTTTTTCTCTGCCTTTGGACTTCTAATCTTGCTACATTGCAAATCTTCTAAGAGAATTCCTATGGAATTTTTTTTGGTATTTCTTGAAACTAACAGGACCTATTCTGCAAGGTACTTAGATCTTTTAGCACCAGGGCACCTGGTGCTGTTCAGGAGGTACAACCCGAGATTGAACTTTCTGCCTCATTTAATGTAAAATTTCTTGAGTTACGTGGGTAAATTTCCTGAGTCATAGGGATAAAACTTGGACACTGGTAGTGACAAGCATCTCCCCGGCAGCTTAGAGGAAAGCTTTCCATGCAACTCCAATAACCATTGAGCAAAGCAGGGTGTGATTTACATACTCCTACACTAGGCATTCCCACAGAACCACCAGGCTGTGATCACAGCACATCATTAAATGCAGAGAGCATGCAAAAAAGAACATTTTAAAAAAAAAACCCTTACCATTTTTTCAAAACACAGCTAATTTCCACCAGCTGACAGGAAGCAGATTTTGCTTTCCTACATATCCTGTTTCTCAAAAATGTCCAGTTTCTCTTTGTTTTGACAAGTTTGGTGTCATTTTAAAAAGTGTTGGCTTTTAAAAATGTTTTTTAAATGCCTAAGCCAACTGATTTTCTAAATAAATGGATAAATACATGATTTCAGAATTGAGAAAACACTGACAGTCACAAAGGAGGAGGTAAAGAGCAACAAAATTAGAAGCAGGTGAAAAGGTGAAAATGACTATATATTCCTAACTACAGGCGTTATAGTTTTGTTTATGAACATGTTCAACACACAGGCATATCAGACATTTGAAGTAATGATGGCCATATGGTGGAGAGTGGAACTGTGAAGAAAGTTCTGGAGCAATGACAACACGACTAAATCACGTGTGAGTATTTGACCACCACATTGACTGCCTGACCATCCATCCATCTCCTCTGAAGCTCTTGAGATATTCCAAATCTCTAAAGGCTTTTCTTCTAAACTAACCTACTAGAGCATTTATTTTGTATTCCCTGCACAAGGAGAAGGACAGATGCTTTATATCATTGGGAATGAAACCTCTCCTTCCCAAAGATGTAGAGGAGTCACAGAGGAGGGCAAGGCTCCCTCTGAGCCTGGGAGGAATGTAAGACAATGGACTTTCAACATAGGACAATTTTATGTGCTGAAAATCTATTGTAGGCTGTTTTAAGTAGCTTTTATGGCTTCCTCTGAGTTGTGCATCCATATTATTTGCTTCCTGGCTAAAATATCGTTCAAGGTCAGGATTCACATTGAAGTTTAATAGTTACTTCGACATCAGAAATATTTATTCAGCTTGTATCTCCCAGTGTTGTAGAAGTACAAATACTGCTGCAGCAATATTTTAAGGCAGAAAACTGAGTTAAAATTTTGAGGCCAACAGGTCAAACATTCTATCACTTAAGAAAAAAAAAAAAGGAAGTTGAGCACCTATTTCTTAAAAGATATTCAGAAGACCACCAGATCTCATACAGGAACTTGCTTTTCAGAAGATGTTTGTTTTAAAAATGCAAAGGAAGAATCCTAATCAAAGAAAGCCCAATGTATTCCCTTTCCCCCCTTTTTTAAAGAAAATAAAAAATGGAAATGCAAACTGAAGAGTGTGTCTGTGAGAGACTGGAAGATGCTACCCAAGGGTGTTTGCTGTAGAGAGGAGGATAGCTGTATTAAAATGAATAATTTTGTGGGGAAAGGATAGAGAGTTGTTGCTGTAAGAAAAAAATCTTTTTGATTGACATGAGAAATTGCTGCCACATGAAACAGTTCATCTTCTTTGAAGGGCTCTTTTGTCAGTGAGGTCAGGTCAAAAAGGTTTGAAAGGTCCTCATCAAAGGAAGTTGCCTTTCTAGGCCCAGTGCATTCCCTCGCTGGAGCAGTCTTGGCTTCAGAAACTGTATGGAGATGTGGGAAGCCGGGGGATGGCAGCTGCATAGCTAAGCAACCACGTCTGGCTGAGCCATGAATCAACACTGTCACCTGCTGTGGGCAAGATAATCTCCTCATCACCCAGGCTGGTGGAAAACTGCTGCACAAGGGTGAGTGGTCAGCAGCAGCTGTCTGACTGCAGCACGGGGCTGCCCACTTTGTGCATGTAAGTATGAAGTGGGATGGAGACCCTGTGCTCACCCCAGAATCAGAATTTGGGTTTACAGCTGAAACAGCAATTTAAGCCATGCAGCATGTCCTCCAAAACAGAAATCCCTCTTCCCCCACTTTCCTTTCTCAGTGATATTCCTCGTCCCTCGTGTACCTCCACTCATCTGGGAGTGAGAGAGTCCAGGTTTTCACCTTGGTAAAGCAGCATTGTCCCCAGGGAGGGCATGGCACGGCACCTCTTTGCAATGTGAAGGAGCAACACGTTAAAATCTAGGCCCAACCCCCCGGTCCAACATGTCTGTGCCACCCTCTGCCACAGTGTCATCAGCCTGTTTCGTAGGTGTCTCCAGCACCCCACTTGATGATGGAGATACTGAACCGAACAAACCAAGGACCTGGGCACGGTGTCATGGTGTCGCACCCAATCGGTTAGCCAGGCACCATGGGGTGGGCTCAGCCAAGGCAGCGCTGCCGCAGCCTCCACCAATGCAGCTGAGGCCACCACAGAGGAGCTCCAGCTCCAGAGCTGCTGGTGCACTCCGGCGCAAAGAGAGCTCCCGTTCAACATGGGCTGCACAGTACAGGCGGCTGTACTTGTCTTCCTGGTAGCCAGCAGCACCGTCTGTTTTCCCTATTTTCTTCTGAAATCTTGTTCCAAGCATCTACTCTTGCTTAGTTTTCAAGAGATTACAGACCAGGATGGCAGTCACAATCTGATGAGATCTGAACTCTTTCCCTTCTGCCTTGCAACTCATAAAAATTCAGAGGAAAATTTGCCTCCTCACTTTTCCCAGTCCCTTGGGGATGCCCTGCATGCCAAAGGAACATCCCATGCCCCACTTCCACTCCGCTCCCACAGCCTCCCACTCTGGCAGAACACAATGGAATTTTTTCATCATTGAGATGAAAAAAGCATCTCACACCTCTCCCAGAGAGGTGCAAAGCTGAGCCCTAGTAAAGGTCAGTTCGTTTTTTTTTTTTGCAGGATAATTTTCTAGGAATGCTCAAAAATGGCCTTCTCTGGCCAGGAATCCCAACTGCTTAGCTTCTCTGCCCTCCAAGTCTAGCCTATTGGCCCTGTTGTCCCATCATCAGAGCACCCACATGAGAAGTGGCTCACCTTCATGATGGCCAAAATCTTTTTTCAGTTGGAGTATAGTTGGCCTTGGAACCCTTATATCCTTTACTCCAAAACCCCAGGGGTCAACCTCAAGTCTCCCCTGGTGCCTTCTGCCAGAGGCTGCAGGTAGGGCCATTGTCCCTGGCTGCAACATAGAGCACATATTTAATATCTTACCGTGTCCAGACTGTCCCAAGGGCTACTGCATGCACAATCTCCTTTCATTTTTCAAAAGCCTGTCACTGTTCAGCACCCCACTGAAAATCATTTTTCATTCAGGTTACTTTATAAAGAGGGTGCACAGTCTGAATGTAATCCGGAATACGCATTCTCCAGAAACCCACAACACCTAAGAAGGCTTCTGCTTTTATAATTTGGTGGGGACATAGCTGTTATTTTGTTGATTACCTCCATCAGAATCTGGTGATGCCCATCTTGCCATTTAATTCCTAAAAACCAGATCTGTTGTGCAAGTCCCTTGACCTTCTCTATTTTTATGGGAAAAAAAACAGCTTTCGAAAGATTTTGGATTATTTTCTCTGCTTTCTCAAAAACTTCTGCTGCTGTGTCACCCCATACAATGGTGGCATCAGTGTATTGCAGGTATTCTGGATCTCCATTTTTTTCCAGTGCAATCTGAATCAGTCCATGGCAAGTCTCAGTTGGTGTGATATTGTCGTCGGTGCACCATTGTGGTAGCAATTGACACCTGCTGTTCTTCAGCTCTTGGCAGCCTCACAACAGAAGGGTCCTGTGAGAGGCCAGACAAGGTATACAGCTGTTTAATATCCTCAGTCTCTACAGCTGCTACGCCAAAGGCCAGCCTTTTAGGTCCTTGAAATACCCTCTTCTGAGGTAGTATGTGCCAAGGATGCACAGAGCATCTGAGGCAGTCACAATAGGGTGCTTTTCCCAGTCATTCCCAGTTACACTCAGTTCAGCCTCCAATATACATAATTCTTGAGTTTCACCCTGTTACTCCAGAAATACTGATGGACTCTGTCCCTTTATAATTCCACAGCATTAGGGCACACTGTGTACTGGTGTCTACCAGGACTTTATACTCTTGTGGTTCTGACATGCAAGGCCACCAAATACACACAGTCCAGTAAACCCAGTTGTCCCTCTCCTGGTGGCTGGAGGCAGGTCCCCTCTAATTCTTGGCACAGCACCCATTCTGGTGCTGTGAACCTGTAATGGGTTCATTCAGTTCATGCATGTTCTAAACTCACCCTGTTTACTCACGTCCTGTAGGGTGGGATTAGAACTCCGTCTGCCTTGTTTGAGGAACTGCCCACTGGAAACTGAAGCAGCGGTTCTCCTGGGAGAAACCCCATGTGTGCCTGTAGGGCAGCGGTAGGTTTTCCATCCCACCTCTTTATGTCTTCTCCATGGTCACACAGGAAAAACCATGGGGTGCCTTGTGGTGCATCCCATCTCCCTTGAACATGTCATGCAGGAGGGTGTCTTCTGTTAATAGCTGTGATGTGGGCCCATGCAGTTGGAGAGCAGGATCTCTTCTCCATCTGGAACAGTTTGTCAAACAGCTTTTCAAACAAGTTGTTGGAAATTCGAGGGCCTCTCTTTATTCTCTGAAAGAGGGATGACCTTCTGATATAGTCGTGCGACTCCAAGCTCCGCTTCGTTGGGCAGGAATTTCAGATGCTTGGTGCCTTAAAGCCTCGCTCGGCTGACTGCAGGCAGGTTTCACCACCACTCACTCAACCACATCTCCAGTTATGAGAAAAATCACCTTTGCTGATTAGTGCAGGGCTTTCCTTCCTGATTGCATTGCCCTGTTTGCTGTCATTGAATTTTTGAATCAGGAGGATGTTTTGTTTGCTTCTCAGATTTTAATTGCTGTATGACTTTCCTCTTCTTCACTAACCTGCTTTGGCATTTTAGCAAACAGTTCCAGAGGTAATTGCCAAATTTATATATTCATGGAAACCCAGCAGATATATAAGATAATAGCACAATTTGATATTTATGAAGTGCCACTTTTCTATAAAGGTAGAATTTCAGTTAATTATCACTGGCCTGTTTATTAACACTTGGAAATGAAAAAATAATGAATGGGCACATCGCTTACTCATTAAAATGCTGATGATGAGTTGCCCCATTCATAAATTAGCCTTGCATTTCACTTCAGCAAAGCACTGCCTGTGCTGGTGGGTTTTGAAGGTCAATTGTACTTTAAACCACGGCTTCCTGTGAACGGCGAACGTGTCGTCTTGGACAGTGATCACAGTGACTCTTGTCAACCAAACAGAGTCACTCTGCAAGGAGTTTGGCTGGCAGGCTGTGTAGGCAAAGGCAGAGATCTGCAGCAAGCACTGTTGTTCGGGAGATAATTCTCTTTCGCTTGGAAGCAGTGCATCCGTCTCTGTCACACAGTGAGGATTTATGCACCAGGCTCCTGTGGATATCCCTATACGTCTTCTGAAATCAATGCTCTTCTGTCCCACAGTCAAAACCCTAGCTCTTTTTGGGGAAAGTGTTGCCTTGCTGCTGTCCCTCCGGTGAGAAATCACACTTCTCTGACTGGCAGAACTACCTGGGCAGGGCATTTTAGTATACATGCAGGCAATGGAGAGAAATTCGGCGCAAGTATCTGAACATTCGGGCCACCTATTATCCTTTTTCCATGGGCAACTCATCTCCCATCCCCGGGAGGACTGTGCCAGGGCACACAGAACCCTGTGGGAGAAGAAGGGCAGCAGGGACAGAGTTGAGATGGAGAGGCTGGGCAGAGAATACCTCCTTACAGCTCTTTGATGTGCAGTGCAGTGTTGAGAAGATGCTCCACTGGAATGAAATCTAATAGACAGGCCTATTCTTGAATTGCTACAGTCATTAAAATTACCAAGGACTTCCTCCCAGGACAATGTCACCCTGAGGTCAGTTTAAAATTGCATATCTCATTCTGCCCATCCCCAGCCTTCCTGCAGAAACAGCTGGGCACTACCTGGTGCCATTGAGGAACGACTGATAACTTCTGCCCTGGGGGCAGCTGGAAACTGCAAAGTTTTCTGGGTATCTTGGTGCAGAGGTGCCATTGGAATGTCACCTGTTATGAGGGCAATGACTCTGCCAGATGTGCTAAACACGACAAAAATGAGAAGGAAGGCGCAGAAATATTCTATAGTGGCTAAATGGAGAAAATGTCATTGAAGCCATCTTGAGCCGATGCCTGTTTCCAATGGGTTTGGAGTAATCCACAACTCATCTGGAGCATGAGAAAGACTGAAGGTGTGAAATGACACAATCAATAGCTAACAGTGGCCATTTCCAGGACAAAATACACACCAAAATCAGGAGCTACACAAACACTTGTGGCTGTGAGCTCTGCTAGTGGCCACAAGCAGCTGTAGGCTCTCCTGAGAAAAAGCCCTGTATTGCTACGAGAAGGAAAACTAAGGCAGTTTAGCACTGAAGCCCCAGGTGTGTAGATGAGCCACTCTCTCACATGCCTGGGACAAGCTCTGCCAGTACCCCAAGCGTACATCCAGTTCCCCTGAGTGTGGTCAAAGGTAACGTTAACTATGTACTCCTGTGAGCATCTCAGCCACCAAACCACTCCCAGAGGATGCTAATCCTTCCTAATAGCATAATCACCACTTGCTCGGGTAAGGAAGAGTATGGAACTTGTTTTAGGAATGACTGCAAAGCTGAAGAACAATCCTAAAGGGCTGCAGAAGGACAGATGTGGTTATCTAAATGTAAACAAGCTATTAGCAAGGTGGATTTTCTGAAAAACAGACCTACAGTGACCTTGGATGGGACCAATATCTTTCAAGTGCTTGTGCTGCACAGTTGTTCAGAAGTCAGTCCAGGATGTTAACATTAGTTACTAAGACTATGTATTGGTTTATTTTTCCAGTGTCATGTCTAAAAACAAGAACACAAGAATTCAGGGGTTTTTTTTAGCTGTCTTTAAAAATGCATAAAGTTTTGCTTCAAGTGTCACTGTTGGAGTTTTACTATTATGCTAACAATCCAGGCTACCCGCTGAATGCAACGGGCTACAGGCTCCATTTGGGGATTTTGCCTACTGTGAGCATTTTTTCGTTTCTTTTAAAATAAAATACTGTTCTCTCCAGCTTGTAGAGTTCCTTTCATATTTTTTTTTAAATAAAAAGAATGTTTAGAGAAATTATCTCTGCTTTCATACATGTTGATTATAAACTCGAATAAAAGTATTTCTGTATTTTTTTTCCTTAACAGCTGCAACTGAAATGCAAAACCCACCAAACTTTTACCCAGTTTAAGGCATGCTCCATTCCTCTAAGCATTGTGATCCTTCATGAGGTAAGCAACTGAATTTTAAGGTACATGTAAAATAAAATGAGCAACAAGGACAAATTAAGGTTAGCATTCAACTTTTACTTTTGAAGTACAACTTATTTTCTTGCAAAAGTACAGCATCAGTTCCTGCAAAGCACTTCTTTTGTTATTGATTGGAGAGATATAATATATAAAGCTGCTGCCTGTACCACTCTACAATAATTAAAAGTACTTCATCATGCAGCTTCGAGATTTATTTTAAATGCACAAAATATGTTCCTTATTGTGATTCACAGGAATTTACTGGTCTAATTTCTTTAGAGACCAGCAGGAATATATATTGACTCTAGTTTATTTATAAACCAGCTATTTAAATTACCAAGTTATTTACATTGTTATTGTCTCCATCATTTAGTCACCGTTTGCAAAGATTTCGCATTGCTCTTAATTTGGCACTCACTAGTGTTAATAGTACTTATGGTAGAAGGTTATTTAGAAGAGACTCACACAAGCCATTTTGTTAGGGGCGATCTCCTTCTCGTCCCAGACAGGCTTGTTCTCTTGGTGACCTCCTTTGCAAGAGGACAACATATAGGACTGAGCCCTGGAGAATGTTGTAGCTACTCATCATCCAATACGAGAAAGAAATAAGGTACCTTGCAAGGAACTGCAAATCCAGCACGTTCAGTTGCCCTAAAGGTCTAGATTAAAGAACCTCTGGGGCAGATGTTTACAACATTGCCCCACTGTAAATCAGTCTGTTGGGGAGAACAGGGAGTACCAAGGGAGGAACAGAGTGGGGTTATGTGAAGGAACAGGCTTTGGGTGGACTCGAGTGGCCCTGTTTCGTCTTAGTCCACTGGCAATATATGAAAAACAGCAGGACCACAAGGCTCTGAAACTGCTGTAAGAATAACAGAGGAAAATAAATATTAAAGGAATATTTCATTCCTGAGTATGAGGCCATTACCTAGTCCTTATTTTCATTTCTAGCAGCATTTTTTTATAGTCTTAAGCACGCAGTACACTACTGATTTTCACAGCACTTGCTCTCCCTTTCTTCTTTTCTTTTCTGCCTTAAACTCTGTGTGTAGAGGATTGAGAATAACAGCTATTATTTACCATGAGGCTTTTATCCCGTGGCTGGGTCTTGCACTGAAGGGTCTCCCTGAATATCTCCAGTCGAGAGACAACTGTCGAGCAGACTGTGATGAAGAGCAACCCTGGTGGCCCCTGCCAGGAGGTGTGCGATGGGTGCCCCTCCTGTGGGGAGGGGACGCTTTTGGAGGCTGAGGGGGAGAGGGGTGAAGTGCCTCGTTGAGCCAGCCAGCCCCAGCATGACGGCAGACCCGCCTGGCGCTGGCGGCACCGGGAGGCATCGGTGACACCGCACCAGAAGCTTTTCAGCATGGATGAAAGGAATTGCAGCTCAAGTGTTTGTGCTGGGCTCTGTCTTTGGTTGGCTTGGGGGTGATTGTTGGCTGGGTGAGCCTGGAGAGGCAACTCATGTTGTAGCTCAGGTTGACCTCAGCACTGCGGCAACTGGGAGCTGTATACAATTGTACAAGTAGGTTTTCATTTCCAACAGAAAAAAACGAACAGATTTAAACCACCTGAGGGGGAAGAAAACCACAATTTACTAGCACTGAGAATAATGGAAGCATAGAATCACAGAATAGTTTGGGTTGGAAGGGACCTTTAAAGGCCATTTAGTCCAACCCCCCTGCAATGAGCAGGGACATCTTCAACTAGATCAGGATGCTCAGAGCCCTGTCCAGCCTGGCCTTGAATGTTTCCAGGGATGGGGCATCTACCACCTCTCTGGGCAACGTGTTTATCTCCTTCAAGATGCTTTGAGGAGGAGTCTCAAATGGAGGTACGAGCACCACAAATGTCACGCAAGCCATGTGCAAGGGCAGTGTGGGAGCCACTGGTGGCTTCAGGACAGAGCAAGGCTGTGATTGTCCACACCTCACCTTAAAAACAGAGCTCAGTGAGATGCCAAACCAAAGGTTCCCAGCCATCATAGTGCCTGCCACCCTATCTTTCATTGTGACTGCGGCTGTGATGAAAAAGCCAGCAACAACAACAAATAAACCCTCCACAAGAGCGTAGTCCCCTCTGCAAAAAGATGCTTGTTCTTTCTGAAGCAGGAAATTACTGAAATGGATGATGCTTCCATTGCCTTACATTTCTAAATAACTCATTCCACATAAAGAATTAATGCCTTCCCTTACACAATGCAGGCATATTCAGAGCACATTTTGGAAAAGGGAGAATTTTAAATTTTTTTTTTAGTGGGCTTTGGATCATAGCATTGGAGTTTTTACATTCAGAATGGTTTTAAGGGAACTGGAAAAGTTTCTAGAGATATGAGTACGTTCCCAAGCCCAGAGATGCTGATCCAGAAATTTTCCAACACTGTACTTTCTCTCAAGATATCCAAAATGCCATGAATTATGTATCCAACCTTGAAATGTTGTTAAAAATATAATAGAAAGTCACATATTGTGCATATGTTAGTTTTTTCTGTACTCACACTTCATAGTTTTGAGCCAGATTTCTTCTCCTCCATGACATTAGTCCACACTGAGAACTGAGTCCAAAATATGCTTAAAGGCAATTGAAAGTTGTTTGGAATTTTTCTGATTTAAAGTATTTACTTACTGTGCAAGTTGCCAAAAATCTGAACAGTTTAAAAACACTGGGCACCTCATTTTCAGCTTTTCTCAGCAGTCATCCCATTTATTTCTTGGGAGCTTTAATATTCTTACAGGTTTTATTTAATTTTCACATCATGCATTTCAAAGTCATTTCTGTGGAGTACCTTTAATAGATATTGTTTTAATTCCCAGCATACAGATCTTCATAATTATTTATTGTTAATATTTCCTCTTGGACTAAACCCAAGAAACTGAAGAACTTGGCTCCGGAACATGGCAGACACAGGGAGGGAATGCTCTGACAAGTGAATTTGAGTTTTAATTGGCTCGTACCACTAGATGCTGAGTTTGAAATGTATTGACAGCAAAGGACTGAAAGGGAAGCCTTGAATAGTACAAGCATTATTATGCTGATAAAATTGAGAGCAAAACAAGTTACAACCATTTCTTTTTCTGGTTGTTATCAACCATCCAGCCTCCCCCCAAACTAGTGGAGAAGCCATTTGGCAGTAAATCTTCAGCTGGTGTAAAGCAACTTCTTTTCAAGTCAGGGCCAGTATGATTGCATTTTATACCATCTATGCGTATTCACTGCTACCTTTGTGTAGGAAAAACGACTAGTAAAATAGATATTGGGGCTGCATCTGACAACAAAAGAGAGTCTCCAAACCATAGTGGCTGATCTGAAAAAGAAGTATGAAGCAGCTTCACTTCAACCCACATGGCCATCAGATACAGGCATTCATTCAGAGGTAGGACAGAGAATAATCTCTCTCCATTCCCTGAACTGCATCATTCTTGGAAAGATGAAGGCAGGGAAAAAAAAAAACAACAACCAACCAACCAAACCAAACCAAACAAACAAACAAACAAAAAACACAACCAAAAAAACCCACTCTGACATTTTAGGGGAAATTCCAGAAAATCTGTGCGTAGAGCACCAGTAGCAGTGTCAAGAATCTCTGCATTCTTCCATTTTCCCTTTTAAAATCCTTTGTTATCAATAATAAACATAATTCAAATGTGGATAGATCACATTTACAGTAAGAGGAGCTAACTATAGTGAAGGAGGAGACATGAAAAAACCTATTCTGATTTTTCAAATCATGAAAAAAGGAGACCTTGTATCACACTAAAAAAGACCTCATTCACACAGGTATTGAAATCCTAACCTTTTTTGCTCTGAACCATATTACTCAGATGGGAGGATAGAGGGAGAGGGAGAGGGAGAGGGGCCGAAGACAAGGGGAGCAGATTGCCTTATATAATCAATTTATGCATTGTAAAAGAAATTAAAATACATACTTTTATGACATTAAGTGCTAATTCTTCAGGTCTTAATTGATACAGAGGTGGATTTGCTTGATTAAAGACAGTAAAACCCAAACCACTGGAGACGACTTCTTAAAAGGAGCAGACATGTTATGGTCTGGAAAGGAACCTGAGAACTGGGAAATTAAATATACTACTGTATTTCTTAGAGAAGATAAGCTTACTTCTACTTGGAGTGTATTTAATTATTATCAAATCCATTTTCTCTGAAACTCTAAGTTTCAGTAACCCTTCACAGAGAAACAATGCCTACTTGAAAGAGTCCTAATGCAATGTGTATTCTGGTGTAATGGAAGGGCATGCTACGGACCTTTTTCAAATTTAGCAAATGATTTCTTTGTTCTCCCCCTTCTAAATAAAATCAATGTGCAGCATTTCTGAGAAAGATATTTCTTGTCACCTAGGTTAGCATAGGGGTACACAGCAGATTTTCTTTGTGAAAGATGAGGTAGCTTTAAAAGCAGCTTTTATTTCTGCTATAGAGAGTATTTACCAGTGTTCTGTGAAAGGGCATGTTAATTCACTTACAAATGTTTCTGGAAGCATCCAGACTACCTGCTAGAGCTGTTTATTATTGTTTTATTCTTTTCTTAGCCTTTGTCTCCATGTCCATATAAGCCATACAGTATGCAGCCATTTGGAAGCAGCCCGGTTATACGTGCAATTCAGTTGTGATTACACAATAAAACAGGTTAGAGCTTAGTAGATTTGGAGACTTTTTGTTTTGTGGCTAGTGAGGCAAATGAGGCAGGTACTGGCTTGTGGTGCTGCTTTGTCATGCTGGTGTTGGCCACTGCAGCAGACGAATCAGTCCTTAAGCAAAGACACTCGATAAATCCTAGTGCTGGTCTCAGTGTCAGTGGGGAATGCAGAACTCCTGTTATGCTTAGACTTTAGGATTATATTAGAGAGAAACATAATAAATTTTTTCATCTGTCTGAAATTTCATATCCATAACTCTTTATGTCAGTGCAATAATTGAAAATCTGTTCCTGCAAAACCTTTCCCATTGGCTTTAATATGTGTGCAATTTTTGCAGAAATATGGACCCATAAAATCACGTTCTGTTTCTACTAATTACCTGCAGTGTATCACAAATAAGATCCTGACACTCCTGGGGGACAAAATTTCTTTCACCCAGTGAAGCTGCGGGGCCACAAGGATGGCACAAGGCTCCTTCTGCTTCCCCCACCGATAAACCCCACTTTGACAGCACTGGGAAGGGGCTGAATGCGCCATTCGCTGCTCTGTTGGGACAACGAGCAGCAGCTTTAGCCCAGGCTGCAGCCTTCGTAGTGAAAACACTTTCTCCTGAAACAGGAGTAAAATTATTTCAAGCAGAATCCTAAATAATTTTAGATTATAAAATCGTGTCATGACAGGGACATATTTGAACCAGTTACCTACCTAGAAAAAAGCTTTACATCATTTGTTTTTTCCTTTAGCAAATAAGTCACCTACAGCCCAAACATTGGTCCTTGGATTTAAAAATACATCACTGAATATTCATAATCTGTTTTTTGTATATTTATGCCTCTAATATTTGTAAATTCTTATTATGCATCCCTCTCCCACTCTTAATCATCACCTACCAAAGATAACTGGTTATCTTTCCCCTTGTAAATGAATTCACTCTATGCCCCTAATTATTTTTGTAGGTCTCGTTTCTCCTGTAAGACAGAATCTTATGATTAAGGAAGTGCCTTAAATGAATTCGTTCTTTCCTGAATTACGTCTGTAACAAAATACTTCATAAAGGATCTGAGACTCTCTTTTTATTTCAGGTGCTGCTCAACTGTACATTCAGTTTCAGATTTTATAGACATTTTTATTCCCAGTTTCACAGCTAATTTGCCTTTTGCCATTCCTGATAGTTCTGTTTAGTCACCACTTCTTCCTACTTTTCCTGCTCTTCAGAATATCTATATTATAGATAATTTTTCATGTGCATTTTCCAAGTTAAATATGCATCACAATTAGGATCACGCCTTTGTGCAGTTTACAGATTTTTTGGATTGGGACTCTGTGTATGTGTGTCAGACAAAGAAAACCCTTCATCTAGAAGGAGGAATTTCTTTGCCCTCTCTGCTGTCTTTTGCTTCTTGATAAGTCAAAACTTACACAAATGACAAGAATCGCTCTTGTACGTGGCTCAACTTTGAGCCACTTTTATAGCTGAAGCTTTGAAAAGAGTTTGCTCATGCTTCTGGGGAGTCAGGACATTCTCCAGGTCTCCTGTAAGAGAGCGAGCTCCCTGGAAATACGACATCTCTTTCCCTGGATACATGACAAACACAACTCGGCAAAAATATGACATTGCCTTGGCAAAACAGACTTTGTAACTCAGGACTTTTCAGAAAGCTGGTTGTTGCTTTCTGCCCTTTCTGGTAGCCTTCAGGTGATTGCGTTTAATAGAATGCAGGAAACAAGTGGTTGTAGAATCCTGTTAGTAATCAAAACACTTTAAGTACTTAATCTATCTCCAAAGTAGTTTTCCTGGGCATACTGAAAACCACTAGAGTATTCTGATTATTTGAAAACCTTAAGTAAAAAAGAAAAATCCCATGTTTCTTCATGGAAATGAGAAAGTAGCATGTTGTGGTTGCCTCTGCTGCCCTACAAAGCAAATGCACAAAGGCATGGGGTACTTCCACAAAGAAGTAGGTTTAAAAATGAAAGGGTCTGCTGGGGAATCGACACAACTTTGGGCAGATGTTAACTGTCCTCTGAAGGTTCTCACCATGATCATTCTTGGGCTGATCAGTCACAACCCTTCACCTAACACGTGTTCTCGCGCACAGCCCACACATGAGAGTTGTGAAGGAAAGCTCAGCTCCCCGCTTCTCACACAGACACCTGAAGGTTTTGCTGTCCCAGGCAGGCAAAATATTCTCTTTCCCAGAACAAAGGCCTCACTTTGCCACCCGTTGCTATTCTTCCTAGTCTTCTTCCAAGAAACAACATGACGTGTTTTACAATAACCTTATAGATCCAGTAGCTACAGTCCCATTTCCATGTGTTGCACTACATTTGTTGCTTAAATGAAAGGCCCTACAGAGACCACAGAACTGAGGAACGACTGGTATTCAAAACCAAATGTGTTTAGATAAAGATTGGAGTAAAAGCAATGAAGGAAACACAGACAGCAGCAGGAAAAAATAAAATATTAGGATGAATTAGAAATATAGGGAAGACACTTGATTTCATGATTTAAATTATTTTAAAGCTATTTGTTCGTGGGTTACACAGATAATTACTGGCAATTGCATGAGAAATCTTTACAAGAATTTTGATGCTCAGCTGTTACAGTAATATGAAAGAGCATTGATCCAAACCAGCTATCCTGCTTCAATAGATTCGATCCAAACCTTCTACATCACATCAGCTAGGAAATTTAAATTGTGATAGGGTCAGTCATATTCATCAGCTCTTGCTCTGGCTTCTGAGAGAGACTTAGGGTTTTTCAGCCTACATGAAAGGCAATGACGGTTCTATGGTACCTTCTCCTCTATTTATTTGTTCAAAATCATCTTTATTCCACTGTGTGTTGTACTCCCACATTTAAGTCTGTAATACTTGTAAGACAATAAGGAAAGGTTACGACTGTCAAAATATTTACCATTCCAAGCATTTATGTGGCTGATTTCCTTCCTGGATTTCCTGAAAAAGGCAAACAGAATCTCATCAACATTTTTAAATAAGTAAAATTCAAAACATTTTAAGCTTTTGGAAGCTTTATAGTAACACCACTTATTCTTTAGTGCCACAGTAACAGCAAAAGATACTGACATCTGAACTGCAAAGGGTGTGGTCCCTAATGCTTGCCAAGGAGCATGTTCTTTCGTACACTTAAAATACACTATTCAATGCATGTAAGCCATTTGAATACATGCTGTATTAGTTCTTCCAAAAGCAAAGCATTATCCTTGTGTATGCATGTTTGAAACTAATTAAAAAGTTAACTGAAAGCCAAACTTTTTATTTCAAGTTATTCGTTGCTGTTGACCAGAAAGGAAAGTAAAAGGAAAGCTACTAACACCCATGTAATCTTCAAATAAAAGAAGAAATTAATTAATTACAAATTTTTACAAATTAATATTTTTACAAGTGCTTTCACCCTGCGTGAGCAGGGTGCATGCGTGGCTGTGTGGTGCGAACAGTGTCAGCAGGATAAGGAACAATTACCAAAAAGTCCATAGCAGGGAACATTATATACAGAAGAGGTTTTAATTGGCCCGAGTTTTAATGGAATGGAGAAAAGAATCAAAAATGGGTGTTCAAGGAGGTATTAAACCATATTAGTGACAAACCCTTGATCCCCAGGATGAGAAAGTACAACAAGAAGAGAGAGATTAGGCCGAGTGGTAAACAGAAAGAAACAACAAGGGAAACAGGGCAATGATGATTATTGAATTTACTCAAAATACTTGCAAACATGCAACTGAGACCAATCCTGCATTTGTTATGGTTAGATGAGCTGAGATATATATTTCATTTTCTATAGCTACCTGCCACACACCAGAACTAAAACAAGCATTTTCCAGAAAGCCTGATATTCCCTACACTCAATTTATGTGGATTAGATGAAATTTCCTCTTTCTTTTCAGCAATTTTGGCAGACCGCTGTACATTACCAAGGGTTGCCATTATCTTCCTCTGAACACCGCCAAAATGGTTTGTAATTTCATTTCAGTATTACCAAAGAAACCTATAATCTCCAACTACATTATTTTAAATAATACAACCCAGCAATCACATCAACAAGCAGAATCCTCACAAATGAGGAAGTGTTTATCTAGAAGAAAACAGCGATATTCATTTGCTATCACTTGCCTTCAAAATAAAATCACCTGGGTATCTTAGGAGTGTAAACAATGAGTGTAATCACAATTCTCTTTTTGTCTACAGAGGAAATGCATTGGATAGATGCAAAACCCCCATATTAACAGTAATGCTTTTTGGTAGAACTGGTGTAACTGGAAGCACATTCAGCACAGGCAACATGCTGTAATCTGTCATTATGCGCTGGGCTGCTGTCAAAATGCCTTCCGATAGCTGGGTATCTGGATAGATATTTACTAGATTTAATCTCCTTCGCTAGCAGAGGTTGGGAATGCAACCAATTTGATCAACATGTCAAAACAAGGCTATCGACTGATGCTAGTTTCAGCAGAAAACCAGACAACTTAGTTATTTTTCATTTTCCCATAAATGCATACTTTTTAACAAAAAGATTTCTGGTTTCCATTGCAAAACGGTACAGTAATTTGAATTAACCTGTTCATTAGCAGGATCTGATAATTTCCTGAGAGATTTTTCCCGGGGTCCTAAATAGGCAAAAGATAAAATGCCAAGCAGAGAATGAATTTATGGAAAGATCAGTATTTTAGCGGTCAATCAGTGTTATATATACTAAAATTAATATGTTCTTTAAAACAATAAGTTAAAAAATGGTTATAGAATGGTTCCATCGGATGCGAATATTTTAATATCAGCTGAAAAAAAACAATGCTTCAGTGAGTTATGGCAGTAAAACAAAAAATAGGGCTGAACTCTTATCTCATAATATGACATAATGAGCTCTGTGAACTAATGAATCCTAAATCAGTTCAGGGCCAGCCTTATTTTCGCTGACAGAGAGAATTCCTGCGTTTGTATGTGTGTGTGTGTGTACAGATGCCTATCTCATTATAAATTGTGCTCGTTATTTTTGCTCGCTACCGTAATGATGGAGCCACTTCAGCATTTCAATACAGTCACCAAGAACACTCATTTACGAAACTGAAGGGAGGTTTTTTATAGGCATTACTCTTCCTCTTGCTAGAGTGATACCTGTACAAATATATATTTAACTGATCTTTGCTTAGCATTAGTGTCATGTTTCGGTTTCCACAGGTGACTGGCAGGGACTGGGGATATATTTTTTCTTTTCCTCAATGTACAGTTTGGCTTCTGGGAGGTTTTTTTATCCATGTTACTCTGAATTGTCTTGGACTGGCTGTAGCTAGAGGTGAAATGTTGTGCTGGATGCATCCATGATCCTCATGCTTCAGTGCACTACGTCAGATTGGTAGCAGCTCTAGAAAAACAGAGAGCTGACTCGTCTATGGTATATATTAGTAAGAGTGATCCACCTCTTAGAGTTGTTGAGATGCTTCCATGAAATTCCTCACTATTGTGGGACTTCAGGTACCTTTCACTGCCACTGCTCTCTTCTCGTGATACTTTGCAGCTTTCTTGAATCTGACGTTAAATTGTCTGAAAGGGTTTCATGACTGGCAGCTCTTGGGACATGCGAATTAGGTGCTCTCTTCACCCATCCTCTTGGACATAAATCCATCAAGTGGCTGCTTATCACTGGGCACATGCCTTGTTAACCCATGCAGCCTTCGACAGCCCGTGTTTGTAAGCATCAAGAGGGAGCACAAGACAATTGTTTGCAAATTCAAGATAATATTATTGAAAGAATCCCAAGTCTTGGCATTTGTAAAATCTCGAGCATTTTCTTCATTAGGTGCTTTGGGATCCTTGCCAAACTATGAGGTGTTGTTAGTAAACTTTCCTCACCATTCTTCTCTGGGTATGAGCAAAGATAAACATGGATCAGCTAATGATTTCCAAGGAATGCATTTGTATTAATAACGAGATATATACACTCGGGCTGGGATCCTTCTCAGTCACTGTGATTGTTCCCCTCTACCCAAGGCGTTTTATAAAATATGGTAATTAACACAGCGCCTTCAGACAGTCTAAATTTATTGCGATTTATATGTTCAGGAGTGTTGGTAAAAGGCCAATGCTGGCATTTCTTTAACTAATAATTATTGTGTTTTATTGTTGTGGTTCTCTAACACATTAATGAGCAAGGACCCAGCTTTATTAGAATTCACTTGGCCCCACTGTTCCATGCATATTTATTATGCGAGAGAATAGGATTCTCTTCCTCTAGCCTCCACTAATTTAAAAGAAGATATCCTCAATGAAATGTATTCAAATATTTTGACATTTTGCTTCACCTCACTTACAGAGCAGAAATTGTTTCTGACAGTTATTATACAGTACGGGAATCCTGCTGTTTCACTCTGCTGAAGCGCAGGTTGAAAAGACACAGCGATTGCATTTTGTTCAAACAGTGATTCTCTGGCCTAGAAATAGCAACACTGTCAGCTGTGATTCACTGGAAGTTTAGATAATATCCACTCTGTACCTCTCCACCAAGAGCATGGAATATTTTTTCTACTTTTACTTCTTAAAACAGAAGAATACAAATCAAAGTGTGGAAAATTTAGCACCTCCAACTTTGGGATCTGACGTAGAGGAAGATTTTGATTTTGAAATGTAAGTGGAAATTGGAAGAAATGAGAGTGAGGGAAGTTGAGTGGGAATTTTTTCTTTTCTTCAGACACTTTCAGTCCTGCCTTTTACTGTTTTAAACAGACCTATTCACAAGACAAAATAGCAGAGGTAAAAAATAGGAATACCTGGGTATTTCCAAATATTTCAAATGACTGAAATAATTGTATATGACACCTGCCTGATTTTTATTTCGTATCATGCTTCCAGGCATGCTACACCTGTAGCAACACCTTTTTAGTACAATAACATCTATTATGTAAAGCGCAATGGCAAATTTCTCAGCTAATGCTCCCCAAAACTGCTTGTAACATGAAAACTTCAGCTTTTTTTCCCCCTTTTAGAATGCATTTTGGTGCTGTCTCAAATATATATAGATTGAAAAATAATTTTATCTGTAGGCCTATACAATCAACTCTCAGCGAAGTTAAGAAGGGCTGTGGTAGCATATTTAACACTTTAATTTAGCCCAAAGGCCCCTGCTTTTAGAGCAGATTTTAAGTTTCACAAGGGTTGTTTATTTGATGGCAAGTAGAAGAGCACCTGGAGAATCTAAAGCAGGAGGAGGAGGAGGGAAGAATACAGGGAAAAACCTGTGACGTGCTCTCCTGGATGCTTTGCTGCTCCCTTTACTGTTCATGTTATGCAGATCCTATATCAGAATTGAGGCTTCTCTTTTCAGAATAAGAAAGAGGAAGCCAAATTCACAGTGAAAAAGAAATCACAACAGTGGTATTTAATACAGCTCCTTAAGATTTCAGAAACTGAGTTTCTGTCAAAACCACAGAATATCGCAGAAGGAGGTAGGAGAGAGTGATAAAGGGCCTGTTCTTGTAAAAGGGGATTGTTCAGCTGTAATCTCTGTTAGTGCTCCTGTCGTATCATGGGAGAATCTGCCTATTACAACAATGAGAAAATAATGAATACAATATCTGGGAAAATCATGCTGCTCAAAGTGTTTCCTAAATTTTCCATGAAAAAAAAAAAGCCTCCCAGAGACCGACATTATTAACTAGAGTGGTTGCAGAACATGGTCTTTCTTGTCCTGGAGATGCAAGTCTGTACTGTCAAATGTAATCATCAGCATGGCATGCAAGCTCGGCTCCAACTCTGGTCTATTAAGGCAAGCAAACAGAAGCTTTAAATCAGATTTTGTTTTGTGTCACTTTTTCGGGGTGGGGGGTAGAGGAAATAGGATGCATAGGAAGGGTTCCCCAGAAGGCTTTGGAAAGGGTGACATGCTGCAACTGTTCTCTGTGGGTCGCTCAGGCATGAGTTATGTCACCCTTGCAGAATTGCATTGCAATGGGATCGCCTAGCCAGAGCAACTGCCCATCAATGAACCACCACGCTTTTAAGCACTGGGGTCACTGGCAGTCCACAGCATCTGTTCTTTTCTCGTCAGGGCCACATCCAGCCTTGCTCTGGGCACAGAAGGCACAGGTTCGCCAGCAGCTGCCTCCTCAGCCCACATTAAAGCCCTCTCCCAACAAAACAGGACCTTGCCTTGGACTCCCAGCCTAGTTTCTGGCCCCTGCTGCCCCTCCAGGACCAACCTCATGAATACATCCTCCTGCAGAAACAGTCATCACACTTGCAGAAATAGCAGAGCGTCAAAGCCTGGGATAAATGGGTTGATCTTAATTGCACACCCTGCTCTTGAGACCTCTGCCTCCACATCATTTTCTAGAGAATTATATTTTGTATGCAACAAAATCTCTCAGGAAATGGTTGCTGGCAGAACAAGGTGTCTTCTGGAAACGTGATTTGCTTAATTTCAGAGGCCGAGAAAACTTCTCTTGCCTTTGGTGGCCCTATTTATGTGAAATTTCAGCTGGTATTTGTGTAACTACATGTTCCAGCTTGTGCACCGGATGGCATTACTTAAATGGGTGAATAAGTCCTCACATTTCTTCTGCTTTTAAATACAATGGACTCATGGGAAGTTCCTGTTTGTTAATGGAATGAATCGTGGACCTTACCCAAGGGAAAAGAGATTTTAAAAATAAACAGTTAAAATGAACGCATGTTCTCCTCTCAGACAGTGTTTTCAACAATGAAAGAGCTGAAATTACCAAGCCTGCTTTCCACAATGCTCAAACATCATCGGACCATTTCAGATCCTCATGCAACATGAAGCCAGCTGTGCCAGTACTGTAATTACAGTAAAGGTTCATTATCAACTCTGACATGATTTTCCCACCTATACTCATCCCAATATTTTTCGTTCCACAAAACACAAAACAATACATTTTCCACTTTATTTATGTATTTATCTATTTAATTATTTAAAGTACAGGCTGACTTCTCTAAGACTCTCCATGAGGGTATTGTCAGGAACTGTGTCTCACAGGAGGTCTGAGAGACATGGGACTTCACAGTGCAGTAGGCACAAGTGGAGTAAATGCTCAGATGCCACTTTGAACACTGATATCCAGGATAAAATCCAGGACCCCAAAGTCAGTGAGGTGGGACTTCACTCTTTAATTACACGAATGGGATTAAGGCTCTCTAAATTGCCATTGGATATTAAGGTTAACAAAAAGGTATTTGAAAGAATAGTGCGAATATGAAAAAGTATAATTGTAATTGCAGTATCATGGAGTAATAGGTATGCTAGTCTGTGAACTGGTAGTCTTGGTTCTTGAATGTAGGATTTACTTGATCCTTATTGACAAAAATTTATTGCAATACGAAGAAAATCACTGGTGGTTGGAAACTGAGGACACTGTCCTACCTGTGTGCTGAGCTTTGGCTTGCAGTTCTCTCCAGGCTCTCTGCCAATGCCTGCCACATGTAACGATGCTCCCCTCTTTCCACCTCATGTTCTGTTCACCTTATTAACAGGCTTTCTGGGGGGAACTCATATAGAAGCTAGACAAGACTCATCTTTTAGGTGAACTTCCAATGCAACCTTTATTTTTGTTGCCAAGTCACAAGTGAAGAAAACCCTGATGAGAAGAAACTATCAATTAAGGTTGAGGGTTGTTTTACTCTGATATTTTTGACAGAATGAATGATCAGATGTGCAAATTAAAGTATACAGACAGTATCTCCAGAATATTGTTGGATCTAACTGGTTGGCTTTGTCAAATGATCCCTGACACTAAATGCAGTCTGTAAGTTTGACATATAAGGCACAGATATTCATGTAAATACTGTGCTTCATTTTTAAATCATGAATGAATTGAAAAGCTGATATTTAAACAGGACTCAAGGACACTCTTTAATAGGAATTTGACAGAAATAGGAAAAAAAAAAAAAGAAGAAGAAATGAATGGACTTTGGAAGAGGGGAGAAAAATCCCATCACTTGTTTCACTTCCAAAAGCCACCTCAGCTGCTTTCAATACTCAGAACCATCTCAGACATTCTCACATAGCCCCACTATCCCAGGGGCAGATTTGGTGCAGGAGAAACATGGAAGAGTCCAAAACTTGCCTGGTCATCGCTGGGCTGACGCTGTAGGGAAGATGAAGGATGCAGTCAAGATGCTCCTTGTCTCACCCTCAGGCACAACATAACATTTTATGGGTTTAAGCTGGTCCCTTTGGGCTCCCCATGCACTCCATGGAAAGTGAGAAACCCCAGAGACCAACCACATTACCTGTGTATGTATCTTAGAATAAAGTAAGCTTCAGAAGTCTGTATTAGGAGAGATAAATCCTACCTGTCAGTATGCTTGAGATCATCAATTGCAGGAGGCAGGGCAGGTAAAGACAGAGCCCTCCATCAGCCTCCTATTCCCCCAAAATAACTTACTTCTGCCATAAAACTACCCACCACTTAGAATAAAAGCCATTAGTCAATGTGCATACACTAAATAACAAATGTTAACACGTACATTGCATCATACTGCTTCACAGAACCAGCCATCACCCCATCCCCAGTGTAGGTGCCTTACTACCAGTGTGGACCAGCCAGCAAGTTGTCTGAGCAAGACAGCAAAAGACAGCAAGCTGTTTAAGTAAGCAAGAAGGGGCAGTGGATTCATGGATACAGGCAAGGAGGCACTGACACAGTGCTGGCCAGCATGGCCAGCCACGGGCTCAGCCTCAGCAGCACTTTCACCCCTGTCCAGATCTGTGTAGGGAACCCGTTGGCTTGGAGAGAAGGTAATGCTTAATTTTGCAGTGTCTACAGAGATCCTGCCAGGAGTGGAAGCAGCTCAAGAAAACTGTGAAGACCCCCGTTAGAAACACAGCAACTAAGCAATGAAGGCTGCTAGTCTAGGCAGACATGGGAACCGAGCTTACAGGAGGGACTGGTACATACACCTAATGCATGGGAGGGAGAAGTTAAGAAAAACCTTCAATACCAAGCTGAGTAGGTTGTTTGATGTAATAGAGAAGATTAAACCAGTGGAGTTATGCAAAGAGGAGTCATATGGTCAGTGACAGGCCAGTGAAATAATTTCTAGCAGGAAAATGGTTCCTAAATAGCATTTGCCAAGAGGTGTGCACTGAGGTGAAAAGAGCTGTAGTTGTGTAGCGGAGTCAGAAGTACCTGTAACTGAAATATTGTGAAAGGCTTGGCTGTGAGGGCCGAGAGAAAGGTACAGTACCTCTGCACAGTGTCTAGCATCATGCAGTTATGTGGTTTGTCAGCCCTATGTACTGTCTGGACTCAGCCGCCATAGAGGGTATGGGGCACTCTTGCTTTTCACAGTGCCTGAAAATGTCCATCTCTGGTCCTTCGTGCTCTCTGGACTCTGTCGTCCTACCCTCTCACTAAGCTTAGGACTGACACAAGCAGCAAGCTAAACTGCTTGCAGCTGGGGTTTAAAGAGCACTAGCCACACACAATAGGTCTCCATAGGTCAAGAAAACAAGCAGTGATGGAATTAAGATTTGTTCAATACCAGCACAATGGCAGTATTATAGCAAAGATTGATTATGCAAAATAAAAATTCAACTGTAATAAATACAAGCTAATAGATTTCAGAGTGAAAGTGTACGAAAGCATATGAATTAAAAAAAAAAAAAAAAAAGGATTGCATTAAGAATTACACTTTTTGAAGCCCAAGTAAACAGAACACACAGTGAGCCCCAGCAGCTGGTGCCGTCTGTGCTCCACAGCATTAACACTGCCACAGAGGCAGCCTGTGCTGGGACCTGTCACAAATCACAAGCAGCAAACACCAGGACTGCTTTGCTCACCTGAGGCATTGCTAACAAGACAAAATGTGTGTAGTGACAGAGCTGAGGTCCCAGGTGTATGAGCCACCCCGTTCCCTATCCCATGGGGGCAGAAGAGATGCTGCGAGATTTGAGAGTGTCTCAGCACAGCAAGCACACCCACTCACTGGACTCAGACTCACAGTATCATGTAGAAGAGCTTAGGAAAGCGCATATGGAGTAACACAGGCTGTGATCACAAGTCATAATATTTGTACCTCCTGTTTTGTTGTTTTAAAAATTATCTTCCTTTCTAATATCCACTGAAACAAGATTTCTAGCCAGTTTCTCCCCACCATCTCTTTCCGCAGCTGACCTTTATAGATAGGAACACTAGTGGGCTATGTAATTCCTCCTTAAATCTCGAGCAAGTTCTGTCGCAGATATTTCAGCACCAATTTCACCACAAGTGACAGTCCTAACCATCTCACTGTTCTGGGCTTGTGGCTGTTTGGGTACAACCTTTTCCATTCATATTAATTGGCACTGGGTTTATTTAAACTCATTACGATAGGTCTCAGAGATTATTCCTATTTTGTAAACCATTGGGTAGTAAAAGCAACTGAATGTATCAGAGAATTCTACTACCTAATTACAAAATCGGAAGATTTTCTCATTTAAGCAGAATAAAACCCAATACAGTTCAGTTTGATTATACTCTCTCTTACTCACTTTGTAAGTTAGAACTATGGCCTTTTCTGATTTTAATTGCTCAGAGGGGAATTAAATCCCTCCCAATATCTTTACCAGCTGTTTCCCTAAGAGATCTATCTGGGTGTTTATATGGCCTCAATCATCACATTCTGCTAATCCCAAAGACTATATTCATAGATTTCTGTTTGCAAAATCCCTATGGGACAGGGAAGTACTGTTATCTCCACTGTACAAGTAAGGAACTGACGCACAGAGAGATGAAGGGCTCCCAGCTGGAAAAGAAGGGCCAGGTCACGTTGGGGTTTGGGCAGTGAAATTCTTGGCACCCCAGTGGTCTTTCCAACCACAAAAGTCTGCAATGCAGATGCTCTGGCCATGTGCAAGGGAGGACTAAAACCTAGTTGCACAAAAGCAGGGACCTTGCTCAAGGTACCTGAGGGCTGAAGAAGGTGTCCTTGGTGTCCTGAGAAGAAGAGAAGGTGTCCTGAGCAAAAATGATCAGCACTTGCGAAGGGTGAATCATTTTGCCTTACCTAGAAAACCAGGTGGGATGGATCTTTTTGTGAGACAGAGATGCCTTGCACAGACCAGAAGCCATTGCTTAGATGGGCCACGGCAAAGTGAGGGGAACTTCACCCGGGGTTAATATACCCATTTACAGATTTGGCTCTGATTACTCAGGGTCATATATGAAACCTGGAAAGTTGGCAAGGCAACAAATTCATATCTCCTAATCGATGTGCAGTCTCCTAATGGCAGAGCAGTCTATGTTTTCAATTTCCAGGCTCCAGATTAGCATAAAGTCAGAGCATCAGTTGCAGCTCTTCTTAATGGAATAGCACTTAGAGCAAAATTGATGCCTCTTTAGGAGCAAGTCAGTCCTGAAACAACACGTTTCTGCCAGATCTTGGGCACATTCTTGGAAAGCAGTGTGCTCACTGGGTATCATAACCAGGGACCCATTGAAGCCATTCCGACAAATGCTGGTTCATTCACTATTCCTTCTCAGAAATACTCCAGAGTGGTGTTTTCCCTGTGTAAGGGGTTCAGGATTTGGCCCAAAAGTAATAAAGAAGAAAACCGGATTCCCTATATACGTCACTTTCAAATGCTACAAAGTATTTTTCACAGATTACTAAAACAGGCCTTGCAAGTTTACTGAAATTTACTGTTGTCCCTTTAGCTAATGGGGAAATGGCAGCACAGGAGGTGAGATTTCTGCCTGGGTTGTGGAAGAGAACTCAGCAACAGTCTTTGGGTTGGACTCCAGACCTCTGCAGAATGGTAACTATTTGAATAAAAGCACAGTGTTAAGACTGCAGTCAACGAGCAAATTAAAATCTGGGATATACAAAGCAGCTCGCTGAGCTTTTTCACTGAAGGTTCAAATATTTTTTGGTTTTGCCTACATTAGTCGTCAGTGCAGACCATGGTGAAAACCTACAGACAGTAGAGCGGAACAGGTAGTCCAGAGAACTTGCCATTAATCCCACGCACATTTATTCAATTCAGACTATCCCTACTCTGGCCCCATGGGCTGAATGCCTATTTGTGACCAGAGCATACTCCCAATGCAGATACATTCTTAATGCTCATTTAAATCATGATTGTACACTGGTGTGGCCATTTGTTCTCAATTTGCCTGAAGGAAGAAACTATTTCTAGACTGGAGGAGTCTCTTGGTTCGTAATTCTACCATGGTTGCTTTGTCTTAAGAGTTTGGGACTGTGCCCTCCTACTGATTAGTGAGCCCAGAAGTCTTTCAGCACTACATTCCTCAGACATTTAAAACATCTTATTTTCAATCTTGTAGAGTATTAATTCTATCTGGCACACAGCCCTGCATCGATTTTAACTTTGATCTTGAGGAACCATTCAATGCAGAGATTGGTATTTAAATCTAGTGCACTTATTAGTTCACTCTTGTTCATCCTCCAAATGTAATATGCCATCGTTTTTCATACCAAATTTTGGGATGCCAGTGGTGTTGGATATGGACTGATGTATACTATGATCCACAGATAAGAGAAAACACAATAACCTTGATTTGAACACAGGCACCTTAGGTGACAGACCAATGCTAAAGGGCAGTCAGATCTCACGTTGTCATTTCAAAGTGTGTATTCAGTGTAACTTTTTAGAAAACAAGATGAAATGTAATTCTTTAGCTTCAAAGGAGTCTTTTTGAAAGTTGTGATATTTCGACAAAAGATGACAACGTGCCACCACAGAATAACTTGTGAATGCAAATACTGCTCACCTCATTGTTCCTGGTTTTCTTCAGAAGCCGTACATCTTACTTTTCTAAAAAATGTAGGCTGGAGAACTAATAGAATTTAAAAGAACTTCCTTTCAATGTGAAGAGTTGTAAGAGTGTTAGTTCTTCAAGTCTTTAAGGAAATCCAATTATAAATCTCTTTATATTCATGCACCTTACCAAAAGAGGAACTTTTTTCTCCGTTGGTGTCATTTTCTCAGCGGGGACTCCACCGTGACATTGGTGCTGAGTTTCAGTGCCTTTCTCATTAGGAGACAACTGCCATCAATTCCCAAGAGGCTGGGGCAGGACCCAGCCACCCTGCTTTTGCCAGCAGCACATTATAAAACGGCCTTAATGTTCACAAATGGCACATAAAGATTCTCCTGGGCCACTGGCTTCAAATTTTCAAATGTGTACTCTGCTGAGAAATGCAAAATCTAAATGTAATCATTCCCATATTGTACTGTGAACCCCTGAGCAAAAGGCTTTAAATTTGCCTCCGTTTACAGCGGTACATAATCACAGATTATTATCATTAATAATAATATTTCCTAAATATTTCCTAAACAAGTGTCTGTTTGCTAGTCTTTTAATCAAATAATATAATCACACTGATAATTTCTGATGTAATGCATGCCATTTTACAAGTAACAATGAATTTGGGGAAATTTGAAGTTACAAAAGATCAAGGCATTAATAGAAGGAGCATTAATTCAACCTACTGTATGTCAGTCTTATGAAACACTCTTTTAAGACTGACAAGTAATCACAACACTTCCAAATTAATAACCTCCTATCTCCTTCACCAATCACATTTTCTTTAACATTTCTGCTAACAATCCCTTACTAATAGGCCCTGGTGCTGTGATGTTAAATTCCACTTTTCCTTATTAATAAGAGTTTAGACATTTATGGTTCCAGAAGACATGACAGAGGTATACCAAGCCCCAGATAACCTCCATACCATTGAGTTGTCATGCCGGGGCAAAGGCTCCTCCTGACCCTGGGGGGAACTGAGCTGGGGGATGTACAGACAAACATCACAAATGGCAGGCTCCTGTACCACCGATTTGGCACAAGAAGGATGAGCCTGTGTCAGCCTCTCCATTCAGACATGGAGGATAGTTTCATCATGAGCATCCCCCCCTGTGCTCACTCGCAGGGTTCTGGCTCTCACCACAGCACTTGGCCACGTTGAGACTGCTCCACAGTAGGTGCACTTGATGAACACGCTTGGTGTTCTTCAGCACTGTGGGCATTCACTCCATGGCACCAGACCTGATAAAGACCTCCAAACATGCACAGAGTGAATGGAAGGGTTTGGCAGCAGCTGAGTCACTTCACATACCTGCTCCTACTGAGCCCTGCTGCCTGCTGGTACAGACACAGCCAAGGAGGAGGGTGAGCTGGGATTAAGTCTGTGGCTGCTGCCATCAGCCATCAGATCCACAAGCCTTAAATTCTCTTTAAACCTCAGAAACATGCAAAATGTTTCCTATTTGACTGTTTCATGAAAAGTGTCTGGACACCCCAGAGCTGGTCCATCAGATGACTTTCGTGGTCTTCGTAGATCCACCAAGTCAGTATTCTGCTTCAATGCACTTAAAAGAGGAATGCCCATCATGCTGTTCACTTTAGCCACAGATACCATGCTATTATTGTTAGAGATTTACTTTTAAATAATTACGGACTTTTTCCGAGAGTTCTCTAAAGTCTACTGTCAACAGCACTAAAGTTTAAGGCTTTTCTATCAATATACCAGAGGGCCACTGCATGTTTCTGAGACGGAAGGGAGAACATTACATTTAGAGGATGGGAAAATTGTCCACTCTTCTGGGTCAGGTGGAGCCATAGATGGTTTTGCTCCGCTCCCACAGCGGCAGAAGCGGTGCTGGACGAGAGCAAGAAGAAAACCCCACAGGCAGCGTCTCTGCTGCCTCCAGAGCCAGACTCCCCAGCTCCCACTGGAAAATGAGCACTTTTTAACCACATTTTGCATGTTGCATTTCCAAAGCGCCAGACAAACAATAGCTAATTATAATCCATACGAAAGGATTATATGTTTGGCAGCTTGTGCTAACGCCTTTTATGTAATTGCTTAGGGGTTTTAGAAGTCTTATCCTTTATTGCTAAATCGCCTTGTAAAAATCGCTGCACTTGGACAGTGGAAATTTGTAGGAAGGACCAAGCCCCGTTTATCACTTTCCTGTGGATACAGTTTTAATACAATTGCCAAAATACTCAGTCAGGTATCAGTGACCACTCTGTTGGAAATAGCCATCTTGGCCTCTGTAGCTCATGGAAAATAGGACCCCTGTTCAGGGAACCTCCGCACACCCAACTTTTTGCTGCGGACACCTGGCAAATGCACAGGGCTGGGCTCTCGCTGCTGGGAGTTGATCATGGCCACTGATGGCAGCTTTGGATCTGGCCCGTAGCTCATAGGCTCGCATAGAAAAGCACTGTTCTTGAAAACAAAATCCTGCAGTGTTTAGGAAAAGAAGCACAGAGGTACCCACTAAAGACCTGCTGTTATCATGTAAATCTCATAGTTACATATACAGTAATTAGGATGAGAAGACAGAATACAGAGCAAATATCTTCGAACAGGAACATGACACTTTCAAGGAATTAGCAAAGTAGTATACTGTAACATTTCCAATAATTCTCAAAAACATGAGAGACCTAAATTGTGTTGGCAATGAGTGCTATCTTCAGGGGCAACCCTTTTGGCCTCTATGATAAGTAAGAAGCATTTGCAGTTGCAGCTCTGTAGTCCTGGGAAACCCTGTAAATTTGACACAACCGTACTGAGAGCTACAGTGGGACCCGGAGCTGTAGGAGCGGGCAGGAGCAGACCCCATTAGCAGACATTTCTCAGCCAGCCCCTGAATCAGCCTTGGTTTTTACAGTCAACCTGTGGCCACACCAGAACAAGCCACCTCCAGTGCCCTCTTGTCACCAGCAAACCCAGTCACACAGGAAACACCAGTTCCTGCATGGCACCGACTTAACAGGTACATAAAAACAGGAGAATAGAGTCAGAGAAAGTAATGTAAACATCCACATTACTTTGGGAGCCAGCTGAAGTGTAGCCAATGAGTTTCGTGGACATTTTCACTTCTGAAGAGGAGCTGCTTTACTGAAGCAGTTATGGGGATGGATACATTTTTTGCAAACAGAGATGTTTTGAATAATCACTAAAAGTTAAATACATTGATTTTGATTCTTTTAACTATTATGTGTGGCTTTTGGTACCACGAAGATATCCTGCAGGGGAGAGGTCCCAGGGACATGTGTCCTCCCTGAGCCTGGAATTATTTCAGTGGCTTACTTCCCATTGTCTTACAATCGCATAATGGGGAAAAAAAAAATCTTAACAGCTGAATATTTAGCACTGCAGATACACAGTACCCATGTTCCTTCTTTGTTTAACGTTTGGTACAGCTTCAAATGACGTGCTTCTCCCTGTGAATGTTGTGGCCAAATTTGGTTCACTGGTACAAGCCTAGAGTATTCTCACTACCTGGGAGCAGAGCCCTGTCTTCAGCAAGTAGTAGTTTTGCTGTGCTATTTTATCTGGTGGATTTTGTGAAGTAATCTTAACAGGTCAATGCTACGGTTAACAAGTTACAGGAAAACATGTCAACACCTAGCCGTAGGCTTGCCACTTTGTTGGGAATATGGCTAACTATTAACAAAATGGTAAAGGAAACAGTAAACCCAAAAGGTCTTGGTACTTCTGTTTGAAAACTATTCAGGTCCTGCATCTCCTTCCAAGTGTGTTTCTCACAAGCAGTAACACTAATGATGAGAAAATTGTGACTGCTACCAGTTACCAGTCAATTTTAATTTAACAGGAAAAAATCTGAGCCAATAGCAGGTTGGCCATGGCTTGTGAGCACCCATGGGTTGCAAGGAGGAGTCCAAGTATGTTTTAGCATTAACTGGCTGCCCTTGCTCACTCACCAGTTCCCAGCGAAGGATGGTCAATCAGCTCTTAACTGCTGGAAACACTCAGAACAGCCTGTGCATTTGTGTTTTTCCCTTTGAAAGCTGGGAATGAAGCTCCAAGTGCACGAACTGCCCTCCGAGCACTGTGGCAGCCTGCGACTGCTCTGACTGTGCTCTGCAGCTCAGCATCCTCTAACTCGTGAGCTGAAATGTCGCCAGTTCCCGATGTCCCCTACCAGAGCTGTCAAGTCATCCCATCCTCTGCATCACGGAACAGCTGGAAGTGCTGCTCATTTCCAGGGAAAGCAGAGAGCAGGGATGGAGACCCTCATCTGAATGCAGCAGGATCTCCAGATAGCGAGAGCGCTGTGTGTTGCTCGCAGGCTGTGCCTGTGAAAACATCTGTATCTTGAGGAGAAAAAGGAAGGGATCCAGCTCCACTCTAATTCCCAGGTTGTAGTGAGGGCAGCACAAGATGGGAGGCTGAAGTCAGCAGGAGTTCAACCTCTCTGCTGCCTCCTAGGCCAAAAGTGGAGTTTACCCCATGCAAGGCAGGAGACTCCTTGTGTGCATGAGATGGCAGAGGAACAGAGTAACAGCTGCTGCCCCAGCTGCCTGATGGCATCTTGCCCCCATGCCAGGCATCTTTCCCTTCTGTGTCGAGAATTAAACTACCTCATTCCACCTGCATCCTGGTGCTAGGAACAACTCAGTGGTAGCCATCACCAACCTCTGCCCTACACCATATTAACGAAGGTATAGAAACACAACTAAGGCTGGAAACCTTTAAAACTAACACTAGGTTGCAACTGTACAGAGACAAGTTCCAGTTATAAATTGAATTGTGTTCCCCCACCAGCCATGCTAATGCAAGCAGGGCAGCTCATCTCCCGGACATTAGTTTTTCTTTTTCCTACACTTTCTGGCAAGACCTTCACTGACGCCATGTGGGAGCCAGCCAGGCTCAAGGTCTCCTAGTCATGTGCTTTACACTCTCTTATAAAACAGTTGAGCTGGTTTTTTATGGCCCTATGCCATTTTCCATACGTTTAAAGACAATTTCCATTTGGCAGCCAAGGTAACCTTAATTTTGGTTATTGGCATTCATTGCATGTGTTCATCAGCTATGAGAATGTCAGGTTAATGCAAGCACTGCTGTGGATTAGAGTTTTCCCTGATATATCAACTTGTAAAATTACCCAAGGAAACACAGAGTTCAGTAACATCAAGTTTCAATTCTGTCCCAACTGTCATTTGTGAGCAGTCTTTAAAAAAAAAATAATAATCAAAAAGAGCTTTAATTGTGCAGCATCCAAGCACTCTTAATACCCGTCAATAAGGTTTTCTTTACCTTGGATTATTTTGAAAGACTTAGGATTCTCTATAATTGATGATTAAAACAGTGATACTTAGTACATCTTCAATGAAATCATGGGAAGTGTTTACTCAGATTTTCTCTAGAAGTGCCCCTTTTAAAGTATACAAGCCACTGGGACATCCACTGTTAGGAAGTTCAACAATCAGACACGAGCATGGGCTACAGGAGGCTCCATGGCTGGTTCAGATCTTCAGCAAATCATAGAATCGTAGAATCATTTTGGTTGGAAGAAACCCTCAGGATCATCGAGTCCAACCATAAACTAACTCTAGCACTAAACCATGTCCCTAAGAAGCTCGTCTAAACACCTTTTTAATGTCTCCAGGGATGGTGACTCCAGCACTTCCCTGGGCAGCCTGTTCCAGTGCCCGACAACCCTTTCTGTGAAGAAATTTTTCCGAATATCCAATCTAAACCTCCCCTGGTGCAACTTGAGGCCATGTCCTCTTGTCACTTGCTACTTGGGAGAAGAGACCAACACCCTCCATGCTACAACCTCCTTTCAGGTAGCTGTAGACAGCAATAAGGTCTCCCCTCAGCCTCCTTTTCTCCAGGCTAAACAGCCCCAGTTCCCTCAACCACTCCTTGTAAGACTTGTGCTCCAGGCCCCTCACCAGTTTTGTCACCGTCCTCTGCACTCTCTCTAGTATCAATGTCCTTCTTATGATGAGGGGCCCAAAACTGAACACAGGATTAAAGGTGAGGCCTCACCAGCGCCAAGTACAGTGGCACAATCACTTTTCTAGTCCTGCTGGCCACACTATTCCTGATGCACGCTAGGATGCTGTTGGCCTTTTTGGCCACCTGAGCACACTGCTGGCTCATATTCAGCCGGATGTCAATCAACACTCTCAGATCCCTTTCTTCCAGGCAGCTTTCCAGACACTCTTCCCCGAACCTGTAGCGCCGCCTGGGGTTGTTGTGACCCAAGTGCAGGACCCAGCACTTGGCCTTGTTAAACCTCATACAATTGCCCTCAGCCCAACTTTCCAGCTGGTCCAGATCCCTCTGTATAACCTTCCTACCCTTTAGCAGATCAACACTACCACAGAACTTGGTGTCATCTGCAAACTTACTACATGTGCACTCAATCCCCTCATCCAGATCATTGATAAAGAGATTAAACAGAACTGGCCCCAATACTGAGCCCTGGGGAACACCACTCATGACCAGCCGCCAACTGGATTTGGCTCTGTTCACCACAGCTATTTGGACCCGGCCCTCCAGCCAGTTCTTTATCCATCACAGAGTACACCCATCCAGGTCATGAGCTGCCAGCTTCTCCAGGAGAATGCTGCGGGATATGATGTCAAAGGCTTTACTGCAGTCTAAAGACACAACATCCACAGACTTTCCCTCATCTGCTACGTGGGTCACCTTGTCATAGAAGGAGATCTGCTTGGTCAAACAGGACCTGCCTTTCATAAACCCATGTTGACTGGGCCTGATCACATGAAATCATCCTGAAGTGCCCAGTTCCCTGAATGAAGCATCTCACTGCTGGGGTGTAACCACCGGAGCGGAGCCCCTTTCCATTCTGACATCTGCAAAATAGACATCTCAGCTCTCTAACTCGGTGCCTGAATCCAAGGGCAGGACCGAAGAGGGAATTCAGAGTGAGGTCTGACCTACACTGTTATGAGCATCGCTTCCCCTTTGCTTGCTTAGAGCCCACTGTGAGTGCCTTTTTTGTCCAGTTTAGTCCATGTCTGCTTAATGTAAACACTAAAAAGTCCTTATTACGCGAAGACTAATTCTGATAGAAAAGTGCAACTGTACTGGTCTAATTATACTGGCAGTACTGGGAAAAACTCCTATGTAAATAAGCCCACCAAGAAAATCAAAATAAAAACTACCTCTAACCAAAAATTCTGTTTTCATTGGCAAAATTAAGTCAAATGTTACAAGTTGCTGGCTTTTGATAGTTAATATCATACCACTGTAAGGGTCATCTTTCTACTTATTTCACAGAGTTATCATCCTAAAAGGGCATTTCATGCTTTTGCCTTTCTAATTTCTTCCTTTCATATGATCCTCCTCAGCATTTGTTCATGTTTTCAGTTACTTCTCTTTGCCTATTAGCTTTGTGTTAGTACTAGCAGCAGCAGTTCTGCATGGTGGATGATAAAGCTCTTGGTTCAATGCACAGTGCTTTCATCCATCTGTAACATCGATGGCACAAAAAGCACTTTGGAAAAGGCTGGGGAAAGATATTAGTTATGGAAAAATACACTGCATATCTGCAAACTCCTTTGTGTTTGTACAACAGTCATGGACAAGCTGTGGTTAAGTCAATAAATGGGAAAGAAGAACAAGTGATGTAAAGGATTTAAGAAGAAATTGCCTGGATGCTTTTTCTGTCTTGTTATCATGCAAGAAAAGAGTATGAGGATGAAGTACCAGCAGAGAAACAGAAAACAGAAAAAATATATGTGGAAAAAGGCGAAAGGTCCCCATTCTAATGGTCAGGATTAACTTTTCCCTATAACCAGAACAACATTGCCAAGCATGTTGCCAATCCTATTTCAACAAAAATAGAGGATTTCCCCAAAAAAAATCCTGTAAAACACCTCATATGGAAACAGAAAATCAAAAGAGCTTTCTGGAATGCTTTCTGAAAAGAGCCATCAGATTAATTCTTAAATCATAGCTCTTCATTGAGACTCTTCCCTGAGAGAAAAAGGAAGCTGCGACCAAAAAGCTCTACAAAAGACAAACCTCTGGTGAATGGCTGAGCTTTTAATAACTAAGGAGAACAAGGAACAGAGACTCAGAATTAAACCATGAGCAAAATTTTGATGTCTATAGCATGAAACCAAGAATGGGTTTAAAAGACAGCAGTCACGAGGCCAGCACAGAAGAACACAAAAGATTTTAAAATATGAAGTTGAATTGAGTTGAATCAGGTCTAAATTTATCAGACAGGCTCAGTATCCACTATAAACTGGTAATAAAGGGGGAAAGATTAAGCACACTATTCTTTCTAGGACAAAACCATGAATTCTAAAGGAAAGAAAGCAAAGTACAAAAAATAATTTTCAAAAAAGAAGTTGCAGCTCAAGCAGACTTGCACTATATTCCTAGAGCCATGGTCAGGCTGGAACTTTTCCCACAGTCCTGAAACAAACAGTCCCCCTCCATCTTCTCACCCTGGATCTTAGTGTTTATGTTGTTAAATCAAGGACTTTGAGATGCAACTGGAAAAGCAAAGGTCTCTATTTTCATTCCTTCTGAGTGATTTTACTTCTTCTGAGGGAGTTCAGTGACTGCAAGACCTGGTCTGCTGTTCCCTGGCATGAGTCTCACCATCAGATGGCCCCATTGTTGGCACGAAGCGCTGGGATCTCCGAAGCCTTTGGTGTTCAACAGCACCTGGGTGACATACAAGTCCTCCCAGCAAGGGAGGGTTGGGCATGCCCAGGAGCTGGGTTCACACAGCTTGAGCCAATGTTTTTCTTTATTCTTCATTGCAAGTACAGTCAGGAAAATATTGCACAAAAATTCAGTTTTAACCTTGGTTTTGAAAGTGAATGTACAGGTGACAGGCCTGCCACTTCATTCACTGAGCTATGCTGAGCTAAAGGCTCACAGAAAATAAATTCCAGTCTCACCCACCAAAACACTCTAATTTTAGGCAGAAACACATTGTTTCTAACATTTGCATTTGACAAATATTTGCAGCAATAGCCTTATTGCCTGAGAAGTTCTGTCGGCGGATGGAAGCAATGCCACATGAGTATCGTGGCCAACCGTAAGCAAGCGAGCACTGATCGAGCCATAGAATAAATGAAAAGAAATAGAGCACAAATGAAAATTTGGTGAAACACATCATCTAGTCCTGATCAATGGAACTGGAAGAAATCGCAGCAACAGCCTGCAGAGCCAACTGCTCCCCCTGACATGTCAGGGGAATGAACATTTTGTAAAAGTGCTCTGTGTCATGTTGTCAAGGCATGAAGAGCAGCTCCTTACCAGCCATACCTGTGCTTCATGGCTTTATTACAGGCCAGATCAGTCTGTGGACATCCCACGAAGAGAAACAGAAAAGAGTGTTATGAATTATTCAGCCTTTATTTTTATAAGGGCTTTTTCCCATTTTCCGCCTCAAAATTAGGACATGATTTCAGTCTCCCTCATATATTATGTTAGTGACACAACTGATGAGTTTGGCTTCCTCGACAATTTATTGAATTACACCTTCTTATCACGTATTTGGGACTCAGACAGAAAAAGCAAGGGGTGCTTGTCTACAAATATTTGAATTTACTAAGGATTACAAGGCACAAATTAAAATGGACATGGGTGATTTTTAGCCAAAAAACAAAAAAAAAAAAGAAAAAACCCACCAAAACAAAAACACAAACAAACAAAAAACATGCTTCACATGAAATATTGTGAGTTGAATGGTTCAGGCAGTGTAAGATTTACTACTACAAGGAAGGGCAGCACCTGCCTCCCAGCAGTCTCTCTCCCTTCACAAAACAGCAGAAGAAGTCCCCAGGTAACAGGTACTCAGGGGAGCAGAGGCACCAAGTACATCCTTGGTGCCCCCATCACCTCTTTCTGTAGGTCTGACCTTTCACACAGGATAAAATCCTGCCAGAAATGTACTTTGGGTCAAATACTTCTCCCAGACTCCCATGGCAACAGCACAATAATATTTCAGACCTATTGGAAAATATTTTCTGTTCGTTTCTCTACAGTGTCTTCCAGCATCCCATGCTGCTGTACAGGTGCGATTTTGAGAGACAACCTGTGTATGTAGTGATTTTCTTGATCCTTTCTTTCCTATCGGCTTTTATATTTGACAAACACCCTTCCTTTATGTGAGCGCATTCACCTTTCCTTCTTGTATTCGCACTCACTGCATCGAAGCAATGGGATCTCTAAATCCAGGCTCAGTGTCCTCACCAGAAGCCTGTGCAGATGCTTTCTGCCCTAGGGACCGCAGCCAGAGAAGTAATAAGAGTAGATCCCTGAACATCAGGCAGTGAAGTACAGACTGTGGCGTGTCCCTCAAAGATGTGATGCTGCCTCACATAAAAGTGCATGGAATGAAGAATGGGCAGTAAGAAAACAGTCAGGTATCCTCTAAAGAAAGGGCTCGAACCTGCCTTTGTCTTCTTTTTCTCCTTTTTCTTCTTTTTATTTTGTAATGTGGTTTTGGTTGGTTGGATTTTGTTTGTTTGTTTAATGAGGGAGAATCATAGCCCACTAAGCTTTGTGTTTGTTGAAGCGGAGATAGGATAGTGGGGATGAAGGGGAGAAGTGAGGGTGTGTAGGCTGTGGGGTGGGAACGGGTCATTCCCTGCTGGGGAGCCAGGGAAGCAGCAGCTGTGCTCCCCAGGCAGAGACCCTCATGCCTTTGACAGTGCCTGCAATTAGACAGGGAATGTCTCCATTTTAAATGTGTCACTCTGGCTCAGTTGCTTTATCTTGCAAGGTTTCTCAAGTTTTTATTTTCTTTCATTTTAGAGCATTTTGAAACCTTGTAATAAAGGCAAAAGGAAAATATAACAAATCTGCAGTGTCACCCATGCACAAGAGGTGTGATTATCCCTCTGCCTGGGGGACACAACACCAGATCCCCATTCCCAGTCAGCAAGGTCCAGGCGCACTGAGGAGAACTGAATGGCACAAGCAAAGGGTTAAAAATGAGCCATTGTTTACCAACTTTTCTTGAATCTCAAGGATTTTCCTGGTGGCTGAGGCACAGGCGGAACAAAATTCCTTGCTTTAGGGGCAGCCTCAAGAGGTGAAGCACAAGCAGAACGTGACGAGCCCACCCAGGGACACCTCTCCTGCCTCCTCCACCGCTCCCCTCAGAAGGAGCAAACCGCTGTTTCCCTGACCCTCGCCTCGCCTGCCTGCGGGAGGGAGCAGTGCTTGCACTGCCCTTTCCCACCTACCCCTCAGGAAGACGGCTGGGAGCGCTGACGTGATATATGTCACCCCCAGAAAGGTCCTTGCAAAACCCCACCGGGGGCAAAGCATCGCGTTGTGTCTGAGAGCAAAGGAGAGGAAAATATTTGTATCGAGCTCTCCACTTCAGTTTGCAGAGGGCTGTCGGCAGCACCATCTTGCGCTGCTCCGCATCACCATCCTTTCCTGACTGACAGCAGCACGCTCACCAACGAATGAGACACAAAATGAAGGCCCAAGATTCTAGTCCACATTACAAAGCAGAGCACACTCAAAACAGGGAGAGCATCCCTTGGAAGACAGCTACCACCCGGCCTGTATTCTGTTCAAGTGATGCTGGCAAAGAAATCTGCGTGCGGTTGCTTTAGCTGCTGTTAGCCTCCTGCGCAACAGATAACAAAGAGATTAGGGAGGTGTTGGAGGGGTGCATTGTGCTCACCCCATCTAGTCTGTGCCTTTGAGAGCACGCTGGGTGAAATTGCTGTGCCCCGGGTGGATGCAAGACCTGCACGCAACTGTTTCCCTGGAGGCTTGGTTAGAAACAGGAATGGACACTCAGGTGTTGGGCTACCCTCAGCCCAGGGGTAGGTCTCATCCAAAACGCTGTCAAAATAAGAGCCACAAACACAGGGTTTATAGCCTCACTGTAGCTTCATGAGTACATTCGTGTTACAGAGCTGCGCTCTTTTCATGCTGCTTTATCTCTGAATGAAGGGGGTCCTGACCTAGCAGGATCCACTTCTGTCCCCCTTCTCTCACCAGGGCAGTGAAAACAGCCCGAGCAAGCCTGGATGGGGAGTCCGTCAGTGAGCTGAACCCTGCTACATCACCCCACAGATGGGTAGGGTCGTGGGAGGACCAGTGCTGGCACCCACTCATGTCGAGCAGTTCCTGTGCTGCTGATGGAGATACCTCGGCTCTCTCCGAGGATGGTTTCCCACAGTAGCAATTCCTCCTGCCCAAGACAAGCTGTGTCCGCGAGTAATGGTCTGTGGATGCAGCAAGAAAAACCCACTCAGCCAGGCAGGGCTGTGGCTCTATTGCACTGCTCAGCAGCAATGACAGTGACAAAATCTGGTACTAAATTACTTGCATCGAACACCAAATCCATAGCAGTACCAAAGCCAGGCAGAAAATATAACTGCGGCATCTCCCCTCTTTATTTTTATCACTGAGACCTGAATCCTGGAAAGAGTGTCTACTGCAGGACCTGAGTGGGTTTGTCTTTGGTATGAGCCCCGGTTCATTAGGAGATGATGTTTACACATCCATTGTTTCTTAGTAACTTCTGATCCCACTGGCCAAAGAAGACTTCGCAAAGATACGGTATTCCTACAAGCTTTGTGAAAACTAGTAGCTGGGTAAAGATGAGTGGCACAAATTGCTGCCACGCACAGTGTGGGCTCAGCAGTCAAACACTGCATGGCCGGTCGAGGTGTAGATACCTGCTGCTGGCCAGGGGCACCATGGCTGTCCCCAAACCACAGCCGCCCATGGTTGACCCAGCATCAAGGGGCTCGGGGCAGAGCCAGGGGCTGCGGGACACGAGGAGGAGCAGTGGTAACACAACTAGGTGATACCACAAGAGAGATGTGAGGGAGATGTGACTGCAGCATAGGTGACAGAAGGATCTGAGACATCTGTAGAAAACCCACCTTTGCTTTGCCTTTCTAGGGCTTATGGTCCTGGAGAGAAGACCGAAACATGATCTCAGAGCATCTTAAGATTCCAAAATAATTCAAAGTAAATAAGCCCCTTTACTATGCTATTTTTAAAATCTCAATATTCTTAAATGAACTTCTTCATCTTGGCCACACATACGGTAATTTCCAAGTACTTTACACCAAACCAGGCTTCTACAGGAATGTCAGTGTGTGTGACAGCTTTTGGGTACCTCCCCTGGACAGCAGCTAAACATCGCATCCTGGAAGTACCTCTTCCTCTTCACCAGCCCGGCGTGGGGTGGCTGTCTTGGACACAGATATCTGTGGGTGTCTAAAGCTGGGTGATATCCCTCTTTTCAGTGCTTTCCAAAGCCTCTCAGGTATTAGTGTCTCTTTGAACACAGTGAAATTTCATACCAACTGGCGACATAGCAGCAGTGGCTCCTTGGTTTATCTGAGTCCCATGCTGGAAGGGGTTCCCAAAGAGATGGTTGACCCTGGAAGCTGAGGGGGGCAGATAGCAACTTGCAGGACTATCATTTCTGGACTCAGAGATACATTCTGGCCCCACTGAAGGTATAGGATCCAAGTGGTGAAATCTGTGGGGGATCACACCCATTCATAGCTTCATCACTGGATGCCAAGACAGCTTCCATCACTTTCTGAAAGCTTGAGTAAAATAAGAATGCAAAGCTAGATCTATCTCCTCCTCCCATCGACTTATTGATATTGCTTGTTTGCTTTCCCTTCCCCCAAACTCTTAAATCTTAGGCAAATGGCAGCAAAAGCCAGAAAAGCTCATATGACATTTTCCCATTTGCTTCTACCCGAGAACTGTTTAAAAGTAGTCACAGTCAAGGGAAAATACAAATATAAACACATGTATATACATTCACATATATTTCGCAAAGTAGTAATACAGCAGGCGTACTAGTGTAAGGAAAATAATGTCTTGCTCTGGCTTTTTTGCCTCAGGATATCCCTAAACCCTCGCTGTTTACAAAGAACATTTTTACGTCTGTCTTTTGTCTGGCTTCATTACTTAAGTCTTCGAGCACTCCAGTGAGCACACACCAAAGAGGGACGTGCCAGCGTGGGACCCTGGCTTACTCCAAGACCTCTGCCTAACTCTTTTTATAGCTCATAAGGCAAGAAAGCCTTGCCTGTGATCAAACTGAAATGCATTACATACATCACATACATTGATCTACTGTTCTTACCAGGCACAATTTTCATAGCACTGCTATAAGCTATTGAGGGTCTTTTTACCTTCCTATAATCATTCTTGACAATTTTTTCAACAATATAAAGACTATGAATATAGCTGGGGTGGGTGGTATTCCTGTTTTTAAGCTGAACAGAGGAAGGAGAGAGTTTGTTTATTCTAAATTTCTAGTCTCAGGTCACAACAGTTGTTTTATTGTATTGGGGTTTTTTTCTGACAAGTTATTTTGAATAAACATAGCTGCTGTTACTGCTGCTTAGGATGGCACTTTCTGCATCCTCGACTTACAGCGTCCTTAGGCTCCTTTGATGTCCCTCGTGGTTGTTTTTTAGTCCCCTCTTCCTTTTGAGAGACCTCTGGGTCCTTGTTTCTTTATGTTGAGTCACGCATAAGACAGACCGATGTGCTTGTGGTGCAATGATGAGGCTGGTACTGAGCCTGCACTGTCTGTAGTAGTTTATTATTGCTGCCAGTGAAAAAGAAATCTAAACCTGGCAGCTTAGCCTGCTGTGAATCAATATTTTACAGGTAGTGTACTTTGAAGAGATGACACAAAGACAGACTTGAAGGAGGAGAGGTGGGGGGGAGGGGAGGAAAGAGAGGAAGAGAAGAATTTACCTTGACATCCCTTGACATACTTTTCCACCAAAAGTGAGAGAAAACAAGCACTGGGCGCTGATGATGAGGCTCGCTCACATAGCAGGACTCTGCAGGCTTTACAGGAGCTGTTATTCCCTGCTTGCCTTCCCTGCTATTGCTGTGCTGCAAATGGGATAAAACCCAGCAGCAATACCACTGAGTGCAAACAAAAACTGCACTTCGGGAGGAATATAGAGCCAGAGGACTGAGCCACAGCCCCTTGTCAGGATCCTCAGAGCCACAGCCTCTGCATGGTAAAGGACTTTGGAGGGAGGGGACCACCCCTGATACGCCAGCCTGTGTCTTGGCTTCCCAGTAATTTAAGGTTCTTGGCAAAGTTTGAATTATTTTTTAATTTTTTTCTCCTTTTTAGGCTGATCTGATTAAGAAGTTTTTAGTTCCTTGTCGCTGTACAATGAAGGAGCTTTCTAAGGCACCATATGGTAATAAAGCCTTTCATTACTTTGTGCTGGCCACCCATTTACTTCCTAGTGAAAATCAAGATATCGGTTACAATCTGCTAAAGCCTGAATGACCCGACTCCAGATTATCTAAGAAATGATCTCTCTCAACCCGCCTCATTTTTTACATCTGCCTTTAAGTAGGACACTTTGCCAGCTTAACTCAAAGGTAAAGCTGGCAGGAGCCAGACTCAGGCAGCCCTTCAAACTCTGCAATTGCCTGCCCCTGGAAAGAAGTTTGAAACCTTTTTTAAAGTACAGTATAATGGCTTCTCTTGTTTGCCCTAGGTTGTTATAACATCCATAAGGCTTTCATATCCTGGTGGTTGGCATCTGGCAGCTAGAATTCAGAGCTTCAGCCTGCCGGGCTGCAAAATCCCAGGGGGACCCCAGAATAGGGACCTTATAAAAAACATGTGAGGTGCAATATCATGGTGAAAGATGCATCTCATAAATGCATATAGGGATGTCAATCTTGCATTGAAACTAATATAGTGGTTAAACTTATGAAATAGTTTGTATTTTATAGGATTTGGATCAAGCTGTGAATGGAAGGAGAAGTGAAGAGTCTTCACCTCAATATGCATTAGCACAGGGCCAATAAATTATAAAATTTTGACTAGCATACCAACACTTACTATGTTTTATGTTGAAATCTGAATAAACTAAAGCTTTCTAGAAGAAACTAGAATCATATTTCTCCACCTGTGCAGAATGATGTCCCAAATGAGAAACATATATGCAAGATTTAGTGCAGCAAAAAATCCCTAGGGATAGAGAAATAACTTTGTAAAGATTAAGAGGTTTGCCCACAGTTTTACCAAGAAAAAGGGCTAAAACTTAAGTTCATACTTTCCCAAAATAGTTCAGAAACTCTGCATTATTTCTTTGAGACAAATGAAAGCAATATCAAAATGAAAGCAATAATGGTCAATTAAATACCAGCTAATCTGATTTTTAAAGTTGGTTATTATACTTATCAAGTAGGACTAAGATCAAGTGAACATCCGCAGCAGAAGAAGGAGGTTGGGGTCACAGAGGTAACATGACATCTTTCTGGACATGGAGACTGACTTGTAGTTTGCAAGAGATTTTGACAGTGGATTGCTGCTTGTGCCTGTCTTCCTTGTGAGCCAGCTGAAAAGTACTTGCATTTCAGGGAAACCATCAGAAAGAGACATCAGATCTCTAGTTCTGACACCCTCATCATAAAAATGTGTATAACATAATGCCTAATGGTTCAAAGACACACTGTGATGATAATTATTAGCAGTAGCACATGAACTCTACAAAGTAATTTTGGTCAGGTATAAAAGGATTATTTGATTTGATCATAGAGAGTTACAAACCAAATTACTTCTCATACAAGAGATGTTATTAGTGATCTCCATGGCCTCCCTGACTCATTTAAAAATTATTTTGCAAATTCGAATAATGGAAAGTGAAACAATATATATTTCCACCCCCTTTCCCAAACTGTATAGATGAAAAGGCCCTTAATCCACATGTGTATACCTAGAATAATGACTGATCCAGGCTTACTTTTAAGTCTGTGCTCACTGACGAGGTTGATAATGAGCTGACATGAATTAAAGTAAATAAAACTCGTGAGACCTATAATCTGGAACCTCTGTGTCTTGGAATTGAGGTCTTGATAATTGCTTAACTTACAACACTATATCATTTTAAATGCTGAATTACAAACAATTTGAGAGAATGCTATGCTGTACCCATGACATAATGGGTGTGAAGTCTTACATGCAAAAATGAATGCATTCCTGCTGTAGGTTAGTTTGACTCAATTCTTTAAACAATATAAATGTGCTTTCCATATGAAACGCACAACTGGTTGTATTGGCTTGCATGGTAAGGTTTTGGTGACAGCAAGGGCTACAGGGATGGCTACTGTCAGAAGCTGCTAGAAGCTTCCCCAATGTCTGACAGAGCCAATGCCAAACAGCTCCAAAATAGACCCGCCACCGCTCAAGGCTGAGCCCACTGGTGACAGTGGCAGTGCCTCTGTGATAATTTAAGAAGGGGAAAAAAACACGCAACAGCAATTGCAGCTGGAGAGAGGAGTGAGAATATGTGAGAGAAACAACCCTGCAGACACCAAGGTCAGTGAAGAAGGAGGGGGAGGAGATGCTCCGGGCAGAGATTTCCCTGCAGTCCATAGAGGTCCACGGTGGAGCAGAGATACACCAGCAGCCCAGGGAGGAGCCCATGCTGGAGCAACTGGATGTCCAAAGGAGCTGTGACCCCATGGGAAGCCAGCATTGGAGGAGGCTGTTGGCAGGACCTGTAGACCTGTGGAGAGAGAGGCTCCCACTCTGGAGCAGGTTTGCTGGCAGTACTTGTGACCCCATGGAGGACCCACGCTGGAGCAGTCTGTTCCTGAAGGACTGCAGCCTCTGGGAGGGACCCACACTGGAGCAGTTTGTGGAGACCTGCAGCCTGTGGGAAGGACTCACATTGGAGAAGTTTGTGCAGAACTGTCTCCTGTGGGAGGTTCCCCAAGCTGGAGCAGGCAAAGAGTGTGAGGAGTCCTCCCCTGAGGAGGAAGGAGCAGCAGAGACGGTGTGTGATGAACTGACCTCAACTGCAGTTTCCTGTCTCCCTGCACTGCTGAGGGGGAGCAGGTAGAGAAAATTAGCAGTGAAGTTAAGCCCGGGAAGAAGGGAAGGGTGGGGGAAAGGTGCTTTTAAGACTTAGTTTTATTTCTCGTTATCCTACTCTGATTGGATTGGTGATAAATTAAGCTAATTTCCCCTAGCAGAGTCTGTTTTACCTGTGATGGTAATTGCTGAGTGATTTCTCCCTGTCCTTATCTTGACCCACGAGCCTTTTGATATATTTTCTCTCCCCTGTCCAGCTGAGGAGGGGAATGACAGAGTGGCTTTGGTGGGCACCTGGCATCCAGCCAGGATCAACCCACCACACCGGCATCACAGAGCCTTCAGGTCTGCTCTTGCGGTAACCCTTGCACCTACAGACAAGTATCTCACCCGTGTGCATCGAGCACCCATCGAGGGAGGCACAGAGGGTCTCTGCTTCCACTCCAGTCCCCCCAGCCCCCTGCTGCCCGGCAGTGAGGCTGGGGAGAGGACACTGAGCAGGGCTTTGGCCGTAGACATCTGATGCTGGAAAACAAACTGAGTTCACCGGTGTGTCAGTGACCCACAAGAGAAGCAGGGGCGGCTTCCTTTCAGGTCTTCAGGCTCATCATTAATAACGGATGGAATAAATCCAGGGCTGATGTGGTGCTGCTCGCCAGCAGATCTCAGGGTGCCATGTGGAAGTACTGGCCTCAGAACCTCTTTTGCCACCAGAAGTGCCCAGGGTTGCTCAGGGAGCTGGTGGCAGAGCTGAGAAGAGCATTTGGGCTCCTGAATGCAGTCCAGTATTAAGTGCAGTGCCCCCTCCTCATTCCCCCAGCTGATGGAATAAAAGTTTGATTGGAAAGATAGATATTTAAAGGGCTGGGGGAAAACAGAGGAGGGAAAACCAGACACTCAAATAAATTTCTTATCTGTAAATGTAGTTCTCAGGCCACACAAAGCCTTTTCACAGGCAGACTTTATACCAAGTGGATGGACACATTGTCTAAATGGCACGAGCATAACCAATGCATTTTCCTTCATGCTCAGACTTTTCAGAGATGGAGCACTGAAATCAAGTTGCCCGTCCTGTTTAACACATAAACCATCACTCACCCTATTTTTAATCCTTTGATAGTGTCTGAATGTCTCAGGCATCAACATCCTCTGTCTTTTCCTCTGCCTTTCTGTGGTTCCCTTTTTATAGGCTTCTGGTTCTCATCTCAGCAAACCTTGTGACCTTCTGGTTACTCATAAGACACAGCAGCTGTTTTCTACACAAAAAATCCTTGGGTTTTGGAACTGAAGCCCATCACTTACAGGTGTTCCTAGCTAACCATTAACTGGTTGGATTTCCATTATAGTTATTTGTTTACCTAGTGTGAAAACCTAGTATCTCAGTACAATTACCCGGCATACATTGGATACTTAATATGTGCTATTCATAAATTATTGAGGAGAATGTCTTTCCCTCCAGCCTGTCCTACTGAAATGATGGCTGCTTTTAGAGGCTAGCTTTGAAACTTTGGCAGTTTTATAATTAAATCTCAATTGTGGGAGTCAAATGCTATATACCTAACTATGAAGAATACATGAGAATTAATTTACAGGCTAATAAGAGGGATCTATTCCTCAGCTGAAGTTTCTACTTTTTCTTAATATTCTGCTATTTTTCCCTATATTTCCATTACTGTAAAGAAATTCGAGTTTGCTGGTATTTTGGGTGCAGTATTTTGGGCTGGAAGAGCTGAAACCCTGCTGTATTTTTTTTTATGTCAGCATAGAAAAAAATCCAGAAATCCTTTTGTTCCTGTGTTTGTCTGTGTTCCCCACAAACTCCTGACTTCAGTTATGTTTACTGGTCCTTTCCTATCCGAGGGGAGGTGGCCATCAGAGCCCACAGAAACCTTCCCGTCCTGCCAGCCCAGCTGGTGCCAGCAGGACGGGCACAGGGCAGAGCACCCCTTGCACCCCTCCAGGATCAGCCACCCATAAGCAGTCCTTCACCAGGTTGCAGCTTCCAACAGGACAGGGCAATAGTCCTGACTTTCCAGGTGCATTAAGCCAAGAGTCATGATCATCAAGAACAACCTCACTGAAACAACTTGAGATAAGAATAACAGTCAGGATTAGGTCATAAGCCTATAATCACAGCCTCATTTTAATGCTATATATACCATATATAACCACACTAAAACCAGTGACATCTTTGGTGCAAAGAGAAAAATAGATGTACTAGAAAGCTCCAAAACCATGTTCCCCCTCACTTCACATGTCTGCTTGAAACAAGAGAAAAAGATATTCCTTTTAGTCTGGACTGGTTTGTTGGAGGGGAATTTTTGCTCTTGCTCTGTGCATCCTTTGTAGATTTTAAGAAAGTTTTGATTACATACAATTTTCCAATTTAAATCAAAGGGAATCTGCTGCAAACAGAAAACTTGCATTTTATGAATAACACTGTTATGTTATACGATTTAGCTTTCATACTGAGAAAAACAACTATTTAAAAACAAACTGGGTTAATTGCCTTTCACAAGGGTGACGTTACATTACACTGAACACTGCGGCTCACACCACCTTTATGTTTAACTCTACCCATCACAGTAGTTGCAAACGCATCACCATATCTGTTCAGCTGTAAGATGCTCAATAGGAAGAGTGCTTTAGATTTTGAAAGGAATCTGTTTTTAAATGGCTAGGACAGTTTTATGACGCTTTCCCTGTCTCCAAGAGGAGGTACATAAACTGTTCCCTCTCCTGTCCCTGTGTTCTCCAAAGGTGAACAGGCAGTTTCTTCTCGGTAGACTGGTGACTGCTCACCAGATTGACACCCTTTGTGCAGCAGGAGAGGAATCACATCTGCAGTGTCACTGTCGTATACAGGAAAGGCAGCTGTTAGAATGACACTTTTCCTGCTTCAAAGCCAGCGACTAGTTGCAAGGCTTACAAATATTTGCTAAAGAGTAATCTTATTCAATTCCTGCTTCCAAACCCGACTCAACAAAAAGCCATCTCCAGGCACTCTGCCAATGCATCTGAACAAAAAGCCCAGCTTCAGCGAAGTGCTGTGATATAGCAGTAGCACAGCCCTTATGGTCCAAGCAACCTCTCTGAAATCAGGTTTCCATTATACAAAAATTGAAAATCTGATACCTACAGATCTGGAACAAAATCCCGCTCTTCCCCTGAATGAGAGGTTTGCCCTTCAGGACCAGGACTGGGTGCATAGATGGGTGTTACTCATTCCTTATACTGTATTTATAGCATTACTAGTAGCCAGAATAGTAGACAGCCAATGAATTAACATAACAGCTCACAAAGCTGGTGTGAAATATGATTTTATATACAAAAATCTATCTGAGATCAAAGATACAGCATCAAGCCCTGTGAGGCTGCCGGTTGAAAACCCGGTTGATAAAGGGCATAAGAAATAGCTAGCAATACTGCATTTAAGGAGAAGCTCAGCCTCCAAGTGAGCCAAGCAGGTATAAACTCCCTTGCTGAGAACTGCAGATCTAATCTAATCTGTCTACCCATTTATAGGATGCTACACTTTCAGTATTTAAGCACCTTACGAAGATAATCACAGCCATAAAATAGGCACATGCATGTGGTCTGCTAATCCACACAGTCCGCATTTCCTTTCATTCCAGCCCCAGAATACCTGCAATAATATACATATGCCATCAGGACACAAGGCTATATGCAAGCATTTTGGAGCAGAGGCCGTTTTCCTGCTATGATGAAAGTGAGAAATATCTACATTACTTTTATATTTACATGTGCTTCTACTCTGCTGTTTGCTCTCTGGTTTCAGAAATGTTGGCTGCTATTGGCGTTCACCATGCACTGCAGGAAAGCATGTAATGACTTTAGAGAGGTCAGGGGATGATATTCACCCGAGAACCCCAGTATTAAGGCTTTGAAGTTTGGTCCTGATCAAATCAGGCACAGCCGCCCCTATTTTAAGGCAGGGTTGTGTCTCTTCAGTTGGGCAACCTCAGAAAAATGATCAGGCAGGGAGAGACACAGTGTTAGGAAAAGTAACCCCAGCTCCCAGAAATGTACCTACCAGTGATGAATCAGGCTAGATCACATCGCAGAGGAAATGACAGACTGCGAGACATGGGCAATGCAGGCTGTTTCTTTTTACACTGACTACATATGGCTCCTTCATATAAAATAAATAATGCTGTGATGTGACAATGCTGATTTCATATAATCATAGAATAGTTTGGGTTGGAAGGGACCTTTAAAGGTCATCTAGTCCAACCCCCTGCAGTGAGCAGGAGCATCTTCAACCAGATCAGTTTGCTCAGAAGCCCATCCAGCCTGGCCTTGAATGTTTCCAGGGATGGGGCATCTACCACCTCTCTGGGCAACCTGTTCCACCACCCTCATTGTAAAAAATTCCTTCCCCATGTCTAGCTTGAATCTCCCCTCCTTTAGTTTAAAACCATCACCCCTTGTCCTGTTGTGACAGGCCCTGCTAAGTCTGTCCCCATCTTTCTTATACACCCATTTAAGTACTGAAAGGCCGCAATAAGGTCACTGTAGCTCATTCTGGGCACTCTGCTGTGGGGGTGCAAGCAAAAAAAGCCTCGCAAATCAGCACATTTGCAAACAGTAGTGGGAGCCAGCCGGGGAGAGGGAGCCTTGCTGGGGCTCCTGACTCTGCTGGGGGGGACACAGCTGCCGCAGAGCGCAGGGGGAAAGTGCTCACCGGAGCTGGATGGAGGGTCAGGGCACAGCTTGCTCTTTAAGTCTGACCTCTTTCTCGTCACCCCTTCATTTCCTACATCTCGTCACCTGAGCCTCGGTGCTAAGGCAATGTATTTTCTTCATCGTCGTCTTTTAAGTAAGGTTTGCAACTCTTTATATGTCTGCGCTAGGAAGATGTAGAGCTGCAACTCTGTGTGATGCAAAGGCAAAGAAAACACACACTGTATCTCCAATACAGACTATTCTGAGCTGGAAGTCACACATCGCTAGAGAAGAAGAAACAAATCCCTGTAAAGGAATATTGAGGGAAGCAATCGGCCAGTGCTCAGCTGGCTATCCCACTTCACCTTCTAGCAGGTGATAGGTAGGCTGTCAGGAGTCAAATTATTTTCCTATTGAAGTTAATGATACCAACTGCACAGACTACAGTGTGCTCACCCTGACCACACAAGTCTGCCCACAAGGAGCCAAAAATAAGTTTCCCTCACTATATAGAAGCCAGACATTAACGCCCAGGAAAGTCCTGGTGGAAATGAGCCCCCTGGCATCATCAAGGGACCCTGGTAAGCTTGGGTGCTTTTCTCCCCTGTCTGTGCTCAGGCCCCTTGTATTTATTCTGCCTGTGGTCCCCTGCAGTGCTACCGGCTCTACAGCATGTCCTTTTCACCCTGGGATGCCTCACGCTTCACAGAGGATCCCAGTGAAACCTGCAACACCAGCCTGTAGAAAAACTGTTTAAAAAGAACATTTAAATCACTTGTACAAAAGCGAGTACACAAGATACAGGTAAGATACACGGCTATGGTACCCCAGATATCAGTTTTCCATAGCACTGTTTGTTCCTCATTAGTAAACATTTTCTTTAAATTATCTTGGATACTCATTAAATATTATCAGCTACTTAGAACCAAAGGATAATTATGAGTTTAATGAAGCGTGTACCAGCTTGCTGAAGTCTAACGTTTGTTTCTCTGCTGGGACTCCATTTTACTTTGCACTTATCCTTCAGCAAAGCTACTCTACAAAGTCACTTTGGCAATAAGAAGTATTTAATTAGATTAATGAATTTTTATCACCTCTCCTAGGGATTAGGCTTGTTAATTCCTGGTGACTAAAGAACAACAGATTTTTTATTACTAAATGTTTAGGGATGCTTTGGTTGTGTTGCCGTGGCAGTCCTCATAAGTCAGGCTGCTTTGGGCAGTTCTACCTTGTACATCCCTCAGTAGACGAGGGATATTTGGCAGGGACAACCTGTGCTTTCAGTTAAGTCACAGAAATCAAAATGCAAATGAGGGAATGCAGACTCCAGACAAGGTTTCCAGCAGCTGACTTTATTTCAAAGTTTTCTTACTAGCTCTGTGGGAGGATTAATGAAACTCTCATCAAAGGGTTCTCTCTTAAAAAAAAAAAAAAAAAGGACTAGCAATCTGGTTTTAGCTTTGCTCACTAGCTGAAGAGCATATCTACTGTCTGAGCTAAGGAAACTCTTAGACTATTAGCTATTTGAGTGGCTATTTGTCACAGTCCTACTCACAGCCTGGGAAACTGGTTTTAGATGCTGCACTGAGATGCAAAAGGAACGTGGCCTCTCCATCCCAAGGAGTTTCCCACTAAAGAATTAATTGTGTCACACCACGCAGGATGACATGAAGCACATTTATGAGGTGACACCACTCAGCCATGGGCCAGTGAGCTCCTGAGATGCAATCTGGAAAACCATTTTGTGACCCCCTCACCACTGCAATTGATGCACTTAATATCCAAATTACATGTACAACAGTTGCATTTTCAAAGCACAACTGCACTTTCATAAGGATGAATAGAAACAACCTCACAGCATAAATAACCCAGCTGTTAGACCTGAATAGCTGAGTTCCCCTCAAGACAGATGAATATTTGAGACTTTGAAGTGGGTGTCTCTAGTCAAAAACATGGTGTGGGGACAATTTGTGTGATCCACATCACTCCAGCCTTGTAACAGATGCACACAAGTCATGGTTATCACCGTTGTTCAAGTGAGGCATCCAAGGAAGTAATTTGCAGAGTTTCACAAATTTAAAATAGTGGCAAATGGAAAAAACAAACAAACAAACAAAAAAACCTCACCAACATACAATTAATGTCATTGCTATTCCTAAGTTATCTGCATGCTTTAAAATCTCCACCTTAATGACGTTGCTAAACTTGAAGGACAGAAGTCATATTAACATTGTGACGAGAATGGCAGAGGTCCTGCCCGTCGCAGCAGAGATCATTCTATAGTTATCATTGTTCTGGATTTCCCATTAAATGCGAAACATTAATATCATGTTTCTTTACTCAGCACAGCTCAAAACCCACCTGCAAAAGCTGACTTTTTCCCCTCCTGGGCTGGGCTCTGCAGAGGCTGTTGGTAGCATGGTTGGCTTCTCTGTCACCAGCAGGCAACGCCGCCTTCCAGACAAGCAGTTTCAGAGAGTTTGCAGGAGAGAGGGAAACTAGTGGCAGCAAGAGAGATAACAATAACATCAATTTTTAAATGATGTTGTAAAGCAATAGGGAATGGAGAACACGGCACTGATGCAAACAGATAACTTTTTAAAAAGTGGTACCTGTGTGATTACACATTTGCCCATGTCTGATGCATGAAGCCAAGTAGAGAAGGCGGTGCCAGATTTTGTGTGCATGTGACATTGTAGGCCCCCAGCTCAAGGTGTCAGAATGACACAGGGTCACCAGTGCTCCACACATGTTGGGTAGGCTCTGGCAATTTCCCAGGTGTCTGGATGTGATCAGGCAGCTGTCAACCCTCCCATCTGCGAAAAGCTGCATCCAGCCTCACCCACTAATGTATGCACACTTCTGCGCCCATCTGTCTTCAATAATCTGTCCCCCAGGACCAGGGGAAAGAAGGAATAATTAAGCTGTTCCATTAAGGGAAGAGGATGTTTTTGACCAGCTAAAGTGACTTAGCCATTTAGCTCATATCACGGACCGAGTAAAACGTGCACTCGTTGACCGCTGATGCTGCAAGTATGCAGTGATTTGAACTTGTTGATGAAGATAACTGCCTGTGCTGGGAATGCTAGAAGAGGAACAGAGGGCTAGAGGGGAGCACTGAAGTGTATCTGTATTCTGCAGAGTGTGTCTGAGTAACAAAGTCACCCTCCTCAGAAACCTTTGCCCAAGAGTGAACTCGATTCCTTGCAACGTGTTTAAAAGAGTCCTGTAAGACACCTGCATGAATAATACCAAGTAGAGCATGTTCACAGAACTTCCTGGGATGCTGGATTCGAAGGGGAAGGAAAAGATGGTAAGAAGCAGAAAGAATAGGAGGAAAGAGAAAGGAAGGGGGAGAAAAGCAGGATATGAGTAAAAAATCGAAGCTGTAAACAAAATTTACTGATGATATACCAAGGGCACAATGCAAAAGTTAAAACTAGGGTACAAGGAATTCATGGCATTATCTCATATATTTATTTTTGAAAATAGGACTCTTTCTCTGAAAAATCTGTCTTGAAGGGTATTGAGAGAAGCATCTTCCAATTACCAGCACATTAAACTCTGAAGTCTGTAGTGTCACAGCAAACAGAAAGGGAGGAATGACACTGAGGGGAGATGAGTGATTAGGACTCCATCTACCTCCCAGCTGAGACAGGATGTGTTTTCACGACATGTCAACTGTTTAAATCATTTGATCTTCTTATTGTCTGATAGAGCAAATTAAGTATGCAGTCTGCTTTCATGAGGCCTTCTCGTTCAAACCCAGCAAATTCCCCCTTTTTTTTTGCATTCCCTTTTTTAAGTTAATTAGAGCTCAGTTTACAAATCCCACAGAAGGGATCCATGGGTGATCCTGGGTGAAAACCTATCAGCTCACAGAGAAAAAGGCTTTTTTTTATAGCTGTCTGTGCGTGGTAGGCTGAGGGTGCAGAGCAGACCACGGTTGCAGGCAGGGCCTGGGGCTTTGCTGTGACCCAACTGCTCAGCTGTGCTCACAGACAGGGCAAAACATGTCCTCACTGCCCGCAGGGCTGCCTTCAGTGCCCTACCTGTTTTGGAAAAGGATGAGCTCTGCAGAAGTGTTTGAAGCAGGGCAGGAATATTGGAAGGGGGGGTGAAACTTGCACAAGGGGCTAAGAGTGAAAAGGGGGGGAAAAAAAATTAGTATAGTCCCCGGCAGGCTGGGATCCTGGCCAGCCACCACTGCCAAGGCTCTGGCAGCCAGCAGGAAGCACTCAAACACCCAAAAATGCCCAGGAGGAGCAAAGGTGGGAGGACTTGCAGGCATGCTAACTCAGACTTTAAACGCAAAGTGCAGTTCACGAAATTCAAGCACGACACATTTTGCTAGGGAAGGTCTGAGGTATTGAAGCGGCAGTGAGCATCACAGCTCTCCTTGGGGGTAGTGGACAGGGAGTTGTACAGCACTAAAAGCATCTGATGGACACAAGTTGCCCTTTACAGGTGGCAAAGCCATTCCAGCCTGGAGGTAGTCTTGATTTCCCAGCACAGCACTGATGAGCGAAGACTGGGCTCTGGCTGCACTGTTTCATGTTGGAAATGGGTTGGAGAGGCCAGCAATTCACACCTAGGAGAAGCATGATCTGACTTCTACACCGGTGCCTGCAGACCCACATGGTCCCCACCTCCTTTCAGGTAGCACCAGAGCACTTTGCTGTAGATAGCAGAAGATGAACAGAACAAAGGTAAGGTAGTTTAGAAAGAGCACGTTGTGTTAATTTTTACGTACTTGTGTAACATGTATATGTGAGAGATTGAAATATACTGTATTTACCTTCCTCTAAAAATTCATTGCAGCTTATACATGCTTACATTTATTTCTGAAACAAGGTACTCAGGGCAAGGATTGTTGTTTTATTCAGTGTTTGTAAAGTGATAACCATAAAGGCATCTGCAGGTCTTTGCTGCGGATCCATACGGCAGCTTAAATACTTCAGTTTAAATAATAATAATTACGGCATGAAAACTTACCATTCGTATTAGTGGGCATGCTTCAATCAGTTGACTTTTGTTTACATTTAGTTCAAGAGCACTTCGGTACAGACTATTCAAAGTTTTCAGCAATATTCTTTGTTCCTATCAGCATAAACCTGGCAATCTTCAGGGCAGAGGAAGTTTCCTAGCCACCGTTAGAGGAGACCTAATAATGGTATCTAATTGCAACTTTAACTACGCTACCATGATTATACAAGGATATTTAGTTCTTCCTAGCAGACTGCAGTTTGCAGAATAATTACTTCACAGCAATTAAATGGAATTTATTAAGCAGTCCTCAAGAATACTGCATGGCAGTACTTCTGAGCGTATATGCCAACTGAAACTATGTAGTTGGGGTGTGAGGCAGCTGACTGGATCACACGATCATTTTTCCTTGTACCTTAAAGCAGGATGCAGCATGTTATGCTGCGTAATGTGTTTCACTCCAGAGCGTGGCAGAAGATAGAGACTGCACTGTGCAGACCTTACAACTTTCGGAAAAGCCTTTGACAAATATGTGCAGCTTAATTCAATATTGCCAGCCTCTGGTTTAGCACTGAAATAGTTCCTGCCTTATAAATCTCTCTGTTTATCTGCAAGTGCAGAGATAGAGAGGCATGATGGATACGTCTTAATACTATCTTTCTTGTTGCATATAGGTTTTAATTTAATTTTACGTTATATGGCATTTGTTTTACCTCTTCCGATTAAACTAATGCTTCAAGGGGCACAAGGAAGGTGACTGAAGGTGATCCATGCAGTCTCCTGTGGTTTGGATCTGTATAGGCAGCCCCTTCTAGCCGGCCACAACTGGAGCCACCAGAGAATGTGTTTAGGGAAAGAGGAGCGTCTTCAATGCTCAGCATTGGGAGGGATTTAAAAACTAAGAGAAAGTGAAGATAAAACTATAATCTAATTTTGAGAAATGAGGATTAAAGGTTCCATTACTCTTGTTGTTTCCACTGTACATATGGAGGTAACGATATGTGATTTTGCTGGATAAAAATATAGGCCCCATGCAAAGCTAGCGTGGTGCAAGGAAATCCCTACTGTGTTTGTAATGAGGGAAGGTTAGGATCATGCAGATGTGTGACTATAAGACGGTTTAGTATTTGAGCTGGCATAATAGGAAGAGATTGTTCCTTGACTTGCTGACAAGTCTGGATATTCTCCACTGTGTTGCAACAACAACAACAAAACCACCAGGAGCCCAGTGTAGCTCCGCGCCACATCTCCCCGCTTATCGCCTCCTAATGCACAAATTGATCATCAGCAGGGGGGAATACCGTCTGGGTGATTCTTTCCCGTGAGACTGCTTTACTTTTATATATTTGGTAAGCATATATTTTTACAGGGCTAGGGCAAAGTCTAGAAGGGTGGGGGAAAAAAAATGTCATCGGTAATTTCTGCCATAGTGCTCCAGAGATACCCCAGGGGCAAGACTGCCTGCCCTGATGGGCTGACAATTTAAACTGGTGAATAACACAGCCAGGGACACTGGTGTGGGAAGGTGAGAGAGAAGGAGGACTTCCCTGCTGAACAGGAGGTCACTTCACACATGGACAGCCAATTCATCCAGTGTCCATGTAGGTGAGTGCAAAAGGAGTAGACGAAGGTAGCAGCAGTGAGCAATCCCGGTGAAGGATGCTTTGGAGAAATGGGAGGAAAAGCTGCTTGAGGTTACCTGATGCACAGGGGCATCACTTCTGCACCACTAAAGAGGGGTGACAGTTTGGGCGAATGTAAGCAGAGCCATAGTGAGGTGTGAGAGAAATTAGAGATGGAGCACTGGCTGCAAGGGGGACAGAAGAGAAGGAAGCTGGCAAAAAAAAAGGGGGGGCGGGGAGCATAGCGGGCTATCTTGCAGAGGAAGCAGAAAGCAAGAACCAGGGATGGAGTGATGTGGAAAATGAGCATCTTTACTGCGAGCCTGCGTGTGCACTGAGGAGAGACCAGCAGATCCTGACTCCGAGCTCTGGGGAAGGTGAGGAGCCATAGGCAGGTGCCTGGGGCTGGGAGTATATGCAAAGTTAGAGCAAAAGCAAAGGAAATTATGTATCATTCTAATACGTAGCATGTTGCTTGTTGTCTGGGAATATATATGTCTCTTGAGGACATACCTGTGAAGGTTACTGAAATTAATTGTATTTTTATATTTTGCTCCCTCTTATCCCTCAGCCCTCACAGATGCACCCACAAAATTCTATAGGTATAAACATAATACTGACTTTATTCTGGTTAGCAGAGTTGCTTCTCTCAAACCATCACATTGCCATATGAACACTTTTCCATTCCATACATCCCTTGATTCCCTGGACAGATAAAGAAGTCGTGATTTCCCAGAAGAAAAGCCTGGGTTGTCTGGGAGGATTTCCAAGTTTGTCTGTGTATTGGATCACCATGAATTTCCTGAGACATTTTCTGTGGCTGAGTAGATCTGGTTAACTGAAGTTTGAAATTTAAGTCTCTCCAACATTGCTTTACTGCTGTTGAGATTTTTCTCACCTCTGCATCTCAGTGTATTCATCATGCCTGGGAGACAAATAAGCAGGGACACAATCACTGATGCTGATCACAATCACCAGGTAGACAGAAAATGACTGATGGGCAGGGACCCAAAAAGATGAGTCAGAAGAGCTGGTATCCAACATATATGCGGGTCCAGGTGCTAGGGTGAAGTGGGTCCACCTTAGTGTTTTTATTGCCCTATAAAAACCAATTTATTGTGAAAAAAAAAATCTTATTGATAATGTATCTCTAACCTGAGGACAACATGTATCTGAAACAAGGAGGCATTTATTTCTGTGAATGTACCTGTTCTTTATTGAACACATTATCATATTGAATGCTCTATGAAAAAACGCAGTACTTGTTCCCTAGAGTTTATAATTTAAATTACAAATTTATCACAGTATTGGAAGGGTATTGAAATCAACTCATGCTATGATTCACTGAGGCAGCAGGTCGCCCTGCAATGCTGCTGCCATGCTGGCTTTTTCCACGGGTGAAGGAAGCAAAAGCACTGAAGTTCCAGTGTCCTCACTAAGAGTTTCTCACCAGCTTCAGCAGAGGTGGGATTTCACTTGGGAGCTGCTGCAGTATTTCTACCTGATTCACTCATGTTCTGCACATCTACTTCATCCTCCACTTAGAAAGGCATTTTCCTCATTTTTTTTCTAACAGTAGTGAGCACAGATAAATTTTTGCCCAAAATAGAAGTGCTGCTGCATTGGAATAAATGACCAGAGAACACCACCGGGTGTGGGAACGCTTTGCTTTCCAGGTCTGCCACCCAAGCAGCTGGGATGTGCACGTGTTCTCCATCACCCTCCCCAGCCTCCTGGTCCCTGCAGACAGGAACCCTGGTGCTTTGGCTGGCAGGAGAACGTGCTGCACCCCACGGCACACAGGTTTGTCAGAGGGTGCTCAGCAGCTACATCGAGACATGGTGCAGGGGAATCAGACGATGGCACCCACTTCTACAGTGCCACCCTCAGTGTACCACAGTGTTCTGTGGAGTTTCGAACTGGAGACAGAATTGACGCTGACCAAAACTGCTTTGCCAGTTAATGGATGTTAAAAAATGTCGATTTTAACATATATTAAAAAATGTCAATTATGCCAATATGATGGATATTAAAAAAATCAGAGATATTTCTGTAAACAAAGATTTTCAGATCCCCTTTTCTAACGTCTCTTGAGTATTTAAAATGGCTGCTTTCCATTTTTTCTGAAAGGTATGATATCTGAAACGCTTTCTGTTGGCCTTTTTTCTCTTATTTTTCTTTTTTAATGAATAAAAGCTGAGATATCTACATCAGTATAGCACAAACATTTGGGCTCTGAAAAATAAATCTACATTTTTTAATACTTGATGGACAATATTGTGATCAACACCAATTTAAAATTGTGAGTAATAATAAATCAGTAGTGTGCATTTCAAGAAATTCACTTGAGAAGTCCAAATTGGCAACTACCTTCCTTTTACTAAATAGGTAAATGCTGCCTTTAAAGCAGTCATATTATTTCTCAGCATTAGCATAAACTATTTTCAACTAGTTCTTGTAAACAGTTAAGATTGCATTTTCCTCCACTTTCCTGTTGCCAAATGAACTAGCCGAGATTGTTTATGCCTTTTAAATGGTGCTTAGGGCATGCACACAAGGCATAAGTCATCCATGTTGCCTTTGCCCAGTGCTGAACACTGTATTTTCCCTTTAGTGGACAGGGATTTTACTCCCACTCCTCTAAGAGAAAGATTGTGAAGTCGTCTCTGGGCTTATTACCCAACGGAGCTGTCACACGGGGCACTTTTATGAATGACCCAGGAAGAAGTAAACATAATAAATCAGTGCTAAAGGGTACGTGGCCATGTGAAACATTTCCAGAGTTTTTTTCCATATCGCAGGATTTGAGTTTTCTCTATTTGACCAATTATTTGACGAGATTATTTTTCTGTGGCCATGTAAAGTGATAAGAGATTGTTGCCTCTGGATCACAGATTCAAGGGTAGCCTAGGTGTCCTTTCAATAATGGTTGTAAAATTAGTCAGCAATTTAGTACCCTCTTCACTTTAACAAAATATTTAACCTGATATTTGAAATTCTCTCCAGATAAGGAGAGTGATGAAGGAGTGATCAAGTCTGTCCTGTGCCGTGGATCCTCTTGCCTGGGAGAAAACCAGGCAAGTAGCGACGGAGCCTTGTGATATTTCACTGACTGTGAGAGGGGATGTTTGCTGCTACGATTGTTCTACCTGGCTCCACCATTTCAGGACAGGCCACAATCACTGCTGGCCCTCGTGGCGTTGTATTTCATCCTGGTCTGGTTCCACTCGCATGGAGCAGTCTGGAGGCTGTATCGCTGTGGGCAAATTCAAAATTTCATTGCCTGCTTTGGAAAGATACAAAAGATATCCATCTCCAAGCCTATCAGTGTGGCAAGCAGCATGAACAATAAATTCAGAAAATGTCGTATTTTGAACAACCAGTTTTGGTGTTTTCCTCCAGTTCCCAAATGAGAAGGTCTAATGTTTTCTAAACGCTGATTTTTTTAATAAGAAATGATCTGCGGTGCCAGGACAATGCAGTTTTAGACTCATGCATGTTTATTGCACATACCGTGAAGCTTGTGAAGATTTATACAGTGATCAACTGCTTCAGTATCCTGAATCATTCCAGAGACAGATTGTCTGTAAATAGGAGACCTTGAGGGAGCAGAAAATGTAAGTAAGAATGTGCAGTTGCTCTAACAAGCAAAAAACCTTAAAATAGCGGATGATCTTCTGTATTCGAAAGCATTTAAAAGAAAAGCTGATGGTTTTCCCTGAAAAGACACACTGACGACACAAGACAAGTCAGAGGAAAGGCGACTGCCATATAAAACAAGACAGGACAAACCTCCGCAGCATTGGAGGCAGGAGAGGATCCTTCACCCTCACAGTCCTTCCAGCAGTATGTGGGCAGTGCGTGGGCAGCACAGCCTCTAAAAGAGCAGAACAATTCCACCTTTGGGGCTTCCCACATGGGTTTGCTTTCTCCTTCCAGTGCAACCTCCAAGGTCAGACCTCCTTGAAGACTTGGGGGCCACTGGTGGCTATGACAGAAGGTCTGCCACATCCAAACATCCCCAGATGGAGGGTGGTAGGCAGGGTCACAACCAAAATGACAACTGTCTGTTTTTAAGAACAGTGGCAGTAAGCTTGTCGGGACAAGATTTGAAGGCAGTGCCTTGGTTTGTCAATAGGACAGGAATGCCCTACTCTCCTCCAGGGCTTGCGCGGGCTGAGCTGGGAAGGGGCACATGTGTGGGGAATGGACAGGCTTGTTTATGTCACCTGCTATAAATGCATTAGTAGAGAGATGAGGCAGCCTCTGCATTTCAAAGATACCTATTTCTGGGTAGATTTTATTAACTTGAAGATCTTGGCTCCAGGCAGTTGGAGAGGAGTCTAAAATAATTCACAGAATCATGGAATCACAGTATCATTTTGGTTGGAAGAGACTCTCAAGATCATCAAGTCCAACCATAACCTAACTCTGGCATTAAACCCAGTCCATAAGAACCTCATCTACGTGTATCTTAAACACCTCCAGGGATTGTGACTCCACCACTTCCCTGGGCAGCCTGTTCCAATGCTTCACAACCTTCTCCGTGAAGAAATTTTTCCTAAAATCCAATCTAAACCTCCCCTGGTGCATCCTGAGGCCATTTCCTCTTGTCCTATCACTTGCTACTTGGGAGAAGAGACCAACACCCTCATGCTACAACTTCCTTTCAGGTAGTTGTAGACAGCGATCAGGTCTCCCCTCAGCCTCCTTTTCTCCAGGCTTAACAGCCCCAGTTCCCTCAGCCGCTCCTCATCAGACTTGTGCTCCAGACCCTTCACCGGCTTCATTGCCCTTCTCTGAACTCTCCAGCACCTCAATGTCTTTCTTGTAGTGAGACGACTTCATCATGCAGAAGTTTTTGGGAAGGAAAGGAACTTTCAAGAGTCACCTTTGGGCAAATTCACAGGTGAATCAAAGCAAGAATAAGATGCTCTTTGCAGAGAGCACAAGCCACTGGTCCTTGCCCACAACAGGTAACCTGCAATGACTTGGACCTGTGTGTTGTCATTTACCTGTGGGAAATGACTGCGTAAAGCTTCCAAATGGCAGCATGGACACTTCCACCCTCTGCACAAGGCTGAGAATTTGGAGAGGGGTCTCAGACCTGCCTGAGCTGGCAGTTATGGAGAAACTCATCTACAATAGGAGTGGGCATAACAAGAAACATATATCTACTACCTTTTGTGTACTGTAAATGTAAGTAGTGAATCTAGATGGTACCAGCTTCCCTGGCCCCAAAAGCTGACCCACTGTCTTTACTTTCAAAGGCAGAATTTATAAAGCCTGCATTGCAGCTCAGCCTTGAGTTTGGGCTGACATTTGTTTCCTTCCCCAAATGAGTTGCCTGGTTACATTTCAAGCAGACTTCTGAAAGTATACAAATGTACTTCTTCTAAAACTGATAATCATCTTCAAGGGGGGAAGGCTTATATCCTGTTTTTGCTGATGAGAAGGGCCCCGGGCACCCTGATTTAAAAAATGATCTGACAAGAAGCAAAGACTCAAATGCTCCTTGACACATATACATCTGACACCTCAGATAATCAGCATAGTTTCATGGAATTAGATGAAACTCCATCCTCAACCCCCACCCCACGCTTGTCATATCACAGCAGAAAACATGCTGAATAACAGTGCATTGCACCAGGGCTAGGCTTTTATGATATTTTCAGTCCAGAAAAAAAAAAATAATAAAAGATTCTTTTTTCTCACTTTTTTTTCCATCAACAGAGCTATTCTTCCCTTGATGCCATATCAAATGTTTAAAAATTTTCCACGGTCCAGTTTTAAAGGCAATACATGAACCCAAGGAAGGAAAAATGGAAAAAGATAAAACAAAATGGAGCTGCTTGAGCTGAGCTTAAAAAAAAATAAGCCTGACCAGGATTTCCATACTCTGGAGCTGGAAGCCCCAGTCTGCCTCCAGACAAATTCCTTCACTTCCCATTGATTTCTGTGACATCTGCATAGTGTGGGCATGGGAGAAATTTGGCCCATCTTGTTTTAAAAAACTGTCTAGCTGTGCAAGATTTTTGCTCACAAAAGAGAACCTAAAGGATGTGTGAGTCATGTGAAAACACATCGATTTGGAAAGGGAGTGCTTTACAACATAGAGGAGTGCAATAAAGCTCTGCTCCCTCCTTACCTGAAATATTTTTGCAACAGCTGCATTTCCAAGATCCCTTCTTTATTCTCATGCTCTTTGATCTATCCAGTTCTTTTGATGCCAGTGATCAATCCCCATGTCTTTCCTCCTGAGACTTTCAGACAGTCTGTGCCCTACTCTCATGACTACAGTCAGTATCCCCTGAGTTTAGTGGCTCATCTTCCTCCTCAGTCCTCCTACTGCTACACCCACTGGCCAAATTTCTCAGTCTTTGCCCATAGCTGTCTGCTTGTTCCTTGGCAGCACTATCCTTAGGTGTCCTCACACATTACATCAATAGACAAATGACCTATAATCCTCTCTCTATCATGCCCATATCTACCTGGTTTCCAAGGATGCTGGTGCAGGAGGTGAAAGGAGAGCTCTGTGTGATCTGGCACCAATGGTTTTGTTTTCATTATTTCATCTCCACTTTAAACGTAGTACAACAAAACCTGATTTCCTTCACCTTTCCTGGCACAACTGTTTTTCTTGATGATCAGTATTGCTGGTCCTGTAGTCCTATGTCTGTCTGTACCTACGTGTCTCCTTGACCCTTCTTCTATATGTTGCAGTACAGGGCAGGAACTCTCTTCTTCAGTGCTTTTGTAGCCCCTGGAGCAGACATGTCCCAGCCCATGCCTGGACCTCCCAGCCACTTGGGTCAGGGCCATATTACTGATCCCATACTATAGATGAAGGGTTTGGATTTCTAGACATATTTTCCTTTCCATTTTTTTTTCTTTCAGCAGTAGGCTGTCAGTAACCTCTGAAGAGTAAAATCTTTACACAGGCTCTGATTATTTCCCATCTTACCGGAGGTAGCTTTTCTATCAGTCTTCTAAGTCCTCACCTAAACTGAATCAGAGTTTCTTTCTTCAGACTTCGCTTTAGCTCACAGAGATTTGAATTTGAAGTTAGCATCCCCATAATAAGACTAGAAGAATTTCAGCCCACATTATGCTTTGGTTGTTTGTCTGAGATCTCTGAGGAACCATGGTTTCCATCAGCTTCAAATGTGGATGCTCAGCAACTTCGAAAGAAAGTAGGTCCCTAAATTCAATAAATTTCATTTGAAAAACTGGTATAAAAACTGGTATAAAACTCTTCTCTTTAAAAATTCCCTGTAATTTTTGCTTCTAAAATGCTAGATATACTTAAAAGGCTGGTCTCATCCCCCATATTTTCGAGTTGCAGGTGCCAACAAACACCAAAAAGTGCAGACAACTGGGACAAGGAAGACAGTGGAGACTGATGCTTTTACAAGTTTGGCAAGGGAAGTGAAAAAGCCAGCGCAGTAAAAGGAAAGAATATATACGGTGAGTAGGTAAGGTATCTCACCAGCCTTACAGCATTCGTAGATAAAGAGTTTGCAATCTAGCCTCATTGTGTTCATGTGGGGAGTACTTTGTCAAAGCACTGGCATCCAGCTATACACACTCCTGCATGAGTGTTACTATTGATAGTTAAGGCTTGTGTTTATTTGAGCTGGATGAAGATAGCAGCAGTGATAGTTAAGACTGCAAACACTGCTCACTTTCACCCTTTTTAAACTAACTTTTTACCTTTATTTTTCAGACATCATTTTCCTTATTCATTTCAGCTCTTCGTTCCATGCCCACACTGGACAAAAAAAGGGTTTTGGTCAGCCCATTACAGTAATCATTAAGTTAAGGGTTAATTTCAATGATTACATATGAAGTATATCTGTAAATGACGCCACCATCATCAATATTTTTAATTTACATATTCTACATGTAATTTTGTGCATTTGCATGTAATTGTCCATCTATTTTAATGACAGTCCTGGGCTCTCTGCTATTACAAAGTGTCTCTGCCTTGTGGCATTTGGCATCACCAGGCATTCTACAGCAAAGGCAAGGACACGGAATCTTTTATAAATAACAAATCCAGAAAACGATTCTAGCCCCAGGAATTATTAATGTTCATTGTGTGCTCTTGTAGGTAAGAGAGGCCATCCATGGACAAAGCCTGCTTCTCTGCCCAGGTCAATTGCATGCCATCTGGAGGGCACAGCCACAGCCCAAGCAGAGTGTGTTGCATGGGGTTGCAATGTGCTCAGCCTTGTGAGATTTACACAGTGATCAATGGCTTCAGCATCTCGAATTACTCTGAAGACCATTTGTTAAGAAGGGGCCTTAGGGAGCAGGAAACAGAAGCAGGGAGCAGATTCACAGTCAAAGGAAGAATTGGTACAAGGCAACTAATAAGTAAAAATTCAGATCGTCTTCCGAATTTCCTAAAAGCTTGGGGTGTTTGAGGCCAGGGTTTTGCTCTGGTCCCACCTCTAGAACTGAAGCACAAATCAGGCTCCTGTATGAAATCTCTCTAAATGCACAAGGCACCATCAATCAAAAGGTATAATCAGCTTTCCCCTGCTCAGTCCCTGCAGAGCTATTCTTGGCATGCCGTTGGAAGAAAGCAAAGGCAGAAAGATGCTTTTTTTTCCCTCTGAACGTGGTCCTAGTGAGATGGCTGCCCTGCATGAAGAATGCAGCCAATATCCCCTGTCTATAAGCTGAGTTTCACAGTGTGTCATCTCCGCCTCTGCCAAGGTGATCGATTCCCGGTGTCTGGGACTGTCGGGTCAGCGTCTGGTCCACGCTCAGTTCATCCACAGATACTTCTACCTCATTTGACTGTCAAAAGTTTTCTTCTCATTTCTGGAATAGCACTACCAGACATGGCCTAAAATTTCACGAGTGAACTACAGACCAGCTCCTGCCTCCCTTTTGTGTGTGTTCAGCTCCTTGGTGCACCAGTGGCAACATGAAAGCAGAGCAAAAGGAGTTGTGTCCCCTCACACATATGGCTGTAAAGCAGGACTTGGGAACCACCTCGCAGGAGTTTTGTACACCCTCACCATTAGCAACAATAGAAAATCTCAGTATGTTACTGCCAGCCCCTAAGGGGCCACAGCCACAGACTTTCTGCTGCGGCTCTTCTCTCAAAACAGGAGCCTTACCCAGGGCATCAGGGAATCTTGCTTATACGCACACACAAGTGCAGAGGCATTTTAGTTACAGGCCTGGGTCTTAGAACAATTTAAAGGATGTTTGTGGAACCAGGAGGAGATATAAAGGCAGTAAAGCCTCACAGGAAATCAGGGAGGAGAAGGAGGGCTGGGAATTACTATACCTGGGGCTGCAGCATTAAATCTATCCCCTCAGTCCTCCTCAGCACATCGCAGGATTTTATGTCAAGGTTTCCCACACTGACGCTAACCCTCAATCCACACATCAATGGCAGTCTCCCTATTGGGACGGTTCAGAAGATATACTGCCAAACGAAGCCTTTCAGCAAAGAGCATAGCAGTGAAATCAGATTGACCTCAGAAATTTTCTTCCTTTTCTTTCTTTTTTGTTACACAAAAATCCTGCATAGGGGTTACGGCATATTTTGCAATGCCAAGATGCGTATCATTCACATATAGAGGTTACACAGGTGTCACTGGGAGAATGTATCCCTTCAAGAATTGGTCTAATTAGTGACTTGAGCTTTCATTTAATTACACTCTTTAATACACGTCTTGGAATTACAGAGGTGGGTGTAATTTAATTAGCCAAAAAAAAAAAAAAAAAAAAAGACGACATATTTCTATTCCCTTAAAATATAGGTTACACTTAAGACATGACAAGGATGGCACAGATTTTTCCTGGGAACCAGGACTGTACACCTTCACCTTGAGGCATGTTCGGATGCAGCCCTGGGCATGGGAGTGAGAGCTTGACTGGGGGCTGACAGCTGCTCATTAGGGGCTGCCAGGGGTCTCAGCCCGGCTCCTGGCAGACAGGTGGCCACATGACTAACGAAACTCCTCACAATTAGCACTAATTGACACTCTTGTGGCCAGTCTCCAATGAGAGGTCAGGGACTGATTGAGCTTGGAGGCTGAGCACCGCAGCCTGGCAGCGAGGGTTGAGGGCAGGTCACCCTGCCACCACCACTGCTGCTTTGCCACATGAGAGCGCGAGACTCAGCACTAATATTTTGATAGCTCTGGTGTTCACCAGGGCCTCCTGCAGCCACTGACCTAAACTATCCTGGTTTTAGCTCTGCTGTAAATGTCTCAGCCTGGCCTCTTTCCTACACCAGCTCCAGGAATTTACCCCACCCTTTCTGTCCTTCACCCCCTCCCCACAGAGGTACTGGCTTTCTGGGGAACAGAAACAAGAGTCTGAGTTTACTATCATCTCCCACCTTTCATTTTTTCCATTTAGCAACATTTCCACATTAAAAATGTTCAGCTGCCACTCCTTGATGCTTAATCCTCTCTAATCTGGTCTGGGAACACTGAAATGTACAACTTTCGTTCATTATGCAGCTTCCAAAAATAATTGAATATAGCAAGTAGAGAGGGCAGCAAGTGAGGAGAAAAGGAAACTAACCCCTCAGCTATTTATTTATCGTTTGCTAATGGCTTGCATGGCATGCTCACACCACTGAGGGCGATGTTCACCTCCTTAGAGGGCACATAGGCTACACAAGCCATGGACTGAAAAATGCTCCCCATCCAACATGGGCCCCCTCCACCCAGGAAAGAGAGAGCCCGTGCCCCACAGACCTTGCAATCTAACAGCAAACAACATGGTCCTTAGGGACAGAATTAATTGGGAGTTTGGCTTTTATACTAGTTGGCTTGATTGACTTCATCTGAGGCCCCACAAACACAGTAAGTCTTTCAGAGGGGCTCCCTATAAATTTATGGCTCACAAGGCAGGAAAAAAATCTCATGCAAATTATACCCTTTGAAAATGATCACGAGGTATCTAGATGGCCCAGGGGACTGGAGAGGAAGCCTCAAGTTTCATCTCTGGCTCATTTAGCATAGGTAAGTAGTAATAACTCATTGTTATTTTCCTAAAGTAATGTAAAAGCCTAGGAAAAACAAGTTGGTTTATCAGTCTGCTTATACCATGCCCAGTACCCAAACACATTGCTCTCTACAACCACACATCTACAAAGTTTTCTACATGAAAAGCAGCAGGTCTCAGGACTGACTGGTGGGTAGCCACAGAGATGGACTAGTTCTCTCCTTTCTTCATGGATGGCCTCTCTCCTTTTGCTGAGAAGCCACAGTCACACCGACATATTTTTATTAAACAACAATTAATAAACCCTGCCATATGGGGAGTGGTTGAAGGTGCATCTGACAGAGCCACTGGCACATTGCTCCACATTGCTGTACATTGAGCCTAGGTTCACCTGGAGCCCCACCATCTAAGTTTTGCTTTCAACAGCCTCCATGGCTCCAGTCATGATTTCTAATCCAAACATCTATCACGGCCTTTTCTTATGGTGTTGACAGCTTTTTCCCAGCATACAGCTCTTTTTCTTGACAGAAATACAAAGCCTTATCCTTCAGAGAAAGGACTTCTCTCAGGATCTGACTATCTGACTTGTATAGAAAAGCTAAGGCATCTATAGAAAGTGAAGTATTCAGTAAAACTCAGCTTTAAAAAATTATTTTCCAGTCAGCTGTATCCCACACATGTCTCAGCTCTGAGAAACATTGAGTCTTTGCTTTTACTTGGCCTCAGCAAAAACTTTGAAAAAGCAATATAGAAATCTCTGGAGGTCAGGGTCCTCTCTCAGTCATCTGCAAACCATCTAACAAAGTCATCATTTCTTTACAAAGTGCAATATTAAGAGCATATTGTTTCACACATGCTGCTTATCATTTTCCACTTTGAAACAAGCAGCTACAAGCTCTTCTAGAGGGGCATTTTATTTTGAACAAAGGCAATCAACTTGGAAAAAGTGACTGATTGCTATAGTGTTAGTTTGCATTTCATGTCACCTTGCTTTCAAGTTCTCATTAATTACATTACGTTAATTAATTAATCCTGATAACACACCTGTTGTTAAGAATTATCCATACTTTATAGTTAGAGATACTGTAAGAGAGCTATTAAGAGGTTTGCTTAGGTTCTATACTAAAACTGGAAACGCTAGTCCAGTTTTATACTGGACCCAGATTTATCTGTGTAAATATGTGCCTTCTCTCTACCCTTTCCCAACTTCTACTAATAGAGGCAGCATCAAAGGAGTCATGTTCTCCCTTCCCAGTACACAGGGAAGGGTCATTTATGGGGCTGTATGTGCACAAGAAAATCATTGCAAAAAGGTAATAACTGAAAAACTCCTTCATTTTCATGCTGTTTCTGTTCACTCCAGCTAGGGCAGACCAAAGTGGCTCACCCTTGACTTCTGCCTGGGGTTAACGCAGAGGCAGCAAAGGCAGCTGAGCACCTGCTGGAGGACACACAGGGTGATGGGTACGGCTGGACTAGCCCTAGGGTCAGGTGGAAAGGGCAACTGGTGGAGGTGGCTAATGGCCAAATCCTTACTAGGACTTTCCTTTCTGGGGTGCGGATGGCGGCACCAGTGCTGGCGATGCAAGGAGTCTGGTCGGGCTCCCCTCTCCTCAGCTTCTATACTTGCGGTGGGCAGTGGTGCAGGAGACCCCAGATGGGCCAAAACACTGCCCTCTCCTCCTCCACCCATCCACCCAGCACAGCTCAGCTTTGCCCCTGGGAGCCCTGCCATGGGCTATAGCACTTTGTGCCAGACGTGTTTCTACAAGAGTGCCATTTTGTTCCACAATGACACAGCCAAGTGTTGAGTTGATAAGGACACAGACCACCATGTCCCCATCTCTGCCTGATAAGATGTATTAGAGATTTCCTGGTAACTCCTTTTGGGGACAATCGTGCATTGGGTAGCCAGTGATGTCTAAAATCCCTTTGGGCTGTGGCCCACCTTAATCTCCAAGTCTGTGTCCTCAAAGATGGGCCACACAGCCCTTCCTCACAAACCAACAAACCAGCCAACCAGCTCAGGAAAACTAAGAGTCCTTGCTAGGCTGGCTGCTGAAGTGTGTCTTCACATCTCACGAACCTCGAACATCCCAGTTTCCCCCCTTTCTTTATTTCTCTCTTCATCACCTTTTGTTGCACACGAGGAGGGACTGGATCACCTGGGACATCCCTGTTGTCCAGGCGGCTCCTCAGAGGCAGGAGAGAGGTAAGGAGAGGCCAGCACCAGCAGGCGTGGGCTGGCCACCACGTCCCCTCATACCCCTTCCTCTCCAGCAGCGTTTTGGCATCACCCCAATTCTGGCAACAGAGTACTTCCCAGAGAGTTAATCTGTGAAAAGAAACGGTATCGGTTCAAGGGGTTTGCAGCAGTAATTCTGTGGTTCATCTTCAGCTCCACGAAATAACACTTCATTTCTAGTGTCCAAACAATAAATAAAGATAAAATGGGCATTGGCTTAAACAGCATTTAGCAGGCGTGAGTTCCCAAAGAATGGCATGAAACCAGTATTAGTTGCTGGTTTTCCTTATGAGAATCAATAGGAAATGCTGAATGAGTTAAAAAAAGCAGAGCATAAAAAAAAAAAAAAAAGATATTACTGTTAGAACAGGGGGCTCTCTGCATCGCTTGTGCTGTGTATCCATGATCCTTTTGTGTCTCTTTTTATCCTACCCAGGAATGGAATTAGCTTTCAGTCTTTCCTTTTTTTTTTCCTAAAAAGAAAAAAAAATGATCTTATTTAAATCAGCCCCTTAGCAGGTTGGCTGAATTCTTGAAAGCCTAACACAGCCTGCAGATGTCTGTCTGTGCAGCCACATGGCAGAACCAGGCTTTGGGGGTCCCCAGAGCATCACGCGGGACCAGGAACTTCTTGGTGCTGGTTCCAAAAATCCATATCCCTTTCCAGTTCATTACAAACGCCTATTGTTTGCCATATTTATCTGCCATCACTGCTGTTTGTTAGCAAATGGAAAAAGAAATGCCAGGACTAAATTTCAGCCTGCCCTTAGAATAGTGGAAAGGGGCTACAGGAATTGAATGACAGATGGTCTTTGAATGATATACAGAACCTCTGCCCCTGGGCCTGCTTTGGAGGAGCTGTTTTGGATTGTTGCTCAGAAGAGTGGGAGGTTGTTGTGTGATATGTGATTATTCCATAATAATTTTAATTATTTTGCCTGTTTTCAAACAATAGTCTCAGCCTTTTTTAATTTTTACACTCACTGAGTTGTGACACGAGCATTCTTTCCTCTCTGTTAGCAGGGATTAAAATCAAACCCTGTATCCCTTCCCATTTTTTTTTTTTTTCAAATAATCCATGTTTAAATAAATTACCTCAGCCTGGAAAAGTGAGTTACAGGGCATTCTCCTGACGTGCGCGGTGGAGAGAAAAGTGAAGGGCTGGGCAGCAGGGATGGGGGGATGGGGAAGGCTTTATTGTGTTTTGCAGGATGAGATTGTCACCGTAACAAGTTTCAAGAAGAGGCTGCTCTTTAGCTCCTCTTCCTCGGTGCAGAGAGCGCAGCTCTGGGAGCCTCATTTACATGCATATGGGTATCTGATTGGATCTGTTCAAAGGTACAGTAGGAGTCAGTCAGATTGCATATGATGTGCATATAAATGAAGTTCCCAAAGTGGGGTGTGATGCTTCAGGAGAGACAGGGAAAATATGCTGTCTCTGCTTCATCCAAAGTCCAATAGAAACTCGGGGATTTTTTTTTTTAACTGGCTTGAGATAAGCAAGAGTGCAAGCCAAAAAAACCATATATATGTACATATATATATGTATGTATGTATATATTTCTCCCCTCTCTATTTTCTGAATTTACATTTTAGACCAAATGCAGTACATCTCTGAAACACCATAAACTGCATTAACTCTGCATTATCAGAGCGCATGTTGTCTGGTTTACGGGCTGACTGCACACACATCACTCTGCACAGGGCAGAGGTGCAGAGCTCAGTTCCTTTGCAGCGGACACACATCCCAGTCAGCACGCCAGCATGGCATACGCCTCCATCCCTCCTCTGGCAAGCAGGGATCCAGGGAAAGCTGTTGGGTTTTGCTGGGTTTTGGTCTTCCTCCTCCCCAAGGAGGAATACACAGGAGACTGGGAGGCACCTGGATGAGGCCATAAGGATGGGTGCTTCTCTGAGCCTAACTCCTACCCCAAGATGCTGCACCCATGGGGCTGAGGTGGTGATGGAAGTTGTAGACGGGGGGGATCCTGCATCTCATCCAAGGGGACACACTGTAATATCTGCAGTTTCATCTTCATCAAAACACAGACTATCTCTCTGCAGAAAGCTGCCTCATTCATCCCACAGTTAATGCCCAACTGAAATTCAGATTATTCTGTCCCACTAGTGAGGAGAGTCTGGCAAGTGTACTCTGCCTCGCCGGGATACCCACCAGCGGCTGAAATCTGGTTGGTCCCCACAGGGCGCTCTTGCACCACAGGTGCCAAACTGAGTAAGCCTATATCTACCCATGAAACAAAAATGCTCTGTATTCCTGTCTCCTCGGTGTTACAGGGAGACCAGAAGAAATAGCTTAGACAGTGATGAGAATGCTCTGGCAAACATCAAGAGTCCCTTGAAGCTAGATGCTGTGGTTTCAAAACCTTAAAGTTACAATGCACATCTCTAGGAGAAATGTTTCCAAAGCAATCTGAAAAACTCAACTTAAAAGCTCTGTCTTTTTCTTTTTTTCTTTTTTTTTTAAACCTGTCAAGACTTGTCTTCTGGTCTGGGTTTTTCTCATAAAACATTAGATGATATCAAACACTTCAAGCCATCATTAAAAGGAATTTACTGTACAGCTTTAGGGATACTATCAGACATAAAAGGAGCCAAGCAGAACACTGAGCACAGGTGAATACAACAGAGAGACATTTCCAGTTCTGCATCTTAAAAAATATTTGTTTCTGTAACTTTGGGCTACTTCCTATTTGTGGTTCAGGATCTAAAGAGCTTTGCTTTGCCTTTGCTTTAAAGCTGCGCCTTGAACTCCTTTAGAAAGAACCTGCAATGAGCAGAGCAGGTATCAGGTCTTAATAACAAGGCCTAAATGAAGGTTTTGTGGGGAAATACATAGGTGGGTCATTGCTACAGGAGAAGGCTTGCAGGCAGGAGCCCATTTCAATTTTTATCAGCAACCCAGATGATAAAATGAAGTCTTGTAAAATTCAACGACGATATAAAGATTGGTGGAGTGGTAAACAAGGAGAGAGGCATAGTGTTACAGGCTGACAGGAATTGCCTGGATGGATGGTTGCAAGCCAGCAACATGCATTTTAAGATCACTGAATGCTGTGTAATTCAGGTAATATATGAGGGACTGGACAACAAGCTCTGCCTGGGACCATGTGGCCTCAGAAAAGGATTTAGGGACACCGAAGACAAGTGCCACTACAGAAGCTCTCATAGCAGCGGTACTGCAGAAGAGAGCAGTGTGGTCTTTGGATGTGTAAGGGGGATATCTGGTAGAAATCACAAACTATCTTGCCTCCACAGCCCTAGGTACTAATGTCCATCTCTGGAGAAGACCATGAAGGAATCTGTGTGCATACAAATGAAATACGAAACAGGGCTGCGAAAGACTTTTCAGCTTCTCTGACACCAGCACAACACAAACGCTGAGCAAGAAGCCAAGGCCTAGCGCCAGGAGCCCAAGCCTGCACTCTAGATGTCAGGAGCCTTTTTGAAGATAAGGAAGCATAAGGGTACCCCGTGCACAGGGGATTTGTGCTGTGTAAAGGAGTCTTTTACCACCTGAAAGGTGGCCCTCAATCTGACTTGTGGCACTAGCAATTAAAAAGTTACAGTGGCTGCTCAGCACCCTGTTTACAGTGAGCCTGGAGATCTCAGTAGTGAACCACCCACTTGCTAAAACCCTCCATTAGTTTGCTGATAATAATCTGATGTCATAGGCAAAGAAGTACTGGGTAGAGGGCCTCATTCTTAGGTTTGTCTGAAGACAGGTTGTCGTCTCATATCTTTCCATGCTCCAGTCAGGAGGCTGGACTAAATGACCTCCTGAAATTCCTTTCACCCTGGATTATTCCATGATTCCACCCTGATACCTCATAAAAAGTGAAGATTAAGTCACAGATTGTGCCTCTACACCTTGCAGGGCTTTGCTGTCCATCATCCTTGCAAGATCTTGAACTTCCCAGCTGGACAGCAACTCTTACCACTGAAATACTGCAATTGCCTCCATGATATACAGAATAGCATGTAAAGAAAATGTTATTTTGGCCAGCTGGGGTTATTTTATAAACACTTTTAGAAGACAAAAAAATACCTCTGGGAAATAATTGTCATTCTTCATTCATTATTTAAACCTTCAGAAAAAGCTTTGCAAATAGCTGTGTACAGTGTTCTTTATAAAAAAAGTTAAACCATAAGATACATAAATGATATGCATTATATCAGTTCCTTGAATTGGCCCAATATAAGAGAGACTCTAAGGTGAGAATATAAGTGGTTGCTTAAGTCAAAATTCATATTAAAGTTTGGGATAGTTAAATACAGGTCTAGCTCCCCACATTAATAATAGCAACAACAATTATTGAGTTTACTTATGAGGTTTTTCCCAATCTGTCAAATCTAGGGCTTAGATTTTAGCGATGTGTAATGCTAATCCACATTGTTTAAATGCCTGCTGCCCGTCAAAGTATAATCTATCTGGAACCATGAGAAAAACAAGAATGGGTATCCAGTGGTGCTATTAATTATCCTTCGCAGAATAAATGCTTCAATTTCACCAAGTTATCGCCCTATAACACCACTGCTCAGTAACTTTGTAGTATCTTTCCTTGCCCAAACAAGCTGAATCACATCATTTTTGCATATTGCTGCTAACGTAGTTCAGGGCATCTTCTACATAATGTGGTTCCTGGGAGCTGGTGATTGAGAGAGCGCAAAATGTGTATCCTGAGGGTTTCCACTGAAGGACTTAAATGTAATGGAAAGTCAGAGGTCCTGAGAGGTCTCCTGGTAAAGATCGTTTGCCATGCCTTTGAGCAGAGCCCTAAACTGCAAAAGCTGTAGAATATTGGAAATTTTTTGTGTGTTTAAGAAGCCAAATCCTCTTGAAGTTACTCAGCTTTGATTTTGAAACAATTTATGCTGGATACCGTAATTGCAGATTTAACTTCTTGCTGGCAATAGTTTTTATTAAACTTCACTGACATTGCACTGAGAGACCCTGGAAAAAACAGTGTTACTCAGTCCATGCTCTGGTCTTGATCCTGCAGATCATGTCAGTTGGGAAGTGGTTTGTGTAAGCACTCCTGGAAAAGATCCTTAGTAGACTTCATCAGTATTAAATGCACCAACATTTCTTGCAAGCGATTGACAGGTTTCCTTGTAAATCAGTTCAGAAACCAGCTGTCATGAAATGATGCTCCTGGCTTTGCTTTGCTGTTTCTCATTCAGGATGAGTGATGCGGGGACACACAGATTGTCCTAGTAGAAAAGAAAGGTGTTTTCCTAATGCTTTCCCAGGCACAGAGGGAGACCTTCTTACCTCCTGCTATCAGATCCCATCATCATCTCAGCTCTTAATTTCCTTGGCAAAAAACAAGCAGCAAGAGCTGGTACTGCAAGAAAATATATTCTTACTGAATGCTGAACATCTGTATTTTTTTCAGGAAGCCCTTTCCACCACAGACAAGGTACTGGGATACTATTCAGTAAGATTTAACTGCAGGATTTGGGGTCTGTCTTCTGTTTCCAGCAGAAACTTTTTTCTTCAGCTTTTGCAATTTCAGATATAACTGCTATAAAAAGCTATCTTTTCCTGAGTATTCACAAACACTTACACACATATGCACACACAGAGATGGAAAAAATATATACACCGTCTAATTTAGTATAGCATATGCGCTCTTCCTTCATGACACTGTGCCCAGTCTCTATTTTTAAAAATAAGCTTATTAATCAGTATGAACATTAAAACAAGAAAAGCTCTTCAGCAATTCCAGGAAGCTACAAAATAAATGGAAACAGTTGTTCAATGCTTGCTAAGTGCAGTGTATATCCAGTTAATCAATGCAAGAATACAAAAGATATGATTAAAATGCAGGTTTTGTTATTAAAAGGTACAAAAATCTAACTCTCTGTATCTATGACTCACCTCCACTAGAAGCAGAAACAGTCAGAAAATTTATGGCTTAGGAAAAGGTTGTTTTGACTGCAAATAACTGCAGGCGAAATCATAGCCAGTTCAGTGAAATTTTCTTTAAAAAAAAAATCTGTAAGAATGCAATTTGGAATATAAAAATTTTGTCTTGTGTTTATTTGAATTTCATTTAAATGCAAATATTTACTTACTGCAGTACATATTTACATGGTCAGAGCATGAACGCATATTTTAATTATTATATTATCTTAATGGCAAATTGACATTTTAAAATGTCACATAAAAGCACAAATTAAAGAGTCTAGCTTAATACAATAAACATGATGTGTGACTGAGAACAGGTACTTTCAATTTTCTTCTGTTAGCCCAGAAATACTTAATTAAGCTATTTTGAGGATTAATAAAACAGTTTCAAATGGATTTATTAAAACACACACACAGAAGAGAGTTTGTTCTAGCAAAAGGAGTTTGAATTCCAGCTAGGTAGCAAAAACTGACAATTTCTGTTGAAACTTTATAACTTCATTCAGTTCATGTTTTAGTATGCTACTAATTTAAGTAAAGCAAAGAGTATAAAATTTTTTTAAAAAATGTTTAATTCAGATATTTAACTTTCAGAGTAGAAGCGCAAAAAATTTGCAAAAAACACTTGAGGTAATTCCTGTTTCACGGGAAAATTAAAGATGTTTGACATGATTACAAAGAAAGCAAGGCAGTGATGGTTTACTGCTCTAAGCATATTGATGTATCATATTGCAAACAGAAGCAAACCGCCCTAGAGGTCTTGAAGCCCACCTCTGACTCCTTGCCATGGACCCCGTCCCAATGCTCACCGCTTTTGCAGGCAGAAGCTCTTCTTCCCGGCATCTAATCTACACCTCCGTGACTTCTCATCTGATCTCCAAAGGACACCCAGATCACTTGAATACCTTCCATTTATGCTCACGGGGTGGTAAAACTGTCCTTTTTCTTCTTCAGATGAAACAAAGCTAACCCTGAAATTTTTCCTCCAAAGGTCATGTTTGTGGTGACGGCTCCTGCTGCCCCTCCCTGGCCCCTCCTCTCTCCTGAACACACAGTACCTAACACTGGTCTCCAGTGCCAAGCACCACACTATTGGAATATCTGCATACTAACATCTATAACATAGCTTTAGTTATTCTTAAGTAGTGCTGTGAATATACCTTCATCATTACATTTCCAACTCTTCTGTGGCCAAACTGCTCCCTAGACAGTTATTCCTTTTCTTGCATTTCTGCAGTCCACTCTGCTACCAAAGTGTAGGAGCTTGCACTTAGCAAAATCTACCCCATTTTGGCAGATGAATTCCTCAAATTTTAAATATAATTCTGAATTCTAGCCCTGCCCACCATTGCACTGCAAGTGTTTCCCAGTTTGGTATTTCTTTAAATCTGTCTGAGTGTCCACACCACAGAGGAGGGGCACTCAGTGCAGCCTTGCAGTCTGGCGGTGGAGGGTTGCCTGCTATCCTTTGGCCATTTTTCCAGCAAACCATCCACCCAGCTGACTATAGGTCATGTTTTAAGAATTTGCTCATGAGACATGACATCTAGGAATCGCAATCTGTCTTGCATATCATTCTTCCTTCATCCATAAGGTCTGTTGCCCATAAGTCAGTGACCTTGGCTTGATGTATTTTATTCTTGATGAGGCCATTACTGGCCCTTGAGCATTTTTTTGTCCTTATCCAGGTGGTTACAAATTGCTGATCCTTTGGCATGTATGTCCAAGAATCAAGTTAAAACGAGTCTAATTCCTGGGATCCTCCTCAGTTGCCATCACCCACTCTTACGAAGCTGCACATCCCCTTCCCAAAACCCTGTTAATTCTCCAGCTCCTTCAGACAGCTCCCAAGCTATCCAAATTCAGCCCTGATATGTCCAGCTGATTTGAAATGTCTCAATTTTCGTACACATTTCTCTCTTATTCTAGTCAGAGTCCTTAGGCATTATTTACTAGCATTAATTGTTTTAGCTGTCTCATTTAATCCTTCAGGAAATACAAGGAAATACCAAAAACTTCACCCTTCTTAGCTTCCTCTTCGTTAGATTTTCCTCTCCATTGAAGACTGGACTGATGCTTTTTCTGCTCTTTTTCTTATCAGCAGTACATTTTCAGAATCTTATATATTTTATAATTAACTTCGCTTGCTGCTCTTCCACTTAACTCAGTAAACACCTTGTAAAAATCATTTTCATTTTAAAAGGAACACACAAAAGAAAAATGCAATTGCTCTCCATAACATAATCAAATAGAGGTTTTTCAAAGTTACTATGTCATTTAAATATCCTGGATCAGCAGTGACGTGGTGAATGCCAATGAAATACCACTTTCATATTATACTGGTATCATTCTGCCAGTAAATTTCTCCGTGTAGAAAAGTCCTTAGCGGTATTCCCCAGTGTTCTCCCATTGTGAGTGACATTTCATAGAGCTGAGAAGAATAACATTGAAATGACCCTAAACCGTGATGAAGCATGGCAAAATTGTGAAAATGCAGAGGCTTTGAATATGAATTATTTTAGATTTTATATACATCTTCATTTTATTAATCTAGCGGAATTGGGGAGCTATTGAATACAGCAGACCAAACAAAAAGAAGCCAGGAACTGTTGTGCAAAAAAATTATTCCAGTCAAAGTGAGACCAACAGGCTAACAAATCTCACTGCAAAATACCTATGAAGTTACATCTATTTTTCCATGTACATCCTAGTGTTACTATTCTGTGTGGTGAAAAAATGCTAACTATGCATATTTTTTCTGGGAATTGGCCGTTAATTAGTAACATAATAATATCTGGCTCTAAATACCAGGTAGTTTCTCCATTCTTGCCAACCTATCACCCTTCTGAGTGACTTCTGTGTTACCCGTGACGAGCAGTGACACCGTGGATGTCAAACTGTGCCTGGCAGCTTCATCAGGGAAGAACAACCCCAGTCATCTGGCTTTTCCAACAGCCATTGCAGAAAACCAGGAACTTTGCTGAGGAGGCAGCAAGTCAAACTGAGGGTATCTTGGCATCAGGTGTCTTATAGGAGTTGCACTGAGGTAGATTGAATTAGCTCCCACATGTCAGTCATATTCAGGATTACAGTAAAACCTCCCTGTTGCAACAAAGTGGCCAAACTGTCACCCTCTATTCAATGAGTTCTGAGCAAATGATACATATCTAGAGAAAGGAAGATCTCCATCATAAAATAATTGTGCATCAAAGGACATCACATCTTGAGGATCGGCTCCCAGGCAAAACTTTCCAGTGCAAGTGTTTCTCCACAGAAAACTGGAAATTTATCAGGGTAGGTGATAAACAAATAGTAACAAGCAGGGCCATGTCCCGTTGGGTTTCTGAATACCTCCAAGGATGGAAACTCCACAACTTCTCTGGGCAGCCTGTGCCAGGGTTCAGTCACCCTCATGGTAAACAAGTGTTTCCTGATGTTCAGAGGGACCCTCCTGCATTTCAGTTTGTACCTCTTGTCCTGCCACAGGGTAGCACTGAAAAGAGACAGGCTTCTTCACACCCTCCCTTCTTAACATCCTCCCTCTTATTCAGGCTGAACCATCCCAGCTGTAATTCCTGTGTATAGAAAGTTCATCAACTTTAAATCCCAGTCTTAAAAACAGACTGGGATGGGGCCTCTCCAGGATGCTTTTGAGCTACATCAGCAGAACACTGCAGAGCAGACGTGGCTGCCGTGGGCTCTGCAGTAGCTGTTTGGGGGTTTAAATGGGAGGCTTGTAGGTAAAACACCTTCTATCCAGCACAGTTTAGAAGGAGTAAAATTCCGTTTGTTTGGAAGGTTTGTCACTGTGTTTAATCATGTTCCTTCATTGCTCTTTGATAATGCTTGCTTTGTTCTCACATCTTTTTTTGCATGGTTTTAAAATGAGTGGTGGGAGATATGCCTCAGAAAAAAAGAAATATATATATATATATATATATATATATAAGCAAAAGAGAGTTTCATACAACTGTAATTCCATTTAGATCACTGTCAGTGACAGGCAGAATTTACTTAAAGATATTTTCTGTGCTTTACGGTTACTCATTCATGCAAATAAAGATAGCCCTTGAAGCCAAGTCACCTTGCCCTCTCAATCATCCACCTTGCCCTCCAGAGCTCTGGGGGGAATGCTAAATTAAAATCTGTCTGCTCTGGCAGAGGTGAGTTTTTTGATATAAAGCCAGAATAATTATTCAGACATATGTTTACAGCTGCAAGGTTGTATTTTGCTGAAGATTTTTTTAAGTGAAAATGTAACTTGGTTGCTAAAGGGTTTTCTGTTAATCGCTGCAGAGGTATGGAAGACAGGGAAATTTGTGAATTTACCCTCTTTCATCTCACTCCATGCAACTTTTGTTTGTTCAGCTCATCTTTTTTTTTTTTTTTAAATAACCTAAAATTTTGGAGGGTTGAAAACATTTCCAAGTCATGTCATTTAAGGAGCTTCATGATATTTTTGTGTGTAGAAACAAAGTTAAGATTTTCCCCCTTTTTTGGCTTTCTCTGATGATGACAAACACTGGTGAGAGTGAAGTAAAAGGCTAAGGGAAGGATATATTAGTCATGTTAAGAGTTCAATGGAGAGCTTCAAACAATATTTAAAGTTGTTTTGCAGCACTGAAAATTAGCTTAAAGGATGACAAATGCAAATTCAGAAATGCATAGCTGGAATTTACAAACCCTACAGTAATGAAAAGAGATCCAGTCTTCAAATTTTTTAACTGTGGTGATCCTTGAAGCAACAAGAACAGAGGAAACAGAAGGGGAAATTCTCAAAAGGAAGAAGAGTCTGTCTTTGATGTTTCAATGGCACTCACGTTGCATAACCTTTGCAGGAACAGGTAATATAATACAAAATAAAACTTTCTTAAATGCAGCAAGATATCACTTTGGGTATTAAACTCTTGAGTAGTGATGCATCTAAAGCAATTGTCATAGAGCTAACTTAATCAGAGACCTGAAATACCTCTAGATGTTCCTCCCCACTTTTTATTAACCCACTTTTTATCTAAGCTTGAGCTTTCAAACAGTGCCTGTTGTGAGCCAGGTCTGGCTAGTCTGACAGACTGTTTCCACCTCAATGGCTGGAACATATGCAGTGAATGAGGTCCGCAGTGCATCTTGATTTTTGTCTCTTTCATTAGGGTGTTGCCTAGCTGCTCTCAGAAGAAAATCAGTTACAGTAAGATCAGCAGTTTTCAGCTGCCTTGAGCTAGGAAGCCCTGGGAAGTACTACCTCATGAAGCTGCAAAGCCAGGAAGATGGTAGTATCTGAGCAAGTGGAAATGGGAAACACTGGGAAAAGCCTCAAGTCACAGTAAACATCCAGAAAATTTGTCTCATAGTAAAAGACTCCAGAACCTTAGTTATATTGCTTAAACAAAAAGAAAACAGAAAAAAGAAAACAAAAGAAGAAGTGATTGACTATTGTAAGCAGGCACCTTCATGAGGAAGTGATCTCCCATGCTGCATGGCTTTTTGATTCAGCCAAAAAAGACATCCAGGAGTAAGAAGCCGAAGCCAGAGAAAAAAAGTAGAAACAGGAGCATTATTAACACCTAAAAGAATGATGGAGTGAAGTTTTGTGGATCCCTCAAAGCTCACATTTCAGGACCCAATAGGTTTCTAAAGATGTAGGAGCTGCCTGGGCACAACAACTTGGGGGGATCCTGGTCTGTGTCCTGGGGGAGGTCACAGGAGATGGTCGCTGAGGTTCCTGTGGCCCTGCAATCCTGTGGAAACAGTCAGAGACATCAAGAATATAGTTTCAAGTTATGAATCTTACAGGCAGAGAGAAATTACCTGGAGCCCCCGAACTCCTTCTTGTGGCCCAGAATCACTTCTGATAAAATCTTTTAAATTAGGCCACACTTCAATGGGTAGAGAATGGGCCAAAGGAGGAAAAAAATATTGCAATTAATTCAAAAAAGGTTTGCTTGTTTGTTTTCTTCATCTGTCTGTCTCATACTAGGTTATACACCATGTTGCTGAAGTCTTTAGTGTAATCTAATAATCTATAGAGTTTGGGAACAAATTTATGTACACAAAGAAACTTTTTCTCACTTACAATCTCTAATCCTGGATAATGACATTACAGATTTGAGACACTGTAACTGAGCCCATTCCAAGACCTATCAGCTTTCATTAACACAGCCATTCATCCCTGCTTTAATCTTTCTTCTTAAACTAATCAAACTATGAATCAAAGAAAATGTCTGTGCCCATATGGCTCAAGTTTTACCAAAGTCTGATATTTAGCTCAGGGTCTGATTCTCAAAAACATCCGCCCGCCAATCTAGATTTGTACATTAATTTCCAGGTAAGACACCTTTCTTGAAAAGATCATACTTCAACTGGAATTTAACACTGAGTATAGAAAAAAAGCACAATGACATTCAGTTCAGGGGCTTAATGAATCAAACCAGAATGATTCAGGCCTTATTAGCCCAAGTTATGTGTCACTTCATCTTATACAATCATTTTCCCCACCTATTTAATTTAAGAATAATCTTTTGTCATGGTTATTTTTTTAACACTTAGGAATCAGGTGGACTGCCACGGAGGCCACTTTCTAATACAATTTATTCTTCTTTAATGAATTGTCAAGATGCTTTCTAGTCTTTCTGAAAGCAGCTCATAAAAGGCTTTTTTTTTTTTTTTTTGAGAGTAGATTTCTGCTCTTCATGGATCTTGCAGAGGATTTTGCTTCCTGTTTAATTGAACAGCAGACGTGTTAGATGGAGAAATTCCAACCTGCGGGCTGACTATTGAAGTGAGAAGTAGCAGTTTCCTCTCCTTGGCCTTCTGCCTTTAAGGTTTCCAAACCTGGGGTTGAGCTGACCAGCATTTGCCAATAACAGAATGTTTGAATGCCAGCAAAGACTCGTCTGCTCTCTGAAACTTTCAAGGTGTCTAAAATACCAAACGTTCTGTTTCAGTTGCATTATATTGTGAAAAGACAATAAGTTATCTGTAGCCATGCAGACAGATAAACACCACCGCCAGCCCACCTCCATTTCAGGTCAGTGCTGCAGTCCTGTAACCAAGCACTACTGTCGTTAAGCAAAGAAAAATATCTCTTGTAGAAAAGTTATTTACAGCACATGCAAATCCTTAAAGTTTAGTTCTGTTGCATATATAACACTCATTTACAGAGAGTCCTCTGAGCTCATAAATACTACTTCTTGTGAGCTTGTGTTGCTGAAAATAATGGTGAAGGTGGAGGAATAGGAGAGTATAATTACACCAGGTTGTACAGAGAATACCGAATTCTTGCCTCCCTTTGTGACCCACTCTGGGAATCAGCCTTTGAAGTGGTGTTTGCTGTCAATATGAGTGGCTAAAAGCCAGATCCAACTCCTTTCCTCACTGAGAGTAACTCCTTACACCCTGAGAGTAATTCCTTATTCCCTGAGTAACCTTGCTGATGGAGAGGTAAGGAAGTGTGGGAAACCTTTGGCTGTACAGCAACCTAAGGAGCTTGTGAGCCCCCATGGTTCAAATAACTAAGCAAGGTCACTAGTCCATCGCAATACATGAGGTGATATACATGCCTATCTACCTGCCTATATAGTATACATACATGTTGGTGGCACTTACATTCATCAAATCCCACTGATTGGGTGGGATGATAAATATCAAACAAGAATTTTTGGAAATGGCTGTCAAAAATATCCTGCACCAGCAGTGAGAACAAGAAAACAAAAAGGCAGAACGAGTCATTATCTGCTGCAAAAGGTCTCTCTTCCTCGGTCTGAAGTCCTCATAAAATGCATCAAGACAACTCTATGGAGAGCTACAGCTGTCTCTACATCTATTGAACGGACCCTCATGTCCTCCACAAACCACTAACTGCAACACGAAAATCTCTACTGCATCCTGACAGTCATTTGGGTTCCAACCCAAGGCTGAGTCCCTCTCCTGCAATGGGACTTACCTCCTTCTCAAAGGCCTCATGCCCAGGATCTCTGTTGCTGTCCCTCCATTCCATCCCACGGTCTCCTGCCACTGATGCCCAGAGAAGACGAGAGAAGCTGGAGAATTAAGTGGTGCCATGTAGACAGCTGAGGTATGACCACGAGGAGACATGGGCCAATGCAGGTGGCATTTATTTCACAGCTGTGCATTGGAAAGGCTGATTTTGGAGCAGTCTGATGTGTGAAGTTACTTTTCTGTCTTCTGGCACACTGCTGTATGCTAGTAGGAAAGTTTTCATAGGCATCTGGAAAGAAAGACTCATGACTTTTTGCTGTCTCCCTTAGCACCACTGGAGGCTTTATGGTCCCTGTGAGAAGGTAATATTAATACTTCCACCTCTCTCCACTGCAACTGGCATTGCAGTGCTTGATAGACTTATAAAACCATGGGTGGCTCGAGGTAACATCCTCCCTAGGGAGTATAGGACTTGCTTGTAACAGGTGTTATTTATTGTAGCTTTTCAAATTCCTGAAACTGCACAGAAGTTAAGGGAAAGAGAAGAAATATGAACAAGATGTGTTCCAATAGTTTTAGGAGTGGAGGGAAGGGAAAGTTAGTGAAACCAGTGTCATGCAGATAACACTAAAGCATTTACATTTCAACATTTGAAGCTTCAGGTTAGCTGGTTGTGGTCAAATTTTTCAGTCTTGGAAGCTAGGTAATATGCTTTAAATGTGGACTCGGTGCAATTAACCCTTTTATTTGGAAGCCAAAACAATACAGTTGTTAGATATCTCCTGAAATCAGGTGAATGTGTGTGCCTAGTACTTAGACTCTAGCAGGCTCCTGCAGTTGTGAAAACGGGCAGAGTATATCTCCTGCTTAATTACTCATGTCTTAAATCAATTTGCAAAGAGGCCTCAGGTGAGCCCCGTGGTCCTCAGAAGAAAATAAGCAGGACCCAGATCTGAACTTTAGAGGTACCTACACAATCTGGTGCTGCAAATGAAGTCAACAGAAAACAGGTATTAAATACAGAATTTTCTCTTATCAACTGATACTGTCATCGTTCCTCTACATTAGAGTTGTAGCAGTCCTTGCAAAGGAAATTTGTTTCCTATAGCAGACAGAAGAAAAAATTTATGTTGTGCATTGATGAAGTCTAGCTGAAGAAAACCATAGCTAGTAGACCACAAATATATGGATGAATGAAACAAGATGTATTTTGAAGAGGAAATTGTCGTAACAACATAAGAAAATACAGATGGGCATTATAGTTGCCTCCAGTGACCAGGAGCAAATGGAAATTGCAAAATATCTCTTCATTGTTTGATGAAAATCCTTCTTGGCAGAGACTAGATATGTGCTCTCCATACCAAAGGATTGCCCAGCCTACATGTTTCCCAAAGCCCATTCATGAGGATGAATCCTCAGTCAGCTTGCATTATCCATGTCCCAGTATGCACCAGGCACTGAGAATATGCCTTGTCTGGGTGGGACAGAAAGGGCCCTGCAACTACATGATGGCATTAAACCTCTCAACATGCCTCCCTGAGACGGAGAAGGATTTTATGATGATCCCATGGAGCCAGACATGATTCAGGGAAGGTACAAAACTTCTCAGAGACAAATTCATCCCGGATTCCTGTCCTCCACTTAGACTTGGGTAGGTCAACCAGCATTAAGCTTCTGGGCTCTGTTTATCTGGAATCAGATGGAAGAATGGCAAGAAAAATAAAGGGACTGTAGCCAAGAATTTTAACAACTACCACCGTTAGTACAAAACCCTGCCATTTAAAACATTCAGTTGAAAGTCTACATTAGGCTTCTGGATGACTCTTTTATTTTTCCTATTGAAACTTTTCTTTCTTCTGTTCAAGACTGTGGAGAAACATCAGTGTCTGGAGTACGTTGGTATGCACAGAGTCTCTTGTAACTTCTGCTCCTCCTCCAGCTCCATTCCTTAGCAAGTCTTAGGAAAAGTTTCTTCAACTTTTTCAGCATTTCTTTTAAAGCACCTGGCCAAGCCAGCCTGATCACAGAGAAAGAAAGTGGCAGTGTTCATCATCTGCCTCATCTCCTTTCCTCTCTCTGCATGGTAGAACCAGCCTGGATAACACTGGAAGCCACCAGTCTAGTGTGCATTGGTCTGATATGAACCTTTACTGATCATGTTTGTCCAGCACCTACTCAGTTCAATCTGCATACTGAGCCACATGAAGGCTGTGAGGCAGAAAGTGAATTTAAAAAATGTGATATTCCTTTCAGATAAATGCGTTTTACTCAGAGCAAGCTGAATTCTAACTTCTCTCCCAGATTTTGCATTTTAAAACTGCTCTTGAAAGTTGAGCAGCTAAGCATCCAAATCTATGGCAAAAGTTCTACCATCAGTCTGTAAGGCAGGAACTATCCATGCCCTGTGCTTTCTGTTTCAGCGTTTGGGTAGTCTTGAATTTTTTTAATGTTTTATTGTTTTAGTCAGGGCAGTTTTAGATGCCTCCAAATGCCCAGCGGACTGCTGACCAATTAAAATAGTGGTAGATCCATCTCTAAAAATACCAGAAAAGGGTAATTGAAGTTACTTGTGGTTACTTAGCTGGACCTCTTTAATTTATGTTAGCTACATCAAAAGTTAAACTGGTGACTGGGAGGTGCCTGCCCAGCTGTCACTGCCCAAAGCTGCTGCTATGACTTTCTAACCTGAAATGACTGCTGCCTTTGGATGAATTTCGTCTGTGTAGGACATAATACTGCCTGGGACTACATGGGGGCTTCAATATTGTAACTGAGGTCTGTAGCAAGATAAGACTTGTTTTTCCTCTGCTTTCTGTGATGGGAGAAAAAGTTGCCTCTATCAAATAGCATGGAGAGAGTGAATGGTGTCAAGGAATTGAAGAGGGACCAAGAGTTAGGGAGGAAAATAAGGCTAGAGCTATTGCCATGCTGCAGTGTGCCAAGACCAGGACAGAAAAATGAGCAGAAACAAAATCTGTGACAAAGAGAGCAAGGAGCTGGGGATCAGAAACTAGCAGAGTGGTAGGGAGAGGTTCCACGAAAAGATGTATCAACAGTTACTGCGCATTACGTTATAGGTATATGCTTAAATATAAACACAAGCTGTTCGGGAAAATAAAGCCTGAGTCCTATGGATTTCAAACTGACCACCTGAAAGTAGTCCACCTGCAGCTCCTCATCTGTAAGACAGCACCAGCACTGTCACCATCACCACCCTCACTGGACAGCCACAAAACCAAAACAAGGATTCTGAAGCACCATGAAACCACATTGGTGGACAATACAGCAAAACCGCAAGAAAATTAACAACTTCTGCCTGCAGAGCCCAGTTTGAATAGTACACAGAGACCACACACAGAATAAGTCAAAAACAAAGAGCTGAATAGTTGCCTGTTAAGTAAGTATTGCCCCTTCCATGTACAGAATAAGGCCACAGCGCCGTGGGAAAAATATTATGCAATACTATGACTAAAGCTTGTTATGAAGGGGGTAAATTAAGGACTGCATAGAAAAGTTAAACACTGTTGATACATCTCTTCTGAGGGCTTGTCCACATAATAATTTCCTTTGAAAGAATCTTTTAGTGTAACAGATATAAGAGAGGGAAACAAAATTATTCACAGCCACGTGAAGGTCCACAGAGAAATGAAATACTTGTTTTGTGCTTTCAGGTGGACTTTCAGATGGGTGACCCTTGCATGGATTCCTGTGATTTCAGGCTCTTTCTGTGAACTTTCCTAAAGAAAAAAAAAATCCATAAATTTCTAGAAGCCAAAATAAACAATCGATTTGCTAAATTGAAGTTTCCTGCATTTTCACTTTTATACATCCCCAGAACCAACAGGAAGTAAATGCCTTTTTCTGAGAGTGTATGCATAAGAAGTACATACAGCTGTTTGAGGGATTTTTTTTTTTTTGATTCATCAGATTCATATCTGAAGAGCTTGTCTGAGAATTGCTACCCAGCTTCAGGTTTGTAATTATATTAATTCAGAACCTAAGGCATCCCAGCAAATCCTCCCAGAAAAGAAAGCCCAAAACCTTTGGGATCTGTGTCTGTATCTCTGCACCCAGGAATCTCTCTATACATCCCTGTATAAAAACACATATGTATGCACTATAGATGTGCTTACATTTTTATTTCTATTTAGGTGTATACATACATATATACATATATGTATACGTGGATAGAACAAGTGATACATCAAAGAGACAGAGAATAAAATATTGACCCCCACCGTGCAATGCAGATCCAGCCTTAGTGTTGGGGGGGAAGCAGCAGGGAAAGGGAAGCCCCTTGTGCCCTGGTGTGGCCGTGGCCTCATCCCATCCCACCACCATTGGAGGGTGTCCTGGCCGACACCAGTGCTCCTGGGGGAGCCAGCAGGGCTGGCACTGGTGGGAGCAGTGGGATGGGAGCAGGACCAGACTGGATGGAGACCAGGGAGGCTGTGACACGTTCCCTGCCAGCAGGGTCCCCAGCGATGCCGCAGGTATCCCCTGCTGCAGCTCAGTCTTCCCAGGGAAGGAGGGGCTGGGGGAGAGCAGGAGAGGCTTGGTTCCCCCGATTAAATTTTATACATCCCTCTACTGTTTCTCAGGTTGCTTTCAAACTCAGAAAATCCAAGAAATATATTCACAGATGTTCCCTTGTTTATTTGTTGACTCTGTGTAATTTGTTTGCCCTAATTTGTTTTTGTCTATCATGGGACTTCCCTTTTTAATTTCCCTTTCTCTGTTTACCACTCTTTGTGGAGCAGCGGTCTGTTAAGCTGTGAGAGGCACATGCCAAATTAAAAAAAAAAAAAAAAAAGGAAAAAAAAAAAAAGGCACCGCAGATTGTTTTAAGCATTGGCTGCCCCTTTGGGCCTGAAGGCCTTGCTTGCAGCCTGCACCTGCTCCTCCTCTTGAGACACAGGGCTCCTGATCTTTATCCCCTGCCTTTAAGCTGCCTGATTCCTATTATCCAAAGTCAAACAGCGTTCTCTACATTCACGCCTCCAGCACTTGGCATGAAATTAATAAGCCTGGCTGATATATTTCCCTGGAAGCCTGCCACTCTTTAACAGTGGTGTTAGATTAAAAATTTTGGCATGGTTAATGAACAGGGAAAAGCTGAAGCCAAAAGTTTCATGCAGCAACGCAAAGATTTGGGGGTTATGAAAAGAATACCAACTTTGTTCACATTTTCTGAATGCCGTTCTAATTACAGGGTTAGATAACAGACACAACAAAATAGTCATGGCTAGAAGAAAGGATGTGTTCTCATCCTTCCCTCGCATTTGATTTTTATCTGTAGCCTTTTCAATCACATCCCATTCTGCTGTATTGTGTAACCTGAAAAACAGCGGCACTCAGTTGGATTCAAAACTCTACAGTTCACACAAGTAGCAACAAAAGGGGGGCCCAAACCCAGATACTGCCCTGTCCCCACTTCCCCAGGGCCTGGGAGCAGTGCAGTCCTCTTTCAACCTCTTCTGGAGATTGGGAACAGCCTCTGCTCCAGAACACAAAGTCCAGTGTGGATTGCAGGTGGCAGCAGCATTCCCAAGTCGTTCTGGCATTTGGGCATTTCAGATCTTCATCCATCTCTGGTTGTAACAGATTTGGTTTACAGTATGCTGCCAGCATTGTTAGGTTTTTTTGCCTAGAAATAATAATCCTAACAAGAACTTCCATGTGTTTACACTTGTATGTATGTATGTTACATAAACACATATTCATACAAATACTTGGGCATGTGTATGTGCAACACAAGAAATGCTATCTGAGTCTTTTGGGTGCAAAACTTTTACTTAAATTTGTGTGACACACAGTATGCATTCACTGACTTCGTATTCTCTTTGAAAAGAAATTATCTTAAAGTTTCCCCAAAATAGCCACTTTCTGCCTCCCGCTTACTTCATCATGACTATATCGTTACTACCAAAGCTACAAAAATACTCTGAAGCATACAGTCTGCTAAACTGAAAGAGATGGAAAAGAAGCTGGTGCTAAAGCATCCTTAGCATGCCACCTGTACATCTGATTTAGTGTTAGGAGGAACACAAGACCTGTCTCTTTCCCTGTCTGCCATAGGTCCCACAGCTGCAAAGTCACAGTGTCTTACAGCAGCAGAAGTGCTCCCACCTTCTGTTCCCTGTAGACTCTGGCCTGTGCTCCTGAAAACCCCCCAAAGCACTTTACCAAGCAGCTGAACTGTATACAGGTGTCCATCCTCTAGTGCAAAGAGACCTGCTCTGGGGAGATCTCCCACAGCCGTTTTGCTTCTGAGGAGCTGTACAACAGTGCTAATGGCAACAGAAAAGAACAACTTCTCCAGCTTAGTGCTCAGGGGAATCTTGAAGGAAAAGAGCCTTGTATTGCCTTACTATTGTACTACCTACATTTTCCTGAATTGCTTTCCCTCCCTTGCCTTTTTTTCCTGTGTCACAAACACAGATTTGTCACCATGCCTTGACCAAAGTCATTTAGCATCTCCTGGCTCTTTTGCTGCTCCCAACTTCCTTCTCTCATTACCTCCCACCCCCTGGGATGCATTCACTTTCTCTGTCTGTCAAGGGACCCTTTGGAGCTGTGGTTTCCTGGTCTTCCCATGAGGATTCCCTTCATCAAAAATTTCCTTTTCCATAGTCTGTAATGACTTCCAGCTGAATCAAAGAGACACCTCTTCCACATTAAAAAGTCTTGGCCATTCTGCTGCTGCTGAGGCAGCCAAACTCCTTTCGCTTTGGAGAAATGACCTGTCCTCGGAGCTATTTTTCTGGAGTGAAATTTGTCCCTCCCTTAAATTATCAACATGAGGCACACTGGTTGGGCTGGCTGTTAGCTCTTCACCCACCACACTGTCTGGTTTTGCTCAGAAAGAGCCGGTATCACACAGCAGCTAATGTATTAATAGTTAGCTTACACTACCACGTCAACTGTGGCCTCAACTGATATTGTAGAAAAGTGTGAAACGATAAGGAAATAGCTATTCTGAGTGATAGGACATGGCTCTGTGTGCAACTCCTACCTTTCACAGCTGCTCTTTACTCATGCGTGCCCTTGGACAGCTTCCCAGGCTGTCTCACTCCAAGAGTCTCCCATAATGCTCCTCCCCTCCACCGAGGGTCAAGTCGTCTTCTCCTACGCTAGCACCAACAGCTGGAGGCCAATGACATATGAAGTGCACACCAAACATAATAAGAGTTTACAATGCTAATAACTTAAACAGGCAGCATTTGACTGAGGCGTAAGTGTGACATGGCAAAAAAAAAAAAAGTGACGTGGAAGTTTAGACAGCACAACTTGTCAGACTTTGCATCTTACATCCAGATGAGAGAGGGCATCTGCAAAACATGACCTTCCTAAGCTGTCCTGCTTGACCTACTGTGGAGCTGTTCCAGGAGTCAGGAAGGACAGGCACATGGGGAGCTGATAGACAGTGGGAGCTTTTGTTCCAGAATTTTGAAATTTTGCTGAGAATCTAGAAACCATTTTTTTCAATTGTCTGCCAAAAGAAAAGCAGTTTATAGTTTTTCTTTTACAAGCAACAATTTCAAGAAAAATGAAATTTTTCCATCAAATTATCAGTTTCCCATTTGAAGAAAACAGGTTGAAAAGAAAGTTTTTGGCCAGTCCCTTCCACCAAGCATCGGTTTCTTCATTCTGCAACCATACTTTGTGAGTCCTTTGTGAGTCCTTTGTGCACCATCGAGCTCAACTCCTCCAGCCTACCTAATGGCATCAGGCACCGAGACTTTCTCTCTACAGTCAGAGCAGGCTGTGCTGAAATGGTATGAACCTCCATTAGATCATAAGGCCAGGTAGCCCCAACCGTACACTCCAAATATTGGCAAAGTTGTGATGTTTTGAATGTCCAGCATGCCTCTAATTTTTAATGATGAGTTACACATGAGTTTATCGTCAGTTCAGGAGAGTCAAAATCAACTGATTATGAGATCCTTGTGTATTAATCAGCATTTTCTACTACTACTAAAAATAGCAATTAGTATGTATTATTGCTGTGGGAAAAGCAGAGGACCAGTTTAAATATGTGTTAAGTTACCATGTGGTATTACGTGGCTCCTGCTGTTCTGGTCTCTCTATTCCATATGAGAATGGCAAAATCAAAATATATCTAAAGCACAATGATACTGCATCAACTCCTGCTGGTAGAAACAATAAAAATACAGAAATTATTTGTTTATGTGACATTTTGGAAAGAATGTGACAAAAATGCTAAATATCTCTCTACATAATCTCACGACATAAGCTGTTTCTAGCATCTGAGTCAGCCATACTACGTGATACCGCAAACTCTTCAGATTACATGAAGTTTGAGAAGTGCAGATAAACACAAATGTTACAATTGCCAAAATAAAAGAGTGTAAAGGCAGGGAGAATCCAGCTTAAAGCCTAACTTAAGAGACTGGATCCATTATTTTTCTGAAACAGCTTCAGCTGAGCACATTAAGAAACCTCCCTATAAACCTCTTCTGTAGCCATGTTTATCTCTACCATTCCCAGTAGGTAACCTGATGCCTATATGCCTTGGAACCTCCTCTTTATATTAATTCCCCCTCCCTTTATATTTCATCAGAATATAAACCTTTTTTTCTCCTTCATCTTTATTATTGTTTATGTTGATGTATGGAAATTAATGCTCATAAGGGAAAAGACATCTGTATTTAGACTGGGTTGCAGAAATAGGTGGTACAACGAAGAGTGTCTGGGACCCGGTTTGCAGAATTTTCCCAGGAGATGCTCTGAAGTGGGGTATGGACTAGTGATAGATGCAGCCTAACAATCTGCAAGGACCTGCAGTGTTAGTCCCCGTTTCAGATCTGTTCTGCCACATTCATTTGTCTATTCTCACTGTCCACCCTGCCTTCATACCTCTTCCCCAAAGCCAGCAAAAGCAAATCCCAAGGTAACGCTAGCACACTGCGGGGCACCAGCAAAACTGGTGCACATCAACATTTAAGGTTGAACGAACTGGGGAGGTAAACTCCAGTATAACATGGGGGCTGTGCTGAGAAATGGGGCTGTGAGGTTATCTAGTGAATCAGGGAAGAGGTGTAGGAGAAATAGGTACTAGGTGTGAGAGGCATACATGTGTTTTGGAGACCCACACAAAAGAAAGTCACAGGGATGATGTGCTGGAGAAGATAAACCAGAACTGGACCCAAGGACAACTGCCTGCTGTCATTCAGACCCCTGGCCTCCCCCAAACGGTGTCAAATAGTCAGAGGTCAGTTGTAAAGCAGCAAAGACCACAAACCTGCAGTAATGCAGGATTTTGAGAGTGTCACCTGTTCTTCAACCACCTTCCCATCTCCTTATCTTCTGTGTTCACAGTGGGTCGGTTTGACTACCAGTTCTATTTCTCTAGAAATTCCCCAGCTCTTCCTTTTGCCCCCCACGTGTCTCCCCAGATTAAGATTGGACTGTACTAATTTCAAGATTTTCTCATGATATTTTTCCTGGTGGAGGGGATGTCAGGTATTTCCCGTGAGACCTATTCAGCTGGTGCTCTCATCCCGGCAGTGGCACCCGTGCTGCCTCACCGCCCCTCCCAGTCCCTGGTCCACATGATGCCCCTCACCATCAGTCACATATGGATGTCAGGGTGATGTGGCAGCAGCATGGCGTGTGAGGAGTGTGTCTCCTGCAGGGTCCTGCTACCCCAGCTTGCCACCCAGAATATTTAGGGACGTAGCTCTTGTGTGATCCAGTGTATGTGACTACATCCATTGTATGATTCAATATGCCAGATTTCCACCCCAATGTGTGACTTAAGAAGTGTCATACTACGTTTCACACTCACCTAATTACAAGCTACATCTCAGCAGTTCATATTTCCTGTCTTTCTGTGAGCTTTCTCCTCTATTTCTTTTTTTCTTCTTTTTTTTTGTTTTGTTTTTTTAAGGCAGCGGATGGTTGTCAAACATGTCTGCACAGATCAGTCCCACTCGATGCTGGAACACATCTCTGGAGTTTTTCCCTGGGGTTGTCTGGGAACTGTGCATACTGCTCTGAGGCGAGCTCTCCTTCGCCCTGCAACCAGCAAAAAGATCTTAAACTACCCCAGGTGCCAGCTGCATCCTGCCAGATGGCCAGAGATTTTTCACCATCGGTCTCAGACTGACCCAGCAAAGATGGCACGTTCCACTAACTCTACGTGATCCACTGCGAAACTACGTCCTTACGCTCAGGCAGCTTCAAGTGGCTGCTCTCCGGTAAATGTGTCACAGTTGCTTTTCTGAGACACCTGGGAGCAGAGGATCAATCTTCATTGATTTGTGGAATGGGGACCTTGCCGTTCCCAAATGATTCGTCTCCTCGGTGCCTGGGAGCACGCTGCAACCTCCAGCCCTGGAAAACCCCGGTTCCAGGCACCAGAGGCCCCCGGTGCAAAACTGTGCCATGGACTTGGCATCTCACTGCACATTTGCTGGAACGCCGATGGCCAGAGAGGCTGAAGATGCCATGCGTTGTCCTGGGGGCTCTGCTGACACCCCGCCAGAGCCAGGCTGGCAGGAGCTGCCGAGGCAGATGCTTGCCCACATCTCTCAGCAGAAGCACAGCCAAGTGGTGACTATCCAGGAGAGGGGGAGAGGTATGAATAAAATCCTCAAAGTAAAAGCATGGTGTGCTCGTGAAATCTGGTTCTTTCCTAATTATTTCATTTAGCACTCTTAATGTTGCCAATTATACAAGAAGATGCAATTATTCATGCCATAGGAATTGTGACATGAGAGCAGGTCAGTGGACTTTTTATTATTAGATAAAGTTCATCTCTTCAGAAATATTCTCATGGGCCAGTCTATGGCAGCTGAATTAACTCTCACAGGAGGGATGAACCATTGCTAATTCTCCACTGCTCCACATGCAGAGCATGTTTCACCATCCTCATCATCTTCGACACTATCAGCAAGGTACCTTTTAAAAAATCTGAATGACGCTCCAACATGTACCTCCAGAGTTCTCTGCCCTGAAAAGAATAAAAAGTTATTTTTAAAAAAAAGTAAAAAATGCACTGCTGATGTAACACAGGAGAAGAATTCTAGACACATTGAAGTTAGTGTTATTGTGAAAGAATACAGCAGAATAGGACAGAGCAGAACAGAGCAGAATTACTTCTTTGTCCAGATCAATTAGCCTATATTCTGGCAATTAGGGGTAGTTAAAATTGGTGATGGAAGTCAGCTACCTCTTTGAATCCTTTTTATTTACAGACATGCATACAAACGCCCTATTCCCTGAGCGGGGCAGGAATCAAGAGGAAAATTTCCTCAGTCCAGCTCTAGACCTCTTCCATCTCACACTACCCAGAAAGTGAATTCTCTTTCTCTTTTTTGCAGCATCATGTTTCCTGTCCATTTTTTTCTGTCCCTTGGATTTTCTTGGCTGCATAGTTGGTTAAACTCTTGTTGTCCCTCCTCTAAATAAGTTAGTTTCAGACCAGGCTTACAAGTAATCTACATTTTATGCAACTGTTGTATTTTGTTTGGTCCTGAATAGTGTACAGTTGCCATGTACACCAGTTTTGATCAGGTTTCCTCTCGTCTCCATCATAAAAATAGAATAGCCAAATAAAGTTTGGTAATGTCCAGTGACAGATTCCTTGAAGAAAAATGCAAGAAGTCTTCATACAGATAATTAAGGAGAAGCTTGCTCTTCGAGGAAGCGTCTGCTTAACCCCCATCTCTTGAATGGCTTCTGTATTCAATGAGGCAAAAGATTTATATTCCTTTTGCATTTTTTATGCTACCCAATGTGACTGTAGATTTCTTAGTTATCTGTGGCTGCCCTAATTGTAAATGTCTAATCTACTTTTAGTCTTGCTAACCAATTGGAGTTCTATGATATGTAGCCACCATGAGCATCACAGGCTTATTTTGCATTGTGTTAAAAAAGCATTTCTTCAGATTTTAAGTGGTAATACCACTTTTTAGTTTAGATATCCATCTGGCATTACCAGAAAAGATATGTGATCTATTTACCTTCTCCATTTTCAGTATTTTATATTTTGCCAATATGTTCCCACTTCCTTATCTTCTTTCCAAACTAAGCAGTCTTAGTTATTCCAGCCATAACTCAGATGGAAGCACCTTCTATTTTTTACAACTACCTCTGCTACCGAGATGGCAGCTTCTGTTTCACAGGTCTTTTTGAGAAAAAGGAAGCAGAACTTGGACCAGAATTCTGGATTATGTCATACTTTATGTTTTGTGTCTTCATGACATGTCAGATATGACTATAACATGTTCAGTATTTATCCCCATTTTTTGCACAGCCAACCTTTCGATCCCTTGGCTTATAGCTGCAAATTGATCAGCCACTTTCACTGAGCTCTTGGGCTGCCCCAATTATTTTCTTAGTTATGCTGAACTGACATCCCACCAATATTTATAAGTAACTTAAATTATAACTAACTGCATTAAACACAATAATGTAAGCTATCTTGTACTCAGTAAGAACAGAAACTTTCACTTTCCACTTCACAATCTATTAATGAGTTTATTTTATTTTTTAAATCCTCTTTTCAAAACCTGACTGTCAACACCCTAGTTTTTGGCATAAGCTCGCCTCTCTGGTCACTGAACTTTTTCCCCACTGGTCTTGGTTTTCAGCAGGCCCCCATACTTCCTACCTGAGCTCTGCTCCATGCCCAAGCTGACACATCCACCCTCCTCTCTTGTTTCTCGGCATAAAATTGAGCAGCTGATTTCTCTCCCTCTTCATCATGAAAATTTGCATGCAAACAAGGAAAAGCCTGGGTCAGTAATGCTTGATGATGCATGTGCTTCCTAGTACCTGGGCCTTGGGCTGTTGAGGAGCTATTTTTGCCATCCTTCTTCCAGTACAATATACTTGAAGCTAGAATTCATTATGTCACTCATTTTGCCCAAAAATACATTTTAAGTCTGGTTTCTTTTGCTTTAAGGACAAAGTAAAGCAATACAGAACAAATTCCAACATTCTTACCAAAGGAGAAAGAGATAGAGAGAGAGAGAAGCATGACCTGCTGATACAAGTAGGACTGAATACGGCAAATACTCTGCAGTAGCTGGAAGAATTTTGGTTTTTGGTTTTATAATCATAGACACCACAGTCAATGCCTTAAGCTATTTATGATGTCATGCCTTAAGCCTGGCTCTTCCAGAGCATAAATTTACTACAGTTACAGACATATAAGAGAAAATTGTGCAATTATGCTTGGACCCAAAGACCTTAACAATAAAATAATATCACTGACCCACCTCCATGACAGAAGAAATGCAGCCTGGACAGTGTCAGAGGACAGGATATAATTATGTATTAATAACAAGGAAAGAGAAAGGTTTTGAAAGAGGGAATGAAGTGTGGGAGCCTAGCACACCAACAAAAGTATCCATCTGCCCTAACTTTCAGGGCTGAAAAGATGGCAAAGCCTGACCTTGTTGACTCACGTTTTTTGAATTATCAACAGGAGGAAACAGAAGTCTCTAGAGGTGATTCATTGCCACCTGTTGCAGCTGTCTGTCTAAGGATGTTCTTAAATGTTCTCTGGAGACACCTGTTCCGTACATCAGACTCTGAAGGGAGCCTTCATTATCTAAATCCAGTGTAGACACCCAAGAGCCATGAGGGATCTAGATTTGATTTAGACATCTAAGTTTAAGACCATTCAATTAAATTGGATGTACTTCACCCAGTCTTCCCTTTTTTTAATGCCATCTTCACTTTCTAGAAGACAGAAAAGAAAAAGATTGTGACCTCAGTGCATAGTGACCCCGGGTAGACATTGTGCAATGAACCCAAAGAGATGTTGAGCACAGCAAGACCTCGCAGCATCTGGCATTGCAGTGGCCCAAACCTCAGCAGTAGCTTCTCCAGAGATGAGCTTGGCCACCTGCCTTTTTAGCTTTATGTGCCTTTCCAGGACATACATAGCTCTACCTTCTGCTGTAAACCACAGGAAGACTCAGGCTAACAGCTTATGCACCTGTATTCACAGCGAAGAATCAAAATTGCATGTAGACAGCAAAAAAACCCTAAACCCCAAGATTTTCCCCATTACCCTTTTAAACCCACGCTGAAGATGAGAAAGGGAAACATGAGCTGCCACAAGAGGCACACTTACGTGACTGGGTGCAGACAGATGTAATCTCACTCCAGTATGAAAAACAGAGCTGCATTAGTGTGTGGATGCACTTGAGCTAAAAACTGATGCACTTGAGCTAAAAACTCATCCCATCTCTCCTCAGCCCTTAGTTTCCTTGCAGGAACACTGGTGGGGATGGCAGTTCTGAACACCTGCTTGACAGAAACGAGTGTGAAATGCAATACTGCTTGTTCAGCTCTTTTACTACATTAAGTGCCACTAAAACACTGCAAGTGCTAAATATATATTATTCAACTTTTAAAGATATAACGGGAACTGGCAATCATTATTGGCTTGGCCAGTGTTTATGTCATATTTGTCCTGGCTGGAAATAAAAAGCATAGCTATTACAATTTGAGTAGGAAAATTTGATCAGTGGCTCGTATAATTGCCTCATAATATATAAGGGCTAGTTTATCTCTCTGTGATCGGACCAGGGAAATAAGCTTGTAATTCTCATAGCCAGTGCCACCAGCTTTACTGTTGTCCATGCATGGGCTGAAAAATCCAGCTCAAATTCTGCTCTGGTAGAGAACCCATATTAGATCTACCACAGAAAAAAGAGTTGGGTGGGATGTGAACTTGATAATGACAGGAAATAAGAGAGAAAAAAAAAATAAATAAACGGAAAAAGAAATCCACTCTTACCTTAAAAATACAACAACACATCCTCATCAGTTCCTTGCCACTGGGCTTCTCTTGCAGTCAAACTTCATCGGCCAGACCAAGGCTGGGCACCAGCAGCTGCTTTCCTCTCGCGCATGGTCACAGCTGGCTGGGCAATAGGTACTTAGTCCAGAAGATCCTACAAAACATTTGCTCCAGTGTCACAACACTACATAGCCCAGAAAACACTCTCTAAAATGTTATCATAACCACCAGCAGAAGCCAAAAGCCATTGCCTCAGTGGAATAAAAAGAGAGCAGGAGATATCCACCAGCATCTAAACATCTAAGACCATGACATTTAGATAATTATTTTAATAGTAAATGAGAAAGTAATATAAGTGTTCAGGACTTAGGAAATGACAATTGTATCCCCGTCCATGGCAGGGGGCGTGGAACTAGGTGATCTCAAAGGTCCCTTTCAATTCAAACTATGATTCTATGACAAAATGAATGTGACCCTGAAGTTTTCTCGTGCATATGTTTTACAATACAGTCCTTAATCACATTACCACTGTTTTTTATCATTCTTTCAATACTCAAGATATTGGGTACTGGAATTGCTGTTTTCTCCTTATAATTTACTACCGTAGCACCCAAACCTTTTCTGTTAACCCCTTACATCCATGTAGCTACCCACCCTCCAACAACAGTCCCGCACTCATATATTAGATCTGACGCTTCCCAGAGTTCAAGGTTAACTGTAGATACGTAAGGTACCCCATCAGCTGGTTTGACAGCTGGATTTAACACACTCACACACAGTCGAATAGTCTACACAATACTTTTTCTGAGCACACTCCATAAACCTGATACTCAGCTTGTGGGTGTTGGGAGTGTCTGCATGTCCAGTGTCATGTCTTCAGTGGGGTATTGCCCTCTGGAGGAACATATTCCTCCTCTGATTGTATAGGAGCAACCTCATTCCTGACTTAAGTGTTTGCTGTTTACAGTTGGGCAAGACAAATAAGCACCTGCAATGCCTCTTTTTTCGGATAGCCAGCATTTTTGTAGTAGCCACTGTGGTTGGGTCAATCTCCATGTACTCCATTTATTGCTGTGTGTTTTAGTGCCCTGAGAACCAGCGGCTGAGTGACTCAGCCTGGGCAGCCTTAACAAGTGACCATACAGGTGTGACTACTTCTGCATACATGGTCATTCAAATTACTTCTTCAGTATCACTGAAAAACTCTGTCTGGGCCAAAATCGAATTATCCAGGATGGTATTATCCAGCTAAACAATGGTGCTGTCCTTTTTCTTACTGTTTTGTTCACTACTCCCTTCCCAACTTCTACAGAAGACATGCTATAGAGACCTTGAAGGCAACAGTCTCTTCCACAACCCAGTCCTGCCATGTCTCCTGCACACCCTCCCAGCTGTGCTCCGGGCTCCTGGCAGCTGTCCCAGCCCAAATAACTCCATGGTTTGAGGAAGAGCTAATTAAATAAGTACGTTGACAGACTTCCTATAGAACTTAGATCCTCTGCACTGGAAAAAGTGAAAAAAAAGAAGTTCACTGAATTCTGGTTTAGAATGAAAACAATGGCAAACAGGCTCATATAGATCAGTAGATTAAAAAATTAAGTGGCCTTAAACTACGCTTACAGAGGTCTTTGACCCCTTTCCTATAATTACATGTATCACATTCCCATCTTCCTGAGGAGTGAAGAGCATTTTAGGAAGGATGAAGTTTGAGAAGCAAAGAAAAAAAAGCTAAAGATAAGGCAGCTTTTTCAGGCTGGGCAGTATAAACATGGAGCTCACCAAGGTTCAAAAGAATCAAAATTAAGGGATGCAGTGAAGAAGCTGCAGGACTGACTACCCAGTAAGGAGTGAACCTGACAGTGCAGGATCAAAGGGTCTAGAGGACGAAGATGTTTTTCGAGTTAGAATCAAAAGGAATGTTACAAAGGGGAGGAATAAAACAGGTAATGGGGGTAGCTTTTAGATACCACATCTGAACAAACAGCCCAGAGGAACCTGAGACTGTCTAAATATCTAAATGAAAAATTAAAAGAGCCCTCAGCACCAGAAATTAAGAACTTCGCCTGGAGCTCTCACCTGCATCCAGCAAGCAGTGGCACTTAAGTACCAGGAGCACAAACCAAACTTTTAAAAAAAGAAGATTAAATGCAATCTTCACTTGAAATGGCCTCGGTGATTAATACCTTTTCAAGATAATAGAAAACCTTATTTCTTCGACTCTTCTTCTGCAACTTTCACCTGTAAGCTTATCATCAGGCTCTTGAGATGCATCTGTGACTGTTCGGGAAGTCATAATAGTCAGCAGAGCCTATTTCTGCACAAGGATAGTCCTCAGAACCCTCTTCAGGAGCAAAGACAAAGAGACTGTAAAGGACATAGCTTTCATCAGCTTTATAATTTTGCTCCATTAAAACTGGGCTTATGTAGAGCAATCAGGTTTGGGAACACCTTGAAAATTTTTTGAAAGCCCACTAAAGCCAGTTAGCACTGCCTTTGCTGGAAGTTGAACCAGAGCTGATGTAGCAGGTAAATATATAGAATAAACTTGGTCAAACATATCAGAATTCCACCGGGATGCAGGAGGAATGGACTTGATCTTTTGTTTTGACACTGTAATTATCTGCTGCCTGATTTATTCTCTACCTTTTATAAGATACACCAGCGTTCACTGATCAAACATAGCTTTTTTCTACCAAAAGGGATCAAAATCTTTTGTTTTGTGACCCAGTGCCTGACTAACCAGATCTCTTTGTATTAGTATTCTGATGGTGGCCCAGCAGCAGAGTAGCATGGAGGGAAGCAGTTGTTTTGGTTTGAGTCCACTTTGTGTTTTTTAGCCCCAAGCATTGCCTCCAGCCACTTGCACTTCCTTAAGAGGATTATTTGCTAGTGATATTTTCTTGAAAAAAAGAATCAACTCAATGTGATGCTGTTGCATTTGCTTAGGAAAATAAGAGGACTTAATGACCAGGTATATGTCCAGGAGGGAATACTGATGTCATTAATACTTTTTCTTTATTTAGTGCCTTAAAAATAACAACAGCAATACAACCAGACTTCCCTCAAAACTTCTTTAGTGCAGAATAGCTGGTCTTGGTAACCCCATGTCCCTCTTTCCCCTTCCACCACCCACTTCCACTGTGTAGCCTGGGAGAAGCATTTGGCTTGCAGCTCTGCAGGCAACAGAAACAGCTCTCAGAAACGAAATGTTCCTTCAAGTTGACCCAAGCAAATATTTTTTCAGAATTTCTGGTGAATTTAAGCTGCAGTTGGGGTCATTTTTGGTAAAGACTAGATCACTGGGGTAAAGTCACTGTCAAAAAATACCTCCCATGAGGGAAAATCGTGATGGGAGGACTTTGTGCCCTGCTGCTGAAGGCAGTGATGGAGGTTGAAGTGTGTTGATATGGGGACAGCTGTGCTTCCATGAGAGCAGAGAGGTGAACTGAAAATCCGCTGTTCAGAGCAGTGCCCTAAATCCCCAGCAGTCCCCCTTGGCTCTCATTGTCTCTCAGAGGATGGCAATGGGGGATACTGATCTGGGAGGGCAAAAGAGTCTGAACATGAACCTACAACCAGTTTTCTTCATCCTCCTCCTGGATCTACAGCTGTTGTGCTGGGGACTGTGGAGAGTATATCCCTGTCTCATACGTGTTTGTGGACCTATAGAGCACTTATGCAAAGCAGAACAGCTGCAACAGGAGAAACTAGGAACACGTCACAGCAGACCGCACAGTGGAAAACACTTGAGTTTGGATCAGGTTTGAATTAGAGGAGGAATTTGAAGTATTCTCTCCCACAATCCAAGTTACTGTCCTAACTCGGGAAGATTTGGTGTGTAGATGAATGATTTACAGGTAATACTCAAATAGAAAAAGGTTACAAGTGATTATGAATTGGGACTGCAAGTCAAAATTAACATCCTGCTCTGGAAACAACTTGTCATTTTGATGTACTACTTCTCTCCACCTTCACTTGACACGGGCCCACCAGCCATAGGCAATAATTCCCTTTCCATGTGGCAAAAACTGTTTCTTATGGGAGAAATGTCACAGAATCATAGAATCATTCTGGCTGGAAGAGAACCTCAAGATCATCAAGTTCAACCATTAACATAACTCCGGCTTTAAACCATGTCCCTAAGAACGTCATCTATACATCTTTTAAATACCTCCAGGGATAGTGACTCCACCACTTCTGTGGGCAGCCTGTTCCAATGCTTCACAACCCTTTCAGCGAATAAATGTTTCCTAATATCCAATTTAAACTTCCCCTAGTGCAACTTGAGGCCATTTCCTCTTGTCCTGTCGCTTGTTACTTGGGAGAAGAGACAAACACCCTCCATGCTACGGCCTCCTCTTGGATAGTCATAGACAGCGATAAGGTCTCCCCTCAGCCTCCTTTTCTCCAGGCTGAACAGCCCCAGTTCCCTCAGCTGCTCCTCATCAGACTTGTGATCAAATGTCAGTACTCCTTCAATGGGAACTCTGTAAGCACACAGCACCATTTTTCTGAGCCCTTACACATTGTTCTCAAGATAACAGCACCAAATATAAACACTTAAAAAATACCTACCATAGACAGTCATATGTTCCTCTTTATCTCAGGACATTGGAAACTCACAGTTTCCAGTGGACCTTTCCTCAGAAGAGGAAATAATGAAAGTTCCTACTTTATAAATAGGGAACTTGGAGGCCAAGCAGGCTGCTAAGACCCCACAGCAAGGAGGTGAGGTTTTAGAATTAGTTGTTAATATACTGGGGAAAGCTCCAGATATTAAAATAATAGAATTTTAAAAGAAAAAAAATGAAATGCCTCTTTATTGGTAGCTGCATCACAACGAACCACCTGACAGTACTCAATATTCAATACTTGAAACAGCTGAAATGGTCACCACCCCCATGCTGCATTTGCTGTTCAGAGAAGGTAACAAAAACACGTATCTCTGCAGATACGGTTTCTGAACTCCTTCGTGTTTTGTTACAAAAGTCGTTTAGAACCTACTTTATCAGATGTTTCTGTCAACAAACTTATTGCCCCAAATATTGAGGAAACCAATCAGAAAAGGGAATAAGAATCTAATTACAGAAATGCTCTCCCTGCCTGCGCTAAAAAATCAGTTGCTAGTGGGCTGTGTGTGGGTTTGTGCACTCACACTGCTGTTGGGTACGAGCCTGGAGGCTCAGTTTGACATAGGTGAAATAGCGAAAGCAGCAAACGTACAGAGAAATCCTGCTTCTTGAAGTTTACCATGCCATTTTGGATGTACAGTAATCCAAGCCTTCGGCCGGAAGAAATGTGTTGCAACCCAAGGCCGGTGACAGATCTAGGAGGCCGTAGTCCCATGCCAATTAAGCCAGATTTATAAATCTATGTAAAAGCACTGAGAGATAAATCACATAGGAACCTACACAGTGAGTCAAATCCATTCACAGTGGGCACGTGGAGCAAGCGCCAGGCTGGCCAAACAGAGATTTTTATCAGTCATCCCATGGTTTCTCATCTGCCTTTCATGGTTAAGGATCAGGCTCCTTTTGCTTTTCCAGTGCCATCTGAGCATCTTCCCCTGTTGGCGTGGGCATGCTGAACCTTGCATTGGGAGCTGGTGACCAGCAAACCTGGCAGACGAAATGATGGGTCAATAACGTCCTGGTATGCACCTGGCTGGTATGTCCATACACTGTCTGTTACATGGAGGCAAAACTACTTCAGCACAAGTCACAGAGCTCCTGCTTCGTCCTTTGGTAGGGGATGTTCTTCTCTGACTGGCTGATGGAGTTTGTACTTGGGGAAATGTGAGTTTTGCCTCTGCTGAGACCCTCTTTTTCTGCAATACCTCAACAAAGACTGGCTTGTCTACTACTGCTGGTACCACTCAAATACAAACAGACACCCTTTCCCTAGCATCAAAAACTTGCAAAATCAGCTCCTTGACAGCCATTTGGAGGTACTTTTGTCCTCAGTTTGTGATAGGGAAACTGAGGCATGGCAAGCGTGGGTGACTAGCACAAGGTCATACACGCCAGTGGGAGTTCTGGGAATAAAGCCCAGAAGTTTCTGACGTATCGAGACACAGGCATATATTTCATACCGCTTTGGCAGGCTGCGGATGCTCTCATCTCCTCCCCACCCTCAGTGTGCCACAGAAACAGCCTTTGTTCTCCCTAACTTGCATCCGAATATTTCAAACATCACTTCTGCTGTGAACTGTAAAACTCGAATTTGGTCTCTACGGAGCCCTTGCCCAGCCGGTATGTGGCTGTTTCTGCTTACTGCTAGGCTGGACTTCCTCTGGTCCTGAGTATTTGCCAAGTTTGATCAGGGTATGGGGTCAGTCTGGACAGCTTGTCCTGACATTTTTAGTTGCCTTTTGTCCATCATAGAGACCCTCTTGCCATGAACACTGATCACGAGGAGACCTGTTTTCATTCGTTTTTACCAAAAATGTTTAATTTTGGTTATAATTACAAGTTTTACCCTTTGCTAGCTTAGCAAAAAGCTAAGGCAAAAAAAATACACCAGCCCATTAGCAAACCACAGGAGGGTCTAGAGCTATAATTTTGTTATTAAACTACTTGTTGGCCGAAACCCGTGCTGAACATGGTTCAGGTCTTTTAATGAAAAACGAAAAAATCTGAGTGCATCTAGGACAACATGTGAGCACCACAGATAGCCATTAACCTGTTTGTGAGTTCTCTAATATTTTTTTCTTGGAAGGAAGTCCTGACCTTGAAAGTTGTGTAAACATGGGAGTTGTACAAACACATCTTCCCGCTCCCCTCTTGCCCTGTGTGCGGTACCAGGGATGGTATCACACACTCTTCCACACACTGATGATAAGCTGAACTAACAAGAATATGAAGAAAATGTGCCAAACCCACAGAGGGAAATGAAAATCAAATCCCCTTTCTCGCATCAGCGTCAAATTTTTATTTCTCGACAAGATAGGAGCTCGGTGGAAGGGAAACGAAATGATTAAAAAACAGATAACTAGAAAGAAACCACATATCCAAGTCATCCACTGCCCTCCCGTGGCTGTGTGGGAAGCATCTCCAAAGCACTTGGCAGCAGAGGAGGGCCTCATCTTCGAGTCCATTCAAACACATTTGCCAAATTAACAGATTGTTTTTATGTTGTCTTTCCCCAGCACTTAATGCTTGGCTGTTAGCTGAAAGATCGTTTTTAACTTAAATAGTGGTGGAATATTAATTTTAAAAAAGGTATGTTATGTGGACAATTTAAAAACCATGGGAAAGTATAATGTATTCATAGTTCTCTACAATTTTTAGAAAAATATAATTGTACATTCTTGTGACAAATTCAATAAAAACTCTTGCTATAATAATATTATGCTCTGAGATTTGCCCTGTACTTTTCCTTAATACAATGCAAGAGTCCCTGAAAAATTCCTGGATCGGGCACAGATAGGATTACAGCATCTTACTCATTTTCCTGTGCCATTGCCAAAGGGGCAAGATTGGGATTGCTGAGTGTGTTGGAAGCATTATTTTGTGGCTTTTGATCCAGCAATATTTTTGGCGTGTGGTGTATTTGTTGTCAACACGCATACAAGTGACATTTAAGAGAAGTTCAACAATCCTAGATCAAAAATCAACTACATTTTTACAGTATTTCTGCTCTTTGCATGAGTTGTTTCCCACTTTTGCCAATCGGTAATCTACAAATTGCTTAATTACAGACACACTACCGACACTGAACAAGTGCGCTGTGCTTCTATGAAAATAATGGGAAGATGTGCTGCCACCACAGAGGTGAGTGCTGAAGGTCAGATGAAGGACAGGTTGCCAACAGAGGTGGTGTCACCACAGATGTGATAATTAAGGTCCGGCTTCTCTGCCATGGATGTCACCACTGGGGCAGAGTGACAGGCACCTGCCCCATGGAATGGCAAGGGAACCCTGTGGGGTTGGGAAGCATGGATGTCCCATGCTTCCCAAACCCACCATGGGCACCCTGTGGTTGTGAGGAAAAGCCTAAGCAGGGATGGAGCAGGAATTTTAAATTATGCACAAGTCTTTCTATTTTACAATTTATAACTATTCCCTGGAGTCCTGCATCCAGCTCTGGAGCCCTCAGCACGGGAGAGACATGGACCCATTGGAAAGGGTCCGGAGGAGAGCCACCAAGATGATCAGAGGGATGGAGCACCTCTCCTATGAGGACAGGCTGTGAGGGCTGGGGTTGTTCAGCCTGGAGAAGAGAAGGCTCTGGGGAGACCTTATTGCAGCCTTTCAGTACTTAAAAGGGGCCTATAAGAAAGATGGGGACAGACTTTTTAGCAGGGCCTGTTGCAACAAGACAAGGGGTAATGGTTTTAAACTAAGGGAGAGGAGATTCAGGCTAGACATGAGGAAGAAATGTTTTACAGTGAGGGTGGTAAAACACTGGAACAGGTTTCCCAGAGAGGTGGTAGATGCCCCATCCCTGGAAACATTCCGGCCAGGCTGGACGGGGCTCTGAGCAACCTGATCTGGTTGAAGATGTCCCTGCTCATTGCAGGGGGCTGGACTAAGATGACCTTTGAAGGTCCCTTCCAACCCAAACTATTCTATGATTCTATTTAAATACATCTCCACAGTAAGTATCCGACATGGAGGAAGAAGAAAGGACCCTGATTTCCTCTCCATCAGAACACAGGAAAGAAGGCTGAGTTGGTGACACACAGTGAGCCCTGGAGGCGTTTGTTTCAGCACAACACAGCATCTCCAGAAAGCAAGTTCACTTGGACAGCTACGTCCAGACACCACAAAAGGAAGAGTAGATGGTCAGGAACCGGAACCAAGAGAAACTAAAGAGGAAGATTTGTCACCAACGGGAGATGCAGGAGTCATCTGAGCATGCCGGCAACACTGCACTACCACCAGGTATCCATCAAGATGAGGACAGAAGTGTTGTCTGAGAAGGAATGATTCAGGATGCAATGGGGACCTTCCCTGAGGCTAACAGCAATCAATAATCAGCAAGGATTCTACAAAAGGAGAAGAAAGGGAAAAGAATTCTGTACATTTCCTGGACGTATAAATACAGCAAGATCGAATGGGACATCTCATGTCTCTCTTCTAGTAACAATACATAATTAAAATAAACAACAGTCCCACGTGGGCAACTCCTTGAAGAAAGACATCAAGGTCTTTTTTTCTAGCTTTTTCCAGAAGATCTCTTCAGAGTCTCTTTCCATTTTCCCCAGGAGAAAAAAGAGGAATATTCGTGGTCGAGGCATTCATTGCTGGATCCTCTCCTGGTGAGATGGCGGACTGCAGGAACAGGAGGGTGCACGGCATCGTGCGCAGGAGCAGCCGGCCCTGCTGGAGACTCATCAGAACAACCAGGAGGAGGCTGAACTGCAGAAGCAAACTGAAGGCAAATAAGGTAGAAGCCCAACATCAGTCCTCCACAAAGATGTTTTGCGGAGTGCAAAGCGGATGATTCGTTTCTGCTTCCTCAGATACGGCTAAGAGACAAAGTACCAAGTAGGGAGCACTAGATGTTTTAGAAACATGGATACCTGTGTTAAATGTAATTTTGTCACTGGAAGTTCGTGGGCATGATTCACTTGGCTTGAATGTTAAACTGGCTGACTACACCCTGCTTAGGATAAGGAGGCTATAGGAGGGGAAGGGTCAGCACTTCAAATTACAAACATAATCCTCTCATTTAGAGTTTCGATAAACAAAAACTAATGATACTTTTTGAATATGCATGGAACAAAATGCTGACTAAACTAGGCCAGGGAGGGGGCATCTGAAGGGTCTGACATCTCCAGTGTCAGTCAGTCATTCATATCTATTTAATTTCTTTCGCATGTTGAAGAGAAAAAATATTTACTTATCTAACAAAGCTTTGCTTGCTTATGTTTGCAGTGGCCAGATGACATGAGCTACTCTCAGCTCTGGTAGGGAGGCAAATAGGCTTAGATTACAGTTAAAACTGGCGCTTCTGTTTGACAGAGATTACTCACAGAGCAAGAATGAAAAACAGCTAAACAGGGACTTTGTTGGGCCTTTTCTTATTTGAGGCATTGTTATACCAGACCAAAATCAGTGTGATTGACACCTAAGTTGTCATTTTAACCCCAGCACAGAAGTTTGGGGATGTGAAATTAGTAAGTGGCCCTGGTGCCTCCCAGCAGCAGGGAATCACATAAGGGGCACGGTGTGAGGCTGCTGCTCGGGCCAGGGCTGCCTCAAATTTGTTTGCCTAAAAACAGTTTTACTTTGAAGCATCCTTCTGTCTTGAATCTGGACAGAAACAAGAAAGTTTAACAAGATTTGTAAGCAGAAATGCTGCAGGACAACTCGTTCTGCTTCAACACTTTTTGCCTTGTTGAGTGGCACAGTGCATATGGAAAAGTAGCCCCAGAGGGCAGCATCTAGCAGGCTGCATGGAAGTACTCAAGCCAAAATAAATGACTTGTGTCTCCTCTGAGTCATTCCAGCCATGTTTTGGTATCTGTGAAATTTAATCATCAATGTTTGTAATCAGGGCTGCACAAATAATAATTTCATAAACATGTTTACCTGAATGGTAAGTATTTTATTTATCATTTCCTTTCTCAGTCCAGTTTCTTCTCCCTCTTCCCATCTGCTCAGACACCAAAAGACAACAAAATACAAGATGGTCTGCAGAAAAGTTGAGAAACTGTTTCATTTAGATGCCGAATGAACCTCTTCCTGACTCACAATTCAGTGTGACAAGTATGCACTTACATTTGTGCAAGTAAAAGTTGTCACAGAATCTACTACTGTTCACTCCTGCTGATAAAAAGAAACCTCAAACAACAGCAGCAAATCCAGAACTTTCTCACCTTATTAGTATGGAAAATGCTGAATTTTACGATAATCTGTTAGAAGTCATTCTGAAGCCTCCGAGATGCCTCCAAGGCTAGAAGTCTGGGTTTAGACTGGTAAAAGTCTATCATAAAATCTACCTGGCCTCTTTGCCAGCATCAGCTGAGAGGGAGTAAAGCATCATTGCAATAAAACAAGCTGTTTCATACAGTTTTATGAATAAACAACCAGTGTGCTGCAGCCTCTAGATCTCTATTGGTGGGTATCACAGCATTTAATATGATGGAAATGCCCTCCTGTGGATCTTGTTCCTCTTCCTCCCTGTAAAACTTTAACATTCTTTTAGGTAGAATTTTAAAACTTCACATAACAAGCATTAGGCTTACATTTGTAAAATGTTTGCTCATCTTCTGTAACCTCCTCCTATCAATAGCCTCTGGTTTACTCCATTTTTTAAAATGTTTTATCTTTTTTCCCCACAAACCACAGCTATTTGCCAGCATGTACTACATATATGGTCCTTTCTGACATTTTCTTCATGCTGTCTCGCTCAGGTGATGAATATTGCCAAAGTTCTCTGAAATCTATCTACACATTTAAAAAAATATAGATTAGACAAGGTATGTCATTACTAAGTACTTGAGTTTTATCCATCTTGTTAGCCAGCTCCAAAACCATGGAGAGATTAGTTAGTAATCATACTATTCATTCTTGTTTGTCATATTTTTAGGCTAATAGTAAAAGTATTAATGTTTTCATGGCTTTAAATAAAAGACTGAAGATTTCTCTAATGACATGTCGAAGGGATTTGATGTTGTGGATCATTTCACAAAGGAGGCTTTAAAAAGATTGCTATCCACTCTGATTTCCAAAGTGGGTTCCAGAATTATCCATTATATAATTTATTTATTATATAAACAGCGTATCAGATTTAGTAACTTTGGTTAAGATTTTCTTTTGGCCTTGTAGCAGAAAGCAAATAAATTAGCTAACAATAGTTATAGCAGCTAGGAAGTCTTCATATAATCCTCAAACTTTCACAAACTCTGACTATTCTGCAGGGGTTTGGTAGCTGGTTGTGAGCTACAAGGAAATCCAGGCACTTTCTAACTCACATTCATTAGGACATACACATTAAGGCAAGTACCATCTTTTGAATTATTTTATTGGGAATAGCAGGGCTGGCATTGGCTTTCAGAAGACAGCTGGGAGAATATTTATTATTCCAATGGTGCCGAGCCTGAGAATGCAGAATAGCTACAGTCCCACCTTTAAAAAGTGTAATAGTACTTTACAGCTGAAATATTACAGCGAAGTTTTCCAGAGTCATAAAAGGAGAAGCTCTGGCTGTTCACAACTTGCACAACAACTCAAGAGAAAGGAGGCACAAACTTCGCCCTGTTTTTTCAGCAATAATGGATGCACACAGTTGGGAGCCAACTGCTTTCACAGTGATGCTTTCTTCATCAGCAAAACTTCACGTTTTCCCCTTCTGAATCGTTGTGTGACAGTGAATCACCAATGACCTTCAAGCAGTGGAACCAAAAATAGGACTGGGTGCAGAGAATGGCTGGTGTAGGGGGAACCTCTCCTGTGCTCAGCCCCAGGTCTCCAAAGCGACAGCAACACATCGCTACACCTCTGAGCACTTTGGATGCTCCTGGGAGCCATCACCTTTCCCTGCCTCACTGGCTATTCCTGTGATGCTGCATTCACAGGTTAACAGGGGTGCCAAGAAACCGTGTCAACAAGAGCCGCGTTAGCATGCGGTGAAGTTTGCACACTGAATAATTATAGTTTTGTTTGTCACAATGAATCACTGTATGTGAAATTACAGCAATTCCTCTATGTGTAGATGTAGCTGACAAATCAAAACTTCTTATTAGACAATAACTGTGCTTCAGTGGGCTCCCAAATAAACGCTGCCTTCAAAACGATGGCACAGCATGGCCCAACCTTAAAGCCTTCCTGCCTGGGCAAGGGAAACTGAGCTCCTTTCATTACTGTCTGTAAGAGCAGCACACCCCCCAGCTGCTGCAGATTTTGCCGTGAAGGACAGAAAAAGGGCCTCTGCCTGGTGACAGCCCATGCCTCCTCTCTCCAAATCTCATTATTTCTGTGTCACATTTCTCCTTTAAATAATTTCCTTTCTGTTTTGACAAATAAGGCTTTATTTTAGACCCTCAACTTCCATCCTAGAGCAATCAGCCCTTCTCAAAGACCCTCTAACCCACATAAAGTGCATCTGCTAAGAGTATCTTTGATGCCTATTGCTTGTTTATGTCTTTCATTTCTTTGTGTCCATCCACTGGCTCTTCTTATATCAAATTCCAGTTTCTTCACTTAGTTTCGAGGCTCTTGACAACTGTATCTTTCTAGTCTTGTCTATTACTGAATCTCAACAGGGATGTTGTGAAAATAAACTTGTTCATTTTTTTGAAGCACCCAGAAATCATGATAATGACTGCCACAGAGACGTTCATGAGGAAATTAGTCATTCTCTTTCCATTGTAGGGCTCATCATTAATTTACCGGTCTCTACCCTTGCACCAGATGAGGCAGAGGTCTTAAGGGAAACAAAAATAGTAAGAAAGAACTGAAATCTGAAACTCGATACTCATGCAAAAAGAGATGGCATTAAAACTATACAGGCAATTGAACTCTGCTATTTCCTAACTGTGGAGTGCTCAACATTACAGCTTGAAATTTCCTTGAACGATTTCTGTCTGCAATGGTACATCGTTTCCCAGAAAAAGTATCAAAATTGAGGTGATGGCTGGGCTTCCAGGTAGAGACACAGCTGGTTTAGTGTGGGATCCAGCCTGGGATTAAGAGGTGTTAATTTCGATGTCTGGCTGTGGGGTACACTCATGAGCTGTTTGGTGTCCATTGCCACCCAGGGAGCTCCGGGCAGCGCAGCCAGCACAGTGGGAGCAGCTCAGCACACCCCAGAGCAGACACTGCTGCTCCACTGAGGAGCCCCGAGGCTGCACGGACCCCCTGGAGCAAATCTCCATGGACCACAGCAATGCAGACACCTAGAGATGCCTAGCAAGGCCTTAATATAAAAAAGTAGTTTGCCAAATCCAGAGCCAAATATTGAAACAATAAACTGTCTCTTCTCACTCCTGTTGTACCATTTTTCTTCTGGGATTGTAAATCTTGTGGTACCAGGTACCAGGCACCTACCTTGAACCCCAGCCTCACAGCAGACATCAGAGTGGGGACAGAGCTGGCATAGAGACTTCTGATCAGCTGCTATTAACAATTTGTCTGGAAAATGAGGAATATTCCCACCCAGGATCTGGTCAACGGCTAAAGGGCTGTTCAGGGAAGTTAATGGTGCAGTTCCCCTCCAGGGTGCTGCCCTGGGGCACTCTCAGACCAGCTGCCTCCATCTCCTTACATGGAAACCAGGGGTGCATGCGACTTTTCGGCAGCGCTCTCTGAATTAAGAATCAGGCTTACCAGCAGTTATGATGATTCACCAAATTCCTGCTGGCAAGGCTGCAGTAAGCAGCTGCACGCGCCTACGTGGCCCAAAACTACTGTGTAATGTCCAGAATATTTCTCACATGCCATACTTTAAAGTTTTGGGGACTGGGGGATAAGCAGAGTTTGTGAGTATTCCACCAAGACACAAGTTCACTGGAACAGCCAGAGACCTGACCTTGACAGGGCTCTCAGTTTAGGCTGCCAGCTCTTCTGAGCTCGCAATATTTAACGTTTCGAGTCCTGTATTTCAACCTACGTACCTGTGTCTGACCTCCGTGTTTAGTAAATACATTGACACTTCTGGCCTTCATGGAGAAAAGCTCTATAAACATCAACCTCAGCAGCCATAAAACTGTAAGGCAATGAAAGGAGCCAAAAATCTATTCAGAATGGTAGTACAGGGTTGGGCCTGACTTGTCATTTTTAGTGCTCAGGTGGGTGAAGTGCACCTACCTGTCCCCTTCAAGACACGCAGCTGGGTAAATAGCCCATAAATCCCACCTTTCCTTTCTCCCATCAGGCACTGCCCTGATCCTCACTGGAGGAAAAGCATCCACTCTCCCGGGCTGCATCCCTGTCAGGGGGCACACAAGAGCAGGACCTGCAAAAACAAGAGCAGGGGCAGGCTGGGTGCCTGCGGGGCTTCCCAGGGTGCCAGCGGCAGCATCAGTCCAGTGTCCATCCCACCGCAGGGCCAGAACGCCCACCCGCACTCTCTGATCCCCACTTGGGGCACTCAACACGGCCCAAGGAGAAATGCCAGCTCTACGCTTAAGTGCAGCTACAAGCCCACCCACCAGGTTGTCATGAAACACAGATGTATTATATATGCCTGCAATGCTGCCCTCATTCCTTACGAAACGGGATTTTATGTCAATCTTCTGCGAGGTCTGAAGGCACCTCTGCATAGTCCTGCACCTTTACCGCCTGCACACTGTTGCCCCACCTTTCTTCCAGCAAGGTCACGTCTCCTGTCACGCAGTCCCTAAGCTGCATTTGGGGCAGTGTGCTAAGTCTGGCTAAGGACTTACACTTGCTGAAAAATTTCCAAAAATATTACCACACAATGAAACTAGCCAGAACAGTGTTTTGGGCAAAGAACTTAAAGCTTCTGCGTTCCTGACTGAGTTCCCTTCTCAGGATTATTTATTTTCACGCTGGTAGCAGGAGCCACAAAACAGAGAGAGAGGGGAGCAGGAACCTATCCTCCCTCCCAAGTTTAAGTGCAGTCCTTCCTCTTGTGCTGGCCCCTGAAATCCTTCCTGATGTCTCAAGGGGAGAGAGAAGCAGTGACAGAGCGACCCCATCCAAACAATGCTGATAGCTAAAGTATTTGCCTGGGGAGATGAGGGTTTAACTCACTGGCCATTGAAGTTTCATACACTTCCTGCTCTCACATTTAAGAGAACACTCTTAGTTCACGGCTCTACAGAAAGCGCAGACACAGTCAGAATAAGGACGTGAACCAGGAAGGTATTTTAGATCCATTAGTTATAATTCACACACCAATGACATACAGCATAAAGACAAAATATACAGATTTTCATATATATACACACATGGATCACCACAGTGCACAATTCAAAGTTATGTTACAATTAAGTGTACAATTTTAAATATGGCTTTATAAACTAGTAGTAATAACAGTGCTAAAATAATGTATGTCTCATGTAAGTTCATAGACAAACAACATAGTGTAGCTACGGCATTAGAGTCCTCATGTAGCAATGTGTTGCTTCATTTTGCTAACCCTCATACACTGCGGCTGACTGGATATAGCCCTCCCCCCATATCCATCTACACCTACTTTATTCTTGCTGGATTGCACACCCCAATGATTAAAACTTTGGGACTTGCATTCTTCAAGTATTCTGAAAAATAAAAGCCTGCACATTCAAGATTAGTTGTAAGAGCAAACTAAGAAGTGATGGAAGAACACACAAAGACATAGTGCCCAGTGAGAACAACAACACAACTAGTGCAATTTTAAAAAGCACTTTTTTATTGTTTGGAGTTGAAAAAAAACAGGGTCATGTTTTGTTTGTCTTACTGCCCCCAATAAGACAAATTTTTAGGTGAGCATAATTAGAGGAGCAAGAGAAGTTGTAAATTCTGGGTCACTTGGAAGCTTGGTTGGAAACTCTGGCCTCCCTGAAGCAAATGGCACTTCTGCCAGCGACTTCAAAGGGGGAAGGGTTTTATTTGTTCTGCAAAAGTTGAATGCGTTTTGGAAGCATATGCTCCATTTCAGCTTTAGTTTGCTGAGCTGAATGTGGAAATCATTAGATGAAATCCTGCAATCCTTTTTATGCACAAGTCAGACTAATGGTCCATAACGATCTCCTCTGGCCCTAAAAATCTGGAAGTGGGGCAAGCAGGATGTGGCACTAACAGTTTAGCACTGCAGGGACGCACCGAATGTTTTCATTGACTGAGACTCCTGTGCTGTACACAGACACCCCATTTCTTTACCAAACTCCTCCAGGAGCTGCAGAAACCTTTGCCGAGAAGTACTTCACATGAGGGTACTTCCACAGGGAACGAATGCAAGAAAAGCCCTCCCCGATGGCCGTTAAGGAGGGAGGATTGCCCAAAACCGCCGAGACAGAGCTGATTCATGTTGTGACACCTTCCTCCACTAAGACAAAGCTGTAAAGACAAGGGCCACCGGCCTGAAAATTAAATCCTCCCTCCTACCAGCAACCCATGCGGTACAGGGGAACACCTTCCCTTGACAGGGCACCAGATGGCCATGACAGCCCATGTTCACCAGGAAGCTCAAAGCTGGGCTCACCACCATGCTCTGTAAAGGGGTCAAACCCAAAAGAATCCTTGTCCTTGCCCTTCGGCACCAGGACGCAGATGACTCTGCAGCACGGGCACAGGGTGACAGCACACTGGCAGCCTCACCAGAGCCCCAGCTACCAAAAGGGGTCCCTCTGCTGCCCACCCGGCACTAACAAACACCCAACACGTAGCACAGCACACACAAATATCTGTAGCATTAATCAAATGCTGAAATCACCGCTGTCAGAGGTACCTCTACTCCTGGTCCCCGGGATTAGACACTGCTGCTTGGGTGCTCCTCCAGATCACAGCCACTGACACGTACACCACAACTCACACCTATACTATATATACATATATATATATCCATTTCCATACACTAGCTACTGGGCCATCCAACGTAATTCTGCATTTAGAGAGCATAATTTGCTTAAATTTGATCACATGCCTAGTTCCTAATTTTGCAGTATTTGGGGATGAAGGAGGCTAGGCTAAACAGCTACTTGTCAGAAAACAGATTCAAATTCTTATTCAAACATCTAAGGACAAGACCCACTTGAATTCATCCTCTGCCACAGAAATTTTACTTGGTGAGCTGCCCTGCATAAATCTGCACATAACACTTTTCCAGCAGGCAATATTTTGTAAGACTTAGTATCTGACAGATATAGCCCCTTCAATGAAAACAGCATGAAACTGTCATGATTACTTGAGCAGACATCACTGACAAAAGGAAATTTGTGCCTGATCTGCTGCTGCAGAAATATTTCAGGCAATATTTTTTCAAAGAGAATACAGATCTGGAGGGACATTGCCAAGGTTTTAAAGATCAAAACGTGTAACTTGCAGTCTTATAATTGGATGGGAACAGTCCTCCAGATCTGAAACATCAGGTTTGGTTTGGTTTTTTAATCAAGCACCACATTTGTAGGATTTCTGTAGGACCTATACACATCTCAGCGTCTGTTTCCCCCGCTTGGTAACAGTGAGCTCTGCTGACAGAGCCAAGGAGGCCGACAGGGGTAAACAAATCCCGTCTGACATGACAGAGTGTTACACAGTCAAACACCGCCATTCACATGAAAAAACAACAGACTGCTTCAAATCTAACTACTGGAAATGCAGGCCTTGCTTCAAACTCCCATTTGCCAAATGAGGAGCAGGCTAATTATCCATTCCCTTAAAGCAGAACTACAGAAACAAGGGCAAATGCTCAGCCTTTGGGGGTATTTGAGGTAAAGCAACCAGGAGGAATCGCGCTGTATCTCAGTGGGACGGGGTTTGTTCTCCAGCTGGTGAGCAGGGCAGGGCTCCTGCCTGGCTGCTGGAACAGGGGTGTTGGCCAGGCTGCAGGTTCAGCCTGTGCCCTGTGGTGACCCATCACTCTGCACCCTCCCTGCACCCACCCCTCTCCCACCCACTGCCTCCTTCCCTGACCACCCAAAGGTCCCGCGCCCTATTTTGGGAGGGGATGGACAGCATAGAGGAGCCCCAAACGAGCTCTCCTCATGCCAGGACCATGGACCACTCTCCCCAAAACCAGCCCAGGGCTGCGGCTGGGACCACAACCAGCTTTAGCTGTGATGCTCTCAGGGACCCGACCGACATCCAATGCTCGGACAAAGGTCCCTGAGCCCTTCCTTATGTCACCCTGCAATTAGCACCTGGCCACCAAAGCAGGACACCCAGCCAGGGAAAAACATTATGTGGTCAGTGTTGCCTCAGACACAACGTTGTGGTTTCCTTCACCCTCCAGCTTGAAGCGGCCATCCCAGCTCACCCACCACACGGCTGTCCCAGGTGTCACCGCTGCAGAGACACCTGATGTCCCCAGCCCCTGCCAGCAGCACAGCCAGGACCTCTGGCATCTCTACGATGGACCTGCTTGCAATTTTCACCAGTGAGGAAGAAAACAAAACAGAGGAAATAAAGGTGTTTACTGACTATTTTTAGTTCTGCATAGCCCCTCAGCCCCAAGATAAAAAATAAAGATGATTGAAGGGAAAAAACCACTGTGGGACTAAGAAAATGTTGCTCTTCTAGCAGAATTTTTGAAAGTTAAAAAATTTTCTGTTTTTATTGAGGAAAACTCTTGTCTTCTCTTTCCCCATGCAAACCAAAATGAACTAGCACTTTTTCATATATGTTGAAAAAGTAATTTTTTTTTTAAACATCCTTTTTTTTCCCCCCAAGAACACTTTGCCAAGATGAGCTTCCACATGAAAAAAGCTTGGATTAAATCCTTTTAAACAGGTCTAACAGTCAGTATTTGTTTCTGGATGGGATGAATATACACAAGGATTTCCTACCAAACCTGGACAAAATACTACACCTATAACTTCCTAAAGAGACACTGTTTACTAATTCCACTTCCAGTTTGAAACATGGCCAAACATAACAACACAGACTTTATCTAGAGTAGCTGGGATAAGGAGAAAGCCAACTAACTTCTCCTCTAAAGGAATCCTGAGTAGTCCCTCAGAAAGGGAAGGCATGTGATAAGTTGCAAAATACATTCACCTCACTGATTAACACCCTGAAAAACCTCAGAAATTTTTTACAATGAGGGTGGTGAGAAACTGGAAGGGGTTGTCCAGAGAGGTGGTAGATGCCCCATCCCTGGCAACATTCCAGGCCAGGCCGGACAGGGCTCTGAGCAACCTGATCTAGTTGAAGATGTCCCTGCTCCTTGCAGGGGGGTTGGACTAGATGACCTCTGAAGGTCCCTTCCAACCCAAACTGTTCTATGATTCAGTCCACAGCAAAACGCCGCTTCCATTTCTGCAACCCCTTTGGATCCTTTCTTTCTTCACCCTCCCCAGGGACAAAGCCCATTACCTGGCCGGTGAGGGTGAGGTTCAGTCTCCACTGATACACACCAGTTATTCGAAACCAAGGCAAAAATAAAAATCTCTGGGTGTGAACATAAGCGCGGCCCTATGAGGCACCTACATCCTCGGCGCAGGTCCCCACACTGCGCTGTGGTGGCACCAGCCCCAGCCACCACACCAGCAGCTCTGAGGTGGGGCAGACAAACAAGGTCATGGCGTGACACCAGCTGTGCACCGTGGTGGCACTGCCCATCTCTGTGCCAGGCCACACGAAATCCAGATCAGGCTGCGCACGCATGGGAGGGTAAAATTACATTGCCGACTTGCGGTTAACCTGCCTTTTGGGATGTCACAAGCACCACTGCCACAGACAGATCTGTCAGCCCACCAAAATTATAAAGATGACACTTTCTGCTGAACTCAGGCTGGTCGTTTAGGAACCGTGACACACAGATGGGACTAATCTGCTGTCAGCAGGAGCCTCCATACCTGCAACCACACCCTCACAACGCTGAAAGATGGAGAAAGCACGGCCTTCAAACACGCATAGGCAAATGAACGAGAACATCTCCATCAAAATTTCCAACACGTAAATGTTTTTAAAGAGGAGCTTTCTGACATGAATGCTTTTTATCCAGAATACCAATACCTACATCTCTGCAGGTAACATCTACCCTGACTTGTCTATGGAGTTTCACAGACATTTTAAGCCACCACCTCTGTGCTTTCAAGCCCAAGATTTATCTTCTTGTGCCCTATTCCTGTGTTTAGTTTCCTGAGAGGGGTCCCAAGTAACTGGATGACATCCTCCTCCTTCTTGGTTTTTTGTTCGCTTTCCAAATGACACTTGCCCACAACAACTGAGATCATGGATCGGAACACAGCACCAAGGACATGGCTGGGGAACTGAAGAAACAAGTGCAAATTCACACCCACCTCAGGTCACACCACACTTGCAGCTCTCGCTGTGGTGGCTCCCATGCATGAACAGAGCTGGAGACTCACTGCACACGTGTGTCCCCCTGCTTTCAGCGCCACAGTTAGCTCAGTGTTTCCCCGGCACAAGCACTTTCCTCTGCAGGAAACACTCCACAATCCAAGAAAGAGAGGTGTTCTTTGAAAACTGCAGTTATTTCAAGCTCCAGACTATTAGAACTACCAACAATTAACATGCTAAAGCAGTTGTCTGCCCTATCTGCTCCCAGAACATGTGGCATAACCAGCACATTATAAAAATTCTGTTGAGGGATCCTGATTCATCTAACTGTAACTCATTGAGAAAGTCATAATTAAAATATCGCACCCACTGAAGTACTTTCCTAGGCAGCTCTAAAGCAGTTGATTGCCTTGGCCAACGCCTTGCATTTCCACAGCATCCCACACCTAGAAACACCGCAAACCGCTTTGCAAGCTTCAGGGGTTTGATGTGCCTGTTGGTAAAGAGCACAAAGCACCCAGTGCTGAGATGCATCATTCTTTAGTAACAAACCCCAATTCTTTAGCCTTGCCTAGCAATAGCAGACAACAGCCAGAGGCAGGAAGCAAAAACATAATAACAATCATTCAAAAATATAGAAAAAATTTAGATGCCTGAGGCAGGTTTTGGCCAACACACATTCCAGATGAGTGTTTGGGAGATTATACATTAAAACTGACATTTCCCTTCTGAATAAAAATACTCTGGAGTAGTGATTTCAATATTTTGCAAAGAATCACTAAGAAGTTCCTTTCTGTAGGAATACGTTTTCTTCCCGCCTTCCTTGACTGTCTGTTAAAGAATCAGGAGCAGGTTTTTCCTGCAGCCAGTGTATAAACATATGCACCCAGAGTACAGGTAGCTATCAACTAAAACCCATCCCAAAACTCCACTAAATCAATACATCATCAATCATTTTCTTCCATGGGAGAAAAGTATGCCAGTCAAGCCTCTTCCATTTTTGTTCTCAGCCCATTCCTGTAAAGATATCAACAAAAACCAGCTCTGGCAAATGCTCCGCTTCCCGGAGGTCTGTCCCACCTGGTTGCAGGACCTGGTTTTGAACACAAACAAAAATGTAGATTGGAAGGTCCTGTTGCCCTCTGGACCTTCAGTTTGTCCATGTGTGTTTTAAGTAACAGTTTACCTTGGTTCCGCCTGAACAGTTACACAAAACGAAATAATGTTGAAATAGTCCAGGTAGCATGTGACAGCTGAGTCAAGCACAATGGTCTCTTCCAAAGTGGTGTAAACCTCTTCCTGACCTGGAGGGGAAAATACATCAGACAGATGCCAAGAAACAGCTTGTCTGCAAAATGGGAGATGCTTGTACGCATCACTTGCACTGTTCATGATCTCTGTACTCATCCATGTCCACATCCGAATCAAAGAGTGAGTGTCCAGTGTAATCTGTGTCAGGGGTTTGAGAAATACTGTTCCCTTCCTCATCAAATGTTTCTGTCCTTGAATAAAAACTCAAGTCCCGCAAAGGGGAGTAGGTCTTGCTCGCTTCGCTGCTTTCCTCAGATTCATACAGAGTGTTGTCATCATCGTGGTGCCATTCTGGCCAAAATTTCCTCCTTATTCTTTCACAATACATAGCGAGGTTAATCAGTTCACCTGAAACACAGCACAACAGACTCCAGTAAATGCATCCAGTCAATAATGCTCTAACTCACCTGCTGATGCAGAAAGATGTTGGCACTGTTTGGAAACAAATAGTGCAGGTTCCTCCCAAAAAGGTTTCAAAATGTCAAGATCCCATCAATCCTCCTAGCAGTTCTGTTTGTAACTTTCATGTAACTTAAAACACGTATTATTAACCTACATACAAGAAGGGCTACACTGGAACCAATATAAACGCATGTAGCAAAATAATTATCCCAAATTCAACCTCTACAGAAATAAACCAAGACAAGATAATAATACTGTAAGTTTTTCATAGTAAAATCCTGCTTATTTTGCAGAAACCTGGTTTCTAAACACAATTTGATCCTATCTATACAATACAGTTGGTTAGTAAAATAGAGAAAATTTGCGGTTTCCACCACCAGATGGCAGCGTTGCCTGCAAGATAAATTCACATTTTAAAGTTTTTATACGATCACCGGTTCACCCCTAGTGTTCCCACAGCCTTAATACCTCATGCCTCATGTTTATATAGACATGTATGCTTAGACTGTGCTTAGAGAAGAAATTACCAAAGAATTCAAAGAAATAATAGTGCAACAGCATGAGTAAGTGGTTGGGTACAGAGAATCATCCATACTGCTTGGGTATTTGCATCTATTACCATGTATTTAATTTTGTTAGAGACAAACTAGTTCACCAAACATAGTATTCCTCCTTGAAAGCCACAGACACTTAAGGATTTTATCTGTCATTTGCCAGACATCAAAGGGAAGAATTGTATAGACAATACTTATATCCTCAAGTATTTTCTTCCTCAAAGTTTTAATAACGAGGAAGTCCAGGCCTCTTCACTGTTGCTTTCGTAGCAATCTCTTGCACAAAGGTCTACAGGTCACATTCATTCCTTTCGCACCGATTTTACATCCTTTTCCTCCTTAGCTCTTCCCATTTTTCATGCGCTGCGCAGTTTTATTCTGAAAAGGGATGCAAAGATACTTCGACATGCCTATACCACCCCACAAGAAAAAAAAAAAGAAAAACAACATGTAGAAGGGAAGGCTACGTTGGTCTCCAATTCGTGCAAAAACACAGCGACTCCAAAGTCAGGCTGGACTTTTTTCTTGCTCAGCATCTTCAATAAGAGCAAAAGCTGTAATTTCAGTAGCACAATAGCACGTGCAGTTCCACTGTCAATGAAACTACTCAGTTCAGCAGAATTTGGCTCATGGCCCTGTTTCTGTCTTCTTGTACTTTAACCAGCATTCATTTCTTAAACGCATTCAGTCCTTGCTATGTTAGACAGGGAAAAGATCAAGTACAGGAATAGAAACAATTTCCATGTGGAACTTTAAAGAGAAAACAAACAAGAATTTTAAGAGAAAACAACATTACAGGATACAAATGCTACATCAAAGGCAAGAACAGCTGGCGATGCAGTTGAGGTGTTTCTGCAGTCTTCAAATGTCCTTACAAGGTGCTTCAAGTTTAAACATGGCAAATGCCACCAAGAGTTTTTCATCAGAGATCACCTGAGCTTTCTTACCTTTAATTAGTCTCTCTGGTCGAGTCCCTGGTAGTGTCCACATTGCCTGTGCCAGATGCCCGAAGACAGTGGCATCAACGGTGGAAACGTGTGGTCCCATTATGTACTTCTTGTCACCTGTAAATACAACAGCAAAACATTTCTCAACTGGGTGTCACTTCTCCCCAGTTATTAAAAACAAAAAAATAATTCCCTGGCTACATATTTAGTGTATTTTTTTTACTGAAATCATTCAGCTGAAAAGGTTCGCCTGTTCAAAGACAGGGATTCAGCACTGACTATGGTTCAAAAGCTGTTGCTAGGGTTCAGCAGGTGAAATCCATCACTGCAGCTTCCTCTGTGCTCACCATTTCTGTAACCAGATCCATTACAGATCCACCACTGGCCACATAACCTCCCCTGCTCGTCACCGCTAGCAGCACACACACATTGCACTAGTTCTGCTGCATTTAAAATCTTCTCTGCAGCCAGCAGGTGCCTGCAAGCACGATTTTCTCCTTCGGTGCAAACCCAAAATCGTTCAGCCGTGGCTGGAAATCACGAATGCATTTGCTGAAAGAAGCTCATCGCCCTGTATCTGTCCTGCATGCAGATCCAGCTTTGGGTTACTCAACTGATCACACAAAAAAGGAAAGCCGTACCCTAAGTTTTCCTCTCCCATCACATGTTCAGGCTAAAACTGATGCAGCAGTCAGACTGGCAGCGACTGCTCAGAAACAACCTGCATCTCCAGGAGGAGGACACAGCCCTTGGCAGGAGCGAGCAGCTCCTCTCTCACACCATCAGTGAGGTGCCCCCACCCCCAAACACTGGTTTCTACCTGGCAGGGACCAAACAGAGGCACCTCAGGCAGGCAAGTGACTCAACAGCCACCTGGAACTGGCCAGGGTCAGAGGAGGGATGTGTCTGCTCCACACCGCTATTCTGCTTACCTCTCTGGGCACCCCAATGCCATGATGGTCTTGAGAGGCCACCACAGCACAAACAGATGGATAACTACCTAAGACAGGGAAGAAAATCACATTTCAAAGCCACCGTTTGCAAAGAAACATCCAGTATAAATTTGTTTTCTCATCACAGGCACAAGACCTGGAGCAAAGACCGCACACAGCGCACACAGGTGAAACATGGGGTATTGCAGAGGTCAGGTTAGACGGTTGCACTGTCTCTGCCTTGGCCCAAAGTGCTATAAACTCTGCGAAATGTGGTATGTAATTGAATTCTCCAAATCCAGTTATCCCATCACCCCAGGACATTCTTCCCCTGTCCAATATAAGCTGCCTGTAATTCAGCAGGTTATTAAGTGTTAGGGTTATTGAGCAAGTTTAGAAAAACTGTCCAGCAGTAAAATGCATCAAATTCCAGAGTACGGTCCAATGAACACTGTCATCCCCCTGCGCTACAGTGGAGCAAAGTAGTGCTCAGGAATAACCAGTAACAATAACCTCCTCTAGCCCATCAGGTGTAATTTTAACATGGAGTTAAGTCTCTCCAGCTCTTTCACAGTTGCATCAATCTATTGTTTGAAAACTATGTACGGGGTAAATGTTGTGTCTTTTCAGTATTTACGTGACACCTAGCATTCATGGATTTTAAACACAGCTCAAAAATTGGTCCCCAAACCACAGTTATATGCCAACAATAGGAATTCAGGACCATAAAGCTGGGTTTGAGACTCCATCCACAGCGACGTGCTGGGAAGCAATTACTGCCGCTTCCACCTTGCTACAACCAAGGCAGGCAGTGAGTGAGGGCTGAACCATCCCGCTCTTTTGCAAACAGAGCAGCTCCCCAGGCACAGCACCTGCACCTTCAGCTGTGTGGAAACGAAGGGGAAGAGAAGGAAATAGAGCTGTGGTTCCATAAAACTGTAGATCTGGTTTTAGATCACCCTGCACCACATAACACAGCCTGCATGCACATTTCCTTCTACCAATTCCAATCTGTTCCCAAAACGTTCAGAGCAACTTTTTTCCAGAAGACTTTCTGACAGACCAGAGGGGCGCAGAGAAGCCGAGAAGCTTCTGGAATGCCCACGGCCAAATCTGAACAGACTATAAATGGGGTTCCCAACAAAGACCCCCTTGGTGTGGTCTTCTCGGAGCCGTGGGTCTGCCATGCTGACGGAGTCCCTCCCCTTAGAGAGAGAAGCCGTCTAAGGTAACCTCCCGGGATTGGGAGCGCCTCACCTCTGCATGTGGGTGAGTGATAAATTACTGAATATATGCTTTAATAAGTCCTTGCCGAGACAGGCAAGTGTAAATGTCCTCGCCGAGGCAGGCGAGTGTAAATTCCTTGCCTGAGACAGGCAAGTGTAAATCCTTGCCTAGCAGGCAAGCGTAAGTCCTTGCTGGAACAAGCAAGTGTTTATCTCTTATGGGCAAAACGGGGCAGAGAGGGCTCTGGTTTGTTTTCTTGTGAGTGCGCATATGCACGCTGGGGATCCTCATTATTCTTATTTCACTGCACCCCAAATAACCTCCTAACATAATATCTAAACCTGTATCTTATGTTATCAGAGTGCTAACTAATTGTATAAATCCCGTTTCTAATCGGTTTATCGGCGGTACTTTTCCGGCCAGAATAAAGTTTGGTTTGGACCTTGTTGTCCGCCTAAACTGATTTTGGGGTGCCTCCATGACAGCCTCCCTGCATCCTCTGGCTAATCCCACAAAAATGCAACCACCAGGTCACACCGGTCTTGGATGAAATTTGTACTGCTCAGGGATTTGAGAGCACACAGCTCCGCTATTCACAGATACATGCGCCAGAGGATTAAAAAGCAGCTACTTGAGTGCTGAGTCAAGAAACCTTGGTAAGAGACAGATATGCAAGACACAGGGCTGGCAGGAGACCTGTACCCTGGCACAGCAGCATATACAGCCCACACATGCTGCTGCAGGGCATTTCAACTAGTATTAGAGGCTCATGTTCAGGTGGGTCCCACCTCTGTGTCCCTGCCCTCCACAAAACACCAAATGCTTTACAAAAGCCAGTTCAGACAGCTGCTGCCCTGCAATTCCCTGCTCAAAACCCCCATTTACCCTAAAACCTGTGGCAGGCAGACAACTGAGAGGGCATCAATAGACTTATGGGCACTGCTCGCTCACTTGCATCTTTTAAATAATTACCAAAACATATATTTTTATACATTGCTAGTTCATATGCCCAGTTCCCCCCACTTCCTTACACTACCAGGCAGTAGGAAACTACTACAACACAAGGAAATTACATTTGTGGTTTAAAGACTGCAGGACAGAGAGCAAGGTGACACCAACAGGGCAGGCTGATCCATCACAAGAGGATTAGTTCCCATTTCCAGGTTTGTAAGAGACCTGCAAGAGTCTGTTAGGGAAACAGGTACATGGGAGAAGGAAAAATGATCTTCAGAAATGAAAAAGAAAAAAAAGCAGCACCCAAGATGTGACTGGGAATGTCAAAATGAGCGTCACAAGACCTGGCAGCTGCCAAGTTGTCATTCTCTGGAAGGAGCACTTGGAATTTAAAAGTTATTCTTGTTTCCATGTGAATGGTCTCTGTTAAAAAATAGGGAGCATTAAATTAATCTGATATGCCTGATGACTGACAGCTACAGTTTGGTACGTACAGCTATTCTGCATGACAGGCATCCTTTTTAGGGTCTTAAGATTGCCCTCTAATTAACAACCAAAACCCCGATTGCTTCCTCTTCTAGGAAAACACATGGGCACATATATGTGGAGCAGAATTTCACAAAGATTTTTGTGCAGGCAATAGCTGACTGACTGCCTTCTCCTCCCTGCTGTGAAACAGCAGAGTTTCCAGCCATGCTGGAAGTCCTCATCCCACTTCCTGTTCCCATCCCAGTGATACCACCTGGAGGCCACAGTTACTAGACCCAACCATAAACAGCTGGCTGGCGAAACCCTGAGCATGCTGGTGTTAATGAAAAATCAGGGCAATTACATAAAAGCAGACAAATGTAAAATTACATAAAAGCAGACAAATGTACCAATAATCAAAGGGCAAATATGATTCACGTAACTACACACGGTCTAATCTGACATCCATTTCTGAAGGGAAGATAAGAAAACATACAATATTCAGCTGGTAATGTATTAAAATAACAAGAATACAACAGATGCACATCAAGGCTCTTTGAAGTAGATCAGGCACCACATTCTCATCAATAATCTGGAAGTAAAAATAAACCCCTGCAGGTAACATGTATCAAACAATTTTTTAAAAATTATTTGGAAAAAAAAACACCTTAACCTTGAAGATTTCCAGTGATTTTTCCCACCAAAAAATGTAAGAGACTGATTACAGCATTTACCTTCACAAGGAGATGACCCAAGCCACCCAAGGAGGAAGACACATCCACAGCTGCTCCATTCAGCCTGCCAGCATTGACCAGCCAGAACCAGGGGGCTCTGCTAAGCACCCAAGTCATAGGTTAAACTTGTCCCAGCTCCCGTCCCAACCGCACTCCTCTCTGTGATGTACATGGAGACACGTGGTGCCAACCTTGAAGCTACAGCAACAGCAGTTCCACAGCGGAGGGTACCCTGGGCTGGCCACAGCTCTGCAGCAGATGTGCTCAGACCTCTTCTTCTAAAATGAGCTGCTCCCTCACTTCCTCCCTCAGAAAGAAAAGGGATCTCTTAAGCTCCAAAACCAGGTTTTCTTGGAAGAAGGACTAGAATTGGTAATTTTTTTTGTTAACAAACAAAATGCAGCACAAGAAAGCACTGACAGAAGAGGAGCTGTCAACAAATCTCCCCCTCGCCCATTGTGCCCCATGCATCACATCCCTTTTTCCATATTGCTCCAAAACCAGCAACTTGGCAGGTTTGTTTCAGAAAATAAAGTTACAGAAAGCTCTACACAGCCCCATCTAGGTCCTCTGCAAATATCTCCCTTTCCAAAACACCTCAGAAGTCCGGGAGCATCTCTCTTCCTTCCCTTTCTCAGCAAGCACTCAGTTTCTGCCTTCTGCTGGGCTCTCCTCACCTTGCTCCCCCCATCCACTCCACACTTACCTATTTAGAGCACGTGCAATGTGCTCCCCCTCCAAAGCACAGGGCAGGGAGGCAGCCCTCCTGCCCTCCATTCAGCCACCTCTTTAAAGCCATCCTAACAGGGAACAAAGCAGCCACACAGGTACCATCTCTCTTGGTTCCTTGTGCAAGAGAGACACAAGCTCAAGGGAAGCAACAATCTGCCCCAAAGTAATTCTTTGACTTGCGAATTTTAACACAGAAGCACAATATTGTTAGCTCTCAGCAAACTGCAAGGCAAGCAGCACAGGGCAGACAGCTACAGTGCAGATTTCAGCCTGAGCTACACAACAGAAATGAGGCTCATGTGGTTCTAGCTGAGTGAGGTCAACCTTCAGACTAACCTTATGGGATCCATCCATGACAACCAAGAAGCCTAAAAACACCCACTTTGACAACACAGACCCACCTCCTGCTAGCAGCTTTGAATAAAGCTGCCAACACCAACCAAATACAACAAAGTCCATCTCATCAAAATAACATCTGCAAAGGGTTTTCAAACAGCAGCCTCATAACAATCTATCAAACAGCCATGAGTCCCATGAATTAAAAAATGAGACCCTCCCTCCAAAATATAAAAAAGAGGTTTCACATGCAGAGCTAAACACTACATTTTCCTAAATTCACACAGCAAAATGCTCTTCCAAAATCGCAGGCCGTGTTCTGCTCCTTTAGATACACATAGCTGGTGCTTGGAGAAGAAAGCCACGTACCCCTCTAGAGACACAATTTGGTAGCAAACAGCAGAGAAAGAAACTCTGTCCCTGTGAGATCAAGGGTGGCACTGAATGACAGCAGCAGGGTGGACTCTACCTGCTGACAAAATGAGATTATTTGTGTACACCACCAAGCTGCCAGGAAGCGCTTGCAGTCGATTTCACCCTGTGGACAGTGGGCTGTGAACAACCAGAATGTGTGTTAACTTTGTGTGTGTACGTTACCCAGGAGGCCAGCTAGAGTCCGCATGTCCTTCTCCATCAGCGTGTACATCTCCTCCTCCGAGAAGCGGCCGATGCCGTGGCCGTACATCTCGCGCTTCACGATCCCTTTAGTCAGATGGCAGAAGATCCACTTCAGCAAGTCACTGAAGGGGCCAAAAAGCGACACCATCTTTTGCGTCTCGTGAAGATTTTCCACCCATTGGCAATAAGCCAAAGTCCTAGAGGGATGCGAAAATAAGTCAAAGTGGTGCAGTACCCAGACAGCCCATGAGCACCCTGCAAAGACTTACACAAAGGTTAGGCAGTGAGTTTTTTTAATGCTGAGCACTCACTGCCCTGATGGAGAGGTAGTTTCCAGTGAAGAGTGGACCCTGATGCAACTCAGAGTGACAGCAAACTGACTTTGCAATACTATCACAGGCTGCCCAATGCTTTATTTTCTCAGTAAACCATGATGCACTTCAGGAGAAAATGAGATTCACATTGCAATGTAAAATAAAAGCTGCAGAATTCTGCTAAGCTCACATAAGAAAACACAGTGCCAAAAGTGCCACAAGGATTTATTAGCTAAAGATGATTGAGTGCACAGGCCTGGGGAAAACAACAAAAAAACAGCCCACAAAGAAACCAATCATTCCCACCAACCTGTTCTCCTTGCTTTCTATACTGCTGAAACTTAGCCAAGTAGTAACTTTGCCCCAACAAAAATATTGTACCAGTCATTTTTCAGAAGAACTCTGCTCTTCTTAGAAACCAACTGTGCTGGTTTTGGCTGGTATAGAGTTAATTTTCTTCATAGTAGCTGGTATGTGGCTATGTTTTGGATTAGTGCTGGAAACAGTGTTGATAACACAGGGATGTTTTAGTTACTGATGAGCAGTGCTCACACAGTCAAGGCCACTTCTGCTCCTCACAGCACAGTGAGTAGGCTGGGGGTGCACAAGCAGCTGGGAGGGGACACAGCTGGGACAGCTGATCCCAACCAACCAAAGGGATATTCCACACCATATGACATCATGCTCAGCATATAAAGCTGGAGTAGAGGAAGGAAAGGGGGCACATTCAGAGTTACAGTGTCTGGCTTCCAATGCAATGATTCCATGTGATGTCCTGGAGATGGCTGAACACCTGCCTGCCCATGGGAAGTAGTGAATGAATCCCTTGTTTTGCTTTGCTTGTTTGTGCAGTTTTTGCTTTCCCTATGAAACTGTCTTTACCTCAACTCAAGGATTTTCTCACTTTTACTCTTCTGATTCTCTCCTCATCCCACCAGGAGAGGTAGGGCTTAGTTGCCGCACTAGCACAATATTTTAAAATAAATATTTTAAAAATGAAAGGGTGGTGGTTATTGGATTAGTTTTCTCCTGTAATTTTCCTCTCTTCAAAATATTGATTTTATGAAAGACACGTTTCTAAAGGACTCTGTTTGGGTTTTGGGCTGTATTTCAGCTTTACTGAATGGCAAATATATTATTTTGAAATATCTTTTTATAAAAATTTGTCTTACCGGCTGTAATTTGTTTCCTACATGAATTTTTGTTCTTTACTAATATTGTCAGCAAACAAAAAATTGATCTATTGCTGTCACTACTCAAGAAACTTATGAAAAAAGAAACATTAACTTTTTTAATATCTAGCATCATCTGACAATATGAAGAAACCAAAAAGACCATATGTTTTTTGTCACCAAGTTCAAGGGATGTTGGAAAAAGGGTTAAAGACATCTCAAAGTAGACATGACAAACACATGAAGCCAACAGTCTCAGAAACCTTGGGAGTTGATACCCATACCCCATTATGTTTGTAGCAATTCCCAAACTGAAAAATCTAAAAGTGGATTTATATATTTGAGATGGTATGAAAACAGGCTTATGGAAACATGGTAAACTAGTGAAGCTAGATCAAAAAGTTAAAATATCAAAAGTTGCAAGTTCATGTAAGCAAGTATATTAAATATCAACTTAATAATCAAATATTTCAATTTCCAATATGGATCACCTAATTCAAGATAGGGAAAAAAAGAAAACAAAACAAACAAAAAAACACCACACAACAAAACAAAACAAACAAACAAAAAACCCCACAAAAACAACCAAAAACAATACAACCACCAATGTAGTATTTCCAGAGAACCTCCTGTATGTCATGAACAGAAGCTGAATTCAGCAGTACCATCAGGGAACAACTACATTTACACCAGGAAAATGTTCTAATCTTCAGGTTTCCACAGAATCTTTACTTGAACTATTATTAACATAAGGTAAAAGGAGAATATTTGGCATAACAGCTGAAAAAAAAAATCTACTTACGGCTCAAATTTACAATGCTCCCAACAGAGCAGGTAGAAGGCATCTTAATTCTATTAAAAATTGCCCACTGCAGGACAATGCCTTCTGCTCAAACTGATTTCTTTAAAGGCTGTAACAGTGAGACACATGCAGGTTTTGCTGCACATGCCTGAACAGTGAAGAACAAAAAAGCACCTGCTATATTTCTGATGGCTTTTAGCCCCAACACATTTCTCCATGATTTGTTGCACTGTATCAAGATGACAAAAGCGCCCACTGACATTTCACACTGTTCAGTACTACTCTTCGAACTGGGGCGTTCTGCACAATCCTTGTTTTCCAAAATGGGTGAATCAACTCAAGTCATTGGGCTGGTTTCAGGACAGCAGAGTTGGAAATAAAGCCAGATTTAGTGAGAGGCACCAGAACAAAAGGGCAAACGTGAAGCCAGCAAGCACAGGAATAAATGGCTACTGAAACTCCAAAGTATTAACTTAGGCTAGAAGATGCGATGTGAGACTGCCTCGCTTGGGGAATAAAAGTAAAAGAGGATTTTAAGAAGGATGGAAAGAAGATTGGGCTGAATGCATAAGGGCGCTCCACAAAGCAAAACGTTCCATTAGTTGAGTTTCACGGGCCTGGGAAAAGACATGGTCCCTTGGGCAGGTACAGCTCTGAATAGGAAGAAAAACCCTGGTCTTGATGCGAACACTGGGAAATAACTACAAACACTATCTATATCTGTAAGTTATTATTTATTACTTGGATATGCTAAGAAAAACTTGCTCTCCAAGAGCACTGCTGTGTGCAAAGACCCTCCTTCCCCAGCACGGACGTGACCAGCTTCACCCAGCAACTCTGCAACACAGCTTAATCACTTTAGGGCAACAGGCCTGGCCACAGAGAGGGACAACAAAAAAGGCAGCAAAAAAAAAAAAATAGAAAAAGAAAGAGAGGAGACTCTGCAGCTTTTTTTAAAAGTCATCCCAGTCACACAAGACTGACTCAGCCCTACGGACTTGCCATCACTATTGGTCACTCCAACCACACCAGCGATCTGGCACCACACCAAGAATGATCAACCACATCCAGGATGGCTTTAATTTCATGAGACGGGATGAACAAGGTTTCCCACAAAGCTAACTGGCCTACACTTTAAAGTAAAAATACATTTCCCATGCTCTGGGGGAGAAGGTCTTTGGGTGTGGAAAAGGCAGAGATGAGATCAAGTGTTTAACTATCAGGACAGCAGTGCAGGAAAAGCAGAACTGCGGAGGATTTAGGTAATCCTGCTTAGGCTAAGATGTCAAGCACAGTCTTAAGACATCTGCTTGTCACTTTGAATAAGTTGTCATATGTCCCAAATCTCAAATTTACGTGGGCAATGAAGGCAGCCAAATGGACAACCGCAGCATTTCCTTGTAAAATTTTATGTTCTGAGCACACAAAAGCAAAGAAAAAAGTAGACTCAGATTCAGACAGACAGTTAAAAGCACTTTTAAAACTGGCTTTACAAGCACTTTGTTAAAAGAATTCTTTTCAAAGGTTCATTAATCTGTGCTTCCTACCAAAACATGCTCTTTTGCATTTAATCCCACCCATCATCCCTCTGCTCAGACTACACTAACAGAGTAATATCTACATTACAAAAGGTTAGGAAATGCCAGAAATTGGGTAGCCTACATAACCTACTTCAGCATAACTATACCGTTTAAACTACAGTTAGTATTTATAGGATGACATAATTATTTTAAATAATGGCCTGAACTGAGCATTTTGGGAAACATTAACATTCCCATTTGTGCCAGCACATCTACATCTGTACAAATCTTAAGACTATAAATAAAACAATAATGCGTTAAAGAGCAATGCTGCGGGGGTGAAGCAAATCTGAAGTCTAAATGTAACAGCAGCTTTGGCCTCAATACATAAATCAGGACAGGAGATGGAGAAAATGACTCATCGGCAGCGGCTTGCCTGATTATCCCCAAACTGTCTGAACATCAAGGCAAGGGGGAGGTGTTCACAAGGATGTGAACTGGGGGTTATTTTTCCTATCTGAACCTGTGCAGGGTGGAATTTCTTGATATAAAAAAGAGTAATAACAAATCCATTCCACAATCAGCTGTAGAAAGCCCACCTGCTGTGCACCTTCCCAGAGCAACTGGCTTTTAAGCTGCCGGTGACATTCAAGCCTCATCATTGTTAACAGCAGGAGAGACGTCGCTCTTATAATTGGCTTGATATATTTAAACATATCCATATTATAAACATAATAAACATATTATAAACATGTTTAATACATGGCAAGTCTGAACACCGACCAAAGGCAGATTAGTTTTTATTTGCTTTTCCTGTACTTCAAGCACTCACCACATACATGATGTTTACATGGTCTTCTTGAAAGACGAAGCTAGAAATGAGTTAAATATGTATGTCTGTGTATACACATATATATACACACACACAAACCACTAGGGTTGTGTTTGACAACACAGCTAAACCGATCTAATGGGTTAGTTCTGTTAAGCTGCATATTCAAGGCTTTAGGTTCTCACTAAGCCCATTTGTGACACCGACCTGCAATCCTTCTCCTGAGATTAAAGTGCCAGAAATCACCCCGCAGGGGCTGTCAGCCTTCCAGGCACCAGGAGCTGCCTGGTTTGAACGCCAGCAGTGCCGCCGAGCCCGGTGTGCCAGCGCCAGAAGGACGCAAGAACCTGACGTACTCCAGCCCATCTTACACAGAGGTCCGATCCCACGAGTGTGCTGCAGATACACCAAAAACTCAATGCATCCTGAAGACGGCTGTGGGTGCTCCATGGGTTTCTGAGAGCCCACGAGTCACTGCAGGCAGTGGAGGTGACCCAGGACAAGCCTTGAGCAGATGACAGAGCTCTGCTCTGGATCCAAGACCTGGAGCAAGAGCCACAAAAACCAGTCTGCTCCCATCTCTTCCCTGCTGACTCAGCCCAACATCCATCCAGGTTAGCAGGCTTTTTTTCTTTTGCCGATTTAAACATAGTAAAAGCTTAATAGTTATGACATTCCCCAGGGACAGGAGCTCCAGTGCCAGCTCCAAATCAGTCTTGTGCATCTCTGAGATATGCTCTAATTCCAGCACTAAGATAAGATACGCTCACTCCCTGTCTTTCTGCCTGACCCCTGCCAGGCACGGGGTGGAGGCAGAGTGTCCAGAGGCTGAGGTTCACAACAGCCCTGCACTGCTCCCAACTCCAGCCAGCACAGCAATTTCCACCTGTAAGAGGCACTAACTGGTGAAGATGAGCAATTACCTTGGCAAAAGCAAAACGGTTCAGGAGGAGATGCTGAGCACCCACCAGGATTAGCTCCATCCAGAGACAGCACACCACAGGATGTACTTAGCTTGTGCATTCAATAAATGTACTACAGTATGACTTATTTATGATGAAGCTACTTTCCATGCTGCTGGCAATGAAACGGCAGGAATCACATTTTATATTGCTGCTTTGGAGGCTTGATTTTATCAACCTTATCTTGCAGAAAGGCCATCACTGTTATAAATTCCTCACCATGAGATTTGAGGACACCATGAACAAATCCTAAGCTTCTAGTGGGACAGGTGAACAGGTTCAAGGACCGATATGAAGGGATCCCACAACCACAGGAATGCTGTCAGGGAGAAAGGCGGTTCTAGGCAGCTAAAGCCTGGTTCTATTTTAGTGTAACTACAGGATGGTCAAAGATGTTAACCAGGAATTACAGCAGTACAACTGTGATGCCTCATAGCTCGGGCTTTGCCCAGTACAGAGAACCAGCATGGTGTAACCTCACCAATATAGCAAGCCTCTGGTACAGCCACACAGCAGCGACATACAATGAGACTTAGAGTTGGATGTTTTACTACACTGCAGCAAAAATATGTGCCTTAGGGAAACTCATCCATGTGCCTAAACAGGAAAGGCAACAGGGATGCACAGCCAGGTGTGCACACCTCTGCTCTTACTTAGTCTGGTGTTGTCCACCCCTTTCAATGACACCTGCCTGTGTCAGCGCCCAAACCTGCGCCACCTGTCCCCCAGGCTCCCCTGTGTCAGGCTCAGCAGTGTTGAGTCAGCTCGAGGGCAGCCTGGATGGACAGAAAACAGCTTTACAGATAGACAGACAACAGCTTCGCAGAGGAAAGCACGATTTGTAACTCAAGACAACAGCCATATAAGTTTGTCATCAGTAATGTTACATTTAAAGCAGTTAAGTCTACGAACCGCAAAACAACTGACACTAAAGCAAGGAGATGGAGCTTTAAGGGATTCAAAGGCCTCATCTTCCCTTTGGCACCTATAATAATTGGGGAAGTGAAATTAATTTTTTTTTAAATTGCATTTCCAGGCAATTGAGTCAGATTTTTGAGGCTATGGCACTGCAGATGGGTATAACTGGTGAAGGTCACACTTCTTGGAAGGCAAGGATTACATTTCTGAACTACATCATTTAAATCTGCCTACTGAACGCTAAAAGTGTTCCCCTGAAACACTAAAAATTATTTGCAGAACTGTATGTACACATGTTGCTGCTCATCTTTGATCATAAGGTAAACGAAAAAGCAGGTAAGGGCATTCGATTTAAATCACACATTTTTTTAAGAAAACAAGTGCAATATAAATGCAAGACGAATTACAGTAAGGACTTAAATGCACGCTAGAAAGCAAACTATTTGGAAGAAGCCTTGTCCCTACTGAGGCAGCCAGTACAGCATCTATGATGTCATGTCCACCTGCTACTTCTGTGAATCCACACTGGAAAGGGAACTTTTAAAAAGGACTGAAATGTAAAGTGGTGGGGACAAATTACAGGTGTTATTTTCAAAGGCGTCAGAAAAATGCATAAAGTACCAGCAAGGTTGTATTTATGTTTTCCATTCACATACACACCTCAGCTTCTCAGTATACTGTGACTAATACTGCATCCTATCATCTGGCAGTGTTGCCAGCAATACATATTACCAGGAGTATCCTGTCTTACAGGAAAGACAATCCATATTGTCATCACACGCACAGATAAATAAAATCAATAACTGAAAGAACACAATATTCTGGATTCACATTGAGTGCTGGATTTGTTTCCACCCGCTCCCCAAACCACAAATGTATCCAGGCATCTTGATATTTTTTTTCCTCTTTATTAAGAAGGCTGGGTTTATACGGAGGTCTTATGAAACAGGTCAGAGGAACAGCCTACTGCTGCTCCCTTCTGCAAAGCTGCAGGCAAGGGGCCTGAACTCCTCATCTCACCCACATTGCGATACAGCTCTCAGGGGAGTTACCCCTGGCTCACATCAGCATACAACAGAAAGAAGCAGCAGTTTTCTAAGGTGAAGAGAGTTGTGAAATTAAAAATTGGGTACCCAAGCTTTATGCGAGAGAAAATAAGCATTCACGTCCAGGCAGCAGCGCAGGGGCACATCTGGCAGCACAAGAGCGCAGCCAGCTTTGCCATGCAAGCTTACCAGTACAGGTGCTCCTCCACCATTTTTGTTATGGCTCTGGAAACAGCTCTTTCATGCGGACCGAGGTGTTTATTCAAGTTCACTCCAAGTTTCTCTTCCAAGAAGTCAATAATGAACTCGGTGCCAGATACTTGCTTGTGATTGTATTCAATCCAAGGCATTTTCCCTTGAGGGGAAAGTTTTCCATCAAAGTAGTTCTAAGAAAAAAAAATAGGTAAGTAAACAAAAAAACATGCAGAAAAAAAGGCCATTCAAGTTCTGTTTCAATGAGAATAAAGCTTTAAAAATACTTTTGTGTTTTTAAAGGCAACATTATAGAATCATAGAATCATTTTGCTTGGAACAGAACTTTAATAACATCGAGTCTAGCTGTTAACCCAGCACTGCCAAGCCCACCACTAAACCATGTCCCTAGGAGCCCCATCTAAACGCCTTTTAAACACCTCCAGGGATGGTGACTCCACCACTTCCCTGGGCAGCCTGTTCCAATGCCTGACAACCTTTTCCGTGAAGAAATTTTTCCTATTTCCAATCTAAACCTCCCCTGGCACAACTTGAGGCCATCTCCACTTGTCCTATCACTTGCTACTTGGGAGAAGGGACCAACACCCTCCATGCTACAACCTCCTCTCAGGTAGTTGTAGACAACAATAAGGTCTCCCCTCAGCCTCCTTTTCTCCAGGCTGAACAGCCCCAGTTCCCTCAGCCGCTCCTCATCAGACTTGTGCTCCAGGCCCCGCACAGCTTCCTTGCCCTCCTCCGCCTTTTTTGTTGTGTTTTTTTTTTTTAATTCAATACTCTAGGCTAGTGGCAGCTGTTCAATCACAGCAACAGCTTTACCCTATATGACAATTCAGATAAAATTATTTCCAGGTCCTGCAAGGTGTTATATGTTTTTATGTTGGATGCCACATGATGTAATATTATTTAAGTACCTGGGTTATTTAAGGGGTTGGAGATGCCCAGATTTCCCAGAAGATTGGGTCCATTATTCTAAACAAGTTTTTTAATCACAGGACTCACACCTAAATTTGGCTCTTGCACAGAGCAGCACTTTTCATGTTAGGAGTACTTCATAAAGATTGATTCACTACCTATCTCGGATAGCTGCATTACCTCCAAGGATAAAACAGACATAATCACAAGTGTATAATGAAAGGCATGTCATTCGTTCTCTGGGCAGGAGGGAAATCTGCCCTACATATGCTTGTGCAACTTTGTAACTTAGAAACCTCATACATTTACAGATTACACTTGTTAGAACTGGGTCTCCAAGAGCCCAGCACCAATATAGCACTAGTGCATTGCTGAATACTGGTACATGTGCCCAGTGGAGCACTCACGCACAAGCAGCCAAGTGTTTTCCGCATTCTACAGTTGGAGAGGGTAAAATACAGAGATTAGAGAATGTATGTCTCATCTGACAAGCAGGAGAGGAATTGTGGGCTTCTAAAAGGGGATCAAACATTTGACTTCAATTCTCTTTTACTTCTGAAGGCAGAGACACAAGGTAGAACTTTCTTCCTTTCCCGCAATTCCCATTCTCATGTCCTGTTATTTAGTGAATGAAAAATCCTTGCTGAGAAAGCCAAACCACAAAGGCTCAGAAAAAGGGTCTGCACTCAGTCTCCGGTGGCCACCCTAAGCATTTTGGAATTTAGGTCCTAATTGCTGGAGATTTAGGGTTAGCAGCTCTGGACTGACCTGTTTGGGTCTCAAGTATTTACCCTTCTTGAATCCGCTACAGACGGACTGAAGTCCCCTCGCAGCAAGGACCACACACCTCCAGGCGCCTCCAGCTCGGCCTGAGAGCGCAGCACTCCAGCTGCTGCCCAAAACGCGGACGGGCAAAGCACCACGAACACGCGGCCGTTCCCAGCAGCTCTTCCCTCGTGGATGGGAACAGACAGAACGGGTGACGCTGCTGGGAAAACAATGCCTTCTGGCTGTAGCCTTTTCTGGGACTTCTGCCCAAACAGCACGGTAGGGACACTGGATTATATAATGTCTCACCTACCGCATCCCCGCGTGGGTGAGCAAAGCAACTGCATCCACCCCACCCGTCACCGTGGGTGACATGCAGGTTACTGCTCTGGGCCACGGGAGAAACTCTAAAACTGCTGAGCACCTGAGAGCACTGCCCCATCCTTCTAGACCTTTCCTTCAGCAAAAAGGCTCTTTCAGCACTCTGACTGATAGGTTTCCATCATTTTTCATTATGAATTTACTACAGAACCATAATCTTCTCCTAGACCTACATAGTGTGTCGATCTGGCACTGAGCCTTGCTGGCTTCATCTTTGTTAAGCCCTTTCAGTATGAAATTTCCCTTCTTGTACACAAACACTGACATTTTGCAGAAGCTACTAGACTTGAAGACATGTTTATTACATATTGCAATTACTGTAGTCCATATCATTTGCAACGCAGAAAAAAACCCAAGTTCTTATTATTCAACTACACATTTCTTCAAGCACATATATTATATATATAAATACACTGCATAAAAACTTGTTAGTCTTGCATTAATATTACACTCTCAAAAACACAAATGAGAGTTAAAGTTCTTGTAGGAAAGTTGGTTTAGGTAAACTTAAAAAATCCTTCTCAGGATTTTCATGTTTCATTATGTACTGTTTATCAAACAAAACAGGAAACATCTTTCAATGACCTGAGAAAACCTGAGTGTCTTCCCAAATCTGTTACACTGTTCTTGCATCCACTGTTCTCAAATGGGTATTTTTAGGCTTGAAACCTCCAGTATCCTTATGGCTGCTACTAATTGCCATCAAATATTTATCAACTTTCCACTTTAAAATTGTTCCAGCTGCAAAGCAGGGAACAGCTATGGTGTTATAATTAAAAAAAAAAAAAAATCCCCTCATACCTCATAATACATTTAACTGAACTGCACCCTGCAAAGCAACAATAAAAAGCGGTCCCCAGAACCTCATTTATAGAGGAATTTATAAACAGAATGGCATAGGACACTTCTGGGGTAATTTTATAGTACTATCCAGAAAAAATTAAGCTCCATATTTTCAATTAATGCTGCTTATGCTTTTACTTTTACTCATATCTCTTCCCACGGAGGCAACCATCTTCCCAGACCTGGCATCAAAACAGCACGTTTCTGCTGTGCTAATTACTTCTCGCATTACATGAACACTCAGCTCTCCATATTTGTGACGGAGTCAAGGAAGACTGAAAAGATCTCCACAAGCACCCAAAATGGGCTCTTCAAAGCAAGCTTTATCAAGAAAAGCATCAAATATTTTGAATAAACAGACAGGTATTATGACAGCCCAGCTGGGGTGGGGCTGCCAAATTGTTTTTGATGGAGAGCTCGCACTAGAAAGGCAGCTTCAAGACAATGTGAGCTCATTACAAGGGCATATCTGTTGGGAGGAATTCAGATGAGAGTCAGGCAGGACTGTGTCACCCAATTCCACTTCTCACATGCCATTAAAGCATGTTGTGTAACACACAGCACGTGATTCAACAGTCTGATGCACCATTAAAAAGTATAAGCACAAGGAATCAAAAAAGTAAAAGCAGCCTGACCACCTCACTGCCTTTTCTTCAATCCATTTCATGACTGCCCCTGCAAAGCATCCCCTCCCCAGGAAGGCAACAACCACAGCAAGTCTCCGGAGGTGTGCCCTGGCACCAGCTGCCACCCGTGGGGCCATCGCTTCTCCATCACAGCCCCGCCGGCACACAGGGAAGTGAGGGGTTTCCTCCCAAGTCCAGCTGTACCCCCACACAGCCCCATCCTGCTACCCACCAGGGGGCCCATCAGACGTCTCCGTCACCTACAGGCAACACAGGCACGAGGGAACAAAATAAAAGCCTCCAGGCACTCCAAGTATAGGAAACTTCATAACTCCAGCTGAGGATGCCGCTGCCTGATGGCTCCCCTCCCACTGCCTCCTGCTCCCCTACAACTTCATCCCACGGCAGAATCCGTACCTTCCTCCACCCTCCAAAGCCAAACGCAGTGCCGCAGGACAGAAACAGAATCTGCCTCTTCCAGAAAAGCAGCTATATCCTCCGTGCATAAACTTAGCTCCACCAAACTTTTGTCTAAAACCCTACATAGGGACAATAACTACACAAACACCTTAAGCCCATATAAGCACAGCTAAAAGCACCAGCCTGGCGTTGCCAGCACCCACAGGACCTGTTCCTGCTCCTGCAGCATGGCATGTGGAGCGTGTGGGGAAGCCAGATGGATTAAAAACAAATAAACTAAGCCTTCATGGCTCCAACTACGCCAGCTCCAGCCCAGCCTGATCTGGCACAGAAAAGCACGTGCAGGAAGGGACAAGAGGGAGCCACCAGCCGCTGAAGGTAGGACTGTTGCTTTTGGTGGTCCTGCTGACCTGCGCCAGCTTGGTGTGCTCACAGCTAGCAAGTAGGGATAGAGAGAAGTGCAGCCCCAAAAAGCAATCCCGACCTTCTGTACAGAAAATAAAGAGGGGAGGATAACCCTCTGGAAATCTTTCTCCTTCCAAAAAAATGGGTGACTCACTTCTACCCACCACCAGCTGTCTGAACGACTCCATCCCGAATCACACAAATGCAGTGTTACCTTTTAGAAGTGAACATATCCTGTCACAATCACCTTTTATACCGCAGCTTTCTTTAACTACTCTCCACCAGAGCAACTTTGATCATTGCAGACCTCTGAACCACACCAACCGCCATTAGAAGGAAAACAGAATTCACCAAATCAGCTTTCCCTTCAAACATGCAATTTCTACTCAAATTACTCTGGGTGCAGAAGCAATGTGCATTTAGTCCTCCTGCTCCAATGACATGTTCAAACTTCAGCATCTTGCAGGTTCTGTAATACTAAAAGAGGGAAATACATCCCATGGGATGTAAATCTCCCTCTTTAATGCTCTGAAGTATCAGATTCAACATTAAGTCTTAAGATAAAGAACATTAAACTCAGGCTTCTAGAGACTTAAGCAAAATGTACTAATTAGGTTTTCTTTCACTTCCGATATAAAGGAGTTTAACCACCTATGAAGCTGAATGAACATCAACCACAATTGTATAGGAAAAAAAAAGTTGTAACACTGTTGGTTTTCCTTTGTAAAACACTGGACATAAATGAAACATTCTAACACCTTGGTATGCAGCAGTAAAAAGTGACTTGAACCCATGTGGGGTGAGTGTGCAACTTACCCATAGCTCAGTCTCTTCGAGACAAAGTAAGATGCCAAATTTGCATCACTTGGGGACAAAAAAAGAGAGACATTTCTTCTACCTGAGATCCTCATGATATTTATCACCACTGTTGTGTCATCTTAAATGCACTCAATGCTTTACACAAACAGAAAAGAAACCTGTCCCGTGTTTCAAAGAGCCTGCATGCCAACACCGCAATGAGGCACGTGCCAGACTCGTGGCGTCACAAGTAAACCTTGACGTTCACAAGCAAGACTGCTTGATTCAAATTTCTGCTCTCCTGGCTTTCATTCACCAGTGTAGCTCAGGCTTCGTCCACTGCAGGAAGATGGCACGAGATGCACCCAACCACAATTAAGGAGCAGTATTCACAACCTCTAAAAGCAATCCTGTTTCCCTTCACTGTAAGGGAAGTACCGGCAATGGGATTTGAAGCAAAAGGAAAGCACGTCTTCCCAGGAGAGCTCCAGAGATAAACCCTCCAGGAAAATAAGAAGCTGCAGCTGTCTAATCTTGATCTATTTAGCATGGTGAAATTCAGAGATCAAATAATGTTATGCTTCAGTTTCAGGTTCATATTTAGCATTACATAAACTCCAGACTACTCTCCCACTTCAGCATTTCCAGTCAAGGTAACTTCTAATATTCATTTAGCTTTGCCAGTTAAAACCAGAGCTGTTCCAGACCAACCCTATTGAAGTTCTATCTTTAAAGGTTATACACCAAATCTGACCAGACACAAAAGTTTTGGTGTACCCACCTAGTTCTAGGCGTACGTTTACATCCCCCTGGGTGAAGAAGACTGGAGGGCAGAGGAGAGGGGATGCCTATTTGGCATTTCATGAAATTATAGCAAACTGCAATGTAAAGGAAAACTGCACAGATATACCTGGTAAGGTAGATCAGCCATCCTTAAGTAAGTTTCCATTTTCAGACAGAATGGAGATAAGCTTGGAACACCATTGGTAGGCCTTGAAAACTGATGCAGTATGATAGCATCTTTAGAATCAAGCTCTTCCTCTTTCCTGTCAGAAATAAAACGGAATGTAAAAAAAAAATAAAAATAAAAATAAAAAAGAACAGGTGCATGATACATTAATACATTAAACAGACAAAGGAGAAATCCTGGCCGAGGCAACACACCAACACACTCTCCCGTAAAGGGCTGCCGCAGGGTTCTGACCCGCGGCTCCCGGGCTATGGGGGCACCAGGAGCAGGCCGGGCGCCCCCTGCGCCGGGCACAGCCCCGAGCGGGCACAGCCCCGCACAGCGACAGCCCGGGGACACCCGTGGAGGCGAGCGCAGGGCACTGCTGCAAAGGGTAAATGGGGGGGGGAAGGGTTAAAAAAAAAGAAAAGGTAAATGGAAAAAACCCGGTGAAGCAGACAAACCAACCCACCAGGCCTCAACGCTCCCTCCCCTCGGGCAAACGCCTCCGAGCGCCGCCTCAGCCCTTCGCCCCCACCGCTCCTCCCAGCGGGCAGCCCCCCGCCCGCCGCCCCGCCGCAGCCGGGGCCCCGCCGCAGCCTCACCGTATGGCCAGCAGCTCATGGAGCAGGTAGGCGGCGGCGGCCAGCAGGGCGCCGCCCGTCAGGTACAGCGTCTTCTTCCACCAGGAGTCAGAGCCCAGCGCCGCCATGGTGCCGCCCGCGCCCCCGCCCGCCAGCGGGAAGGCGACGATCTCCCCCCCATAGAGGGCGGGCGGCGGCTCCTCCGGCCCCGCGCACCAGCCCAGCGACAGGCTGCGGTTGCGGCTCAGGTCCGCCACGCAGGAGCGGGGCGCCGCCAGGCCCACCCCCCACAGCATGCTGCGCCCCGGGCCCGCATCCCCCGGCGCCCCCCGCCTGCCCGCCCTGCCCCGGCCAGCCCAGCCGCGGCGGCGGGGAGGACCGGGCGGCTCCCGCGCCTCCCTCCGCCGTCGCTGCGCGGCTGCGCAAGGCGGCGGGGAGGGGAGGAGAGGGGATGGGGGGGCCGCGCCTGCCCTTGCGGAGGCCCCCGCGTCCCCCCGCGGGCCGCACAGGCACGGCCAGTGCCGGGGGTCGGCAGCCGCTGTCCAAAATTTGGGGCTGAGGGCCGTGCTGCTGGCTGCGGTTCGCGTCTGAGCGCTCGCGTGTGAGCCGCCTCTGTTAAAATACCCGCGGTCGTCTGCTCCGAGCATCACTGCGCTGTTCCTTCATGGAGGAACGGAGGCCTCGTATTTTATTTATGCCGTATTTGGGACAGAAGGCGCCATGCCATCACACGCCAGTGCCCAACCGCCCCTGAATGTACCACACGTGTCACTTAACACCTGGCATCCAGCAGCAATTTTCTTTCTGTAATTCCAATGCGCGACAAGGTGACCGAGGTACAAAGACAGGGAAGCAAAGTGACCCTAAAGCAAAACCCTCAAGATATATCTGGCACTGGGGGTGCCTGGGGTCCCTCGTGATGATATGAGCAGGACCTCATGTTATATTCTGCCCAATACCCGCAGCTCTGCGCATCACACTGGCCCCAAAATGCCAACAATCCGTTTTGTTTTCTGTTTAATGCCACTGCCCAAATACTTAGTTCTTCATTAGCTGCTGTGGTGTGTACACAGCTGCTCCAGAAAGCTCCCACAAGGTGGAAATTTTATTATGCCATTGGGGACAATAGAACTGATTGTTCACACAAATGGAGCAACTTCCAGTGTCCAGTAGGGGGATAGACGGGGTCTGTGACCAGAGCTTTGTAGACGCTTTGCCCCAGGGTATGGGACAGATTAGACAAAGGAGGAAGATGAAGAAGAGGAGAGCCGTGGAGTTCCGATCCATGTGCCAACTGCTCCAAATGCCACCAAGTGCCACTGGTGGCCAGTTGCACCAGTGTGTGACATCAGTGAGAGTGATGGTCTCTGCCTCGTGCCTGTGCTCACCAGCAGCACTGCTGTGCTCTGACACTTTCCTGTGGTAACTCCTTGCAGCATTTTGTTTTATTCCTCACTCAACTTGTTGTTTACAGGTATTCAGTAACCACAGGCTACAGCACAAGAGCTTCATGTTTGATACATAGCATGTGATACTGTGCTGATGCCATGCTCTCAGGAATTAATGGGATCAGAGAGGTCCCAGGGACCTGGTAAATATTGTTCCACAAACAGGCTGCTCCCTCCAAAACCTGCTACGCTCCTTTGCCCTCATCCTTAGTGAGGTGCTGGCTGAGCACCTTCTTCATAGCTTTTGGGCCACTCCACATTACAGATGATGTACAGATAATGAATTAAAAGTGGAAGGTAAGAGCAGCAGCTGCTTCATGCCGTGGCTGATCATTTGCAGCAAGAGTATTTTTTCTGTGCCACAGCACCTGCAAATCTCAGGCTGAAGATTTGTTTCAAGTGGCAGCCAGCCTAATAAATCTGGACTGTCACATCCTGCTAGCTAGTCTCAGCTTTAGCTACTGCAAGGGAATTGCTTGCTGTGGTACAGATAAGAGGGATCCAGTTACAGATGGGATCTAAGCTTCCATGAGGGCAGAGAAAGGTCCTGGGCATCCACATCCCAGCTGCTGCCACTGCTTGACTTTCAGAGGCATATGAGCTATCCTAAAACTTGTGTTTTGAATCGGTGGCCAGCAGAAGCTGGGGAGACCTGTGAGGGAGAGGAGTGTGGGAAAGAAGTATTAAACCATTCACGTCCCGGAGCTGCCCCAGACAAGGTAGGCAAACCTGGTGTTTGGGAGGAAGCATTACTGCAATTTATGCTCTGGAAATCGATGCTTTTTGTTGGTAGTCCTGCCTGTGCCTTTGCTGGCATTAAGATGCTGTACAGATGCAAGGGAGACAGTAAGGCAAACTGGTTGCCCCAGGATTATTATTTAGTCAGATGTTTAACATTTTTTCAGCAAGGAGCTTGCCACCCTCCTTTTGGACAAGGACCTTATGCTGTGTTACTGCTGTTCTGGATACCGTGTTGCCCAGAGGCTGCAAGGCTCCAGTGCACAGAGGGAAACTCCAGCTGCAGATCCCATATGCCTCAAGGGATGCTGGATCCCTGCAGACACCCTGGCAGCCTTGTCATCCTGCTCATAAACTAGATTTTGAGAGGCTGCTTATTACCTGCATGGCACTGACCAGACTTGAGCATTTTAAAAGGTGTATGTCCAAATGTCACATCTTGGTAGCCAGACTTTAACAGCAGCAAATAAAGAACACAGGTAAAACACAAGTTCCACGCACTCGTACCTGTCCCACACACTTGACTCGCTAGCGGTGCTCTGCCAGCCTCTCTGCCTTGTGCTTGCATAGTCTCCTGCCAGCAGGTACTGAATCCGTGTGGCCTGGCAGGTTGGTAGCTGAGCTTATCTGCAGGCGAAACAGCAAAGAGCATGTTCCTCAAGTCTGGCTTTTCCCTGGCTCTGGAAGAAGGCAGTGTCTGTTCCTCCAGAGAAGGTGCCCAGCCTTGCAAGGCAGCACTGTTGGCTGTGACCAGTGACTTCTATTACAGAGGCTTTGTAGAGGGCAGTTGTGCCCCAGGACCCAAGCCTCAGCACTGTGTCTGGCGGTGGGTTTCGCTTTCTGCTCCTGTGCATCGCAGGTGCCTCTCTGACTGGTTCCTGACATGTGGTCTGTTTTTCCCACCTTCGCCTCAAAGAAACTCACAGGTGATGCACACCAGACTGACAGCCACCTCGCTCTCTCGCTCAGGGAGGGTGGGAATCCAGCTCTGCTTCTTTGCTAAATTACCACTTTTTAATTTTTTGAGTGGGGAAAATAAGAGCTAACAGTGATACATCCACATGCCTGTCTGGCTGCAAACACACACCATGCATGGCACAGTTGGGAACAGTCATCCCTCAGATACATCGTGCAGAGCAAAACAAGATCTGTACCTTAAAGTACACTTTTATCTGTAGTTCGTGGTAGTTTGGCTGCCTAAAGGAAAAGAGAATAATAGAATAAAATAAGTAGATTTTTCCAGTTAACATAAGTCTAAGCTTACTTTGTTATCTAGCAAGTCAAGTTTTTCTGCTGAAGTATGCAGTTTGATTTGGGGGCAGGCAAGCACTAATAAACTCGTTAGTATTACTGTATTCTTCATATTGGTATAAAACCTCTTGATCTTCATTATATTAATCTGTGTTTTTTCTGTAAGGTCTTTGGGTTCATTGTACCTCTTTAAAAAAAGCCAGTGGTTAGCACAGTGGGCTGCCCACGGAGCTGGCGGTGGGTGTCAAAATCATGCTCTGAGCCCGGTGGTTGCGATGGGTCCTTGCAGAGTCCCACTGCAGAAGCTGTCCCATCTGTATTTTGGCTGAGAACTAACTAAGCTTTTTAAAAATCAGGGCTCACGCAAAATACCTCGCCACAAGTTTTGCTTTCCTGTACTGCTGCCAACTGGGTTTGAACGGAAGAGCTTCATGTGCCAAATTTCCCCAAATGTCGAGAAACAGGGCCACCACTTATCTGCTTGTCCGCCACACCAACAGCACCCATGGCTTCTACTCGCTGCCTCTCTCTCTTCCAGAGTTCGGGCAGCACGAAGCTTTTAATAGCTCCCTTGATTGGTACAGGTGGTTTTTATGGGTTTCTCTGCCTGAAGTGAAAGCACCCCACTGTGCCTGTGTGTGGTGACCAGCTGTCCCCAGCCAAAGTGACACCCCTGCCCAGGTAAGGCTCTTGCTTCATGTGCTGGTGGGGCATCCTCCAGTGGTACGGAAATGCTTTCTTTTTGAAATAGCCCTTGTCCGCAGAAGATATAATTTAATAAGACTTTGTGGCAAGGGCTGAGCTTATGAGAGGGTGAAAAAAGCCTTTTCTCGCCAACAGGCTCTCCAGGATCCATTTGAAATAATCGCTGACTGCTGCCAGGATTGGTTTTGTTGTAATATTAATGATCTCTCTGGGCAGCTTGAGTTTCATATATATATCTTTTTAATTATTCAGATAAAAATAGCCAAGGTATAGCTGCAAAGTAGTCATGATGCATTTCAGTTTGAATTTAGAAAAGAGGTTAATTATAACTTTAATGACATAGAAAGGTACCAATACATAGGAAATGCAAAACATACGGAATTTAAACTACTACTTCCGTGCTATACAGAAGTACCCTTATCTAAGTAGTCCACATTATGTGCAATTCCAGGAGTTCCCTATAGTTTACCTTGCACTTTCTGGTAAACAAAGCCACTTTCTGAGGTGATGCATACCTTGAGACTGCCCTGAATGATGTAAATAACTCAGCATTCCTTGCTTTTGCTAAAAAAAAAAACCAAAAAATAATTAAAAAAAAAAAAAAAAAGGCTTTGCATGAAACCTCCTGCTTTCTGCAGGTGGAAATACTCAGCCTGGCAGTTCACTGCTAAGTTGGTCACATCCATAAGTTATTAATACAGAGCCAGATAAAAGAAAAAGATACAGCTGACAGACCTAGTGTCTCACGATATTTTAGCTGGTTTTATTTTATTACGAGTTTTTTGGATGACTGACAACCCTCATAATGTCATGGGGGCGGTTACACACCTTTATAGTCAGATCTTTCACGTAAAATTCGCTCGGCAGCAGAACAGCGTTGGGGACCAGCTGCAGATTGCTTGCCATTGCCCGGTGCAGCGGCTCCCGGTCTTTGCCCATTTGCAGGTGCTCTCCCTCTCCCATTTACAGCATCCTCGATCAGAAGAACTAAGATTTGCAGTACACACTGCTGTGACCTGGGTGGCATCTCAGTTAATATTTCATTAATAATAGATATTAAGTTTTTGCAGGTTTCCTTAAACAGATTTCCTTTCCTCACCATATTTATTCTTTTCAAAAGATGCATACTGTCTTCAGATATACCCGTGTTAAGTAAGAGGTGTTTTCTGTGGGAAAATAAGTTGTTTAATGCATCTGCCTTAGATTAGCTAGCAACTAGCCTAAGGTGGCAACAACAGAGATAAAAGTGCTAGCTGCTGCAGAGCCTGCAAAACAGGGTGATGTACCATTAGCGAGCACAAACCCTCTCAGTCCAGGGCAATAGGACCATAAAATGTGAGAAGATCATTCCAGCACAACACATTTGTCTACAAATCAACTCCCAGCTGAAGGCAATGGGAGGAGAACAAGAAGGGATGGAAACAGGGAGGAGGAGAGCCCCTTCAGAGGCCGTGTCCCTGAGGCCAAGGCTGTGCTTTCATCTCCCAAGAGCTCTGGAAATAAAGATGGGTGGGAGAGACAACAACAGAGCCGATGGCCTGCTGTCTGCAGCCTCTGGGAAAGCAAACTGGTTTGGGTTTATTGTGAATTTGGCTCTGGAGGAAGGTGCTTTTCAAGTAGTCCTGTAGACAGAAGTTTTTTCTTATCTGCAGGTAGGATTCAATAAGGGAAAGATGCTGCACAACCCACATAGGAATGCTGTCCTGCCTAGACAGGCCATTTGAAGTTTCTTGTATTACAGCCGTGAAGTCCTTCAGCCCACGTAGCTTCCTCCCTTTCTCATCCTTTCAATAGGACATCATCTCATCTGACTACATCTGCAGAAACTTTGGCATCTGGAGTCTCAAGCTTCATCTGGAGAAGGAAAAAACAAAGTGTCTCCAGAGTACTTGGTCAGCAGCAGCAGTGGGGTGAGCCAGATCTCATCCTCTCCACATACGCACATTTCTCCTTAGCAGACACCTTTTGTTGGCAACTTTGGCAGGACTTGTCTGAGTGTGGTGTGCTGAGAAGTGCTGTTTTGGTGACTCAAAATTCAAAGGGTTGTGTGTTCTCTGGCTGGAAAGCAGAGACCTCCCGGCAAGCCCACGGTCAGGGGACAATCCCAAGGAATTAGATGGTCAGATGGTCTCACTATCAGGATTTGAGGGGTGGTGAGGGGATTAATGAACACAGAAGCACCTTTTTGACATTCAGAGGAAATCAGGGCCCCCCGTGTCACAGCTGGGGAGCAAGGCAGGGAGCACCCTTAGAGAAGATCTGCCAGGGCAGTCAGGTCCCATTCCTTTTTTTAAAGCGTAAATTCAAGGTGGAGCCAGGGAGGCGAGACATGGAGCTGCCACATCTCTGGCAGCAGGAAGGTAAAGCTGGGAGTTAAGCCCCAAGTTTAGTGCTGGGGCTTTGCTTCATCAGAGCAAATCTGCTGACTTGTGCAGTTCTTCATGTGAGCTGAATACATTGTTCTGAGGTCTCCTTTTCATCATATGTTTTGTTTACTTTCATGCTTTTATGTCTTCAGATTGTATGTGCTTATTCTAATTCAGGAAAATAAACATCAGATCTTTTTCAGTGTCTTCTATTATTGCAAGTTTTTATAATACAACTACTGGACAAGGCAAAGTTAGCAGTTTAATCTCCAAGTTGTTTCAGTGTTGGTTTTGTTTTTTTAAGTTAACACATCTCATGAGGACAAGACAATGGTTTTAGTTTTATTAATGGAACACTAATAGTCTCCACAATGCTTTTAAGCAGGAAACAATTTTATTTTTTAGAAAAAGTGAATATTGATTATATCTGTGGAGTGACTCCATGTGGGAATAAAAGCACAATATAATGCAGATCAAAGTATATATCCTGAATTTCTAATGCTCTGAGAGGTGGCTGTGCAATTAATGTGTGTGTAAGTCAAGACAGGCCAGATGACTTTACATCCTAGGTGAAACCCCAGCCGTTCTGGCTAGAGTAAAACATATCATCATTTTATATTGCTTCAAGAAAATGGGATGTGTGTTGATACAAATCAAGTCTACTGTTAGCACAAATTTTAAATTATTAGAATTTTGTCCTATAACCTGCAGAAACCAGGGTAAATACAGGCTGATTTTTATTCCAAAAACATAATCTGAAAATAATGTTATTTTTATTCACATCTATAGTACTGTTCAGCCTAAGAAGAATCAAATGATTTTGAAAGGGTTATGAAAGCAACCTTCTACTTTCCATTAGAAAAGGGGCTGGTGATAATTTGTGGTTATGATCGCAAGACAGTGCATTAAAGAACTATTTTACAGTCACTCATCATAAAGCAGGAGATGATGCAACAAAATTCACATTGAGTTGGAAAAGCAGAACGTTCTTGAGACAGCACAGAACCAAATGAACCACAAAGTCTGCTTTAGAGGTGCTGAGGGATGATTCTACACTAAGTGCTACTGCTCCCTCCCAGGCTCAGCAAAGCCCAGCAGAGCCAGCAAGGGAGAAGCACGGACATCGAGCAGTTCCAGAACTTCAGGGGGGAGGTGATGGGGAGGAGAAATTATGCATTTGGGCTTCCACATTTTCCCCTTTAACAAGATAATGCTAGTAATTTTATTAAATGAATGCTGACTCAAGTCAATGGTGTTGCCGTTTCAGGATACAAGTTGTTCGTACCTGTGGGCATCGTGGGATAGATAGTGAGGAAGTTTGCTTTGGCTTATGCTCCTGATAAAAGGGAATTAAATGCAAAGAAGTACAGCAGGAATACATCTGCATGTGGCAGGGTGAGAGATCCTCTACACAAACATGGGAGCACCATGAATGAGGGAGCTGGCAGCTACCTGCGAGTACCAAGTCACCAAGACTCAGTCTGAAGGGAGGGGAGCCCACCTTGCCTTTGCAGGACGTCAGCAAGGGTGCAGGCATTGGAACAAGGCACTGGAGGTCAACATGCAAAAACAAGTGGGAAGCTGGGAATACCTGAACTGTTATTCTTCAATCTGACACAGAGCCACTCTCCCAACCGTCAGTAGTTCCTCTTTCAAGGCACATTTGAACCTGACTGCCCTGTACGCTGTTATTTCACATTCCTCATCTCCATTGGAATCGCATTTATCTTGCAGGCATCGTTCTTTTTCCCTCTACAACTTCTGTTTTTTCAATGCTGTCCCCCATTCCAGACACTCCTGGAATCCTCAAATCCCTGCAACTACAGTGTCAACACCGATGTGATGATTCATGTTCTGTTTCACTTTTTCTCCTCCAATCTGCTTCATCAGGCTGGTTAATTACAGAAGCCGAGCCTTTTGCCTTCTAAGCCTCTGGACTGCATGCAATTATTGCTTTCAAGCACTACTTAGAAGTGTGTGAGAAATAGGCTTCTTCTTTTCTTTTTTTAAATTAAGGCTGAGATTTCAACATAATGAAAGAAACTGAGAAGCTGTTTTCAGGAAAACATTCTACAAGATAGTCTTTATTCTTATCTCCACTCACAGCCACTACATATTTCTGTTCCTACTACTTTCTCCTTCCTCTTTTCCACCTGACACAGAGTGTTTGTGGAAACATATGTAAAATATTTGTAAAGTTCTGCAAAAACGGCCATGAAATGTCACTGGACCACCAAGGAAGAATGGGTAACGAGATGCCCTACCGAGACATCTTGGAAACTTCAAGTTGTTTTTATTTAAAAAGGAAATTAAATGCAAATCTCCTCTGAAGCTCTCGTACTACTCAAATTGGGCTTGAGTGCAATTAGTGTTTCAGTTATTATCTGAAAGTGCCATTCAACAAGGCAGGGTGAGCCAGCCTGTTGAGCCCCTACCCTCTCCCTGGCCCTGTGCTCCCACCACTTACCTGCTGGCTGGCATGGGTCCTCAAAAGTGGGGAAATTCTGCTCCCTGAACAGCACAACCACCATCAGCACCCCAAGGGAGAAGAAAAAATATATATATATCTCAAGACAAGCATCTTCTCAGCAAAGGGGTGGGACTGGGACAGTGTGGACCGATGGGGGAGATAAGACAACACGATGAGCCACATGAAAGCTGAACAGCTGAGACCACCCAAAACAACGTAGTTTACTGTGTTGGATTTTTTAGCCAGATCGGCCCCTTGCTCTGATTTGTTGCACTGGAGAAACAAATGGCTGGGAACAGTAGAGTCAAGGGTCTACAATCAGAAACAAACACAAAAGCTGGAAACGATAAGCCCAATTATGTCTTTTTCCCAATCTCAAAGCAAGCATCACTTCTTGTCTCACCCTAGTCCCAGGTGCTTGCCTGGTGCTATAACATTACTTTTCTTCTCCTCCCACCACCACTATTGCTGCAACCATCAAAGCTATGGCTGCATACCCATCTTGCATCTTGCAACAGAAAACCCGAAGATTTGCAAACTTATTTGACTTAAATTCTGTCCATTTCAACAGCACCTATTAGATTTCCGCAGCAACTGGACTAAGAGAAGTGTGAAATCCCTATTGGTTTCCTATGCACAGATTTTAAGAAAAAAGTTTCTGCAGCACGAATACATAGTACGCATCCCGTGCATGGTACTGAACTTGATTACAGTGTGCCAGAGATACACATTTATGAATAATGCAAGGATTAAAAAAGAAAAATAGCTTAAAAGCAAGGTGTAGGATATTCTTGCAACGTTTGATATCTCACTCAAATGATCTCTAGTTGAGTCATTTAATTTCTAGCTTTAAAAGAGGTTGTTTTCACTGGAGGGAAGAAATACAGCCAGAAGTGAGGATACTCCACCAGGAGAGGAAAACTGAGGGCGAGACTGAGGATGGATCACACCAGGATGTCTGGAGACATGCCCTGGGGTACAAGGACCGCTTCAAGCTGTCCCCACTCCTGTGCCCACATCACTACCTCAACCCTCACAGGGTGACACAGCCCCTGTACACACGCAGGAGCAAAAGGTCAGGTGCTGGTGACAAGGTTCTTGTCAAAACCAGGGGTATCCAGGGACAATCAGGTCCATGTGGGTGTTGCCTGAATGCCAGCTGTTGTTAATTAGGTACGTGAGCCCTTCTGTGAGCCTGGGCAGAGAACCCAAGCAGCATCAAAGGCCTTTTGTGCTCAGCGCAATAGAAATAGCAGTGAAATAAAAACCAGTTCCTTCCCCAGGCAGCTCACAGTTGAACGCAAAAATACAAGCAAGTGGGAAGCAAGGATGAATATGCCAGGATAACAGCTAGTTATACAAACATCTGGATTTAGGGCTTTTAAACCAAACAGAAATGAGCTGTTCTATCCCAGTTTTATCTACCTTAGTTTTATTTCACCTGACAGGTCTCCAAGCAAATAGGTGAAGGGATCCCTTTGGCGGATGTTTCTAGTGGGCTACCCCAGGAATCTGTCCACGTCTCGGTGCTTTTCAGATACTGTTTCTTCCAATTCACTGTTGGTAAAATTTGAAACAGTCATCCGGTTGTAATAGCTTAGACAGACTTGGCTAAGGGAACTGTTACATGCCTGAAACACACTGTTAGGAGCAAAGACCACTGGTTACCTGCTCTGGCTCCATGTTTTTCCCAATGCCTCTTCCCTCCTGAAGGCTCCGTGCTGCTGTGCACACGTGACCAGCGGAGCAGAGACTCCTGTGCAGAAGGTGGTCAGGCAGAAGGAGAATGAGTGTTCCTCCTGCAAACAGCATCAGTGAGACCATGACTGAAATGCTGCATCCATTCCCACTATCATGCTTCAGAAAGGATGTTTACCTCGACATTTTATACAAAGTCAGAAACCTACACTGTGGTGGCAATAGCTGTAGAGACAATCTCAGTCTCTTTATCTAAAAGAAAGTTAAGGGGTGACTTGACTCAAAACTACAGCTACATTTAAAAGACAGAGACAGCCAATACCAGAGAAGTCATTAACCTGAAAGAAACAAAGATGTTGAGACATCCTTGCCTGGGATATGAGGTTAGACCACTTCAACTGATGAACTTTTGGAACAATTTACTTATCCACAGAGTGGCTTCTCCATCACTGAACTGTTTCCATGAACATGAATCTTCTTCTCAAAGCCAAACTACAGCCCAAACAGATATTACAAAGCACTAGATAATCCTTTTCAGACTTAATACCTATGAATTACTATTACTTCCATTATAAATGAAGAATATTCTTCTGTGCATCATCAGTTCTATCATGAAACTTGGATCCCAAGGCAACATGTAGATGCATCAAAGCTCCAAGAATACAAAGGTGTAATACAATAATTTAGCCTACCAAACATCTACAACTGGAAAAATGCACAACAAAAACCCAAAGTTTAATTTTCATGCCTGCAAAACTCTAAGTTCAAAAAACACAGCTGGCCAACCTCTCTACCTGTATACAAGCTGAGAGGAAGAGAGAAAGAAAGAGATACAGCCATGGACACACATGACGTTTTATTTAGAAAGTCCTATTTCATTACAGATCAACACTTTTCCTTAACCTGGCACTACGACTTTAAGACTGAGTAGGTATTACACTCCAGTTCTAGGACAGACTGCTCATGTATCATTTTCCCAGCATAACACTCTGGTTCCTTAGTAAAATTTTACCTGCAACTTTACTTCCTTTTATTCAGGTAGAAGGAGAAAGTTGACAAGATACAAGTACCTTGATGCTGAAGAGGCTTCTGACACTGAGGCAACTCTGCCCTAGGAAACTCTTCTTCCACCACTGCACAGTTAGATCACATTGACTGTAGAAACAGCATAACCTGACAAGAAAATGCTTGCTGGTGGTTTTGTTTGGTTGGCTTGGGGGTTTTTTCAGTTGTGTGGTTTGTTTTTTTTTTTTTTTTCCTCCTCTCAGGGAGAAGGCATAATATAGAAACAAGTGTTTGTGGTTTCTAAGTGTTTTGTATATTTAACTGACTCAGTTGTGTAACTTAAATATCTAAGGCATTTTATTTATCATACACTTGTGATTTTAAACTCATTCTACATTTAACGTATTACTCTATGAAGATCTGAGTTTCCCTGGTAGGACTGAAAATACCATCACATGTAAGAGCTTCCTCCAAGCTACTGGCAGAATAACTTGCATTTCCCTGTCCAACAATTTGAAACTACTTTCTTATAAAAATACTTCATCTTTAAAAGCTTTGCTCATTTCACTCTTAAATAATTCCCAAGATAATGGGCACTTGTGTTTTTCTGAGACTGGCCTAAAATATTTGGCCAAAAATAGCAGAAGTATTATTAATGCAAACAGCAAGCTTGTTGTTACAAAAGGTTTTATTATGTCCATCTGGGTAAAACCTTCTTTTCTGTTCCTGGTGGCAGTTCGTCACCACGCGTCTCGGACAGTCAGACGGCAGTGCCAGCTGTGGCTGAGGGCTGGTCATTTTCCAGCTCTGACAAGGCGTCTGTTGGGCTCAGCTGCCCCTGAGCCCCAGATTTCACAGCGTGCAGGGCATAGTTAACACTTGTGCTTTCCATCCAGCTCCACGACCCAGACAGGGGATTGTACAACATCCCATTCACAGTCTTAACTGAAAAGCCATCTGGAGGAGAAAGACAGCAGAAAGCAACTGATGTTCTTTAATATCGTCAGCCTCCGCAACATTGAATACTTCAGAACAGCAAGTCTTGAAACACGCTGCTGCCTCCGAGCAGGGGAGCAGTGCTTCACAGCTGCCCTTTGTCAGAACCCACCACAAGCACCAACACGCGTGACTGGTGACAGCAGGTCCTGCTATTGGCAGCAGCAGCAACGGCTCTGTGCCAGGCCATGTACCATTAGCATGAGAGTTGGTGAGCCACTGCAAAGTGGTATCATAGAATCATAGAATGTCCTGAGTTGGAAGGGACCCACAAGGATCATCGAGTCCAACTCCTGTCCCTGCACAGGACAACCCCACAGTTCACACCATGTGTCTGAGGGCGTTGTCCAGTCTCTTCTTGAACACTGTCAGGCTTGGGGCCGTGACGCCTCCCTGGGGAGCCTGTTCCAGTGCTCCACCACCCTCTGGGGGAAGAACCTTTTCCTAATGTGCAACCTAAACCTCCCCTGGCACATCTTCCTGACACTCCCTCAGGTTCTGTCATTGGTTGCCAGAGAGAATGGTATGCTAGAAACCCCAACTTCACAACACCACATCTGGGTGACTGGTAACATTTTCTGTAGGTGAAGACATTCTTCAAACTGACATCGCACACTTCCAAATGAAAATCTAAGTGTTATCTTTGGAAGGATTCTGCAGACTCCCCTTCAGAATGGAAAACAGAAGGAAGAGGCGGCAGAATGCCATCAAGGACTCGGTGCAACTAAAGAGTGATTTAGCACGCCTTGCTGGGCAGCTCTCAGTTTGCTGCACGGCTCTGCTGTGTCCCAGCAGGATACATGAGGGAAGGCAGAAAACAAACACCCCAACAAAACAAATCACTCCACTGCACTTGCTTCTCCTTTCGAAGGGAGAACAGAAAGAACTACCAGCATGTGAACTGGTATTAGTCATGTTCCTTACTGCATCACTGCAAAGTGCTGGGAGAAGACCTTGCCAAGAGAACAGCTCAACTCATACTTCAGCAAAGCTCATACTAAAGCAAAGTGAAATATTCGGTAAGAGGGTTTTAAAACACCTGCAGGTAAGGAGGGCAATGGGTAGAACTCTTCCCAGCTCAGTGCTTTGTCTATTATAAAAGCAATCAAACCAGGATAATTTAATTATTTCTTCAAATCGGTATCATACTGACTAATGAATTTGTGGTAGGTTTCATCTTCACATTTTAGTAACAGAACATGAATAAAGAACATGGAGCAGCAACCGAAAATAAAAACACCTTATCCCAAAGTGAAGATGACAGACAAACTGCCATGGCAGCGGTGCAGCTCTGGAGTGCCAATACAGTGATTTCCTCAAATCTGACCGAGAAGATATGAACCACTTCAGAGAGTACCTCCTGCCACTAGAACAGGATGGAAAACCTTGGCATTTTCACTTAGGCTATCAAACAGTGGGACACCTGTAAGGTTGATTTTGTTTGAGTGATCTCTGCATTCTTAGGACACCACTTGGTTATTTACTTTATGTAAAATCCAGTAAGCAGTAGTGTCTTTAAACCAGCAATGATACTCCTAATACATGACTGGTACCTCACACAGGAAAGGCTGTGTACTTTTATTAGCACTCACTCCCCTGTCTTATCCCCTCACCATTTCTACAGGGAGCGTTTGAATCTCTCTCTTCATTCCCACCATCTGGTCTGGCACTCACTTGATTCCAGGAGGCGCTCCAGCTCTTCCGGTGGAACAAACTTCTCCCACTCGTGTGTTCCTTCTGGTACAACGCCTATTATCTTCTCTGCAACCACAATTCCCAGGATGTAGGACAACTGCGTTTTATTGATTGTAGTAATGAATAAAGAACCTTCAGGCTAATTAAAGGATTAAAGTGTTCAATTAGAAGAATATTTAATTTAAAAAATATATAAATGTAATCGCATTACAACATATAATTTGTGTATCTACAAGTCTACACGCTTATCATAACATAATCAAAATAGTCAACATAATCAAAGTCCTGGATGATCCAATAACCATTTCCTTGCCCAAAAAACATCTAACAAAGTAAATTATAATGTAACATTGCCCAGGAAATGGATAAATAAAAAGTATCAAAGTAGATACAATACTGATGGCAAAAAGAAACACTTTTTAAAATTAAAACCAAAATAACATGTGCGATACTGCCTAAGTTTTGAGGCTGCTGTATGCTGTGCTTATTTTAATGATTACAAGGTCAAAAAACAAAGCCAGAAAGGAATTCTAAGTACTTAAGAGACTACTTGGTGGAAGTAAAAGATAGTTTCTATGTCCCCAGCAGGCTGAAAATGAGTTAAGCATTCCACTCAAATAATCTATATTCCTTTTGATGACCAGAAAGATAAATCAAAAGATTAAAGGAAAGCTGCTGCTTTTGTACTGGGCCTACCATCCTTCTTTACAAATGAAGCATAACTATGACCCACTAAAAGCAATGCAGGAGCACATCTGATGCGATGCTAGAGCTGGAATAGAATCTTATGTGTCAGAAACATCACTACAGTCTCGATGCAGCCAGAGCCACAGCCGCCCATCAACAGCAGCACTGCCACGTTTTCTCATCCAGGCGAAATCAGATGCAACCCGATTCCTTAAGGTCTTGATGCACAGCAACACTTCGATGCTAGGTAATGCCATTAACACTTCTCTAAGGCAGCACTGGGGAAATAAATTTCCCCTAACTTAAGTAACTGAAGTTGGGAAGATGTATTTTCATCATGGAGGAGAACAGAAGGCACCTCTAGAGCACGGTTCAAGGTGGAGAAATGAAAGGAGATGTAGGTGTTTTCACATTCCTTCGAATGAAAGCCTTAATAATAAAAAGAGAATAAATATTCCCAATAATGAAAGCAAAAACTCTCTTACCTTTAACACCTGAGAGCAACACTTGATAAACACTTCAAGGTCAGCCACATGCTCCACTACTTCAGAAGCTACAATTACATCAAAGGTTTCCATACACTCTTCCACAATCTCCTCCAGTGAGCTGGACTTGTACTGTATTCTCTTGGCCAGGACCGGATCAAATGACTTGTGTTGATCTGCTGTTCTAATGTTGTCCTCAAGAGGATCAATTCCAGTAACCAAAGCTCCCAGTCTACCTAGAGGCTAATAATACAAAGTATACTTTATTATCTACATGAAAACAATTTACTTAAGGGTGTCTGCAATGTTACAATGTACGTACATGATGCTGAAAACATCTTTCAGAGAACAAGACAAACAACAGTAAATGATGAGCTTCAATCCAGCAGTTTTCTTTTAAGTCTTTATTAAAGCAAGAAAACCCATAGACTTGGGGGAGGCAGTGTTAATTTTCTTAGAAAACTATATACTGGAATATATACATTTAAATTGTCTTTTAGAATAAACCATTCTGAATCCATTTTGCTACTCCAAATAAAGATTTCCTCCACTGTTACCTTCTAATAGAGGAAAAACAAATGGGGAAAATCAACACAGTACTTAAAGGGGGGAAAACAATGCCGTATTTAATTACTGTCATTACTTTCTTCAACATCCACCTGTAATGGTAAATCCTCATATCTTTTTAAAGGTTACTTAATATGTGATTATCTCTGGGACTTTCTCACTGCTGAGAACTAAACACTGATGTTTACTAAGATAGCACCAGGCTTGGCTGTCACTCAAGTTTCTCCAGTGTCGTCTTACTCACAGGTTAACACCTCAGCCATCACCTCTTTTGAAACTGAAACAGGCTGCAGAACATGACCACATGTATGTTATTCCAACCTGAAATTCACCGGTTGTTCAGCCTGAGGGGGTGAAGCAGCACACCAGTTTTGCCAGCTTTCAAGACTACAGGATTTTGCTCAGAATAAAACAAAATGAAACACACACACACAAAAACAAACAAACAAACCACACGCGCGCACACACAAAACAAACCAAACAAAAACAAAAAACCAAACCAAACAAAAAAAACCAAACACCAAACCCCCCCACCCCACAACACGGGGAGGGATTCAGGTCACTTTCTAACACCTCACTGCAGATGCTGATGAAGTTCCCAGAGTAAGTCAGCCAGATCCGCAATCCTAAATTCACAAACCAGCCCTAGTCTATTGATAGGATAACAGGGCTGTTCAGAGCCCGTGTGCCAAAGGGTTCCACTGTCAGGAGTCTGCCATGATTCCATGCTTTTCCTGTGAGACCAAAGCAAAGGCCAGAATACCTACCTCCGATATAAAAAAAAAATAAAGAAATTCAAAGAAATGAATGTGTAAGAACAAGTTTATCACAGAAAATACTTCTTTGGTAACAAGGATTGTTATGATTAAAGTATTCTTGCCTGGGCTCGTAAATTAAAAAAAATAAAAAAAAAGATGTTGTACTGTCACTGCCCAGAGGAATAAACAGAGTTTTACATCATTCTTCCCCTCTCCTTTTCTTTACAGTGTTTGAACACCTATTTTTCTGATGAACCTCAGAATTTTAGAATGTCTCATTCACAATTCCCTCTTTTTCTGTAAACCACCACCACTATGCTAACCAAATATTCCATGGGGTTTGGTAGAATGCACTGCACTCCAAAACATTCAGTAACTAGTGTATCACAGAAGAGAAAAGCTCCTCCTCAGAGGATTACAAAGTAAGCAGTGTAATAGTAAAACAACTGAAATACTTTGTACATTTTTTAACAAGAGAAACAGGAACACACTGTTTCTTACCTCACTTAGCAGTCCCCCGCCACAGCCAACGTCGAGAATCTTTACTCCAGAAAGTGGATTTCCCAGATGATAATTACTACTCATGTTCAACAGAGTATCTCTGAAATAAAAGGGATGTCATTAAGGGCCAACACACAAGATGGTTTAGTAGATGCAATATGCAGTTACCCTAAGTAGTGGTAATTGTTTTTCTTTTACAACGCTTTCTGAGGCTGAGCAGAAATAGTTATCTATAAAAAAAAATCTGTCTTCAAAACCATACCTAATAAATGGCACTCTAATATCATTCATAGAATGAAGGGCTGAATATTCTCCTTCTTCATCCCACCACTTATGTGCGAGGAGCTGAAATTTCTTCATCTCCTCTGAATCCACTGATGAGTGTGAAGTGCTGAAAAGTCTCTTCATGGTGAGCCTAAATAATGAAAGCTGAATGTCATGAAACTAATACTGATATTTCATGTCAGTTCAAATATGCAAAAAAAAAATCTGCAAGATCAGAAAGTAAACAAAGATAAACCTTTAGAGATTCTAGTTATACTTGATCCAAACCAAACAGATTTTATGCACTGTATGTATAACGTATCTTCCAAACAAGATAGCTGAACACTCGTAATTTTTAAGTTCGTAATTAGTAAAACAAAAATAGGCCACATCAAATATTTAAACGTTTGTGAGATTTAAAAATCACTTCATGTGATACTGTCACAAAGTAAAATTAAAATTGCTATAGAAAATGATAGTCCTTGTCACGCAGCATTATTTTAGATACAATACTTACATGCTGCTTTTTATTTCGGTCAGAGAGACAGGCAGAGCACTACTGGATTTCAGCTGTGTTTTCCAGTTGTAGTTCTGAAGGGCCCCTCTCAGGCCTGTCTGAAAAGACAGATCAGCATGGTCGTCTGCATAAATAAAAGGCAAAACATCAGCTTTATGAGACCTCATAGGCAAAAAAACCTAGTTTAACAATGCTGCTCTAGAGCGATACTAACCATGCAAATCTTTACACATTTGCTCACTGTCACACTTATGGAGCACATGGGGATTAAGTAAAGCAGCACATGCTAGTTCACCACCCCAGTACTTCTCCAATGACGTACAATGACATTTTTCAGAGCCTGGATGAAAACGAACTTTCTACGCAGCCAAAATGTTTCAGTTTGTGAGAATTTCACCAAATTGTTTAGGTTGACCACAAGTTGTGCATACACACACGCTTACAGTGATCAATACAGGGCTCTGATTCCTGTTTCATCACATATTGGAATAAGAAATCTAGAGCTGCACACTCATTTTGTATCATATGAATTGGTAAGGAAACAAGTAAGACAACCTCATGGATGGCGCAGAGACAGGCCAAGGACACTGCCTCAAACCGTTCCCCACACCTGCTTTGCCGACATCGGGCTTGGCTCTGCCTGGCGTAACACACACCCAACAGCGACCCGGCCGCTGCCTGCTCCCCAGCAACCCCTAAACCACAGCAACACCCCCTTGCGCCCCAAGCAACGGCCCCTGAAAGCGACTTTAGTAATCAACGGAGGGAACTACAGACACCTCTGGGGACGCAATCCCGCTGAAGGGCTGCACGGGCGCCAAGGAGGCAGCAAGGGGAAGGCGCCTCCCTTGGGGGAGCTCTGTGGGATGCGCGGGGAGCCCAGCGGGGCCGGTCGCGCCCGCGTTAGGCCTGGCGTTAGGCCGGCCTGGCGTAGGCCGGCTCACAGAGCTGCCTCAGCAGCACGGCTGGCCGCAGCAGCGCGGTGCAGGCGGGCGCCGGAGGCCGCCGCACGCAGCCGCACACGCTCCCGGCTCTGCCGCCGAGAAGCGCAGCCGTGCTGCGGCCCAGCACAGCGCCGGCGGACCAGCCGCTCCCTGCGAGGCTGCCGGGCGCCCGCCGGGCCGGGGGCGGAGTGGGGATGGCCGCGGCCGGGACGCCGAGCCCAGGCCGGGCCCGGCGGCGGGGCCGGGGACACACCGCCAGGGGCTGCCAGAAACAGCCAGCAGGCCGAAGCCGCCGGGAGGCTCGCTGGGGCCGTGCTGCGAGGGGGCCGCTGACGCGACACCCGTTAGGCCACCTCAGCCGCGGGGAGCGACGCGGACCGGCCAGACCCCGCCGGCCGCGGACACGGCGCCGGGCCGACCCCGGGGCCCTCCCGCTCCGCGCCCTCCGCGCCCGCCCGCCTGCTCACCGCCCGCAGCCCCCCGCAGCGCGGCCGCCGCCCGCCGGCGCCCCAGGGCGCGGGTGAGGGCGCGGACCCCCCCGCTGCCGCCCCACATCGTCCCGGCCGCCTCCGACCCGCCGCGCTCGCCCCGCCCCGCTCCGCTCCCAGCGCCGGGCGTGCGGCGGTGACACGGGGCCGGCTGCCCCGCGGGGCGGGCGCCAGGAAGGTTCCGCCCGCCCGCGGTCCCCGCCGGCGGCCCCGCACACCGGCCGTGCCGGCCTTTGGCCGCGGGGCGGGCGCGGGTCTCCGGCTGCCGCCGCGTCCGGCGCTGTGCGGCTCCAGCGGCGGCGCGGCAGCAGCAGCCGCGGGGCCTCTCTGCTCCGCGGGCCCAGCCGGCGGCAACCGCGCCGTTTAGGATGTTTTATAAAATCTATTTATAGATGTTTGTGTTATTATTAAAAGTTCATTAGTATTTTAGAAAATGGAAGCAAAACAAATCGCTGGACAAACCATTACAAGCACTTATTCAAGCTTGTTTTTTTAAAAAATACTCCAGCTTCAGGAGACATGGTACAACGAGCAAGAAAAGCCATTTACCCTTCCCTTCCCAACAGCAGCACCAGGCACGACCCGCCAGGGCTGCACCGGGCAGCTCTGCCCAAAATCCACACTGGTTTTAATTGATGCCGCCATGCTCCTGGATGTAGGCTTGAGCCTCGAGTGCCTTGGAACAAGCAAATGCTGCCCCAGCACAGGCTTGTTTGGATGGCACGGTGCTTAGCTGTCAGCTTTCCGTCTCTTCTTACAAAGCAGTAAGACTGTTTAACAGGTACCTCGAGGAACAGACTCCCGTTGGTTTTGTTGTATTCATCTTGGAATGGCATTTGCATAAAAAACCACTTTTCACTTGATTCCACACCATCCCTTATTTATTCTCTTTTTTTTTTTTTTTCCAAGGGAACTGGCTCAGAGTGGCTGCATGACACTCGCAGTTTTATGTCTTGCTCTCCTACAGCGCACAAGTACTAAAGTATTTTCAAGTATTTAAAAATATAAAAGAATAAAGCAACAACCCAATTTAGACTTTTCCAAAATGATACAGTCCCATTTTTGTATATATTTGCACAATTTAATTTCAAATTACTTCAGATGTATTGAATTAAAAGGCTGGATGCTATTTTAGCTTTTACCATTGAAAAACACTCATACGGGAGTTACTAAAATGCTAAGAAGTCTGAAGTATGTGAAGCTGACGTAGTACGATGTATTTTTAATTACTGGTGTGCTGTGCGTGCTGTTCAGTAAGATTTCTGAAACAGTTAAATACAGAGATCGTATGCTCTTTTTATTGGCATACAGTCACTACCCATATAAGTGCCTTTGTGTCAAAAAATAATTTTCATATTTACAGGAAGTGACAGAATTCCAGTTGTTGGCAGAGTATATAAAGCTTTTCATACACAATCATTTTTATTATTAGACAGAGAATATAAAATCTGAGCTGAAAATCAAATTCAATACATCATGGAAACTGTATTCCTCAATAGCTTTTCTTAATTTTGGTTTCTTTCTCTCTCAAGCCATCCTTCTAAGACATCTGAAGTGTTATGCCACCTATTCAAAAAAAAAATCCTCACTTTTACCAAGAGTCAATAGTGTACTGAGATTCGATCAACACATCATTATTTATATCCATACCAATGCAAGTAAAATTAGTGTGTTGCAAATTATACCTTATTTTGCCAATAGGTATGACTGCTTACTCTATGTAAAAGGACTTAATTGGCGGGGGCATGTAATTTCTAAGTGATTAACTAATTTCTTCTCTGTAACAGTGTTTTGATAAACATGCACGTATTTTGCCAGCCATTAGCTTGCTTAATAAATGTATAGTTAAAATGTGATTCTTTGCACTGAAGCAGTTTACTTCTGCATCTAATTTAAGAACAAAAATTACATTGGCAAAAATGCTGAATTCTGATTTCAGTTAAATGGATTAATCTGTTTGTGAAGACACGCTTTGAAAGTTGCCTGTACTAGTATTTTTTTCCCCTCAGAAGATCTTACTTGGATGTTAAGCCTTTTATCTTTTTCACAACCTCCACTCTTCCTGAATTAATGTTCCTTCTCCAACAGTCACTGCCTAGGGTAGCGTATTGTTGTGGGGTTTTGGTTTGGTTTGGTTTTTTAACTAGTATTATTTCACAGTCTTGTTACGAACAGCAATAGTTCATTTCCTGAAGAAATAGGTAATCAGTGACCTCTTTCACTTTATGGTCATATTAAAGCCAAAAGTTGAGTTACATTGCTGTCTAATCAATGTATTAGCTTCACAGGAATCACAATTCTCATAACACTAACAAAAATAACCAGCTTTAATGTTTACTACACATTTAAGGCATGTGCCAAAATGTAAAGTTAACCTATTGTTAGTTTTCTAATGTGTACTGAGTGCCATTTATAAATATATTCCATAAAAACATCTAAAATACTGAGTCTTGTTTCTGTAATATCTGTGAATGTCCAGAAAGTTCTGTCTGAAAACTGGGTGAGGAATATAGCTTAACGCTGTCACACAAGATCAGTTAGTCACACGTATTCCTAATGGGGTTCAGTCTGCTTAAGTAGAGCTTGTATTACAGTGACCCGTATTTCACACACAGAGCAAATATTACTTGCTAGCCCAAATAAAAAGGATATTAAAAATCTGTTACATATATCTAAAGAAAAAATATTATGTCTTTTCTTTGTTCTTCCACACCCCGCAAAAGATTAATCTCATCAGGTCCACAGATTACATACTTTGACAAGTATTTTACGTTAAAATCTTTTTCAAGCACTTTAAAAATTTGTTATACCAAAAAAAGCTGCCTTTTTTTTTTTTCTTTGAAGTCCTTTCTACAATTCAACAGAAAATTCAGGTGCAAGAATTTTAAACAAAAATGAACTAAAGAGCTTTATTGACATCACAGTACATTCAATAGTAATTTTAAGAACATTACAGCTGAAAGAGAATGGCATGTTTTATATGCTTAATAAGCACTACCGTTCTTGAAAAAATGTAATACAAAGAAATCCTATTAGGTATTTAATTCTGAGCAGCATTTGGAAAAAATACACCTATTTACAGATAAAAAAATGATTCTGGTTTCACCTACGTAGCCACAATGTGCCTCTATAATGAGACAAGCCTTTTATAACTCATGGAATTTTTAAACATCATAGCACTGGTGCCATAAATTCCTCAGCGTTTACGACGAAGAGGAGTTGTTGATCTGAAAAATAAAGGAAAAGGGGCAAGAAGTTAACTGGAAAAAATAGAAGACCCCCAAACCCACACACACTTTAGGCTTAGTAATTAATAGTTTTAAAAGATTTTCCAAAGTTACTTTTGCCCAAGACAAAAAAAATTAATAAATACCATACTTTATTAAAAAAAGTTCATATGCTGTACACATGAAGACGAATAGCAAAAAATTTTTTTTAAAAAGTCAGACAAAGTACTTAAAAAGTATACTACCTTGATCGTGACTTAGACTTGTGTTTGCGGCTTGCCTTCTTACCAGACCTTTGAGATTTCTCCACGGAGCATGACCGAATATGCTTCGATTTCTTAGCCTTCTTTTCTTTACTGCTTCCTGGTGATTCCGAACTACTCCTCGCACTAGATTCAGAGCCTGACCGTTTTTTGCTATCTTTGGTAGTAATTCTTTTGCTTTCTTGTCTGGAATCCTGTCTTATTATTTTGACACATATTGAATCACCGCGAGAAAAAGTTCTTTCGCTGTCTCTTTTTCTCTTTAATCTACTGTCCTCATGATTGCCAGCCTTACTTTCTTTTTCCTCTTTTTTGGGCTTATCTTTTCTTTTTTCTTGATCTCTCTCCCTTTCTCTGTTCTTTTTCCTGTCTTTATCTACACCTCCACCCTGCTCCTTCTTCCTCTCTTGATCTTTACCCTCACTTTTATGTTTGTGCCTATTTCCAGTAGGGCTTCTACGCTGGTCTTCGGTTTTACGTCTATCCCTGCTCCTGCTGCGGCTCGCACGGTTAGCTCGCCTGTCTCTTGAACGGCTACTACTTCTGCGTCTATCCCAGCTTCTCTCTTGGGAAGGACTCAGATTTCTCCGCCTCTCCCCTCTTTCAGCGCTGCGATTTCTACTAGGTCTTCTCCTTTCCCTTATTTTCTCCCTGCTCCTACTCCTCTCCCTCCTGTTTCTGTGGGTGTAACTCCTGCTTCTGCTGTGCCTGACTTTGTGTGATGGTGTTCTACTGCGGCTGTGCCTCTTCTTCCTTTTAGGAGAGGAAGAACGCGAAGAGCTGCGGCTGCTCCCTGAGCTAGTGCTGTAGGATGAGCTGGATACGGTGCTGCTACTGCTGCTGCTCCTGCTATTGCTGCTACTGCTACCACTGCTGGAGCTGCCTGACCCGCTCCTTCCTGCCCTCTCTTTACCCTCTTTTTTGAGTTCTAGATCAGGTGCCATTGCATTTGGAGATCTTTTCTTTTCGTGAACCATATCGGCTTCAATTTCTTTTGCCTCTTGTGAAGCCGAGTTACTGTTTTGTTCTTTGTTGATAAATTCATTCGTCTCTTTTGAAACTTTTTCATTTTGTAGCTTTTCTTCTGGAAAAAAAAGCATACAAAAGAAAATGCAATTAATTTAGAGTAATATGTCAATAATTTCTATACTGTTACTTTTCGCAAAACCACGTTTCCAAGCACCTTTCATAATGCTTACAATTAACACACTGTCTGCCATCATACCAACTACCTACCAAAACAACTTATTTTCTTTTTTTATAATTCTAGAAAAGTTGTCCCTCCTGGTCTAGAAAAAGCATACAATCCAAACGGTTTTAGAAGTCCTCGATGTTATTTCGTGGTTCGGTGGTTTAAGACCAAGTTCTCAAACGAATATCCTGGAGCACCAGAACTCGGGAATTCATCTACACACACATACTTTTCCTTCTGCAACTTTCTGCACATCTGATTCTCCCCTTCTCCCTCCTACAACACTCCTCTAGCTATACCTATGCTTCTTGTCCAACTCTCTCCATCTGGGTCTGAATGATTCCCAGCTGCTGCGAAGCTGTATTTCCCACACAGTGCAAGGGTGGCCTCTCGACCTCAGAACAACGTTGGCTGTACCTGTATTTGGTTTTGTAGGCCACATTACCCAAAAAAGCCTTAGAGAAGTACCTTCTGCTGTAGTGACACGTTTGATTTTTGAAAGAAAATATCAAGTTTACGGCATTTTCCAAGGTTAACATAGATTAGTTCTAAATGCTAACTAGGACAAGCAATTTATGTTTGTCCTTGCTTTGAACAGATCTTATAGCCAATCAATTCAAAGGAAGGAAAGAACAATATGAAAAGGAGACTTGTAGATAATTCTTTGCTTAAGACTCAGCTCAAAGTTAAGACTACAGCATTTAATACAGATAGATGGTGAAGCTCTACAAAACAAAAAGTTAATGTCAGTGAAGATTATATATAAGCTTGGTAGTCAGCAAATACAATACTATAAACATGGTAAGAAGATAACAAAAAAATTAGAAATACATTTATTGAAAGTAACTTAATAAGTATCAGGCCAAGATTTTCATATAGCCAAATAGAGAAATTCAGTCCCTCAGAGCATTTTCCAGAGGTTTCCAACTTTTAGAAAGATTTACTTATTTCTATTTAACCTAGGATCCTCTGCATCACTGGCCAAGTTTATCTCCCCTTCCCATTTTAAATTGAACCCAAAAAAGTAACTGACATACAACATTTTTAGCAAAAGAAAATGGACTTTTGATGTGAACCATCAGTTAGGGAATAAAACTGCATCCAGAAACCCAGAGTGATCCAAATGGCAACTGCTAGTCAAATCTAACCCAGAAAATAATTCCATCTGGTTCCTGAGTTATTAGGTAACACAGGCAGAAGCCAGTGTATGCTGGAAGATGCTGTATTGTATATTAGAAATCTTCTGCCTTTCCTAAATGCTGCTACAAATGAGACCCTGCATTTAGTATTCTTCAGATGTATAGAATCTTCCGATTCTTCTGATGTATAGAATCAACTTCTTTACTCTAGATTTATATTTATGTGAATAGCCCCATGGAGATGCCCCCAAACTGGCATCTGGTCTCTTGCACTAGGAAGACAGAGGCCATAGGCCACCACTTAGTCACTCTCCATATGGCTACAGTTTTGTGCATAAATCTTAACACACCAGAGGGAGACAGGAATATTAAGGAAACCAAAAGTTTCACTAGTTCAGCCTTTTATTAAGAGATTCATAAGTCTTATTTCTAGGCCTTTAAAATAAAAAGGAGGAAATAATCCATCTTAAAATAAGAAATAAGTATGCTGTCATAATAGCATGCACTTTCTCCTCCAGCTTATGAACTTCGATCATGACTTCTTCCCACTGTATTCCTCTGTTGATCCAGACTGCCCTTCAGCAGTGCAAGGTGACTGTGATACCCTTCTCACCTACGTTCCTGGTACAAAAGGACAAGCCTTACCTTGTACAGAAAAGCATAAGTAAACAACAGATTTTTTTTTTGTAAGTCACATTCTCAGAGGCTAAGTGTGAACTGACTGGGTTCAATAATCTTTCCCTGGTATTAGGTATAAAAATACAGTTATGAAGCTACAGCATATGGACACAAACCTCAACTACAACTGAGAACAGCAAGTTCAAAGAAACTGCAGCCTCCCACTGTACATTCTGAAAGGCGCACTGCTTGAGATTATGTACTAGAAAAGCAAGTTTTTCAGATGGCGTGAAATGAGCTTCACATACTTTAAGTATACAACTTTAAGGAATCAAGTTTATATAGACTGCAGTCTGGTGAACAAAGGTGAAATATATCCCTCAATCGCAACTGAGATACTAATAATTTTTTAAAAATGTATTACACGTACACATGCATTTTTATAAAGAGATACTGTTATTTATATTGCACAAAATCTATAGCATATAGATGTATATGCACCATGTCTGTTCTTTAAAACAGTGAAGTAGAATAGCTTATGGAAGAGACTACATGGATTTTTTTCTTATTAGAAAGAAAATAAGCAAATCCCACTTTGATCAAGTAGCTCAGACACCTTTTTGTTAAAACTTTTTAATTAAAGAACATTATTTCTAAATTTGGCTTAAAATGCGTTTTCTCTCCTACCAATTTACATATACTCTCCTACCAATTTACATATACTCAGCAGTAAACTCCACATATAGCAGTATAGTAAGATGACATTATATGATTTACCTTCTAGCTGTTTCTCTAGTAGTAGTTGCTGTTCTCTTTCTTTTCTCCAAAATGCTTCCTGTTTTTGCCTGATTCTGTGTCGTAATTCCTCATCATCAGTATCAGATGATTCAGAGCCTCTGTCACTCCTCTCATCTTCACTGTCTCCTGATCCATAACCACCCAGTCCACCTGCGTGCATAAAGTCCAGTCTATCACGAGGAAAGATTAAGCTTTGTTCTTAATATTTCTGTGGGGCAAAGAGGAGGGTAACATTGCCCTTCCTTCACTTCCTCTTCTCTGAAGAAGTCACTTTATTCTGGTAAGTGCCAAAGTTGTTTGACTGGCGTGATCAAGGCCCCCATATCTGCATTGATGCTCACTGTCTGGTTCTACTCCTTCTGGAACAGCTTGTCTATTTTCAGCAAGCAACCGCTGTGATCACGGTACTTTTTCCATTGTATGGAAGGGCATAAAAGCTCCCTGCAGAGGTCGTAACAGTGCCTGCCTCTGTACCGACAACTGCACAGAAAATGCCTGGGATCTGTCCCAGGAGACATCTCTGAAATGACTTCAGCCGCCTCCACAGTCCAAGGCTACAGAAATTCTGAATGCCGTATCAACTTGTCTATATTGATTTAGAAAACACTGCACTTTGACAGGTGCAGAGATGGAACAGAAATGGAGCTTCTTCTCCCCTAGAGATATTAATAACTACTGGACTGATAAAAAAGATGAAGTCAATTTAAACATCTGACATGGAGACATTTTACTTCTTTTCAGTCTGAGGTTCTTATCTTTATTGAGTTAGTTTTAAAACATGTAAATACTTGTGATGATAACATTCAACTAATTGACCAGAATTCCAAGTAACAAGCACATAACTGATGACTGACACTGCTGTAGTATGTTTTAGATGATAAAAAGCATGTTGGGAAAGATCTTTTGCTGTTGTGTCTCAAGCTGGAATTTCAGTCTCTTTTTCCTGTGTTGTTTCTGGTAATATATAATACAGGACCCTTTGTGCCTATGTAACTTTTCAATAAAATAATAATTCCAAAGATTATAATATTTTTATTTATAGACTTTCACATTACTCTTCTACCAACTTTCCCTTCTTGTTTGGATGGATCTAAATAGCAGAAAAAATATAAACCAGTATTCCTCTTTCTGAAGACTGCAGTGTGCTTCTGAAACAATCACACTTTGAAAAGTAAATTTATCTACAGTTTTTATGTATTTTCAAAATTAGGGCAAGACTCTCATACACTAACTCACACTGACTAGTCCTTTACTCCAAAAACCATCCCACTTACATCAGTAGGATTACCTGTGGAACAAACAAAGGTGCTGATAAAGTTATTGGAAAGTGACCCATGCTCCCAGTCAATTAAAATCTAGTTTCAAAATGCAATTTCTAGAAACTCAAGGCAAGAGTGAAACTCCCCCTCTAAGCCCTCTCAAAAATAAGGAACATACTTACCGAGTCCAGTGAGGGAAGCCAGTGCACTGGACTGTGCCAGCTGTTTTGCAGGAGCTTTGTATCACATCAACAACAGGAACAACATGTTAACACAAATAGCCACGATTTCATAGTCATGAGTCTATGGTATTGTTAAATCTACTACTATTGCTGTTCTTTGGAGGGAGAGAAGAAACATTAAAAACGCATCATCCATTTAAAACCAATTCTAGATTTTCTGACCATGAAGATTTAGAACTGCAAATTAATAGTGAACAGAAAAAAAACAAACATATAAATCACTTTCCAAGTTACAGCATCTGCGCATAGTTTTCAAGTTTCAGTAGTTACATATTTAGATTAACTCAGTTATGTTAAAAAAATCTGTTATGTAAATACATGTTAATAGTGAAAGCAAATGAATTACTGAGGACACAAAGTTTGTCTCTTTTTAGTTCTGAACATCTAAGAACTTGAGATAAAGACGATAGCATTAAGAAACAGCTACAACTCAAGAGCCATTGACAAACAAGTACCGTTTTAACTAAATAAATGAATTGTATGAAAGAAATGGAATAACTGAAGTAACTCACAATACACTGCACAGGACAACAGTACATGATTACTGTATTTGAACTCTACCAAGTTGGATGCATTATACTGGAATTGTTCTTGGGGGACAACTATGGAGGTTAAATGTTCTAGAAACATGCAAATATAAAATATTCACAGAAGAAACTAAAAAAAAAATTTATAAAGACCTGGCATACCTTTAGTTGCTTTACGGTGAACATCTTTGGCCACATAATAAATTTCTTCATTTGTGACATCTAAGAGAATCTCTGTCAGCAGCATTTTTGTCAGCATCATCTGAAGAAAAGTGTATATACAACAAAGGCCAAGAACCTCTTGAATAAATGCTGCATTCAACTTATATCCACAGAATTTCACTTCTCTTAACAGCTATGAAAGTACTCTCCTGCACATTTCACATAATGATTTCTTTCAACAGACGTGACTTAAAAACTTAAGTCTGAAATTGTTTAAATTTGACCTGATTTCAAAACTTTCAGAACAGTTTGTATTTTGACTGTGAACTGTATTCACATGTATTACACAGCTATCTACAGCACTGATGCCTAATGTCAAAGATGATACAACAGATTAATATGTAAATCAGAAACATACTTAGACCAATCCCATTTATTCCTTCAAAAAATAGAGAGCACATTTCTGGCTGGTATGCTGTTTCACTGATCCCAATCCTGCACAATTCATCAGAGGTTACCTATACAGGATTTTATTATTACATATTTACTACAAAAATTGAAATGTTGGTAGCTAGCTCTCCAAGCTGCTCAGTCTGGTCATGTGCTTTACAAAAATATATTCCGCAAACTTTTTAGAATCCAGGGCCTTCATTAACTAGGTTTCAGTTGTACAATTGGCACACAACTGTGGTTTTGAAGTACAAAGTTTCTGCAAACACAGTGAAACTGTTGCTGGTCTAGGACTTAGATTTTAAACATTTCTTTGCAAGAATATATTTCTTAAATTCCCTTTCACAGGAACTGAGGTTGAAACATAGATTCAGACGAGTGCACTTAATCATTAAAAGTTTTCAGGAATTTGACAAGTGAAACAAAACCACAGAATTAATAGTGATCCACGTAAAGATTATAGTCATTAACACTTTTTCGCTAATATCCTAAATATGAGTTCCATAACCTGTATCTGTGCCTATATGAGAAAGACAGCATTATAAAGAGACACGCAAATATAATCGACCTTCACTGTATGATGTGTACTATTTCTCTATTGGCAGTATCAGGCAGAGAAGTGTTCTACTTTGCTACGCTCAAAAAATATGAGCAAATAGACAGAAATACTTAGTGCAAACTACATTATTAATACCATTTGATATTCCTTTTCTTCTTCTGTCATTTCTGGTTCACTTTGCTCCTCTTGAGGAGCTGGGGATGGACTCCTGCTGATTTTCCCAACACTTACAGCTTCTGTGTTTTCAGCATCTTCATCTTCCTCATCACTGTCCTACAAGAACAACACCATGCATTTCAGGAAAATCTTAGATGTGAAACTCAGTATTTTCTATTTATGATAGTCGACTTGATTTACTTCATACTGAAATCTGTATTATGTTTATCATAAAACTATTTATTTTCTCCCCTCCTAATAAACATGCAGATATCTCTCTAGCCATGTGAGCTAAGTACATAGTTGCAGTTCACTGCCAGACAGGTACTCCGAACTGCAAACAAATCAGGTAACTGCTAATGTGAAGGCAACACAAGGCTTCCTAAATGGGCTCACTTCAGCAAATAAACGTATCCAAATTTTTCCAGCTACTGATTTAGAATTGAAACCCCTAAAGTCTACGTATGTTCCCAAAATATAGAAAAGAAAAAAGCCCAACTTAATCATTTGTTCTTTTCTACTACAGATAAAATAATTTACTGTTGCCTCTCAGACATTAACAACTTCAAAACACCAATTAAGTATCAACAAACCATCAGCTTAACTTTAAGCAACACAAACAAAGAGATCACCAGGAATACACAGTTTCTGTTTGGAAGAGACCAAAAAGTTGATACCTTTCAGGAAATACAAACCCGAACAAAAAGCAAACCCTTCTACTTACAAATTTACTTTTCTGAGGTAACCGTGGGCCATCCCCTTCTTCAGCCTCCTCACTTTCCTTTTTTTCTTTTTTAGACATCTGTGAACGTTGCTGCTCCATCCTCTCTTTTTCCAATTTTTTCTGTTTTTCTCGTTCCATCTTTTCCAGGCCTTCACGAATCCAGGCAGGTAGAGTTCTACGCTTCACAGCATCTATATAAGCAAGGTTTGTGGTTTTGTAAGATTTAAAAAAAAAAATCCAAAAAACCCAAAAAAACCACCTTCCCCCAAAAAAGAAAAGAAAAAAAAAACCCACTCAGAAAAGAAGTAAACCCTCCAACCAATTCAAACAAGCCACACAGCTGACTGTGGGGAAAAAAACCCATCTATAATAGCTTTTTCTTTCCCTTCTTTTTTACATTATGGAAAAAAAGCAAGCCTTCAAATTTTGCTATTCTTTTTACAACACAGCTTTTATGATTTTTCATTAAGGAGTGGTTAACATGTACCAATCTGTGGAGGCTCCTGCTTCACAGGCATCGCAATAGGTGAACGCTGTCGGTCTCTGAATGAGGGTCTCTCCCTTCGGTTTTGAGGAGGTGCAGGAGGTGCTGGTGGACCTGGCGGCCCTGGTGGTCCTGGCTGCCAATAAGGTGGATGAAATCCACCTTGAGGTGGACCAAAAGCAGCCCCATGCTGAAAGAGTAATGCAGTTTATTTTTCTTCACATGGCAACACTAAATACGGCATGTGCGTAAGTTGGTCTACAGAAATCCATGCAAGTAGGAATCCACGATTTCTAGGCTACTGATATCTCTCAATCTCTTTTTCTGTGGTCCCCAAGAAGTTTTCCTTAAATACTTAATAAGTAGGGATACTAATGAAGCTGAAAGGGCTTCAGCCAACCTCTTTTAATATTGTGCTAAACATTAAGCCCTATAATCACCATCTATCTCCAGCAGTTCCTTGCCAGCTTATCGTCAGAGCATGCAGTTAAATGAAGAGTATACAAAACTGAGGTTGAAAAGTCTAGCTATGCTAGCAGACTTTCCTTGTAACTACAACACAAGGACAAAAATGATAAGTTCAAGCTTTTATTACACAACAATTTTGCACTGTGCACTGTAATCATTCACAGATGTTATTGGTATGACTGATTAAAATATTAAATGCATAAGTATGCAAGTTTAGGACAGATCCTGGATTCTGAGCAAGATGTATACAATCCAAAAGTCACAAGTCTTGAGGCATACATGAGGTGGGGCTTGTTTTAATATTTGCTGCCCAGAAATGCCTAATGAAACTAATTAAGAGGAGAACGTTTAGGAAGAAAGTTATAGCGTTATTTCTTGAAAAGTATATTCTATTGGCTATTTAAATCACTAGTGGCAGAAGCACTCTTCCACTACAATTTTTGGTCAAGCATCCCTCTGTTATTTGCTGCAAAACAAGTCTTCTGTAGTATTTTGAGAAATTAATTTTAAAGAGTTGGTCCCACAATAGTAAACAAAGGAAATTATAATAAACTAGTGTATTTGAAAATTATTAGTTCACTTCCTAACAATATTGCTGAACAAGAGAATTTAATAAGAGAAAAGCAGGCCAGAAGACAGAAACACATTGCTGCCCATCTTCCCTTGGGTTTGTTTACAAACAGAAGGCAGGTGTTTTAACAGGTACAGTTTGTCATTTATATCAAGAATTTGGAAAGGAAAGTATTGAAAATAGGGGGAAGATCCAAAACTTGTTTGTATTTCAAGATTTGTGCAATGCCCCCTGCTATCATTAGTGCTAAAACCACCTACAGATTTATTATGGTATGCAGTTTATATGCCGGAATTAAGAAAAAACTGGCTGTGGATTTTTTTTAGAAATACCATTGTTTATTCAAAGAATCACAGTAGATAGATATGGAAAAGATCAATGGATCATCCAGTCTATCTCCCTGCAAATACAGGACTGTTCCCTATAGTACATTATCTGATATATTTAAGTATCTATTTCTGAACTTTACTTTTTTCCCCTCTTCTTCTTCCTTTTTTTTTTTTTAAACCCCACAAATCTACATAATGTTAATTCATATACTGGAACACAGTGCTTCATTTTAATATTGCAGACAACAGCCACTTCTCATTGCTAGTATAGAAAAAAAACCCACTTTGGCCTCAAAACGGAACTGAAAACTCTAAAGTCTCTTCTGTAACGTATTTGGTAAAAATGTATCTTAGCAGATAACAGATTCTGTAGATGTTTGTAGAACTGAAGAATGAAAGTCGCCGCTAGATGATATTAGAGGAACACATCCACGGAAGGGACTCTGCGCGTCTACAATACTAAAGCAACAAATATGTTTCACCTGATAGTCAAACTGGTTCACTGGCCCCATTGCAAAGTTATCGGGAGGTGCCCCAAAGTTGTGATTGTTCTGGTTAAATATATGCCTGTTGTCAGGAGTAAATTCCCCACTGTCCTGACTGTTGCTGTCTTCAGATGGAGGAACAATTTCCATTTGACCTGGGGTTGAAGCCATCCACTGCTGATCTGGAGGTGGGTGAGGGGGCTGGTGAGGCATTCCCCATTCTGTTTAGGATTCAGAATACAATTCAATACCAAGTTAGTATGATTTATATGAGTCGTCAAATCACTCAGTGTTCTTGTATTTATCACAAGGCTCCTCAAAGCAACACAGATGAAGAAGTTATAAAGAATCATCAATCTACAGACTGTATTACACTGTTTCAATAATTTCTTCAACTAAACGAAGGAAACACAAATAGCTGTAGCTGAACTAAAACACAGGGGGGCAGAACTGGACAGACACACTGTACATTTCTTTTTATAAATTTCCAGCGATACTGAGTCCACTATACCACTTACAAATCGTGTACACTTTTAAAGAACTGCTCCTACTTCTCTGTTTCTATGTTGTTTCAACTTCCAAAGTAATGAACTATTTTATTCCTTTGCATAATAGACTTACAAGACCCATTATGGAAAGCAAATGATTTTGTGAGCAGCAGAACCACAGAAATCTGCTTTCCAAAGTCTTGTGTCTTCAGAGTGGATAACTCCCGGGATTCTCCAATATCTAGCACAGGTCCAAGCATAAGCTCTAATCATAAGCCCTCAAACATAAGCTACAACTGGATAACAGAGTGAAAGGGTTTAAGGAATGAATTAATAACATGTGGCCATAAGCTTTGTCTTCTTAAGAAATCCGTCTAAAAATTATGTCCACTATGAAGATACTTACAGACTACAACAGAATCCCCTTGTAGCTTTCCCCAGTAAGAGAAGTAATATTAATACCTCACCTCTCAGGTTAACTCCTACCTTCCATCCAGTCCTTTAATAATTCTTTCAATTTTTCTAATTTTTACTGTCTTTCCAAACTGCATCATAATTGGATCCACTACTGTAGCAAATAAAAGGGTTAACACAGCTTTTCTACTTGGTTGTTCTTTTTTTTTTCCTTGTGTATCTTCAAATATTGTATCACTTGTTTCACCCTCACTGTCATCCTGGTAGGTCATGTTTAGCTGATTAATCAAATCTTTCCCCAGAGTCAATATCCCTAAAATATTCTAAGGGACAGAATCCTTTAAGTATAGCTTACAAGAGTTAATGTTCATAAATATCTGTGTTAATATTTGACAGTATTTAAATGCCCAGTTTCCTTCAAGTCAACTGACTTGAAAGCTTGAAAGTCACATGCAACAGATCCTGTTTTCACCTGTGGAACATGAATGCCTTCAAAATGAGGCATTCATGATGCTAGTTACACAGTTCATTTTCAGATTGTCATTTTGCTTTTTTATTAGTAGCGTGTAAGGCACTTTTGGATCCAAAAAGAAACTTGGAAGGAGCTGAAGAAAGATGAAGCTTTGTAGAAAGAGAGTAAACACATGAAGAGAACTTGAGCTAAACACACATGTTATGGTTTAGTTTGTTTGCTGTGACTACTTTCACGCATTAAGAATCATATTGCCTTAATTAAGGGAAGCTGGGTCATATCCATATCAGCATGGTCTTTATCAGTGTTTAAAAAATGGGAAAACAGCATATTCTTTGAATGATATACCCAATGACAACAAAATGCATTGGCACATTGTTTTCCATTAACAAAAGGTGATACATTATTCTCACTCCTAGATCTAAGATGTTTTCCTGTTCTGTATTTTCTGGGTGAGCTTGGGCTCCTAACATTTATAATTATCAGTGAAATGTCTTCCTCTGTTTTATCATTCTGTGACTATTTGCAAAAACTACTACTTAAGATATTATTCTCTTTCACTTCACAAACAAAAAAGCATTGAAGGAAGAACTCACCACCACAGGATCATATGAAAAACAAGTTATCCCATAACGACACAGTATTTCTGTGAAAACCTCTACTTACTATACAGAAATACAGCTAGAATACCCTCTATGTTCTGACACATAGTAAAGTTAAAATTCTTACATGTGGCTACAATAAATCCTAGCCCAGGGCAGGCAGGTTAAACTTAAGTGAAACCTGATGTCTACCTCATTTCTGTTATACCCCCAATGACATTTTAACCCTACTTTCATTAAACACTGCACATAGACGAATTTGAATAGTCACAGTGAAAACTGGAGGTGTTATTCTTTCAGTCATTAACAGAATCAAGCAAAAAACCACAGTTTTCACCGAGACAACAGAAGGCATGCATGCAGGCTGACTAACTACCTTGCTCGCACATTTCAAATTGTGTTCTAGAGTGGTGATATAAAAAACCTTTCAGAAGACTTTCAGAACACAACTTCAGAAAAAATTCTTAGCAGAAAATACCCAATCTCTACCCCCTGCTTATTGCCAGTGTTCTTCTATGAAGTTTTAAAAAGAAAATTACTTTTTTGGCCAAAACTGAATTTTTGAGGAAGTTACAAGGGACTGAAAATATTCTATACTAACAGAAGCATTCAATCAAAAATTACGCAGATTACAATCTCATACATAAGTCAAAAAGGGCAAATACTAAATATACAAAACATGTAATAAAAATATATTTTACTCCCAGAATTTTGCTTATCTCCTTTTTCAACGATTTAAGACACCTGAAACCAGCATCTGCTAGTTACACTGTGAACTCAGATTACATGTCAAGATCGTGCCAAAAGCAGGTATTACACTACAGGAGAGAGCAACAGATGCTCTTTAATTCTGAGGCATCCTGTTGCCTCCAGTGCTGCTGTTCCTGCTGCAGAAGAACAGGCAACAAAACACATAAGATGTAAGAGTAAGATCCAGGGAAATAAGTATGTAACTGCAATTCGCATTTTATCTTTCTACAACGTTCAGGGACAGAACAAATCTTTTGCATATGTATATTATAAGCCATTTTTTACATTTTATACAGAGATTACTGAGTTGTGTTATCAGACCTTCGTGCCTGTACTGTTACCCATTTTGTGGAACACTTGACTGGAAAGTAGCAGCTGTGATACTCAGTTAATTAGTAGATGCTACTGGTAGTTTTGCATCTTGAAACCTGAGGGACAGGGCACATTCATATCCCAAAATGTCTGACAAGAATAGAATTTCATTACATGAGAAAAATGAATGAATGGGAACGAAAAACAAACCTGGCTGCCACATTCTGTTGAAGTTGGGATCCCCCTGAAAATTATTATGGTTGTTTGGACCAGACTCTATTCCTGAAATATCCTGTCCGTTTGGCATCATTCCTTGTTGTTCCACTACATTCTGCTGCCCTGAGGCTTCTCGCTGAGCAATCCATGCTTGAGCTAATGCAGCCCAGTCAATCTGGCCTAAAATAAACAGAGGAAATTTAAAAGGTTAGTATTCACATGTCTGAAGTTTAACACTGTTTCTCAATTACATGTCTCGTTGCTCAAGAGAAACGGGCAACATTTACCTTCAGCAAGTATTATACCATGAGTACCATTAACTTACTCACAGTGTACAGTAAAACAAATTGAAAGCAAATGTCAAAGTGTACATACTTGCTGAAGTAGTTTCTCTGCATATGTTCAAAACTCCATAAAGCAGATTATTTTAGGTTCACATTAGCACTGAACGGGTGGTAGTAATACACTTTTTTCACAAGTGAACTTATTTTGATATAAGAAAGAAATACATCTAGCTTCAAATTCTAAATTCCTGATGATTCAAGTCTAAGAAAGAGATATCACTGGAAAACTACATCTTGCAATGTAGATTCCTTGTATAACTCCCGATTTCTGGAATGTTATTTATGTTACAGTTCTCTCCTCTCTTTTTTAACTACCATTCCTATCAGTAAGTAAATAAACTGCACTCTCAGATGAGGACACTATAAGTCTTCTGCTCATTAGCAAGTCAGGAAATCTCTCTAGTGAAGTTACAGAAATTGAAGTGACAGAAAGCAATGTAAAACCAGCGTGCCCGATCACCCTGCCTGAGTATCAAATGTAGTCCTCCATTCTCTTAATCCTTTTCTGTATTTCTCTTGGTACTTTGAATTGTTGTCACTTCACTCTCAATTTAAGGTAAATTACGTTTTATTGTTAAAAAGGAGTGCTTGTTTTGGGGTTTGTGTTTGTGTGTCTGGTTTTGCTTGTTTGTTTTGTTTGGCTTGTTTTGGTTGGGTCTGGTTGGTTCATTGTTTTATTGTTTGTTTGGGTTTGGGGGGGGTTGTTTGTTTTCAGTGAGGGAAAAAATCCAAACAAGAGATCATGGTCATCACTGCTGCAATCTAAAACAAATACTAATCTTACAGCGAGAGCTTTTTGTGTATACATCTGCATTAGTACATCTGCCACAGATATTTGCTCAAATAAAAGATTCAGCCTGGCTAAAGAACTGACATGGATACAGATTCTGTAAAAACTACATGAGGTCTAAATGTTGATCTGTATGACTGGCATAATGTTGATCATTTCTCCAGGATAACTCAGGTGGCTTGCCTTTATTTTGCATATTAAATATTAACTATGCCAAAACATTTGGAGAAGAACGTCATAAATGTATTATCTTGATAGCAGCTACAAAAAAAAAAAAAGCAACTATCCATCGTGCTCTGTAACAAATACTAAAAAATTCAAATGACAACAAATTAAAAACAATCCCCAAAGCTTTCTATATACTTACTTGGATCTTGCTGGTGTTGAAATGACTGCATCCACTGCTGTTGGTTCAAAGGCCATTGCTGCCAAGGTTGTCCACCTTGATCCCACATCTTTTAAGTCTTTATATAGTCTATATTTCAACTAAAAATAATAGTTGTATGTTTAAATAGATGCCCATGAAATATCACATAACTGAAACTTACATAAGTGCAGATATAGTTAAGCCTTGCAAAGCAAGCTGAAGCAATGCTGGCTTAATATTTTAAGCTGGAGGAAACAGTTCATCCTTTAGAGTAATATCTGAAAACATTACTGTAAGATTTCAGAAGACTAGTATGCTTTCTCCGTATTTTTTGAAATAAATTAACTACAAAATGATGTTCAAGGAGAGATATAACGAGTTTGTAAGACAAAAACTCATCTGACAATAAATGCAATTTAAACTAAGTCAAAATATAAGACATTACTTAAATGATATCCTTGCCTGTTTCTTACGGAAAAGATGTGTATTTTTCTATACAAGTGTCATGCAAGGCTGTTAAGTGAGGCAAAGGAAAGTCACCGAATGGCAAAACACATCATTAACAACTGTGCTGGAGAACTGCACAGATACAAGACGGTGCCCCATATGTATTTTATGCACTGTACAGGCTCATTATAATTTCTAAATAATATATGCCTTCAAATCTGAGAAAGAAAAAAAAAAAATAAAAATAACCGCTTAATTGTTCATTTACAATACATTCCTTTAAAATCACCAGGAACATTTTTGGTGCAGTGTTGCACTTTCTCAGTGAGCTGGCAGCAGCAGTCCTTGGACCTGAAGGGAGCTCCAGACCCTGCTGTAAGTGAAGCTCCAGGACGAGCTTTACAGGAGTTTAATGAGGCTCAGCAGTCTGCCAGGTAGGTAAGTCTATAATGGCACACCAGTTCCTTCCACACGTTTGTATCTCCAGTGTACGCCCAACCTGCTACACACGGAGGACCAGAGAGCGGCCAGGCACACTGCTCCAAACTGCTTTTCTGAAGACAAAGCCTGGGCAGTTTTGGGAACACTTCACTCCAATAACTGTTCCCAAATACCAGTACAGGTAAGACTACACCGAGTGTGACCCCCCTCTGTTAAACAACTCCTCAACAGGCTTTCTACTCTCAGTCGATATAACCTCACACTGCCCAACACACAACCCTTGATTTCATGCCGTAGAAAACTACCAACCATGTAGGCTGTTTCAAACACTCCAAACATAAAAGAAACAGAGAAAAATTCATCCCTTAAGGTCACAGGAGCCGCACACAAGACCTAGACAATGCTCACAGCAGAGTGTGGTACAGAACAGATGAAAACAGCCTGTTTGCTCCAGACGACACCGGCTCGGAGCAGCCCCTGGGGTGGCCGGCTGGGAACACTGCCCCAGCCCCATGGACAGAACAGAGCCGGCATTCGGCGGACACAAGCAGAGCAATTAGAGCAGATCCTGCCTGCAAAGGAATCTCGTGCTTACGCATTCCTGCAAATAATTGCGTGACTGCATGGGAAGAGAGCATCACGCTACAAGAATGCATGGCAAAAAAAGCTGTATGCAACATCATGGGGTGTTGGGTCATGCAGAGGTGAATGTAAGCTTGTATTTTACATCGTCAAATTTTACTTTTAACCTGAAAAACAGTAGATCACCTTTGGTTTGAGATTGCTTACATTCAAGCCAGTGCAAAATCTGCGTACGCATGGCTCAGAAAAATTCAGTTGCAAATGCATCTTTGAGGGCTTTAAATAAGACCAGATCAACTTTGGGAACTGGGTGGGAGTACTGGGCAAAACCTACTTTTCTACTTTCACAATCTTTTCATGCCAAATTAAGTTGGTGGGAGTTTTTTTGGTTTGGTTGGGTTTTTTGTTTGTTTGTATTTTTTTAAAACTTTTCTTTATGATATTCAAACTTTTAGTAGGTGAAGACAGTGTTTTTTTCTTTTGTGGTTTTTTTTGTTGTTGGTGGGTTTTGTTTGTTTTACCTGTGAAATTTCACTAAAATAAACTCAGCAAAAGATTTAGAAGATTAAATTGTTCAACCAATAATTAAGAGGTAGGTCTGCATATAACTGAATGCCAAAAAAAAAAATCCCAATTTTTCAAACAGTTAAAGAAATTATGGAAGTGCAGCAATATTAAGAGTACCTCTACAAATTCATCTGAACAGGAACCTCCTACACACAGATTTTACTTGATTGGATCAGGTGAGATTTATTTTTATTCGACTGCCTATATCTCTGTCTTAAAATCCTGGACATTCAGGATTTATTTTGCAAGCTCCAGCTAATGCAGTTAGCTTGTAACAAACTTTTGTACCTGTTAAAACACTTACCAGTTATCTGGTTCTTATGGATTCTGCACTGAAAAGGATGCTTAGTATTCTACCCTTTTTGTCTTTTTTCTCTCTCTATGGACAAACTGAAGCATTAGTTTGGAGTGTATGGAGATCTAAGGTAACAAATTATTCCAAATCTCCTCTGTATAACCTGCCCCTAAGACCGTGACTATCTTACTATTTTACAAGGTGTTAAAATAAATTAACTCTTTTTTGGGGGGAGGAGGGGAGGACAGGACGGGGAGAGATAACCTGCACTTCTCTGGCTGCTCCCAGGCATGTTTCATGTGTCAGCACTGACCTGGGACCCAGTGGGCAGCTGGGATGTGTCTGTTCTGGTTTGGAAGGTCAGAGACTCTCATTCAGTGCCAGCTGGCTTCAGGGCCAGAGGAAAAACCCCAGTTGGGCTCTGTTAGCATACATAGCTGCTTCTCCATCACTCTGCACTATAACATGGCCTAGAGTCTTCAGCTTTCCCCAGAGAGATTATTTCACCTTATTGTCACTGTTTTGGGAAGAGAAATCAGGTGGGGAAGTGCAAAGCAAGAGATCAAGACACGGAGCCAATTTCTATTCTGATGCACAACAGTATGACAAGACAGCAACAACTGTGTAAAACTCTGAAGAACCTCAACATTTGGTTAATTCCATTTATGCCATCCAGAGCAGACTGCTTTTATATCACTGCCACTTGAAACTGCTAATTTTAGTTTGTGAACTGTATTTGAAAGCTTTTAATTCTGTACTGCGTTTGTACTTTCACTGTTTTCCTGAAGAAATGCTGATTTTCATAGGTTGGCAACTACCAAACATGCTGGCTTTCAAGTACATATATTCAATAGCAAATTTAGTGTAAAAACTTTCTTTACTAATCAGAAATGTGTACTATGCAAATATTTAAGCAATTATATCACTTTCTTATGCATCTGTATATGTACACACAAAAAGCCCTTTTTCAAATATCAAGTGAAAATTGGCCCAAACTATTTCAAACGTATTTCATCTTCATCGTTGTGCTATTTTTTGGACAGAAACAGGAACTGGGTAACAAAAGGACAAAATCACCATATTATAATGTTTATAAAACTAACCTTAAGATATACTGGCCAAAAGAGACGACCACATGTATTCAAATACTTTTAGTATTGAAAACTAAATAATGTATTTTAATATGCACTATTCAAAGCCAGTGAATAGAAGAGGTTTTTTCTAAGGCCTCCTTCTATATGGTGACCTGAAACAGCAGGACACCATCACTTTCTGAGAAACAGATTTCCTTGCTTTTTCACTCTAAAAAATAACTAAATAAATCTTATATACATGCACATCTATTAACTTATGTGCACGTGGGCTATTTTATGTTACTCCTACGTAAAAGTAATGTACCTTTGTGTACTGCTTGTGAAACTTTACTGAGTATAATAAGAACTTGTCAACAGAAGCTCAGTATTGTCCCATGAGACATCACTGACGTGTTTTCCTTTGCTAGTGATGCTATTTTGAAGATGTCAAAAATAAAAACAGATCAATGCGAGTCTTACCATAATGAATAAACCAGATGTGAGGGTTACAAAAGTAACACTTTTGAACCTCAGTGCCATAATACTGGAAAGGGCACAAACTACTTCTAAAAGAACTCGCAAAACACAGCGAAGAAAATGTAGTCTGTTCTCAGGAATTTTAAAAGTACTGCGAAGGATTCGTCCCCGATACAGAGGGGGAAAAAAGCAAAAAACCCCAAATCAAAAAACAACGCCTCTCCCTCACCAAATCTGTAACACAAAGGCTTGAAACAGCTGAAACCTCTTATACAAATGTGCGTGACAAGAAGCGTCTTCCTGAGACACATCAAGTAGTAACAATGGAGAAAAGAGATCAAAGTCCTCTCCCACCACACTAATTATAGAGGAGTTTTGATTTCTTGTAAAGTTCCCAAATCAGCATCACCTGAAAGAAAGAGGCTTCACGTAAACACAATGGACAGCTCTGAGCCCACTTCCCACTAGTGACACAGGGCCAAATACACAGCAGAGCATGCAAATCACAGCAAAACAAGCTTTATTTTCAACTGGATGGGCGGGGGGTGAGGGTGAATACTGGCTAAAATCTACTAAATTCAAATATCAGCAAAACATTTGCTTACTAATAGGGAGGTATATCAACCAAGAAGTCATTAAGAAACCCTGGTTCCAATGTCACCAGTGTATGCAACACATTTTGAAAACAAAACAGGTTCAAAGAATGGACCCATTTTACAGGTACCTATTTGCAAAGGAAAATGCAGATACTGCCCTCCCTTATGATGATGGGTTAAGGTTCTTTTACTTAGCTGTTCTATTGGATAGAGCCTTTCTGCTTGCTCTCTCCGGCAAACACAAATGAACAAAAGAATGTTTATTGGTGTTATGGTTTAACCTGGCAGGCAGCTAAACACCTGACACAGCTGCTCGCTCACTCCCCATCCCCACCGCGTGATGGGGCACAGAATTGGGAAAAACAAAAGGTAAACCTCGGGGTTTAAGACAGTTTAATAGGACAGAGAGGAAAAATACTACTAATAATACTACTAATAATAGAATATGTAAAAGAAGTGATGCACAACGCAACTGCTCACCACTCATCGACTAATATCCAGACAGTTCCTGAGCAGTGCCCACCCGGCTAACTTTTCCCTAGTTTATGTACTAAGCATGACATCATACAGTATGGAATATCTGGAATATCCCTTTGCTCAGTTGAGGTCAGCTGTCCTGGCTGTGCCCCCTCCCAGCTTCTTGTGCATCTCCAGCCTCCTTACCCAAAAGTCCTTAATTTGGTATAAACATTGTTTAGCAACAAACAAAATATCAGTGCATTACCAACATTCTTCTCAGACTAAATCCAAAACACAGCACTATACCAACTACTAGGAACAAAATTAGCTCTGTCCCAGCCAAAACCAGGACACATTCCCTGATGCCAGATCACAAAACAGGAACCCAAATCTATTAAAGATCTGTTTACCAACGAAGAAACAGAGCCGATTCATAATTATATATTTTTTTTAATACAGAAACACAATCACATGGGGAAAAGCAACCCATCAATTCACATTTAAGTTACATGTACTTAACATTAGGAAAAGTTAATGTGGTATCTTAAAATTTTACTAGAGTTCTTAAGAGTAGACATGTTCTGAAACCTGTTCTGTGTTTTAAAAAAAGGGAGGGGGATTCCTATTCAAAGGCTGGGCCTATGGGAACTTTATTCAAAGGCACAATCTGACGAAGTTTCATTATAGCAAATAAATGGTACTAAAACATGCCACCTTTGAGAGGATTGCTGGTGAAAGCTCCAATGCTGGCGATGAAGGCTGACATAGTGGCATAGATAGGACTTACCTTGATCCTCAGCAAATAGCAACCTCTGAGAGCCAACAACACCCAGAAAAATATAAAGCTGGTGTCAAACTCTCTACTATACTTTAGTATTTCACCCAACAAAAAGCTAGGTTAAGATACAGAAAGAAGAGATACTTTTAAAGGCACCTTTCCACTCAATTGCAATGTGCATCTCAGCTACAGATTACACCTCGATGTTACCTTTTTTCCTAAAAGAACAGTTTCTCTCCTTTAACCTGCCTATTTGTCTGCAAAATAAGATATTTTCTGATACAGTTGTATCGTGTTCAGACACAACACACACACTGAAAAGTTTACAATTAGAAGCTGCTTACCAGTAACCAGAGTTTGAGTGATAATTCACATGCTCACCTTTAACTCTGGGAGAGTCCCCCCAGCACTCCAGACAAAACACAGTTCAGTTACCTTGAAGCAAATTACAGACTTGCACACTGACAGGAATGCCACCCTGTCAAGTAGAGCATGGTTTCCTGACAATTTCCTGATGGCACAGCACTTGATGAAGGTCCCCATAGTTAGTTTCCCACTGATGTCAAAGATGAGTCCATTTTTTAGACAAGGCCACCCACACAACTTGAACTCCAATGGACTCACTCAGATTCCTCAGACAACTCTGCCTTGGCAGTTTCATAGTGTAAGCTCATAAAATCCATTATCCAGTTCAACAACACTTGTGCAGAGGTAACTATGCTCGGACCACTCAAGAACATGGAGGAGCATTCTTAGGGAGTGAGGCTGAGTCCTGCAAATGTCAAAAGACAAAGACCATGTGTCATCCTGGAGATGCTCTTTTCCTTACATGCCTCATGACACTGGCTGCATCAGAACTGAAAAACATCAAGAAATTTTCCCTGGAAAGATAAGCGAGACCAGCCTCTAAATAGAATTTAATAGAGCTAATGGATAATCTGAATTGCTCCAATTCATGCAGACAGTCCAAGACAATAAGCACAAAGACTTACAAGTTAGCTCAGTTCCAGAAAAGCATCAGGAAGATAACTAATCATACCTAGCTAGCCAGGTGAGTACATCTAGCAGACTCACTCTTGCTCCAAGAACCTCCTATCACTGTGACAATACGCTTCACCCTAACGTGAATGTTACACAGCATCTGAACTACGCAGAACACCTTGCACATGAACAGCTTATGCAGAAGAGCTCTGGAGATTCTAAATGGCTTGTCCCAGGAAATTCATGGAAGTGAAATATCTTGACAATGAAAAACAATTATTCTCTGGGAGATTAAATTAAATAGGATATTTGTTAGAAGCAAGATTACCTCAGGCTGTCCCTTGGCGGAAAGTAGCACACACCTTCTGCTGTGTCATGAGCTAAAGAGATCAAGGTTAGGAAGTCCTACATTAGACATCAGTATCACTTGACCAGATCTCCAGGACACAATCTGGCAGTCTGGTTTATTCAACCCTGTAGAGAGGTTGACTAACGATGGATGATTCTGGAACCTACAAAACCTGAGTCAACAACCAAGTGCTTTCTGATGCAGCAGAGAGGCTGTTGCATCACCTTTTTGATAATGTTACTCATCATCCCTGAATGACAGCTCCCTATGTGACATGAGATGGCCTGACAAGTTTTACTTGCAATCTGAGCTCTATACATGGCTGCAGAAGTTCTTCTGGTGACTAAAGATCCTGTCTTGCAGGCCTTCCAAAGAGATGCTGCATTTCCGCAAAGAAGTATCCATTATCTAAATACACAAAAATAAGCTGAAACCACAGGCTGTCATGCATACTTTGAGACCCCCTACACAGCTAGTCTTTGGACTCGAAGGTTTAAAGACAATACAGTCTTTTTGATATCCCATTCACAGGTCAGATATCTAGGTAACACAGATGTTCCATCTCCTCTAAGATAACTTGCCATTGCAGCCAGGAATTTTTTCCTATCATTAGATCTACAGAGTAGCTGAAGGGAAGGAGCCCAAGAGGTATAAGTCTTGGTTTGTAATAAACTGCAAGTAGTGGTTTTGAAACAAATAATCAGTGCCATTAGCTAGGTAATCTTTTGGCATGAGCTCAAGACAACACACACAGCAAAGGTACATAAGTCTCTCATGCTCTTTGTGGAATTCTGGGGCTGAAGGGAGTCATCCACGCCACACTTTGAGAAGGATCTCAAAAGCACCACATACTCTGTGGGCAGAGCTTCTCTGTCCCATACAGGCTTAGGCACTGGAGATGGACATAAAGGAAAATGGAGATGTTCCAGAAGCTAAGGTCCTTGAAATCAGCAGCCTGATCTCTTATCTTTTGTGTGAATGCCTTATTCTAATGTAAGGTCTCTTCCTTTCATTCAAGGTAGCTGATATTGACTCTGTGAAGTTTTAGCACAGTGACTGAAGGTTTATGGTGAATTTCCAAGATGAATTTTGTGGAACTGTTGAGGTGCTAACAGGATACATTTAACCACACGTTTACAACACCTGGAACAAAGCAGTTAGTAGAAAGACAGGAATCAGACTAATGTCACAAAGATTTCAAGCTGAATAGTGTTGCTTGAGACCTGTTTCCCCCCCACCTTTCTCCCACTATGCTATTGCTTTTCAGGTTCATGATAGTATAGACATCACTGATGAGGCTACAAGAACTAGTGGGTAAATACTCTAGGGATAAAACCCCAACACTTCATGTGTTTCTCCAAAAGAATTACACAAAGCAGTTCATCCGTGGTGTTACTGACATCCAACCGTGCTGGAGCCCAAAGTCAATAAAGGACAGACACTGTACAAACTCCAAGAATATCTATCTCGATGTACTCCAAACTAGAAGGAAACATAAACTGAGTACTTCTTCCATGACTGTGTCACTGGAATAAAGAATACTTTACTGGAAGAATCTGTATACAATCGGTGTGACTGAAAAGAGAGATGCAAAGGAAAAATGGCCTTACACACCCAGAGGAGCCCCTCTACCAAAATCTAATGCAGAAAGGGCACCACTAGAATCATCGGCTGGTGGTCTTAATGTGGGACACCTATGCAAGTCAGAACATCTCCACAGCTGAAAAGATCTGGGAGTATGGAAAAGTGCTGCACCCTGTGCACCCATGTAGGAACGAACTCGAGGAGTTACTACAGAAGGGGCATAGACACACATTCACTCAGAGTCAGAACAAACACATACCCATCACTCAGACAAAAACATACCAGCTTCCATTTTACTTGGGAAAACGAATACTTACTACTATATAATACTCAGTTGCTGATTAGAAAATGAAACATTTATGGGGTGAGTTAAGTTGCGATAAATCAGAAAAAACAGTTAAAATAACTATATTGACTACTACTCTGTTTCACCCATCCCACTTTTAGTTGGCCAAAGACTTCTCTACATCACCTAGGGCATCACCGTAAGTTGTTGCAGGTATTTAATACCCAGATACTATGCATCTTTTCTCTTCCCGAGAACCAGAAGCTACACCAATGTGCCTGCGGGGATCCGTTAGCAAGACGTCCCATCAAAAAACGTGTAAAATTCTTCCAGGCCATTTATAGTTTTGTATCACTGGAACGCTGGAAGTCAATTTCAGTTACTTCACTCCATTTTTTAACATCAGAACTATTCTTGCTCAGATTGAAGAACAGAGGGTTTCCAAGTAGGTAACCAAGATCCAAAATACAGAACCAGAAAAAGAACTGAAGAAAACAGCTTGTTCAGAGTGTGCAAAGTTTTCCAAAAGCTGGTTCACACGCCAGCATGTCTGACTAATATCTACAGTGCTACCAAGATGAAGTAGGCTGAACACAGGCCAAACTGAAAAAAAAATTAAAGCACTATGAAAACTTCTTCAGTGAGTCATTCAAGTAGTCTAGCTTCCAAGGGCTGTTATTTTAAACTTATCTCCGTATATTCACCAAGCTGAAGCCAACCCTTTTTTTAAAACAAAACAAAACAAACAAACAAACCCCAGACATTGGCAACTCAGGTATCATTTACTTTTTTGTTGTATTTTGGACAAATACATGCTTTGATTATCATAAAGCACCAAAACCACTGCTAAAACATTTACTATCACAGAAATATCATAGTAACTTAAGTAGTTTGAGTCAAAAGTTTATTGTGTTGGGAAAAAAAAAAGTCTGATCTGATTATTTCTTGCACATATTGTTTCACTAGAACACCCAATGCCACATTTTCAATTAGCCATGTAACCCAGCATTATTTTTTTTCTGAAGTGAACTGTCCATCTGCAACTTCCTCCTTAATGAACATGCTCTGTACAAAAAAATGAATAGCACCAATAACTAAATAAACAAACATCTATTCCTCACTGGTCATGAGCAGATATTACCCTCACGGATAAATACATTTATCACTTAATGAAAAGATATCAGCTAGTGATTAAAGTGAGAATGTTTAATAAAACCTACCCACAGTATTATTTGATGCCAAAGGCAGACACGTGATCATGATGTACCTCAGTCATAAAAAGAAGGGAGACCAGACACTCCTGTCTCCGTAATATCTTTGCATAATGCTGCACCTAACTGAAAATCAAACATGGTTAGAACTCCTTTGTACCACTACAAGTTATATGGTGAGTTGTCCACTAAAAAATTGTGGAATTGTGCTAAATTTGTGGACTCTTCAGCCCTGCAACACCTTTGAGCCCAAAAGTGGAGAAGCCACTCTGTCAGAGCAGGAGCTTCCATGTCACACATGACAAAAGACAATACAGAAAGTCTCACAATGGCATAATAGCAGAGATGACACATGGTTTGTTGCTGCCCCAGACAAATTAAAAATCAGTAGCTTGTCTTCTGATTTGTCACTGTCAGTAATGCTAGTGACTTGACCCTGGACAAAGCCGAAGCTCCTAGTTCCCTCTGTGTTCTACAGTCAGGAAGAGCTGCAGCATCTGACACCTCCGAGAGAGGCACCATCTCTCAGGGCAGCCTGACTCCAGAATTTGAAAGGGGTTTCTTACTCCTACACACAATACAGCTATTCAGCTGGACTGGACTGTCATTTGTAAACCTGTCTTTGTAAAATGATGCTTGAATATTGTCTGCTGGTAGACATATTTTATGCTTTGAAGACTACCATTCCTCATCTTTAAAAGGTGGCTGACCCTCTGCTTTAAAACAAATCCTTTAGAGCATCCCTTGCTCCCTGTATCCTACACTTTTCAATAAAGATTATTTGCATGCAAACATTTACAGGTATGACTGTAAGAGAAGAAATGAACAACAACTAACATGGCTGAATGGCCTGTGTAGTATTTTTTTCAGAAACTTGGTAAGTTTCAACTAGGGCAGGACATCATAGAATCATCCAGTGGTCTGGGTTGGAAGGGACCTTCAAAGACAATCTGCCATGAGCAGGGACATCTTCAACTAGATCAGGTTGCTCAGAGCCCCATCCAGCCTGGCCCTGAACACCTCCAATGATGGGGCATCCGCAACTTCTCCGGGAAACCTGTCCCAGTTTCTCACCACCCTCATTGCAAAAAACATTTTCCTTATGTCCAGTCTAAATCTACCCTCTTCCAGTTGAAAACCGTTGCCCCTTCTGCTACTACAAGTTCTGGTAGCAAGTCCCTCTCCATCTTTCTTATAAGCTGCCTTTAACTAGTGAAACGCTCCAATAAGGTCTCCCTGGGGCCTTCTCTTCTCCAGGCTGACCAACCCCAACTCTCAGCCTTTCTACAGAGGAGAGGTGTGCCAGTACTCTGACCATTTCTGTGGCTACATCCTTAAGTGTAAAGCCTAGCACATCTCATCCAAGTGTAATTCAACACTGAACTTTATGGGATTGTCAAAAAAAGTAGTGAAAATCTACATGGATAAGCGCTTAATGCAAAAAGGCTTGCAAACCTGTGTTTTGTTTAAGGATTGATTTAGAAACATCCTGCATTTGCCAAGCTACTGAACTAGGCTCAGGAATCTTACAAATGTTGCTGTGTGTGATGGTATTCTTAATTTTAGTTCTCTGGAGCCCTCCAGTGGAACGGACCCATGAGAATAGTCACGAAACCCACAGAAGAACAGAAATATTTCACGAAGGCATTTTATCTGCAGGAGCCACAGGCTGCTGACACAGTCTGCCACCAAATCCTGGTGCACGTGTTGCTTCCTACCGAGGTGACCGGCGACATGAGTCGATATTCTCCCCCGAGCCCCGAGGGGCGTTGCTTTGCCAGCAGGGAGCCGCGTCCCTTCGGCACGTCCAGTCCCGCTGCGCGCTCCCCCCGCGGCTGCCCCGGCCACCCCGGGGGGCCAACACCACCCACGGCGGCTTCACCCCCGGCGGAGGCGGCGCCGGGCGGCCCCGCGCCCCCCGGGACATGCGCAGTGGCGGGTAACGGGACCCGTCCGCGCCGGCCACCGGGGACCCCCCGGCGCGGCGGCGGCGCATGCGCGCTGGGCGGGACGGGGTCCCCAGGGCCCCCCGGCGCCGGCCGCCCCGCGTCCCCCCGCGCCCCCGCCGCGCATGCGCAGCGGCCCAAGCGGGAAAGGGGAGGGGGGGAAGGGCGAGGAACTCGGGTCTTCCCTTCTCCTGCAGGCTGGCGGGTTCCGCTCCGGGCAGCGCGGCGCCGCCGGCTCCTCAGGCCCGGCGAGGAGCTGCCCCGCGGCGCCATCCAACGCCTGCCGGCGCGGCTGGGGGAGGAGGAGCAGCGAAGGGGAAGATCGGGTCAGCTCGACACACGCCGGCCCCCCGGGAGCGCTGGCGAGCGCAGCCTGCCCCGCTACTTACACTCTCCCCCGCCTCCCGCCGCGGGCGCCGCCGCTGCTACCGCTCCGCGGCCGCTTTCCCCTCTCTTTCGCTCTTCGTCTTCACGAACAAGACAATATGGCGCCGGCTGCTGCTCACCCGGAAGTAAAACGCGTCACGGTGTTGACCCTTGCCTGGAACACGCGAACGCCTCTTTCCACCATCTTTGCTAAGGGCTCGTGGGCGGTGTCTCCCTTCCTCCCTCGGCGGGAAGCGGCCGCCCGCGGGCAACGCCGCGCCGCCGCCATCTTTACTGTGGGCAGCTACCCCAGTTCCTGTCGCTCGCCGCTCTCCATGGCAGCCGCGGCGGCGGAGGAAGGAGGGGCCGCGCTCCCGCCAGCCGCCCCCTGCCCGGGGAGGGACCCCCCGGCCGGCAGCGCCGCCCCGCCCCGCCAGCGGCCGCCGGGGCTGCGCTCCACCCGGCCCGGCCCTCCCTCGGCTCACATCGCCTCGTCCCTCGGCCCACATCACCTCGTCGGCGTAGGGCGCCCCAGGGTCCGCCCCGAGGCCTCCTCCCGCGGCGGGGAGCGACCGGGGTTCAGGCCCCGCCGGCGTGCGTTACTGTGAGGAGACCCGCGGGGAGCTCATCGGCCCTGTGGCCTCCACAGGTACCTGCCCGCCAGAGAGGAAGGTTGCAGCGCGCAGGGTGGGGTCTACAGGAAGAAGTATTTAAAGCTGCTTCGTTAAGTGGATGTGACTCCGGGCAATGATGCTGCGTTGAAATATGTGAGTAACTCACGTGTTGCACAGCTGCAGGGCGTCGGCATTCTAAGGTCAGTGTATGCCTATTTGGGGTATTCGTGGAGCAGGACAGTCCTTTAAGTAGTTTATTCAGAATATCCAAACTAACTTTTAAGTTATCATGAGATTTACCTTGAAATTATAGTTGTATTTTAATGTATGAAGCTAAAACCAAAATCAGAAAGAAAGGCTGAGGGAGCTGGGCCTCTTTAGCTTGGAGAAGAGGAGACTGAGGGGTGACCTCATTAATGTTTATAAATATGTAAAAGGTGAGTGTCATGAGGATGGAGCCAGGCTCTTCTCAGTGACAACCAACAGTAAGACAAGGGGTAATGGGTGCAAACTGGAACACAGGAGGTTCCACTTAAATATGAGAAGAAACTTCTTCACAATGAGGGTGACAGAACACTGGAACAGGCTGCCCAGGGAGGTTGTGGAGTCTCCTTCTCTGGAAACATTCAAAACCTGCCTGGACACATTCCTGTGTAGCCTCATCTAGGTGTTCCTGCTCTGGCAGGGGGATTGGACTAGATGATCTTTCGAGGTCCCTTCCAATCCCTGACATTCTGTGATTCTGTGATCATCGTAGGTAAATAGCTCTTCTTGTATCGACATTGGGGTTGATTCTGTGGGCAAGGACTAGGTAGTTGCATTGCTTTTTGTGGAACAGAGGTTTTCATTAGCTAGTACGTTACTTGCTGCTGTGATCACTGCCTTTCCTTCCTTTAGCATCATCAGATGTAAATGCTTAAAATATCCCTAATCTCTTTGCTCATTGGATGAATTATAAAAGATTGAAAGCCTCAAAAAACTGTGCTTTACTTCATGTAATGATTTCATTGTAAGATTTGTTGGTGCCACTTATACTACATATTACTGTTAATTGAAGTGTTCTAGGCTTTTCCCATTTTGTGTCACAAGGAATAGCTGGACCGAGAACACTTTCCACGGGCAGAAGTGTTCTGGAAGTTTTAAGTGTCGACTGACACACAGCTAGAACCCTGGTGTGGTACTTCTGGATGGGCAAGCTTTAAGCCGTTACTGAAACTGGGGATGTGAGGGGAAACCGCTCTTGATCCTGGTCTTATCACAGAATTACAAAACTCTGTTCCTGTAAAGGGAACAAATTGTCTTTCAGTCTATGACCCATGTCATAGATGGTAGGGCAGGGGGAAACAAGCGATGTAGCTTTAGTGCTCAAGGATCTGGACTCATCTCTGGGTAGCTCTTTCAAGTGCAGTGAAGTTGGGACACAAGATGAAAGGAAAAAATAGTCTCTCTTCGGTTGGGAAAAAAAAGTTTTGTGAACTGAATTGTACAACATACAGCTTATATTTAGACAATATAGTTTTCATACATTTGTCAAATAATATTTACCATATATTAAATGACAAAATGAATAGAAGACAAATGGCAGCTTTATTCTGAGAAGCTTGTGAAAACACCTAGGATAGACTGGGAAACTGATCAGACTTATATTTGGGTTTTAAATACAGTCTGTGTTTAAGGCCTTGTTTACTTATTAATATTTGGAATTAGAAATCAACAAAGTGTACAATACATCAGCACTGTAGTAAATTATTAAAATATTGTTATTTAAATACCTGCAGAGTAAAGAGTTAGACTACTAGTTCAAACAGATTAAAAGAGTTAATGAATGAAAATAAGGTGAAACTTGAACATGCTTGATATATTGCTCAAGTATTCCAGACTTAGCAAAGGTTTTTTTCGATTACTTGGATTGTCTTTTGCAAGCACATATGAACATATTGGGGACTATCCTCATGCATAAATGACAGTAGAATCATAACTCTGTGGAAGTGGCTAAATAGGGAACGGCTGCCATTGACATGGTGGTTTCATTACGAAGTTCACTGTAATGATCCCCAGGCTACACAGCTCAAACGGAAAAATTAATCTAGCACAGCAGCGAGATAAGTGCAAAATAAATACAGCAAAAATAAATGCTTTTCTTTTATCTTTTAAAAGCAGTACTGCACCTTTGTATAATATTTTGTACTCAAAAAACTGCAATAGATATAAGAAACATTCCTGACATTAAAAATAGTTTTTCTGCTAATATCAATGAAGACTGAAGTGTTTATAACTTTATATAAATTGAATGTATACCACGTAGTTTTCAAGTAGTTGCAATGCATTGCAATTATTTCATTATAACAAATAAATAACTTAGACTTTATTTTATATGTTGTGTAAAAGAAGCATTTTGACTTGCACTAACAGACTTCTGTCTGAAAATATATTTTATAATCTCAGTTTACAAAAAAAAAGATTTTTAATAATTTTGAATAATCACTTTATCTCTGTTTCTGCAGTTTATTTATACACCAACAGGAGAGATACAGCTCAAACAGCTGGCAAATTGACATTCTAAGGCACAGTAAATAGATACAGAAGCAAAAAATAATCCATTCACTTCTTTGCCATGAGGGTGGTGAGGCTCTGGAACAGGCTGCCCAGAGAAGCTGTGGATGCCCCATCCCTGGAAGTGTTCAAGGCCAGGGTGGATGAGGCTCTGAGCAACCTGGTCTAGTGGAAGGTGTCCCTGCCCTTGACAGGGGGAATGGAACTAGATGATCTTTAAGGTCCCTTCGAACCCAAACCATTCTGTGATTCTGTGAAGACAATTAGACTGAAATGGTTCTACTGAAAATTAGTAGCATCTCTCTCATGTAGATACATAAATCTTTGTACAAATGCATAAATGTGCGCAGGGCACAGCAAAAAAAGTTTCCAGCTGATGAAAATTGAGGAATATAATTTTTTGTTTAATCAGGGCTGCTGTAAAGCTGTTTTGTGAACTATGCTACTACTTTTAAATTCAAATTGGATTTGCTAATTTTTGCTAACATGGGAGTTGTATTCAAATACTCTCTTTGTTCACATTTCAATACATCTTAAAGTTAATAAATTATTCCTTTCCAAGTCTAGTTTGTTACTAAGACATCCAAATAAAAATTTTATAATGGGTTAATTTGAGAATGCAGATGCATTAATTTCATATCTCTTTCTGATTCAGTTTGTGTTAGTATAAAAAAGAAGTCCAAGGAGAAACGAATCACAGAATGTTAGGGATTGGAAGGGACCTCAAAAGATCATCTAGTCCAATCCCCCTGCCGGAGCAGGAACAAATGGTGAAGTTGAGACATTTCGGCCTTTTAATGAATTTATAAACCATTCTCACCTGCTACCACTTGAAATCCATAAGCAAGGGCACTTCATTGATAAACACAGAGGGCACAGATGGGAATAGGCTAGGAAGGTTTGGCAGACTCCATAGATTTCTTTTTCTAATTAAAGATGGTTACAGAGCATACACTTTGGGCAGAGGAGTTTTGGGTTGGTTTGTTTTTCCTTCACCACTAAGTATTTGTAGCCCTCTCTTAGGAGAACAGGGTTATACCAATATGATGTCTGTACGTATATTGGTGTAGACAGGTCAGTGTAATAATTTTTCTCCCCCTCGCTTATTGCCATATTTAGCATAAATGGTATAGAAAGCCAAAGATAACAAAGTTCTTTCTGCGGAGAAAGACTGTATAGTCTGGACTAATTCCTTAGCTGTTAGAGCCATCTCTGTTGATGCCTCAGCTCTGGGGACACTTTTTTAGGGAGTTGCAGTTGTCCATATACAAATTGAGTACTTTTCACAACTTAGACTTACTTGCTGAAGGAATTATTTGCTTTGCTTGCTTTCTTACCATTTTAAAGGCAGCAGAAGGCTACTCCAGAGTCACAGCTTTTCTCAGATACCTGTATTGCCATCTGTAGGTAGAGCCAGGGTGGTGGTAGGGAGAGGCAAGAATATAGTTACAGTAGCTCTTCTAGTAAGAGTTTTGCTAGTTCATGGAATGCAAATGATGGGACTGGGAAACATGTAACGGTTAAGCATCAATGAAAGAAAAGACGTTGACAGAGGCTTATGGAGCCCCTGAAAACATGAAGAACAGATGAGGCTGATGAAGAAACAGTAGTGCCCTCAAGAAGAGAAAAGAGAAGAGAACCCCATTTCTAAGCTATTCCACATGAAGCAGCTGGCTACTGCTCTTTCTTGGAGTGGGGAGGACCACAAAGGTATGACGTAGCTCTGTGAAGAGTAGCTGCTATAGGCCTGAAAAGATTTTTGGTCTGGTAACAAAGATATTTTAAGGAGAGTCTTAAACTTTAGAGCCCTTCAGTTAAATTCTGAAAACACATCGCTTTTCAATAGTGTGTGTGGACCTGGCAGTTGCAGGAAACTATGGATTCCTAGACTTTGCAAACAGCCTCTAGAATCATGTTTGACATTTTAGTAAACATATTTTTCTGGAACGCTCTGACCTCTTGCAATTTTTGATAAGTAACTATTAATATAACAGGTCTTCAGTATGCATATTTAAGTACAATCACTTGATTTGGACCCAAATTTTGCCACAAAAAACCCAGAACCCTGTATCCTGAAGGACACACTATGATTTGCATCTAAAATTGTGTACGACATTCCCTTATTATCTTCATTCTAAAGCCGTAACTTCACCTATTACCCTTTGTTTTACAAAATATTTCCTTCTATAATATTTTCATACCTGTTCCCAAGTCTGAACTTACTGGAGATGCTGCTAACACTGCTTTTTATTTCAACTCAGGAAGCCTCATCCAGGAGTAACAGTGATGGCTATCTCTGATAAAGGTGTTAGCTTTTTTCCATGCCATTTTCTCTCCAGCTTCTATAAAATACCTCAGTAGCAAGGAAATGTTCCCTGGCTGTTAATGAGAGAATACTCATGCCAGCATCTTTCATAGCATCCTAGTCAGTATGTCTACTTGGGAAGATTTCAACAGTCCACACAGCATGTGAACTCCAATTAAAGAGAAGTGAAGACCACCTCAAGAGTTTCCTGAAAGTAGCACTAAAACTAAGCAAATATAGGTTTAGAATGTCGTTCTGTTTTTCTGTTGGTTTTGTACACTAGGGGGGTACTTTTAGGCTAAAAAGTAGGAGGCTAATATAGGTACTTAAGTTCAGTAGGTTTACAGAAATCAGCAAAACTAGGAACTTGAGGCCTTGTAGTCATGTAATCTGTCTGTTTGCCTTAAGGTGGATGAAATACATTCCATCTGTGGCCTCCTAACAAGACTGTGTCACAGAAGTGTAACTTAAGTCAGTACTTGCTGTGATTCTTGCTCAGAACTAATTTTGAGTTTTGATCAGCTGTATACAAAGAGGTGGAAGGTGTGTTTAGGTGGATGAAGGGTATGGGAAAACAAGGAGGTAAAAGAGAATTAACATATTGTAAGCAACTCTAGTCTAAATGTAATTTTTTTTTTTTTCTTTCTTAGTGTAGACTCAGGTCAAGATGTGTTTAGTTGGAGTATAGATGGTTCAAGTTGACTGCATGGTTTCTCTGAGTTTTATTACTTTTGGGTAGACTGAAACAATTTTAATCTATGGAGGGAAAAATGATTGTGTTGGCCAAAATGCATAGACTAAGCTTGACCTAAACAGAAAAGTTTTTCTTTGGAAAATGAAATCCTGTGCGACCAGGGGCTCGCTCTGTTATGGCAATCAGTTGCATGGCCTAACAGTCCGTAGTGTCTGCACCAAGTACATACAAGTAATGTGGCTATCTAATACACCTCTGCAGTTTGATGCAACTATGGCAGGCCTTGCTATTTTCTTATGCAAAAGAGGGAATGCAGGTGGGATGAAGCTTTGAAACAGAACTAGACAAGTCATGCAAGTATGTATGGCAATATGTGGCAGAGACAGTAATAGGGACAGCACGTGTTTTTTTCACCAAAAAAAATTTCCAGAAATGAAAATAGTATGCAGAAATAAACATAGTCTTTTCTCTACCAAAGAGCAAGTTGGACAGGATGGAACTGTTACAGAAGTAATTTGTTTTAAGTAACTGCTTATTAAATAAATGAATTTCAACATAGCTTCAAAGTAATAATCAGATTTTGACCTTAAAACGTATCTATTACTCTCTGGGATGGAAATGGGAAATTACCAAAAGAAGTAACAACTCAAAACAGGGCAGTCAAACAGGACACAGAAACACATCCTGCCATCAGGACACCTGCCATCCTCCACCCATGACAAAGGGAAGTCCAGATGTGTATTAGAGAACAAAAGTCATCATTTACTGTCCAACTCACAAACACAGTGCAAAAATAATTTATAGTTTATTACTCCTGTGAGAAAAGTATTCAGGAACAGATAAACACATTCATGTTTAGAACCCAAAGTAACAGCATTACCTGGTTACACTTAAACCCCATATATAGTCATACACAAGCTTATATGCTGTACATTGTCATAATTATGAAGTTGAAAATTTAGTAAATACAGAAGTATTTGCAATTCTCTTTCCTAGTAGGTAAAGTGACAATAGATATTGATGCATTTATGGTGTGCATATGTATATACATATGTGTATCTATATATCTATATCAGAGAATACACATATGCACGCCAAGTATATATTTATATTAACACAGGAATACATTGCTATACCAGTGCCAGTTGGAGACAGCTGAGAGGGTACTGGGTATGGGTGGATTCACTGTCATTTCGTAGAAGCCAAATGGATCTTTTCCCAGTTCATTCCCAGCTGTATCAGGAAAGCACAGAGCCAGCTGCTGTTCCTCCATTCTGGAAGCACTGTGTCTTCCAGTTACTGCATGTGGAAGGAACAGGATTTGACAGGTTCTTGTCTGCAGAAAACTTACTAGCTGACGTCCAACCCAGTGACAGGAAGGATCTGGACTAGATCACAAAAAAGTTGAAATACCAGGGAATCCAGGCACTTAACGCTATCAGTATTTTTATTCTCAACTGTTCTAGAACTATGGATGAAAGCTTATCTTTATTAAAATCAAGAACAAACTTTCCATAGACCTCAGTAGGATAGGACATCATCTTACATTCTAACAGTAATGTATTTTAATGAATCCAGGAATTTTAAATGTTTGGCAAAGTGCATACTTTCAGAGAACCATTCAGATATTTATAATAGCTTGACTGAACTTTAAAGTCGACATATGATAAATTCTCTACAAGATAAAGGCACAATATTTACAGGTACTCTTACCACTGCAGTTTTAAATAAGATAAACTAAATAACCACTACCATCTTTTAAATTAACCTGTTGAGAATTATAGTAATAATCTTTCATAAAAAAGTAGATATGCTTGTGCATTTAATACTCTTGATTCTGGAACCATCTGAACGTGGGCATCACTAACATACACCCACTGGCCTCCTGATGCTCCCATGGCTTCTTTTAAACCTGGAAAGTAAAAGCAAAAGAAATTGTTTATTGTCTTTCATGTCATCATCAAATACAGTGGATATTTCAAATAGCAAGAGAAGCTTCTAACCCGTAAGAACTCATGACTTAGATGCAGTTCAGTATTTGCAGTTTGAAATGTACATGTCAAAGAGTACTGTAAGAGAAATTGGTGGAAGACAATGCTTACACATCTACACTGCCATAGCTTTTTTCATATTTTTTTTAAAAGCCTAAGACATTTCAAGTACAGCTTGCTGAATTCTAACAGTAAGTTATACTATCACACAACCAGTTCTGACATAAGAAAAAAATCATATTTCAAAAGCTGACCAGTGTGAAATTAAGAACACAAAAAATTCTAATCTGTTCTAATAATTATTGCAAGGGAAGCATAAGACTGAGGGAGACTTCCATTTCAAAAATATTTTAAAATTGTCCTTCTGGGAAAATAAGCTTCAAATGCAAAGTGATGCTACATAGGCTAGGCAGGACAGTGCTTGGTTCTCACTCCCCCGATGAAAGGAAACAGTAAATATATTTACCTTACTCTTGACAGCTCAAAATTCTTGCCTCCACAAATCATTCACTAACAGATTCTATCCTAGAATCTTATTTCATTCTGCATATCCAAAATATATTAGTAAGAACTAGTGTGCTGTTCTCAAAATACCAACAGAAACCCTACAGTAAACCTTGTATTCTCCATGAAAAAGTTTCTTGCTGTTCACATTAAACCAGAGTACTCCAGATTTTTAGGCATTAAAAAATTTCCAATCCTAAAACATGTAAAATGCTCAAATATACAGAAAGTTCAATTTAAATTGTCGTGGATTCAGCTCTTGTTCTGGAACATTTTAAAATACCATATATGCCAAATAACTAGTTTACCAGGCACAACTAGGCATATTATTTTGACTAGGAAAGAGAAGAGAGTTTTCCATCAATTCTCCATTCAATAACTGAACCAAAATTTCATTATTCACTCAGCTCTCTGTGGGGTTAATACAGAAGTAGGTCATGTACTGGGAAAAAATAAAAAATGTAACGGAAAAAATAACTTATTTATGTGGCCCTAAAAATTACTGAATATTCTGAGTCAAAACAATTATTTGCTGTAAATCCCCTTAAGGATAAGGAGCTGTAGCCAGTGGTTGCTTTTGGTTTTCCTCACAGAGGAAGGAAGCTCTGTTCATACCTACCCAGAACATTTTTAGTGGTAGAAATATGCTCTAGTAATTTCTTGGAGGGTGTCCTGACTTTCACGTACGCCGCATAGTGACCACCTCTCATGGACCCACTGTGCTCCACTATTCCGTAAAGACTATATAGTACTCTTGCACCATCCGTAACATTCTGCATTCCCGGAAAAAAAAAAAAAGAAAGATAAATTATTTAATGATGAACTTTACAGATATCTTAACTAGCTATCAACACTTCAAAAGAAGCAAATGGACATCTACAGCATTTCCAATGGATAAATAAATGTATTAAAAATACTCAGTAGTCTGTTAATTTAGTACCATGGGAGCAGCAATACTTGTCCTTAATGCTGTTAGATACACTAGTGCTATCAGGGCACTACAACTTAACTAATACTTGTTAACATCCGTGATGTTCTTGATATGAATGAAATTTCGATTAGTTACAATTCTGATCTCGGGACACTATTTGAGAATATTCACTCTGTTATTTCTCTAGGAAAGGAAGGAATAATAGTCATCATCTTCATCATCATCATCAATCTGATTTAACTTATGCTCAGGACAACTGTTGAATCACAATAAAAATAAAGATTAGAAATGGGTACCTTGCAAGACGCAGCACAAAATGGTGCCAAATCTAAAATCAATGGGAAATCCACGTGCCTATTTACCTTCCGTAGACTCAAACCAGCCTTCAAAAGAAAACAAAAACAAAAAAGGCTGTAAAATAAATATTTTTACTGGGAAGTTTTTTTAATGCTAAGGTGTATTACTATACTATTAAAATGAACCAAAACCAATAAAAGATTGTAACTGATTTAAACATTCTTTGTTATGTTTTCAATACGGTGCCTGCGACACAAAAGCATGATGGACACGTAAGAGGTTTCCCTGGATCCATCTGCACAGCTAAATGCCCTCTGAAGGTATTAGTTTCAAACAGTGGTTCTACCAGTTCTCCATAGAAAAAGGAAATATTGGTATGCATGATGACACTAAAAGAATTTCTTGTCCACTAGTGGGGCAGAGGAATACACAAAGGGGTTTTGGCTTTTTACCTGGTGGAATCTTTTCAGATGGAGAATGAGAATAGCGGGAACTGAAGAAATCAGCAGCTGTTTCCGAGCATTTGTGTAGACACCTTCCATTTTCTTCTCTGTATTTAAGAATATCAAAATAATTTGTAAAGTGAGGGCAGTCACACAATTTAAGTATTTTTTAAACATTTGTCAGGATAGATCTATGTTGCAATAATTTTGTACATGTTATATAAAACACAAGGGAAATTTTGTGGAGTAACAGAAAAATATTTTCTCATTTTTCTAGTTTTTAATAAACATAATCTGCCAAATCTGAGCATTATTTTAGCCTGTCCTGTGCAGATCAGATGAAGAGTTGGCAGCATGTATACTACCTACGTGAGCTCGCACGCGGAGATCCATCCATTGCCTGTTACTATAACACCCAACTTACCTGTTAAAACCACTTCACCTGAAATAAATGGATGATCACTGGAACAAGAAGTGGAAGGCACAGGTCTCTTTATCGATGCTAATGTCCTAACCACTAAGACAGAGCTTAATTTTCCATTTGTCAGTTCTTTCTGAATGACAACTTACTTTGTGCTTATTGAAGAGAAAGGCCTGGGGCAGGGAGGGGGGTGGCTGCCTCAGAACCTGCTGCCCAAAGCGCACACAGCTGGGGAGCAGGGACTCTGATCCCCACATGGGGCAGAAGGAATTGAATCTGGGGTTCTTGTTCACTGAATAATTAATTAATTTACTAGTTTTACACACATCCAAAGAAAAATATTTCATCTGAGGTAGAATGGAGCATTTCAAGTAAAAGTAGGTGACTTCTTACATCTTTCGTTTTAGAAGGAAAAAGAGTCATGATTAATTATGAACTGATTTTAACTTTCCATTTTTCACTGTGCCTATGGAATCAAAATAGTATTTATATAGCACTTACTCGCAGTCCAATAACAATAAATGAACGATTATAAAATACTTCTTTTAATTAATTTTTCTAAATTTACTTACACTTAACTTGTATCTCTCCAGATATCTATAAACACACAGCAGTCAAATTTTTGTTACTGTAAGACTTCCCCGTATACTTTATTTCCAAATAATCAGAAGAGCTTATTCTTTTTTTACTGTTCTGAATTACTATGCATTAAAAAAATCCCCCAGACCTTTTTAGAAGTTCATTTTTCATTATATTTAAATTGTTTTTCTTACTCAGTGAACCCTATTGGTCTGCCGGGGCTATACAAACATAGAGGAAAACATTGTCACAAGAAGGTAGTCCTGTCTCATCTCCCATTCTTACAAATCTTTGTAAGTTGTTTTTCCCTCTTCATTACAAGTGTCTTTTTTTGCCTCACTTAATTACATGAGTATGTAAGTTACTAGATCAGAACATTACAGCACTTATTTCAAAGCTTCTGGGATTGTAAAGAACAGAAACAGCAGCAAAGATTAATATTGAACGATGAGCCTATTCAGTTTATGCTCATCTTTAAGTTATTTATCTTGGATAAAATCAAGATGCACAACGAAATCTAAGTTACATCTATGATTACGTTCTAATATAAAATTTAGTTTTGTTGCCTTTGTAGGATGAAGTTTTAAGTTGTTACAAGCAAGTTCTGCTGGGGGAGACATTTTGTGGTTAGCCCCAGCGGAGAGGCTTGGGCTGTAGCAATGACACAGCAGCGAGTGCACAGGTTTTGAGAGGCGATTTTGTAAAGTGTCGAGACAGACACAAAGACATTTACCTGTGGAGATGGTTTTCTTCTGATACTTCTGTTTCCTTTCTGTGCAGCTCTCACATAACAGCTTGTTGTTCCCCATGAGAAGCTCGACAGAGGTAAACTGGTAAAGGCAGGACTGAACAGAACATTCCTTTGAGCTAGTTATGTAGCTTTGGGAAAGGGTCTGGAAAGCATTTTGAGGGTTTTGGGATAGCAGGGGTTTGTCTACTGAGAACATGGAATTATTTGATAAACCTAATGCTGTATCCCCACGGCTCAATTTTTTATCTTCTTTTATAGTATCACAGAAGCTGAGTTTGGACATGGCACTGGAAATCGTCTCATCGTTACTGTCACTGGGTTTGCTGTGTGGCATTTTAACATTTACGTGGTTGACGTGCAAAGCAGATGTGTTGCTGCCGGACGGGCCGAAAGCTGTTTGCTTAGAAGCACTTTCACTCTCTGAGGCTTCACTGTCTGCATCAAAGCTGCTTTCAGAGCGACTGGCTTCCTTCTCGCTGCCGTCCGTCTGGCTGCCGTTCACAGCGGAGTCGGCAGCCGTGTCTTTGGAGTACGGGACGCCAGAGCTACCTTCCAGCTCAAGCTTTTTGGTTTTTCCCTGCAAGATAACAGGACTTCTTTGTTCTTCATTGGAGGAAGCTTTTCTGGCAAGCCGTCTCTCCTGGTTCAATTGATTCTGTAAATTATGGCATTATTATTTCAGTAACATAGGGGAGAAACAGAAGTCAGATCTGTGATCTAACACAGTTTTTGAAATATGACAAATTCAACGGAAATTAAACCTATTATTTCATATTCTCCATCTCTCACGTGTTTAAGCTACTTGATCTCCTTAAGGTCTTTTTAAACCAATTTAGGATTAGAAACCTACACCCCAGTCAGCTAAGAGCATTATACTTACTGTGAGATCAATACTTACCCCAACTAATTACATCCACTTTGTGACAGCTGTGGATGGCACATGTGAAGTTGTATTAACTTAAGCTTCAAAAAGGGTCTCAAATTTAAGCTAGTGCCTTAGCCTCCCATCAGAGGCCTTAGCTGATGAGCACCTCCAGAAGAAAATCCAACTCACCTGTAGGCATTTGTCTTAGAATAAAGCATCCCTAGTGACATGTTTGCTAATTTGTATATTATCTGAAGTTGATTTTTTAATCAAGATTGCAAGAAGAAAAAACCAACTTCGCTGCCCCAGAAAACTACTGCTATAGATTAAACAAACAAAGAAAAAAACAACAAAACACTTAAAGGTGCCATAATTTTAACTGATTTATAAGTGTTCATGATTCTTTTCTTTCTTCTGTTTGGCTTCTTTCCAAAAGAAGTGAGCAACTTCCCTTCTCCTTTGCTTTTTTCTTTATCTGAGTTGGATCAAAATTCTAGTGATGCCAGTGAGAATCCTTCCATTAACCTCAACAGTTTGAGTTTTAGGCCTTTTCTCCTGTACAAATCAGTGTCTGCACCTTCTTCTTTCCATTCTTTTCATTTCTACCACATGTCCTTTTTCTACTTCTGTCTCATTCTTTTCTCCTATCGGTTTTTATATGGTCATTCTTTTATATTTTTTCTTCACATGTATTATATTTGGTGTGTTAAGACCTGTTTCAGGGGAGTATTTATGGTCGCCAACAGGGCACAGACCCTTCCAGCAGGGCTCACTCAGATACCAGGTAAAAGAATCTAAAACTGTCATGATCTCATAACCTATAGCCTAGGCACATTCTTAAAATAAGGCTTGAAATTCCCTCTGAATGTCAGGAGCCCCGCACTTGCATCTTCCACTTCCCGGCATTAATAAGAAAACACCTTTTAAACACACAAAGAGACACACAGCAGGAGTTAAGCTCACATCAGTGCCTTCACAGAACAAACTACAGAAATTAACTTTCATAGAATCATAGAACTGTTTAGGTTGGAAAAGACCTTTAAGATCATCCAAGTCCAACCATTAACCCAACACTGCCAAGTCCACCTCTAAACTATGTCCCTAAGAACCTCATCTATGCATCTTTTAAACACTTCCAGGGATGGTGACTCCACCACATCCCTGGGCAGCCTGTTCCAATGCCTGACAACCCTTTTCCATGAATAAATGTTTCCTAATATCCAATCTAAACCTCCCCTGGCACAACTTGAGGCTATTTCCTCTCATCCTATCACTTGTTACTTGGGAGAAGAGACCAACATCCTCCATGCTACAACCTCCTTTCAGGTAGTTGTAGACAGCAATAAGGTCTCCCCTCAGCCTCCTTCTCTCCAGGCTGAACAGCCCCGGTTCCCTCAGCCGCTCCTCATCAGACTTGTGCTCCAGGCCCCGCACCAGCTTCATCGCCACCTCTGCACTCTCTCCAGCACCTCAATGTCTTTGTCATGATGAGCCCAAAAATGAACACAGTATTCAAAGTGGGGCCTCACCAGTGCCCAGTACAGGGGGGCGATCAGGTCCCTAGTCCTGCTGGCCACACTGTTTCAGGGCTGCTTCCATAACAGGGAACCTCAGTGGACAGAAATTCCCTTCTGCACGCCTGATCATGTTCCCAGGCTGCAGCAAAGGTGTCATTTTAGAGGTGGCTTTGTGTTCACTATTTCCTGCTGACTATCTTTACGTAGCTTCTCGTTTGGTAGAGAGGGTTTCTGGACTGTTTTTGTTTTGGATCTCACTGCAGGTCATGGGTACTGAAATGTGAGGCACTACAGGTAACTGCCGAATTTGCAGATACTGAACTTTGTTCAGTTTGTCCCTTAAATATGTAACATAGACTCAATTAATGAAGAATCCTCAAGCACATATTCAGTTTTAAACTTTAAGCAAGAACTTAAGTCCAAATGAAGTACATGCGTAAGACAAAAAATATTCCTGAATATTCTCTTAAACAGGGTTTAAACCTACACTAAATATTATTTCATAATTCAAGTCCTTAAACTTACAAGCAAGTGAACAGTTTAGCAAAAAAATAATAAAATCCCAATCAAAAAAATCATTAGAAACCCCAAAAACTGCTTTCAATTAGGACCATTTCTTGTCTCAGATAAGCTTGTTCATTTTATAAATAAAGAAGAGGGAAAGGAACATTTCTGAAATTACTGCTAGTGTTCAGGGATATTATGCAAACAGCAGTCAAAAAATTCTTAAAATTGTGAAGCTCCTCATTTTAGGAGAAAAGCCTAACACCCCGTGTTCAGGTTCACTGTTGCCTACAAAACCACCCACAGGATACCCCCCATTTTCACAAGCAAACCTGCAAACTGATGAACTGAAGTCAGAACATCGACAAACAGTGATTGAATTCAACAATTGTTTGTTTTGGATGAGAAGTTTTACTGCTGAACAGATACATTACACTGAAAATATTTTTTTTTAAAGTCTAAAATAATGGTAAATACATGTCTGAAAAGATGGAGGAGGAGCAGAGAATCACAGTCTCACCCATTAGACATACTTCATAGGTCACTTTATCCATTCTTACCAAAAGCAGAGTAATTGCTTCCTTTATATTAGTCTGTCTAATCTAGTTTATTGAATCCGCACTATATTTTATTTTCCTAATTTTGAAAACATTTCAGTAATAGTGTTTCACATATCAGTATTAACACTATTATTAAGATTCTAATTGGCCACATAACCCTATATGGATGATAGGTCTTATTAAAAAAAAGTATGTTAATAATGACAGTATATGACATATAATGACAGTATATGACAATAATGACAATGAGAGCCTTTGTCGTGTTTCATTAACAATAATATATGTGCACAGTAATTACTACAGATCTCTTTTAATCTGTAAACACTAATACATGCAAAGAATCAGTTCTGTTAGGCTGGCATATTTGCAGCACCCTTTTGCTACCATCATTAGGAGGCTGCCCTGGGGACAGGCTGAACCGAGGTCCCCGGCGCTCGGGCTGCTGAAGGCCACCTGGATGACACAGACCCTGCACTCAGTCTCCAAGAGTCTCTGCTTGCTGCACAATTTTTGTTGTACTCGCTGCCCTTGGATGGCTCTAATGCAGACTGGGCTGCTCTCTGAACCAGCACTACTGTTCTGGTGATTGCAACCAGAAACAAACTAGGAGGACACCAAAAGAAAAGCCACCAACAAAACCAAAAGCAACATGAATTGAAACTAACTTACAGATTTTTTTTTTTTTTGCCTTACAAACAAAACCTTGTAACTGAAAACTAAATGGTTCCCAATGACTGTCATTTCTCACACTTCTAAGAATGACTTAACTGTTTTAAAACAAGTCTCAGCTATATACAAAAAAAACCCCATTGATAGGTGTTAAAATTCCCACCCTTGTTACCCTGGAAACTTAATAAGATGATTGCTCGGTGCAAGTATTTAAGTTCTTACCTTATCTTTTGTTAAAGCATGCTTCTTGACAATTTTGGGTTGATTATTCAGTGTAGTGATAGAAGAACAGTTATACTGACCAAGATCTGCCTCTTGTACACTTTTACCTTTACCTGTTCTTCCCAAAGGTACAGGTTTTGCAACCTAAGAAATTAGACAGGAAATTAGGAAACATGCCAATTTTGTATTCCTTTGCAACCTACAGAAAAGATGAAAATAGGTGGTTTTTTCCTTTACTTTAGAAAACAATAACCTACATAAATCCAATTAACTGGCCCCTGAATTGTGGTATAAGACTACTTTCTAATTTTATTTACCATAAAGTCACTGTCAACATTTTTGAAGGATCAACTGAGAGCCACGAGAAATAGCAATGATACGAAATTCCTGTACAGAATACTTACCACATTATCTACTCTAGTATTGTATAAGCATGTGCGTAGCTGTATGAGATGTGAATTTATCAGAGGGGACATAGCTCCCCATAAGTCAGTCTCTGGTGTCGCCTACGGCCTTATGAAGTCATGAAGGAGCTGCCACACACCCCCCTCATGTTCGTGGCAGCAGCACATCTAGGCTATAAAGCAAAGAGCCTACCCTAGCATAATGCACACCCTGGAGTGAGTGCAGGGATCGCTAAAAGCCAGCAGACCCCTCTCCCGCTCACACAGAACCCATGGAGGTCCCATGTTCCACACGTGAGCCGGGAAGCGCAGGGTGCCGATACTCCAAATGCTCTGAGAGGTTTAACTCCTGCAGAGAAACCTGCACTCTATGCAGCAACAAAGCCAAAGAATCTATTAGGAACAAAACTGGTGTTAAGAAACAAGTACGTTTTATACAAGATTAAATACTACATGAAACACTCACCCTTAAATGTACAGGAATATATGTAGGGTGGGGGAAAGAAACACTCCCAACCCATCCCCCCACTCCCAAATGAAAAGCCCGAGTCCTGCAAAACCAGAGTACGTGCCTTCAAACGAACACAGGTCCTCTGCAGCTAACAGGCATTCTGTGAGCTATTTATGCTGAAAACACCAGAATAAATATATTCAAAGTCTACCCATTTTTACACCGTCCCATCCTGTACATACACGTCAGTCCAGAGGGACTCCATTCTCTCGATGCACACCAACAGGCTAGCATCTAACTTTATTGACCTTCAAAACAAGTCTATAATTATTCTATTCCTACAAGTATATACTAAAAATACTACTAAATTAAACTAATCTCAGACCTACATATACTGTAAATTAGAATGGTGATTTGTTCAAAGTTTGGACTAATTTAAAAATATATGGACTTATAATATTGTATGTCTAAATATACCTGTATATGTATATACATAAAATCACACAACGAACACACAGCATGACAGTATGTGTGTTTATGGACAAGCATAAATTTTTTGGCTTGAAATCAACACTGTGTCTATACATACATAACCATCTTCATAAAGGTATGTAAGAAACAATCCACTAGAAGCAATAGTTTTTTTATTACATATTCTGTTTCTTACCCTCTCTTCTATTATAGGAAGTGAAAGATCAATGAAAGGTTCTTTTACTGTTGAAATCTTGAAGAAAAAGAGACAACGCATATTAAATGCAAAGAATAATATATGGATTTAGCACATAGCTCCCATTTTAAATTATTATCAGAAACTATACAAAAAGCTAATTCGTTACAAGATGCATCAAACTACAATGAAGAACTTCCCAAAAACATTTTTCTTATTTTCATTTAATTTTGAGTTAGCTCCAATTTTCTTTCTAATGCTGCATAAAATTTCAGCATAGAGATGTAAAGGGCATGGCCATTCACCTGGGCACAAAATGGACCTAGAAACAGCCTGGTGCTCAGTTCCTCTGAGCTCCAGACAGATTGTCAAGTCATGTGGACCTTCTAGATAGTACACTTTGGCAGAAAACTAATGTTTAGAGGTGCCTGATCCTGGACACCTTTGCGCAGGTGTTTGACCTCGTACACTGTTAGGCAGCAAGGACTAGTTAATGACAGGGTCTAACCTGATGCTCTCAGAAAAGATTAAGTCAGGCTTACTGGTTACAGCCAAAAGTTTTATTAGAAATTTTCACACCATAACATACACTAGTAATTGTTAAAATAAATCCAGCTACGGGGCACTGAAAAAAAAAAACAAATAACCCTACCTTTTCTTTGCTGGAGTTTTATTTTGCCATCTATAAGCCATATAAAATCTAACCTGAAACTGGAAATTTCTGGCAAATCATACTAAAGACATTATCTCTCAGCACTTCCCATCTGCCTTTATGAGTAGAACATCCCTTCCAAGCCTGTTCCTTAAGCTCTCTCCCTTGCCGTTCTCAAATTCCTTCCAAAACTGACTTATCTTACCTCTGGAAAGATCATGGAAAACAAGGCCTTAAAAAAACCATAAAAGTCATGTTGTACAGGTAAGTGACTGAGCAGAGTCATGCCCCCAATTACTGTCATTGTTGCCCTTCTCTTGTATTTACGACCCTGTCTTCCACCTGCAACATTCGATATGGACTGTAAGCTTATTTTTACTTTATTTAAGCTTATTTTTTATTTGTTGTGCAAGGGACTCAGCACGGTTTAGGTTCCAGTAAATCAACAAATGAAATCAAACCTATTGTAGCTGTGAGGACACACTGCCTGATGGGCCGTGTTCAAACAGGGGTTCCTCTTAAAAAGTGAGTTTGCATGAACAAACATGAGTCAAAAATATCTTTGCCAATGCAGGCAAAGGAAAGCGAATACTAAACTCTTCCTCAAAGGGCTACGGCTGGCAAATTCCTGGGTCCTGTGCAGGCAGAATATAAGAATCCAGCAAAAATAAATGAGGCACGCAAAACACATACAACCTCTATTTTGAATATAGTTGAAGTTCTTCATTGATTCTAGTCACACATTGAAGAGTAAATCTCCACATCACGCACAGGGAAGTTTACCTGGCACTGCAGGACTGTGCTTAATTATTCAGACTGATTGATTTACTTAATCTCTACAATACGAAATACAATGTTTTAAACCAAACACAAATGTAACATTCAATTAGAAAAGTCATGCAAATAATATTTTTCTCTTCCAAAGTTAAAGAAAATCATAAGGATTATGGGAAGCATTTATGATGAAATGTCAGTAATATCAGTTATGAAAGAAATATGCTGTTCATTAGGGTTATTACATTAATTATCAAAAATACTTCAAGGAAAAAAAAATAATTTTAGCATTTCCCCACTCATACTAATTCAAAGTAAGTAATTCCCAATTTTCAGGTATATCTCAGAAGAGCAGGCAGGAGGATTTATGTTTTAAGATAGGTAGGTGTTAAGATAGGTAGGTGTTTTAAAAATATCAAATAAAATTGGGTGTAACATGGATGATTATAGAATTTGGAACCCCCAGCCTTAAGTCAGATGTAAAATCAAGCCCAGTAATTGAATCCTTTTTGACTTCAAAGGACCCCTTTTCTTAGGTTTGGGAGGATAATGCTTTAAAGAACGAACAAATCATTCTAAATGAGAAACTTTCAATAAAGTCTTGTTTTTACAAACAAACAAGTATAAAATTGGCAATACAATTTTATACTTTTGAGACAATGTAATCAAACCAGTATGTGATCTATTCCACATCAAACCAAATTCCAGAATACCTACATTTTCACATTCCTCACACATGACAGTGCTAGTCAATTCACCAACAAAGATCCTATCTATGAAGTTCATCTTCACACCCTCTCTTCCATATGCTGAAAAAACATTGCCTTTTTTAAATGTGAAAAATAACAGATCCAATGCCACACTATAAGTACAACAAAATTCTTTCTAAGATATATTATGAAAGCACAATTTTTAAACATATTCAAAACATTTGGAACACAATATAATAACTAATACATCATATACTGTATTATCTCAACATTTTAAAATATTTTAGCAAAACAGTTCCCTTTTATCCTTCCCTTCCCCACCTACTGTAACAGAGTAATAATGCTTTATCTCTCAAGACGACGACTTTTAAATAAAATGTTAGTTTTCTTTTGAATGCATAATATTGCATTGCTTTGATACAGTCATCAGGGTAGCAGACAGGTTGTCACCCTTTCTAAATGGTTTTTGAAACTGTAACACTCTAAAAAATGAGACAAAAGCTTCCTGTAATATGTCACTAGGTCTTAACTGTTGCAGATTTGGGAAGAGAGACTTTCAAAACAGCTTAATCATTATTAAGACTTTAATTAAAACAAACCCCCCAAAATTAGAACTTTTGCATAAACACATGAAAAAAATTTAAAACCTCTTGTTCTGAAAAAACATGCCTTCTTTTGAAACAGTTTCCAATCTTGGCTTTGTAATCATATTTATAGTGCTCACAGCAGCAGCCAACTGACAGAAATCAGTTTTATTTATGGAAAGTGGCCTCTCAGAATGATACAATAATTGTGGCTATATAACAAACCTGAAGATGCAGCAGGCTATTTTAGAAAACAAAATTAAATCCTGTCTATCATTAAAAGAGGCATTATTAATGCAGTGGAAGCATTTATCCTGGATACACAGATGTGAGCACATACAAAGCTCCCTATCTTTTAGATACACACTAGGTGGCACTAAAATAATACATAATAAAAGTGTAATTGCAGCATTTCGGGACTGCTGTTTGCAATGGTCAGTTTAGAAGAAAATGGTATTTAAAAACTTGTACATTTTAAAAAGTTTTCAATAAAGAGTTGCATACCTTTGACTTTTCTTCTAGTTTCTTCATCTGCCGTCTTAGTAGTTGGATTATTAAATGCTTTTAAGATACCAGTTTGTATACGCTATAATTTAAAAAAAGCAAGAATTTTAAGTGTAAACATTCTAAAAACTATTAATATATTATTAAATTTTATCTACTCTTATTTCTATAAAATAAGCATAATTTAATATTTTAAAATTACTGTTGTTATTCACTTGCAGTGTCAAAACTACATAAACTTTAGTAGGTAACCATCAAAACATTTCCTCTCCTTAAAATAGGAGCCGTTGTAGAGCACTCGATAGGTTATCAAGAAACTGTGAGATTTTCAGTGAATACTATAAATTTCTTCCGCTGTTGGGAGGGGTGGGGAATAACATACTGAAGAATGGACTATTTCTGATTGACTAGGGTACAAGATACTTGAAGGCAGCAAAGTATCTTTTAATAGCCAGAATGCAATGACTCTGTTCGAGCAGTATTTTCATTACTTCTGTTTATTTTCTAATACTGAGCATTTCAGAGTTATGTTAAAAAAAACTTAGGAGAGATATAAAACTTTTTATGAATCCATATAAATTGATCAACATTTGCTCAAAAAAAAGAAATCTCCTAAAAACTACATTTTTGAGGGAAGAACCAGTATTCCTGAGGCATCCTCTGGCAGCAGAGCTGCAGGGGCTGGTGCAAAAGGGGCTCAGCTCAACCTCCCACCTGCTGCAGACAGGGAAGCAGGAGGATGAACCCGGTTTCCCTGGCAGGGAACAGTCGTGTGCGTGACTCCCGCTTCCCTTTTTTCTGGCAAATGTACTTGGTCTCTCATCCACAAACTCTAGTGACATGTGCGAATCTCCCGTGTCGGTGTGCAAATTACATTTATCACAGAATCACAGAATGTTAGGGATTGGAAGGGACCTCGAATGATCATCTAGTCCAATCCCCCTGCCGGAGCAGGAACACCCAGATGAGGTTACACAGGAGGCGTCCAGGCGGGTTTTGAATGTCTCCAGAGAAGGAGACTCCACAACCTCCCTGGGCAGCCTGTTCCAGTGTTCTGTCACCCTCACTGAGAAGTTTCTTATATTTAAGTGGAACCTCCTGTGTTCCAGTTTGTACCCATTGCCCCTTGTCCTATCATTGGTTGTCACTGAGAAGAGCCTGGCTCCATCCTCGTGACACTCATCCTTTACATATTTGTAAATATAAAATTTATAATAAAATATATTTTTATAATACATTTTATAATAAAATGCATCACTGAAGTCACACTTAGAGCAAAGTCCCATTCTAGGGACAAATGGTGCTACCAAACCCCTATGCAAGTAACTCAAACTTTATGTCCGAACAGGAAAAGAATAATAAATAGCTCTAGTTTGCAGGCAGTGACACTTTCAAGCCGTACATTACAAAAGTGTCAGGATGACAGACAGTGTCGGAGGTTCGGTTTCTAGCTCCAGCAGCCATCAGACCAAGTCATACTCCTACCTTATGAGTATGTGACCTGGCTTGTGAATTAACTCCCACTGCCCCCAGCTCAGCTTTGTTCATCTTAAAGCCAACAATATACTAAAAGGACTAATCAATAGGTAATTCATGAAGTTGAGCACCATAAATGGGTTTAGGGCCATAAGCAACCCTTTTGTTGGGATTAGCGCGTTGAACCATTTATTTAGGTCAAAGAAAGACACAGTCTTTGAATGGGCAGGGTGCTGTCGACAATGGCAGCAGACATTAATCAATTAGCAGCAGGGTTCAGCCACTTCAGGCCCCGGTGTGAAACCATCTCCGGCCCACATTGCTGGAAACGGCAGACGCTATGTCATCTTTATTGTAGTATCGACAAGCTTTTATCTTAAAAAATCCACTTGTGTACATAGGCGCTTTCAAACTTTTTTTAACGTGGACAGGAAAACGTTCGACACTGGTGTCAGAAAGCCTTTTTATGGGATACAAAACCACGGAGAAGAGGTAAAAGTGGAATATGGTTTTTTGTTAGTTCCTGTAAGTAGTGCCATGTTATATATCACATGTATTTCTCGTCAAAACCAATTAATGCCAGTAGGGATAGGGAAGCAAGGACAGCCACGTTCAGCCCCCTCGCAGGTGGACGGCAAAGCAGCCGGCTGCCCTCCCAGCACAGCTCTTCCCTCTGCCCAAAGTAGAGTTTTAAGTGGGGTGGAAGAGAAGGGTTAGTGGCGATCACCCCGCTGCAGGACTGCGGTGGCAGACAGGGTGCTGCAGGCAGGCTGTCCCCAGCCGGGGCCCGACCGCTGGGGAGGCCGTGGGGGAGGCTGCTGGGCTAATTACAAAAAAATGGGATAATCACAAAAAAAAAAAAAAAAGACTGAACATTGAGTACTGTCGGTGTCAGGGCAGCCTGAGGTGATGAAGATGAGTGTGCAGCAAGGCACCATCAGGGCAGCAGACAGGGGTAATTGCAGGGCAGGGTGGGACTAACCTCCCCCTGCCTGGTGAAGGGGGCAGCAGAAATACTGCCCGAAAGGCTGCCGAAAATTCTCACCATCTTCCATTGCTCTTTTGTGGTAGCTACTGTAGCTGTCATTGTGCCCTAATAAATTATTCAAAAGGCAAATATGAACACAATACAGCACATTCGCTGCTGAAACGGGAGGCTGACTTGAGGGGAAAGCGCAATCACACACTGGAGAAGAAGCTTAGTTGTTCTAATAATTCTGCTTTTGGTGAATTCTCACTTGTGAAGCAAATATATTTTCCACCTTTTATCACATGAAAATCAACATGAGAGAGAATAAAGTTTCCCTCTACCACAAAAACACAACAACTGTTATTTAACTGAGGTCTGCTGCTTCTGTTGCATGCCCAGTTCAACATGTAATTTTGTAAACATAACAATGTCAAGGTTTAGCTGTTTCTCCCTGTAGTTCAGTTCTGCTAAGATCAAGTGTACTGCTGACAAGACCGATATATATTATTATTCTGGTAGGATGGGGATTCATTCAGCCCTATTCCAGTATCAGAAACTGGGCTCAGACACAGCTTTATATTTCACCTCCAAGATAATTCAGCTTGGGATCATGGCATTCATCATATTACTAATTGAGAGGGAAGAGCAAGTACACTGGTCAGTACCAGATTTAAAGACCTTCTTTTGATGAGACTTAGAAAAGGCTATTTAGCAAAATATCACCTGAAAAGAAGTCTCCAAGACCAAGTCAGGCCAATGAAATCAGGTTTAGTCGAAATAGCTCATGCAAGCAACACACACTTTCTTGCATTCAACAATGCAGGAGGCAAAAATAATGAAGGAAAAGAAACAAAAAAACCACACACAGGGATGTTTTTAATATAACTCATTATATACTTAGCATACTTACATGCAGATTTAAAATAATGAAAAGCAGCATGTGATTTACAAAACAAGTAGTTCTTCACACTTTCAAGAGATATAAGAAACTTTGCAAGATTTTTTTTTGTCCTTTTTTATTTTTTCCATTGAACTCAATTTCAATGAAAATTGAGAGCTGGCTCACAGCTAGAAGCTGCTAATTTCTGTCTCAAAGCTTCACCCTAAAATACACTTTGTCAACTACATTGGAGGTTCTACTTTACTGAGCATCTAGAAGACCTCTTTTCTGTCCTTTTTTTTTATAAAGGAAAACAATTCTGATTCCTAAAGTTATCATGACCTACTTACCATACTCTTCCTGAAACTGAAACTTCTATTCCAACCAGCAGTTTTAACGTAACATTAACATAATTAAATCCTCTTTCAAAGAAGTCACTATTTTTCTCAAGATAACAAAAATAGCTACTGCTACTCCATTAAGAACATCCTTAAAACACGGAGAGCATGAAGAACATTGATGCAATGACACAGTCAAGTAAGTTCTTTAAAAACATGCACAAAAGACGTTACCTTTGTCTCCTCAATCCTCATTGCATCCAACAGATAGTGCAGAAGCTCCTGGCTGTCCTGCTGCTGGAACCCCTTAAATCGAGGAGCCCTACAAAAGAAGCAGTAAGGAATTTAAGTTTACACTGGGAAGTTCTTAATGAGACAATGTCTCCATGAGACTCTAGTTGGATGCCAGGGGTACAAATAGGTCCAATCCCCACTGGACTTAAAAGGGCTTTATGAAGCTCCTGGTGTGGCAGCAATTACACCAACAAGGTTGCTTAAGCTCCCTTGCTATCTCACCTTTCTCTCTACCAAGAAACCTCAAACATGCATAAAACAGTCAGTAAAACAGAAACAGCACTATAGTCTGGATTGGAAAAAGATGATCTTGAAATGAAAGGGAAGTCTCAAGGCTGTGCACCAAACAAACAAAGGAAAACTGCAGGTCAGAATCCAAATGAGAATTTCTTTACTTCTTAAACAAAGGTATGCATAACCACCTCTTCAGAATGGCTCCACAGTCAATCAATACAGTAATCTTCAGCTTACTGAGCTGAATGGTCAATGAGTAAGATGGTAAACACTAAAATTAAGCAGCATCTCATAAGCATATGGATTTCAAATGCTATTAAGAAAACATAAGAGAAAATTATAATGATATCCCAATATATATAATTTACATTGCATTCCATTAGTCTTTTATTTATGCTAAATTTCTTCAATTAATATTATAGATATTGGAGAAAAATGCTCTAAACATAGGATTTCCACTCTAAGAGTATTGCTAATGAGAAAAGCCAGGGTTTGGAGTGGATTTTTTTGGTAAAAGAGTTAATCATTCTTCTGTTACCAGATAAGAGTTACTCTTACAAAGTTTTAAAAGGATCTTTTAGCATCATGCATTATCAAATCACACCATAACCACATCAAAACTCCTGTTTCTATGGTCTAACAAACTGCAATACTTCACATTTGAAATTCATATTAAAACATATAGTATTACCAGAAGCAAACAAAACACAGCTTCATACCTAAAATGGAAAGAGCCCCAAACCAATGAGGCAATCTCTTCACAACTGTTTTGATTCAGATAATACATCTGAATTCAGATTCCAAAAACTACCAGGTCTGCAAAAGCAGGAAATAAACTGGCTACATATAATCTGGTTTTTCTTCTGCAAAGCCGGTTACAGGAATTGTATTCCTCTCTCTCTCAACTGGTCTTGAGAGAAAAAAAAATCTGAGATGACAGAGGTTCAAACTTCACAAGTCTTCTGCACTAATTCAAAGAAACCTTCCTGACTCACCCATCATAACAATCAATATATATCAAGTGTTTTGCTCCTACTGCATCTCAAATACAAAAACATTAGAAATTTTAGCTTTTTTCCAGCTTCTGAGTGCACCAAAACAAGTTATCTGAACAGTCCACGGATGATCATAAAGTGTCCGCACTGTTACTGTGATTTAATATCACTACATTTCCTATCACCATTAGTTTACTAATCTGCATAGTCAGCATTAAAAAGAAAATCCTGATACAACGCTCTTTCTCACACTACTCAGGTTCAGAAGATGGGGAACAGTGTGGTCCATCCCATCCAAACTTTATAACCCTTGGCAAAACTCTTTAAAGTCTCATTTCCACGCTGTGTCCGTAAGCACGGGTGGCAGATTCACCAGCCCCAGGCCCACCGGCATCGGTTCCTGCAGGGCCGTCCCCCATGGGGATTCTCCCAGCACCCCCAAAACAGCATCAAGCAGCATCTCGAGCGTGAAGAGGTCTGCCAGAGGAAGCCACAAGGCTGCAGCTCTCCAGCTGGGATTGTGTTCATGAGGTGAGTGACAAGCACTGTTTGTATAAATGCGTACCACAGCCATCCTTTTTACAATGAAGTTGAATGAAGGAGGGTTTGTTTGTTTGTTTCTTTTGCTTTGGTTTTGAGATGCCAAATGAGCTGAAAAGCATTACAGCTGCAACTGAGAAAGATACTGCTTCTGCATAAATAATAACATTGCTACCTTTTGGATATATGACACTGAATTACTGTCTGGAATTCCCAGATTATAAGCTCACCTTCTAGAATAACCTATACTGGCTACCCAGGTTAAACAGAAATCTAAGTCATCAAAGACTGCAACAGCTTATTAACAACAACAAAAAAAACCCTACAACTGTAAACACAACTGTATACTTCCAAACTTTTCATCTCTGGAAACAAAAAGTCTTGAAGGAAAGGGTCTACATGCCCTGGAAGATACCCATCTGGTGTCGCCCGTGTCCCCTCAGACTCCACCGCCCGTGCAGCTGTCCTCCTCCGTGCTGCCTGGCCACAGCACCAGCAGAGACGAGCCAGCTCTCGCATCAGCCCAAGGACGCAGAAGGGACACTGGCACTGGCGGAGTTTGTACCATTAACGGTTTACTACGCAGGACAAACAGAAACCAAAGGCTCCACAGGAAAGGCTTTTTTTTTTTTTTTAATTAGGTTTTTTTTTAGATCACCAGCAGCAGCCACAGGACCCTCATAAGCCAAAAGAGGAGAACGCTCTGTTTCAGACTACGCTGCCATTTACGACAGTGATGCTGTAGCCACCTGCACAGGTGGTAACGCTGCATCTGCCATTCAGCATTCTCAATCACTGCTATTCAAAAACTGTAGATTGCTTTTTTTACTACTCACAGCATCTAAATATACTCAAAATATCGTATTTTCCAGGCACAGATTACAGAGAAATTACAAAACATGCTTATGAATATGTGGGTAGATCCTTAAGGTGTTATTCTTACTAAGATAACCATAGCTAGAAGGCTCCACATTAACAATTTGGATCTCCAGCTTCTTGCAACCCCAAATGAGACTGTGTAAATATTGACTATTAACTAATCTTTATTCACATAAACTATGGCTTATTGGCCAAACCATACCTGTCCTTCCACACAAGCTACCCTTTAGATCTTTAATTACAGTCTTGGACCAATGGGATTTGAAAGGGTGGGGTTTTTTGCATTTCCAGCAATGCCACCAACTGGCAGCTGTGACTCTCGCTGCACGCTGGGCAGAGCACATGCAGGTGTTACCACAGGCACCCCTTCCAAAATCTAGCACAGGAGACAACTGGCTGAGCAGAGCTCAAACAGGAATCTTATCAAACTGTCAGAGTGGCCAGAAAAAACAACCACTTACTCAGTTAATCAATTTTATAAAACGCGTGTTGAGCCAGTGTTTATTTTCAGTCTCGCATTGCGTGCTCTGGCTCACCAGCGCATCAAGCAGTAAATACGCATCCGTATTTTTTTCAAGGCACAATAATTTCACTTCTCTGTCCATGTTCTTCAGCTGTTCTTGGGTCCCTGAAGATGAGGTTTCTTTCCCACCAACACACTAAAGCCACTCAGGTTTGCTTCAGGAATTTGTGCCCGTGAACAGGAGAAACTAAAGGCGATCAGAAAATGCATCGGACACACAAGGTGCCCACAACAGCAGAACTTAAAGCTGGGCAAGATGCGGAGATGCCCAGGCAGGGCAAGGCAGCCCCGGGCTATGGGAAGGGCAGGGATACAGGGATATGGGGATACAGGGATACAGGGGTACGCGGATACAGGGTCTGGGTTCTGAGCTGCTCGCTGGAGGCACTTGGGGATGTAACTGGAGAAGGATCTAAGGTGACAGGGCATCTAAGGCCAGTGCCTAAAATTAAGTGGAATAAATCTGGACCTGCATGTGCAAAACAACATGTTCACATTTACAGATGTCATACTTTCACATTTGTGCTTCGCAGCTACTTTTTGACACAAAGCTGACAATATCCTTAATTAAAAATGATTTAATGATGCTGCTCTACTATGAGGCTTAATCAGCAGAGCCAGTGATTTTTTTAAGTATTCTTTTTAAAGTCAATCTCTTTTTTGCATGCGAACGTCGAACTAAAAAAATTAATTTCAAATTTAAAAAAAAAATCGATTAATTCAAACTTGAAACACTCATTTTTAAAATTAAATATTTTGGTTTGATATTATTAAAATGCTTTTTTTTGCTTCTATTAAAATTGAATGTTTTCTTTCCAATTAATTTGATTACAAGAACCAAATACATTCTGAAAAGCACAGAACCTTTATTTTTGATCGACTCAATGTACATTAAAAAATAAATCTGTACCTGCATGCACATAAGTTGCATTTATGAGAAATGTATTGTTTTCCTCCAATATATGCACGTTAATAGCCCCAGTGTATACTGAGAAAACAAAATCTTGTATTTATACAACCTGGATCTTGGTACTAATAGGGATTCTTTTTTTGCCACAGAAGCAGGGCCACTGCAAGAGACATCACAGTAAAACAGAAGAAAAATAAATAATTACTTGACAAAGAAGCAAGCAAAAACTCCACCACTGTTACAGGAGGGGTTTTTTCATTGTAGGCACACCTCATAGAGCTGGATCTTCAATGCAAATCAGAAAAAAGCCCTACACATACCTTTTGTTACTGTCTATGGTTTGCTGATGAACATACAATAATCATTTCAGATGAAAATTCATTTACTAAATGATATTTGAAGAGACAACAGCTTACCTGTAAGTTCCACACAGTTTTACTAGCTTAAATGAAAGTGGGGAAAAATGAACTCAGCCCTGGCAGTTTTTCGTTTCTCTTAGTCTTTCGTTTTACTAGCGCATACATAATGCACCTACAAGGATAAGATTATTTACGCTTCTCTGTGCTTGTACTAAGTCCTATTCCAACCTCATATACACCTACATGTCTGAGTTGTAATGGCAACAAGGATGATGGGAATGTAACAGCTACCACTTCAAAAGTGAAGTGGCAGGAAAGTGGCTTGTAAAGATGCCACCTAAGGTCTGAGTCATTTACTTGGACTGACAAGTGATGTCATGGTTCACACTGCTTAACATATAGTTAATCTGTCATTCATGTACATAGCATGCTATGAAATGTTGTATATAATTCTAAATACCTGATATTCTGTGGAAAAACATTTGAGATCAGTGCATTTGCTTTCTGGGAGAAGCCACAAAAGAAAACCAAAAAACAACAATAAAAAAGAGGAGGAAAGGAATTTCACACCACAAACTGCATTTACTGGAAACTTCCTACAGTTATAAACCAGTATTAGGGGGGGAAAAAAAGGAATTAAACCATGCTGATACACAGGAATCTGACAACTAAAAGATGTGCGCTCTCGTCTCCTTGAAAATATGCTCCAAGCAAGATCCTTGGCAAAAGTGGGGGACTTGAAGATGGTTGGTTGAGTTGACCGCTCACAGATGTGCTGACATATGGAAGCCAGTGCCGATGCGATACAACCTGTTGTACAGTGTCAGCAGGATAATGACAGAACGGGTTGAACTCCTGCTAATGGCCATAAGTGGTGAAGGACAACTGTGACATCTACATGCATACGACTTATCTGGCCTCTCGTTACTCATCTGGAGACCAGTTATAATTGCTTGACTGTCAGTTAAAGAAATACTTTTCATGATGATCTACTTCCTAGAGTGTTTTAATAACAAAAACTACATAATCATGTAATTTTTAAAAGAGAAAAAAACCACAGTCCTCTAAGCACTAATACTTTTAGTTCCTATCTTATAGTCATTTAAGGGAAACTAAGCCATGCGTCAAAAGCAAAATTGAGGTACAATTACAGTCATTCAATCATACTGCACAGACCTGCCATACCTTTACTGTCTCTAATAAAAAACTCTCCATAATCACCCTTTCAATAATTACTGTATTGAACATAAGTTCACCTAACACCTTGGAAAACTTTAGAAGCAATAGTAAGTGCCTGGAAACAGAAAACAGAACATACTATTTGATTTATTTCCAGTAGTGCAAAATGCAGAAGAACCTCCTTTAATACTGCGGTTCACTATAGAGAAGCAAAGTGTTTATGTGATGTTAGCCTGAGAGAAGAAATTGTGCTTCTCTGCAGACAAAGACGTTCATCTCTCAAGACTGATTAGTTACCAATGAAAGTTACAAAAAAAAGCATGAGAAGGGACAGCTTATAAAAGTTACCACAATTCACAGGACTACACCTTCCCAGTGACACTATCAAATTCACTGTCATTATAGAATAGCTAGAATGAAAAGTTCTGTTCTTCCTGAAGCAATTGTTCTCATTAGTGATTCTGAGCTATATGCAGCTATAGACAGAAAAGAGAGCAAAATCCTACAGCATCATTAATCCCCATGATTAATCTTACCCCAAACCTGCCCCACAGATAGATGAGTTCTGGTACTACAAGGTGCTTGGTAGGAAAAAAACCCAAGCAAACATGGGCTTGTCCCTATATGTAACTAACAAATCACACCAGCCATGCCTGTCCTGTCTCGACGGCACAGACAGACAGCACTCAGCTCTCCTTTGGACATGCTTGCTGATTTCTTTCATTTTTTTCTATCTCAGCGTTCCCCCAAAATGAAATGAGGCACCATCACTTTCTTGCGATGCACCACATCTCTGGTACCTGAGCAAAAAGCACTTGCTAGAAGTGGCTCTGAATGGACACAATAGCTGACATGCTACAATAGAGTCATTTCCCACTTGACCATCAGAGGGAAAATACAGCTCTATTTACTGAGTAATGGAAATATCTGTCTGGGGGAACTTCTTCCTACCAGCTGGTAGCCAAGTGAAGGCCTTTATGCACGAGGTCTTGCAACCCTAGAAAAAAGTTTTCTTTTTATATGGATGCCTAATTCTTCTTTCTTCCTTTAAGTTCTGCTAAGATTTTCAACAGCGCTCTGCGACAGCAAGTTCCACAGGTTATCTCTAAAAAATGTTTAAAAAAACCTTTTTTTTCCCCTGGCTCTAAATCTGTTGCCTTTGAGTTTCACTGACAGCTCCTTGAACTCTATGAGGGCAGTTAAATAAGCACAGCTAATTTATTCTTTATCGTTCACTGTCTTCTCTTGCTGTTGTGCCTCCTTTTCATGTCCTCTCCTGCCGGAACTCAGAATATTCAAGTCCCTCTTGAACTGAAGGCTTCATATTTCTGTTACTTCTCCTCTCCCTAAAGCCCTAACCCACCTTTATCTTGCAATGCTCTATTCTGGTTAACATGAGCATTCTAACTGAAGATACACCTCCAATGTACCTAACAAAATTACTGTCTTCCTCCTTTATTGTTTCTACAACATTGTTTATGTAGCTCATCAATACCACACGCATTGCAAATACTTGGGTTGTCCAAAACATTGCACAGGTCTTCCTCCTGAGTGGAAGAAGTGGACACAAAACTCAGGAACAAGCGCAGGTAATTCCTACCAGTGCACTTTCCTTATATATGCAATTAATCTATTTAGCACTCATAAACCTCATCCGCCCAGCTTTGTTAACGTGTTCCTAAAATTAAGGAAACTCTGACCAAGTTAACTGAAATAAAGACAGGCAATCTCTCGGCTGCTGCTGCACGGAGGAGCAGATTCGGTCTCCTCTGTGAGAGAGCTCCCAAACACAACACAGCATCGTCAGCAATGCGTGAGGAGACACACCTGGGACCCAAAATGGTTCTTCACAATTGGTCAAGGCAACATCAGTTGTGTGCTCTGCTGCTATAATCTTTAAAGGGTACAAGTCAAATGGGAAAAATAAGCAAGTTAGGAATCTTTTCTAAAGAGAGATTTTTCTCTACAGCAATATTATTTTAAAAGAAAAGGCTCAAAAAGACTCCTAATTAGCGAGGAAAATCCTGTTTCCTTCACCCCTTAAATCTGGTACATTATCTCAGTTTCCCTTAGCATTTCCTCTCAGAAGTGATAAACACAGAATGCTCCAAGTGTTGTTTAGGTTTCCCTCCAAAACTAATCAACACTCCTAACTGTGCATGACCTCTGTTCTGTCAGTCCCACCTCTGTCTCGAGTTCTACTTTCTGCACCTCAGAAGGAAGGATGAACACTCCTCAGGGAGGAGCAACCACCCATAAAGTCTTTGTTAAGCCAGTATTTTTTCCTGCATGTTAATGTAGCAATATGATATCCCTATAAATAATTATTTGGTGGAGGTCTGAAGCAGCTAAATTCTGTAACTATTTTCTGGACTCGTCACTTAAATGCTGCAACATTTACTTGCTACACAAATCTAAGCTTTTTCCACCAATAAAATTATTCAGTCATAACGAATAAAGGAAATAACATTTATGTCCTCCTAATACATCAGTGTTGCATTAGTCACTAAGTCTCCAGATAAGTCAGAAGTCTGCAGTCCTGATATTCAGCATAGTGGAAAACCGACAGAAGGGCCCCGTAGCTATGCTCACAATCTGTCCTCGCAAAACATCTGACAGCTGCAACACTAACAAAATTAACAGTGGATGAATTAGTACCAGACGCTAAACAGTTGCTATAGAAAGACACATCCATTTCTTTTCTTCTTCTCCCCTTCTTCAACCTGGCTACCCCACCACTTGGTAAAATTAACACTCGGTATCATTTTTTTCTTTTGTTATTTAATTTAAAAAAAGCACCACACAAGACAACAAACTTCAAGCTGTGATCTCCCTAGACTCTTAAAGAAGCAGCTCCCAGCTGACAGGACCATGCCCCAGTTCTCTCACCACTTTTGAGCAGCAAACGTGCATCCCCTTGCAGAGTTTATCACCTGCCTGCTCCCCTCCTTCACAGGCTCTCTGCCCACACCGAGCCGCATTCCTACATGCCTTTGCCCACTCCTTTTTAGCCCATCCTTCCTTCCTTCCTCCCTTCCCTTCTCTCCCCTCTTAGGTCTTCCTAAACTGAGCACTTTTCACTCTTCAAGTAAGGATGCCCAGTTCAAATGCCGGCATTCAAACTCTTACACCCTGCAACATTTGAAGCAACTGGAGTCCTGAAATCCTACAAGGACATCAAAAAAAACCAACTCCGGACATCAAATCCAGAAACAACTCTGGACATCAAATCCAGAAGTGTTATTCCAGCATGGAACTGGAAATGAGGGCAAGTGTCAGGTGTTAAATTATAGAGCTACCTTTACAGTATCTTGCACTGATTGATCCAACATGAAAATACGTCACCATTCAGCCAGGAGACTGAAAAACAAAAAGACACCCAAACCCATCAATAACATCTTAATTCAGATTTATATGTATTTTTATATATATAATCCAATTGTGTCATCAGGGCAAAGTAACCATTTTTTAAAGGATCAGCCTTCTGCTACACATGAGAAAAATGTTATTTGGAAATTGCTGTGTTACTTTTTGGCCAGATAGTACACTATAACAGCCCTGACAAGTAGGTAGGTCTAAGCATATAAAGAACAGCAGCACACCATCACCTGCTGACAGCATCAGCATTTCAACCTTTGTAAGAAGCCTAATAGGATTGCAAGTGACTCTAATAAGGATAAAGTAAAATGTCTATATTCTGCATGACCACTCAGTGTGCTTGTCCCTGCTTTGCAAGCTACAAGCAACTATTCAAAATAATGTTACAGTAAAGACTGGGACTGGGAAGACAATTCCTGAGTCACTGAGTCTGACTCTTGATATCACAGACATATACATCCTGTACTATCTATACAATGTGCTTCATAAATTCTTTACTGAAGAAAGGTATGGTCGTATACTGTAGACTGGGACTGGGACAGCAAGATCTGTGAAGGAGAAAGAACAATTTTTTAAAAAATTTTTTAAAAAGAGGCTGCACCTGGAGTCAGCAAACCCTTATGTAAAATATATAAAACCAAAACATTATTATTAGAAGTCCTTCCCCATGCCCTCCTCCCCAGTAGTTAACTGATTTTTCTTCCTCTGACATATCTTTCTGAAACACAAACATTTTTTTTTTCAGTGTAGTTCTACCTTTTACACATTCATCTTGTCATCTCTTTAGGAAAGATGCTGTTTGAATTCTACTTGTTAAGTAGAAAAAGTTTGTGCTAATGCATGTGAAGACTGCAAGCAGTGCATGCCTTTACTTTATTAACACAGCCGCTTGGCAGGATTCAAAAAGCAGTTTATGTAGAATGCTGCAGCAACATAAATTTCTTCCTAGCTGGGACTCCTGCAATCTTGCCATGCTCTCTCTCTTTCATTTCAGCTTCACTAAAGAGTAGAAAGACAACTTTAAAATATGAAAAAAGGCTTTGTAAAAATAGCATGATAGAACACTGCATTCATTCTGCTTAAGTTAATATATTCGGTTTGCAAAGATAGATTCCCCGCTCTCCTGCTTCCACCACTGCAGACTTCTGAATTTGCTGAAATTCTCCCTTTCTTCCTTCTTGCTCATGTTGCCATCGGTAACAAAATCATCAAAAGACTGAAACCTTCTGTTATACCTGTGCAGCCACTTACTGCCCCTGAACACCTAATTTCTTGCTATCAGGATGTGGCTGACACTTCTGTTATTGACACTAGAGCTAGTAAAGGATTTATACTTGTGTTCTGCAAGGCTAACAAAGAAGTAGGGATGAAGGTAAGAAGCAGCAGAAGCTGACACATACATGTCTAAACAGTAGAAGTCTGCTGCCCATATTAAAATATGTTTTAAGTGTAGCTGGTAGTTGAAGTATATGCCCATCTCAAAAAAACGACAACAAAAGAACAACAAGATATCTGAGACTTAATACTGATACATTGTGTAGCCATCGACAAATACACAGAGCAGATACAAAATAGTTCTCACTTCAAAAATACAATGCCATTTGAAGCCCACTTTTCCGTTCCGTCCTTAATACTGAGAAAACACTGCTATTTTTATTTAATCATTTCCCTTCCATTTATCCACCAAATTTTGTTCTTATAATCACATTTTGGAGTCAGCCCCAAAACAGGAGGAGGAGTGAGGAAACAACATATTTTTCTTCTCTATATATTTTCGTTCCAGGTAGATAACGCCAACCAGAAAACAATGCTGTTTGACTCAAAAGCACTGTAAGGACACTTTTTACAGATTTCCTTATACACCTCAAAAGAATCAAAAGGAAGCACAATACAAAAAGGTAATATTAAGTTTCTGAAGTTGAATTCTGAGGAAAAAGAAAAAGTAATAACTGATTTCTTTATCAGAATGCAATTGTCCCTGCTCCAATCTAAAATCTTTTGTTTCTTTATACCATATTTTAAACCCATACTTGCACAGTGAGGTTGCCCTAGAATGCCATGGTAGGAACCTGCAACTTTCCTCTTAATTCTCTTGCTGCAGAATGCTTAAAATTCCATACAATAATACTGTAGCAAATAAACATGCATTATTAATATTTTTAACTGTGAGATACAGCTATATCATCCTCCAGTTACTCTGCTTCTACAGCTTCTTTTACTTGTAAAGTCAATACTTAAATATTTGTATAAACTTTTAAATAGGTGTTCGACAGGTGTTTTAAAAAGCATGATTGTTTGCATCATAATTGAAGGCACCTACAAAGCACCGCTGTAAACATTTTCCACACCAAGAAACATGAGTTTCTTTAGGGCTTGCAAGCTCTTTGCAATCTGGAGCCATATGCCATTTCAGTACTGCTTCAAGTCCTTACTTGTTAGACCCTTTTTAATTTTGAACTGATGCCAAGGTCAGACATCATAGCAGAGGTTTCCCATTTAAAAGCTCAGCCTTTTTTCCAAAATACCTACATACACTTTGCAGTATTAGCACAGTTTTATGTTAGTATACAAAAAAAAACCTGAGAGGTAATTCTATTTTCTTCAGTTTTACCATGGCCTCTTCTGTCCCCTCACACTCCGTTCAAAGCTCATTGAATGTTACTGGTTATGGACTGGGCCATTCATTACGTGAACAGCTGGAGCGCAACAAGGAGCCCTGCAACCTTAAAACATGAAGACGACATTTTCTGGACTGCCCAATAAGAATCTAATGGCACCTTAGAAAAGACAATAGACATGGCACACTTAAAAGTGTATCACTGGACATTATAAATAAATAAATAATTAAATAAAAGATACTGACAATACATACTTTTGACAAAGCTGGCTGAAGAGCACTTTGGGAGAAAGAGGACCTTTTCCAGCCTCCCTCATGCTGTGAAGGAACAAGAACATCGCTGATGTCAAAGGTCCCGGGCTGGAGAGGTTGACCACCAAAGGATCCTTCAAAGCAAAGGTAAACTGCGTATCAGACTTCAAAGTTAATGAAATACGAGACTTATTTCAGGTTAGTATATTCATGACAAAGAACAACGTAACTTTCAGTCTTAAAGTCTTTTAGGTTTGGTTTTCTTTTTCTGTATGTTGATGACACATAGATAATTGAAATAGTTGAAAAGAAAGCTCATTATCTAAGCAGTAATAGTTGCAAAACCAAACAATTACTGTCGAGCAAATTGTTTGATAACCAATAGTTTTGTAAACAGGCATGTCAATGAGCCAGTCTGATTCTCACAAAAACAGACCAGCTGCTGCATTACCTGCTTTACTCTTACTCCCACCTGCACTGCAATTCAGTAGGAGAGACAACACAGGCGACCTCCCATGGGCCAGCGTAGGATGGAACTCAGTGGCACTGTCCACTCAACCTTGGAGAAGGGGTGGAAAGCTTCTCTGTCCTGCGAGCTGCACACCGACATTTCCACACATCCAACAGGCGCAGAAACATACCCTGTTCCTCCAGGAACCAAGTGCTGGGAAGGCACCAGCAGTGGTTCACGGCAGGAGACAACAGCAGGGCCCACCGTGGCAGCGGGGGACAGGCACGGGGCGCATCCTGCACAGCCCCTCCTGGCATGGGATTCGCCCTGGCCAGCAGGTCCCGGGGCTGGACGGAGCTGGGCAGCAGCCACCCGCGCCAGCCGTAGAGCAGGAGACTCCTGAACTGCTGATGTGCCACCTGCATCCCAACGGCCACAGATGGGCAGATCTCCCTGACACGCTCCCAGGTTATCTGTGACCACAGTGCTTCCAACTAGCTGGCCTGACTCTCACAAAAACCAGATTGCAACTGCTGAACAAACCATTAGAGATGCTGCCTCATCCAGAAAGCAGATTCGCACAAAACCTAAGTGCTATGGATGCACACAAATATCAAGTATTTGCATTATATACACTAACAAAGGCTAGACGTGAGGAAGAAATTTTTACAATGAGGGTGGTAAAACACTGAACAGGTTGCCCAGAGAGATGGTAGATGCCCCATCCCTGGAAACATTCAAAGTCAGGCTGGACAGGCCTCTGAGCAACCTGATCTAGTTGAAGATGTCAAATCCCTCTACAATGAGCAGGGACTAGATCACCTTTGAAGGTCCCTTCCAACCCGAACTATTCTACGATTCTATGAAAAGGTGGAAAAATGCCCTTTTCCAAGCGGGAAGCTGGGAGTTTCTATGTTACTATTAGACTACTGCAACCCTCTAATTCTGTGTCAACATAAAAAGACCAGAAAGCACAGTCTTTGCTCTGAAAATCTTATTTACATTGTAAGCATTGTCATTAAACAAAAAATAAATCTTTCAACCTTATGGTTGTGCAAGTTTCGTATCAAGCATAAGCCAAATTCCACTGGCTTTCTAAGCCTCTGGGCACAAACAAGCTCCAGACTCCCGTTGTGGCTCAGGATAACTTAGTGAAATGTATTGCTGCTCAGAACTGCCACGGAAGGTAATATAGGCAGCAACGCGGTGTATTTCACACTGTTCTTGCCTGGAGAAGCTATGAACATCACCAACAGCAACATACAGAAGTCATTTCAGAGGTATCTGAAACAGAAATCCACCCCTCAACCCTCACTGTCACTAGAAAGCTTCCAGCAAACAGCAGAAAAAGAAAAAAAAATCCTCTGTAAACTGCTTGCTTTAGCTAGCAGAGGGAAAGGTTATTATCCTTACTGCCAACAACATATTATGAAACCGTTAGTATCTAAGACATGACTGGAACAGCAGCATATTCTTTGATAATAACTACAGCAGTCTCTTCCCCATACGCCCACAATGAGCTTGAGGACAAGAAATTTAGTCCTCTCTGAAATTTTGCTTCTCTCAGTTTAATCCTCTGGCCTGTGAAGCATGTAATAATTTTACAAGCCTTATCAATGAAGGGCTGGAACAGGCTGGAATAAAACATTTCATGAACGCTTTCTAGAGCCAAATGTATTATTTCCTGTGTTATATACGCATACTGAAGAAATGAAATGGGGAAACAAAAATAAGCCAGCCACTCTTTCTTAAGGTCAGGCATTATTTGCTACTTCAATGTCGCACAATGTCAAAGGAAGGGATTATTCCTCCTCCTCCAGGGCTGAATAGTTTTGTAAAAGGAGCTCACAGATATCATAAACCAGCTAAACAATTAAAAGGCGAAAGGAAAAGCATGTCTTAAACGGAGATGCACTTTCCCATCCTCCAGCTTCTTCCCACATTTCCCCAAATTTGTATTTCTCACTGCATACTTACCAATTGGGAGTCTGAAGTATGACAGATTTTTAACTTTGTTCCTTTCTCCTTCATCTCATACATCAGTTCATTTAGTATGTGAGTCTGCGCCAAGTTCTTGAAGAAAAAAAAGCCAAGAAACACATGCTGATCTTTCAACCATACATTTCCTTCAGTTATAAACTCTAGCTTCATGGACAGACAAAACAAGATATATTTCATAATGTACAATTGAGGTTTGAATCAGACCACTAGGAAAAGCAGGTATCACCCTTACAAGAGCCAAGATCACTGATCTCAGACTGTTTCTAAAATTGTATCTATTTCTGTTTCTGTCATTCCGAAAGTGTCCTAGTCATAACTTCATTATTTTTGTTCAACAAGATTCATTAATTATTTTTTTTAGTGGCAACATTAGTATCAGAAATCATTGTTTCTTTTAAACCCCGAAGTCCCCCTCATCATCGCCCAAGAAGCACAAAGGCTTTGGCACACTGAAAAGCATTACCTCTCTGAATTGAAGAGAGAAAGTAACTCAACATATCTCAGCTTTGTTTCTTTATTTTTTGGTTAACTTTGACTGCAGATCACTTAGGTTTCTACAGTGCCCTAAGTATGGACATAGAACAATTTGCAGTAATTCCACTCCTTAGAAATTTACTCTTTGTTAGCTGAGTTTTGTAATTGTCACCATAAACACAAGGTAAAGAGTGCCAGTTCAGAACACCTTTGTAGCAGTTTTCTCTTATCTGCTCACTCCTGTCTGCAGTCATGCAGATGTCTCTGCTTAACTGACAAGCAACAGCATGTTTGAGTATAAAACCCGCTAAGGCTGCTGCTTTTTTTAGAATGTTAGATTAGCTGTACACTCAACATCAATAAAAGTGCATTGGTATAGCTCATTCCTCTTACTCTGGTCAGAAAAAAAAAAAAAAAATTAAAAATCAATAAAAGTACTTTTATAATTGCACCCATTGTAGGGGTTTAATATCATCACAACACACTGTGCAGACATTTACATTATGCATAAAGTACCACTTTTCACACCCACCAGTATGGTAAATACTGTGCATTACTCATGACTGCCTAATGCCGAACTACAAATAAAACCATATGCTAGAGTACAACCCACACACATATGCAGTGTGTAAAACACTTGACATTTTCATTTGTCTCATTACTGTGAAAAATGCTACTGATCCAGGAATTTTTTGTTGTTGTTGTAACAGGAAATATTGCTTGGATAGCAAAGAGAGAAAAGAATTTGAAAAGGACATTCAGAAGCCAGAATGAAGACTGGTAAATCAGTCAGTACATTTTCTGAAGCCTACAGTTTATACAGACTGAGTATTTCTGAAATCTATTAAGACAAATCTGTAAGATCTTTACATCTTACCTGCATGACAGCATTAAAAAAGCACGTATTTCCTAAATTATTTATTCCTTTCACTGGAATTGACGCGCCATTACCAGAACTTTTTCCTTTCAGTATTTCACTTGCTTCACTGTTTTCTTCACGGAGTCGTATGATTTTTGATGAACCTATAATTAAACTATAGATTAACATTACTATATAATCACATAGTTTAAACAACTTAGGGCTTTCATGGATTACATTTATCATTTATTATAAAGTATACAGAAAGATATCTTGATGGTACTGTAAGCTGCTTTACCTCATCTTTAAAAAACAAGAGATGTCAGCAACTAAACTCCTGGGAAAAAAAAACATCCCCCCAACAATTACATATATCAAACAAAACCTTTCACAATAATTACATTGTCCCATAAGACTGTAACTTCTTCAATTATGCAAGCAATAAATAAACCAGACTTGGTGAGTTTATTAACAATAGGCAGTTTAGATGTACGTTCATTAGACACACTAGAAACAACACACAAAGGCTGCTTTCTGGTGCATTTGAAGAGAAGTAAACAAAAGTTACCACCTGAAGGCTGCAAGTCTTTAGCAATTACCATACTCTGAATTGCCCTGTACAACCCGGTCAGCAGCTAAATCAGAATTAGTACCGGTTTCCCCAAACATTTACTTCTTCACCCACCTCCCCTTGCCATAGCCAGAGGAACTGCTAACGTAACCCAAATGAATAGAATGCTGCTCTTTTAATTTTAAACAACAGAAATTTGATAAAACTGCAGTGGAATATGCTACCACCATAAAGCCCACGTATTTCCTTATTTCCCTTATTATTTAAATAGATGAGGGGCAGCAAAGTTAGTCATTAACTTGTAGCCTAGAGGTAATGGGAAGACTTGAGATAACAATATTTAGCCTTGAATTCTACTAGCAACTTTCATATTGTCATGGTTGCAGGACTAAATATGAACATTACTGACATCTGCAGTGTCTTAAATATTGATTAACAATGCATGTCAATGTAAACGAGTTATGGACTTAATAGATGCCAAGAACTGTGATGCTGCAATCTCTGTCTTGACATATGAATTCATGTATTTGTTCTAATGAGTTTCACATTGAAGTCTCATTAAAGTGTTCTTGAGAAATAACTAACAGAGCTATTTACGTTAATGAAATGCTCATGTCAAAAGGTTCTTTTATGTACACTCCTAGGTAGTTTCTTGCTTAGAAGATTTTAAAAATATAATTAAATAAAACACAAGTCATTAAAGTATCTATTGTATCTGGTAACAAGCTTCCGACACAGTCTGTCTGCACCTCGCAGTGTTACCAAGGCATAATAATTTTTCCAAATTGCATCTGAGTTTGTCAAGATGCTGTTAGAGGTGCTTTGCTGTTTAAAAACATTTTTAAGTGTTCTCAAGTAATACTGCTCACGCAGCTTTAAAATATTCTCCCTTCCACTGGTGTGGAAAATTAAGACAGTACAAGGGCAAAGTAAGAGATCAAGTTCTCCTTGAAAAAGCAGACAACACAATGAATGACAAATAGGTTGGGAGCTGCTCACGCCCTGAAACAGTCTCAGTTTCATGGGCTACGTGCAGCAACGCCTTTTAATTGACGTGCTTACAAGGGGCAGCTACAGTGTCTAAGCCTCGTCCACCCACACAGAGCTGCAAAAGCAGGAGAACGGGAGCTCCAAGTGACTGCAGCTTGAAGGCACTGCTCGCTCTCAGAAATTTAATGTTATAAGTGAACACTTCTTCCCCTCAGAAAAGCATGCCATACAGAGGAGTGGTGGGGAGACGGTTAAAAAAAAAAAAAAAAAAAAAAGCCAAAATTGTGTAAATAATTTGTGTATTAGTATACCACAGTTGTTGCATTTATCCATCGGCATTCAAAAACATCTGGGACAGCATCTTAAAGTAAACAATGTTCACAAGGCCATCTGGACAAAACTGCAGGCAAAAATTAAAGCATAAGCATATGGAAAAGCAGATTTTTCTCTTCCCTTTAGCAGTAGAGGATGACAAATGTCAAACCTAGATCTGTCCACGCTTCACTGTGCTACGCTTTGCAGCACCACCTGGCTCTCCTTGCACAGCCACCAAATATGGACAGCACTGCCACAGCGGACCATATCTGCAGGGCAAACTCGATAAAAGCATTTCACTTCATGGTTAAATGGCAGCTTCACACAAGTAGCAAGGTCCCATTTGCTGAACCTTACATACAAATTAGTTAAGGGAGGGGAAACAAAGGCAAAGCATCCAGCTTTGCGATAAAGAGCCGGATGAACACGCAATTATAAAACATAATAAATGCAAACCAGACATCCGATTGCCACAAAGCTGGATAATTAGTATGGGGATAAGGAGAAGTAGTAGTAAATTAAGAAAAGGCCTGTATGTTGTTACTGAAGTCTAGGAACCTCCTTCCATTTAGAAGGTTTTAATTACTGATTAATTACTCTTGATTTTTTAATAATTTTACAAACACAATCCACGTGACATTTTACTCGGGGTTTTTTTTGTATCTGTGAAAAAGTCTTGACAGAAAAGTGTTGCTTTGCAATTACAAACATTACCTGCTGTCTCGCTGCTTCCACGCAGATATTTTTAAAGACATACACAGAACCAGAGGAAGGACAGCAGTTTTAAATTTAACTCTGCTTAGTGTCCCCAGCTCAGTCGTAAATGACAGATGAGCCTGAAGCTGAATGTTTAGTTGACATGTGAAGAGTTGGTCAGTCCTAATAGAAGATGCTGGTAATGACTGCGATAGCTATTACTTCTACAGATTGGGGCTGGAGGGTCCTTCTGCAAAATTAACCCCAGGCTACAAGCATGTTATTAATCAAAAGGCTAATATGTAATTTTTTAAAGTGAATTTGCACTGAAATGTTTCATGGAGTCTTAATGACTCAATCTTGCAACCCTGTAATGTTTTAACAGGCATGCTTTTGGATATGAAAAGTGACTTTTAAGCTAGTACAGACACAAAAGGGACCCTAGCAGAAGGATTCCATCGAAATGGCTGTCATCTGCTGTTGCCCACAAGGGCCTTCAGCTGCTGGCCAGACAAGGGAAAAGAAGTAGTCCAAGCCATTTGTCTGTGTGCAGTAATACCTGTTATAAAGGAACTTGTTAGTGAGAGCAAGGTGGGTGAAAAGCACAGAAGTGATTAAATGCATAGATTGATTTCTATCCATAGTTCACTATTTAGTTCATCATTTAGTTCACTATTTTATTCACACTTTTAGAGAGCTGACATGGTGACCCTCAACCTCTCTGCCCTTCGCAGGCACTGTAAACATCAGCCCCGGGAAGGCCCGTCCTCCCCGGCGGGGACAGCGTATCTGGCTCGGACTGTTTTGGAGTTCACACAGACTCCTCCTGCAGTTTTGTTGCAGACGTGGCCTTTCTCATCCAGTCACACAGGGACAACTCTCACCCAAGGTGGTCCTTGATCACCCCAACATACTTTTCCCTTGACAAAGTGTATCTGCCCTACCAGAGCACTCTGCCAAGATCCATTGCCCAGCTCTCCATCCAGCTCATCACACCCTACTGACCGTGTCTTCCCAGGCACCAGGCCAGTGCCTGCCTCTGGTCCCACCATAACGTCCACCCTCCAGCGCTCACTCCTTTGGCTCTCAGACAGCTGCCTTTGTGCATGGGCACCATCCTCGTGCTCGGCAAAGCTTCCTGATGTCGCCCTGCTCTCCTCCATGCTAGCAACCCCCAATCCTGAGGTCACCCTGCTCTCCCTCACGCTGGCAACCCCCTTCCCCGCCAGACCCAGAGGAAAGAGGACAGCAGTCATCGACTGCTCCTCTGCTACCGCTCTTGCTCGCAAGGCACTCTTGTCTTGCCACTCTTTTCCTCAGCTTTTTTTTTTCTTTACCTACATCTGCTCACCTGTAGTCTTGTCTCGTAAGCTCTCTGGAGGCAGGGAACATGGTTTTGTCTCATGGCTGCAGAGTACCAGCCTCATGGGTGTGCGACTGAGAATCCCAAGCACAACGTTAACATAGACAATGATTCAGTGTGTGAATCAGAGCAAGTCACCAGACCCAGTGTGCAAACACAAGCGGTGCTGACACACCCACTTGCAAAAGATATTCAGAAAAGTTATCACAGGTTCCCTATCAATTTGTTTTGCTCATACTTCAGACATTTGCAGCGACCATGGACTTCTGTACCATCCTTACTGAAAGTGAGCTGTGCGCAGGGGTGCAGATGGCGTGCAAGCAAAAAGATAAATGACATCCAATTTTTCTTTCAGCCGGGGGAGCAGTGGTTTTGCTTATCTTTTCAATGCGACTTTTCTTTTTTTTTAAATTAAAAATGAGGGTTCCAGGAATATGCACTTTTATTCCAAGGTCAAGCCTTTTCTGTTGAATGCAACTCTGGTACTTCAGCTGAAGGTCTTCACAGTAAAAACAAGGTTAATAGATTGCTTTTCTTTTACCAAGTTCTCATCACACTGTATTATGAAATAATACTAAATTGTCTGGCACTCCTTTTTTATTTGAAAAATTTAATATTTTTTTTTCAACACCGTACAACAATGAGAATCTAACCTTTAGAAAAACAGCATGGTTCTCTTCTGAAATGGTCACTAACTTTACGTTTTACAATCCAAATTTCTCTTGCAGTGTTACAATCCTAACTAATTAAAGACTACGAACTGCAATTTTATTTCTCTGATTCTGCCAGAATGTTATAAACTAAAAAATACATCTTCAGAGTGTGAAAGAGTAAGCTATTCAAGCACCAGTTTTGATCCTCTACACTCAGATGACTTGTGCTACACTTCACAAGTAAATAAGTACGTGGATTGGAAAGGGAAGAATCCATGGATAAAAATGACAGGAGGTCTAAAAAAATTTTTTCTCAATGATTCAGTTTTCATTTCTCTGTGATGGGTATAATTAACGGTAGCCCCTAAAAATATAAGTGAACTTGAAAGAAAATTTATGACCAAAAAAAAATGTCTTTTTGCTGAAGTGTAGCTCAGATTTGGAGAATTAACATACTCTGCTTCATTTTGCTATTTAATTTTCTTTTTAAATAGACAGAATGGACTTATATGACTTCAAGCTCCAAACTACACGTAATGAGAATCAGTTATGAAATAATATAATTATGTTTTTCAGTGTGATCCTTTGTCAACTGCTAATATCCACAGATGAATGCAAATCTGAGAAGTTATTTCTCATACTATTTGTTTTTCCATGCCACTTAACACCTATTACTTGTACTGTAAAATTACATGTTTTTTTAGTCTGTTTTACATCAGTTATATTCATTAAAATAGAAATCAAGTTTCTAACTTTCACCTACTGGCAAATCTCGGCAGCTGAACTTACTAGCAAAATCTCATTCCTCTGCTTGACCTTCCCAACAATAAATTTATCTACAAAATTTGAGAACAAATATTCTTCCTTTCCATTCTATTGCCATGCAAACCAATTTAATTAACTGCTCTATTAAAAAAATGGAGTATTCAATCTTATGTCTCCACTGACATCTAATTTGGCTTTTGTAAAGGAAAATACGCATAATACTCACTTTTAAGACTGCAAAACAATTTATTTTCTCCAGCAAATGAGCAGACACGCAGATCGCAATGTCTCAGCATGGTTTCTGTGTACTACATGTGCATTATGTCCATGTGAAGCTCACAAGTGTGCCACACGGACAATACTGCACCTGCCTTTCTGCGAAAATCATCATGGCCTGCTAACCTTTTCCACAAAACACATTTCTGGGTGGTACACCCTAGAAAGCAATCTTGCTTTATTCTTCCATCTTGTGCCCAACATGACCTCTTAACCAAAGAGACTCCTCTAAAAAAATTAAAAGGCCAAAAAAAAAAAAAAGCAGGCATTGCTGGGTACAATAAACCATAGATCAGATGTGAAAATCACACAGCTGCAAGCATTCTTTTGGGAACCCAGCACTGGGATTTATCTCAATTGCTTAATGTAATTACAAAAGTCAGTCATGTAGTAGTAATGTAATTTGCACATTTTTACAGCTGAAGTGAAGTTGAATCTTTATGAGAGGCCAAGTGAAAAGCAGGGATCCTGCTGCCACGCTATTCCACCACATTAGTACCAAATGACAAGCATTTTGCTTTTGTTTATTTTCCAAGATGCATTAATTAGGAAATCTATATAACTCTCCCTTACATGTTTAAGCTGATTATTTTATCTTTAAATGGCTCCTGCACTACCGAGAAATGAAAAAAAAACTAGCAGCCCTCATCTGTTACTTATATCCATGTTCATTCTGCACTTCTGCAGAAATTTCTGCACGATGCTATTTGAATTTTAACGATGCGCCATGCCAACCAGTTGTTGCAACAGAAAGAAATCCAGACATAAGATGAATTGTTGTTGCATTGCCACGTTCTGATATAAAAATTAAGTGTCTTCACTTTGGTTTTTTTTAGGAAGAAACTGAAAAGCACTTGGAAAAGAGCACAAGACTGATTTTTAAGTGAGAAATATTAATTATTAATTGTCACATTTACACTAATGGTTTCTCACAAGTTATTTTTCATTCATTTAAAATTAGTTTATGTTTTTAATGGCTAAATATACCCAAAAAAATTTTTAAAATCTAAGCCAACTAATAATTTAAAGGATGATAGTTACACTGAAAATATCACTGTAACATGAAAGAAAAAGCTACACTTAAAAAAAGATAAGTTATCAATAGCAGAGTTAATTTTCACTATTACACTTCATGTCCTTTGTGTTCTGGAAAACAGCATGAATTGCATTTCAATTTCAGATTTTATTTTTTTAAAAATCCATAAAGGCAGTCTAATTTAAAGACAAGAAAAAAGTCTTATTACATTTCTTTAGGGGAGGGACCAAGTGTGCCAGCCCAAGTGTTTGACACAAAACAGAAAAGGCATTGCTGTTACCTTTATGGAAGTGAAACAAGAATGCCAGCCCTGGTTGGGAATTCCCTCTCATGCATACTACTTATTTATCAATACATGGCTGCTTCCCAGGCTCTTCCAGCAAGGAGCGCGACCCAAAGCAACAGCCTGTGCCGGGCAAACAGCTTTTTCCTCTTTTCCTTGCCACTTAAGAAAACCAAACAAATCATATAATCATAGAATGGTTTGGGTTGGAAAGGATCTTAAAGATTATCTGGTTCCATCCCCCCTGTCATGGGCAGGGACGCCTTGCACTAGACCAGGTTGCTCAGAGCCCCATCCAGCCTGGCCTTGGACACTTCCAGGGATGGGGCATCCACAGCTTCTCTGGGCAGCCTGTTCCAGAGCCTCACCACCCTCATGGTGAAAAATTTCTTCCTTATATCTAATCTAAATCTACCCTCTCTCAGTTTAAAGCCATTACCCCTTGGCCTTTTACTACATGCCCTTGTAGAATGCCCCTCTCCAGCTTTCTTGTAGGTGCTCTTTAGGTACTGGAAGGCTGCTGTAAGGTGTCCATGGAGCCTTCTCTTCTCCAGGCTGAACAACCCCAACTCACTCAGCCTGTCCTCATAGGAGAGGTGTTCCAGCCCTCATGTCAGTCAAATCAGATTCCACTTTTGGAAACAGCAAGATGAGAGCCAATCCTTTGCCAGCAACAGAAGGAAAAGGGATAAGAAACTGTGAATGCATCTACCAATCTGCATTGGACGGTGGGAAAAAGATGATTTGGTGTGGCTTAATTGATCTGGGATGAGGAAAAACTGCTCAATCAGCAGGCAGAGCTCCACTGAAATTAAGAAATTGCTGGAGATATATGAATTCTGATGAGATGCCCTGCTAGCTAATTGGCATTCCCAGAGCTCTCAAGAATGGGATCCAAGTCACCATACTCTGCCACATGGAGAAGGTCGCAGACTTCCACCTTTAAAACATTCCTGGCAGTGCACACACACACACACACACACTTTTTGCATGAATAAAAGCTTGCACTTGACCCTCAGCCCTTTCCCGGCACGGAGCGGGAGCCACAACAGCCCCTCAGGAGCAACCTCCATGTGCTGAGACCTCTTGCTGCCGCGGTGGCCACCCCACAAGGCTTGTGCCTGAAAATACGCATTTTCAAACCAGCATCAAAATAGAACACAAATACATATGCAGCAGAAATACATTCTGCCTGGCTCTGCTATAAACACCTGATTTTTAAGAAATCTTGGGCCTAATTTAAGCTTGCTTTTCCTGAGTTAGTTTGGAATTTCAATTGCTTAATTTAAGACATTTCACAGAAAACTTCCAAGTGCCATACTCTGAAAATTTTAAATATTTTGAAGTTTCACAAATTAAGAATCTAAAGCACAAAGCCATATCTCTCAGAAAGTCTTATCCAACAGCACAAAACCAGGATGGAATTATTTCCACTAAATGAACTCAAACAGACACTATAGAATTTTCATCTGTAAGCAAGCTGCAACATCCATTTATTACATGTAAACTTAAAACTGAAGCTGTGAACAGAAGCGTATTTCCATTGCTGCAAGAAAAAAGATGTAAAAGTAGCAATTTATCGATTTATTACAATTAAATAATTTAACATGCAACTTGTGGCTAGACTAGAATATAAAATATATATTTCTGAGTGGCCCTTGATTTTTTTACCCTCAAAAAATACGTAACATCTCTTAAAACCAGTAGGATTTATGCACATGCAGCTACAGGAACACCTGGTCTAATTCAGTAAGGCTATCCTTCTCCATTCTTACTTCTAAGAACTTGATTATCTCTGCAGTTGAGGGCCACAGGTACAAAGTTCTATCTACTATTACATAGATCGAGAAGATATAGTAGGCTCCTACCATGAGAAAATAATTTAATACTATTTTCTATTAATAGAAATGAGTGCTCTATCAATTAAAGCCCAATAACATAAATTAACAAAAAGCATTACACCCAACAACGGAGTACTAGAAAATCCACTTAAACAAATTTAATTAACTGTGGAAAACAAATTTAAATCAGATGCATTTTAAGATGTGACACATCCACACTAGGAAAATTCAACTCATTTATACTTCTATACAGGTTCAGTACATTAATTTATATGGCATCTTATTTAAGGTAACATCTTCTCTACAATAAACTTCCTTCATTAAAGAAAAAATTTGGAAAAACTGTGCCTACAGTGCCCATAATATTTTTTAAATGTAATGATACTGTAGGGAAAAAAATGACTTTTTGACAGGCATTGCTTCCCCAAGTAATTGTTCAATTACAAATTGCATTATACTCACATCATACACCATTTTTCAAGTGTATGTTTAACATGACTCAAAATCTGAAATGCTCATTTTTAGAGACAGTACATTACAGATGCCACCAGATAAAACTATTTGTGTAAACTTACTTGGTTCAGCCCTGGAACCATATTTTTGAAGAAAGTCGACTATCTGTGCCAAAACTTTTTTGTTGCAATGTGTTGACAGCTCTTCATCACATTCATAACACCTAAACAAAAGAAGAAATAAACTGGAATTCAGGATATCTGGATGCAACTCCAAGCTCTAACAAACCCCTCAACCTCATGCAAATCACTTCAGGTCTGGGTTTCAATTTTTCATACTAAAAAGAGGAATAAAACTGAATTCTCTCATCCCATATATGCTCTTCTATAGATCAGCCTCAATTCACTGCGATACTTACAGATTTATATAACCTCAGTTTATAGTCCTGCAAATAATCATACAGAAACAAGCAGGAAGGACAAACTCCTGCAACCAGCCAACTCTCTACAGAACACAATGGACTCAAACTTCTATCCTAGTATTGACTTGTGACCCCTCTGAGAGTCGTAAGGACAAACTAATTTTCTCTCCAAAAAGCCTCTGTCCTCTATATAAAGGATTCATTTTATCTGTCAGAATCATTCCTTATCACAAGAAGACACTGCTTTAAGTTACGAGTAGTCCTTATATGCAGGCATACATGAACACCTGCACACTCATTCTCACCATATGATCCACGTGCTGAGGTTGATAACAATGCAATGAGGTTCTGTGCGCGCTGTCTGGAAGTGTTTCAGAGAATGCTGGCCTTCTGAGTTCTTACTACATCCCTAAAAACGGAAACATCAACATGGTAAAGGGAAAAAAAGGAAATAGGAAAAGATTACATTATTAGTAAATAAACTGCAAAAACTTTACTTTTCAAAATTAGACAGAAAGCTATAGTGGCCTAAATACTCATTTAGCATTCTCAAGGACTGAGAGGGTTTAATGTTCTTTATAATCCAGTATTATAAAGATATCAGTTAACTTTTTTTTTTAAATGAACACATTTTCTTTTTACTAATAAAGGAAAACCAACGACAACACAAACCCAAAATTTCATCTTTTCTACTTGGAAAAAAATCAGTTAAAAGTACAGAAAATCATTAAGTTTGTTTTAACTTAATAGAAATAATTCCTAGTTTTTGAATAAGTATCAATAGCAGAAAATGATGCCATTCACAAAAGAATTCTCTAAAAAATAAGAAAGAAATTACTATGTATCATATCGGTTCACAGAATATCAAGGAAATGACAACATAGGTAACTCTCACTGGTCAAGAATGTCAAATGCATTCCAGATAGCAAATGCAAAAGGTACATAACTTGTTTTGTACTAAAAATCTACTCAGAACGCACTATGCACAGCATCTTCAAGAGACAGTATTTGCAATTCTGCAAATATCTACAGAGAGGGACTGAAAAGATTCAGGACTGGTGTCTGAGTGAGGCGCGAGTTCTGGAGGCTATTAACAGCACAAACATGGAAAAGCTCGCAGAGTTAACTCCTTTTTAAAATGCTTCTTAACTACAAGTTTTCAGAGACAAAATTTACAAGTCCTCCTCAGATCTAGTTAACTATCTTCTGAAGCTTTCAAAAAAGCATGTTCCTTTCAAAATTCAACCTGATTAGATAATACTGGTAGGAGCTGGCTTCTGTCCTTACTGAAGTAAGACCTACTAGAAGTCTAAGAGAATTGTGAAATGCTTTGTTCAGGCAACTATTAGCCGAACCAAGCGTGACATTGCCTGTAAAATGAATTTTTCTTTATCTGGCTTTACTTCACTCACAGGGCAGAAACCTGTGCAAGCCCTTGGGGTCAGGACCTGCCATTTCAAACTCTGAAGCCACAATTTGACATTATAACTGATCCAATCTACTGGCAAGCTGCCACAAAAAGCAGCATTCTCACTCCGGCATAGACCTTTCTCCCTGGTTTCGATCAAATCTAGAAACTGAGCGCCCACAGTATAAGTTGATTCAGCGATATACATATTTGTTTTTTCATTCATTTGTATTTGCGGGATCTTCTGTCAGACGAGCCAGCAGAATGGATGCATTTTGCAACCACACAGTTCCTGCAGCCAGTTTTCTGTAAGCGGCAAGAGCATGCAGGTGAAGAGCACAGCAAAGGTAGGACCAATACTTACTACTCCTGATGCCAAACTGCACCACAACACAAAAAGCTAACCCAAAGCACTGCCAAAAATGAGACAAGAACATAAGGCCACATCCCACTCCACTGAAGAAGCTGAAGCACGGATTCTCACAACTAAGCACTTACGTCACAGTGTTTCACTGAAGGTGATGAGAGACCAAACAGACAACGATCCTTTAGAAAACCAGGGCTGATCCACCTCCATAAATTGACAGCGTATGCTCACCTGAGAGCCACATTTGAGACACAGCCATATGTCCGAAGGTGCCACGGGCTCACCATCACTCATCCGCCTCTCCTTCAGACACTCCGCACATATCGACCAGACGCTCTGAGCTACCGCCCTCTTCACATGATGCACATCCACTGCTTGGCTCACGTGCTGGCAGGTTAAGCCTAGAGAAAACAACACATACTCGCTTTCATCTATTAAAAATCATAGCTATGAAAGGAAGCTTGTGTAGACTGAAAGAGCAGAGTCTTCAATGAATTCAGCATCAGGAAAAAAAAAAAGGCAAAGAACTAATATAGGAAAAATCAGCCAGCTGCTCCCCATGTACTGAATTTCATGAAATATCTATTTCAGTCTCTATAATAAAAACCCTTTTCAAGTTAATAAATGCCACCTCTTAAAAACAGATAAGCTACTTTGTACAAAAATGCAAGGACTTCCGTACAAAATTAATTTCCCTGTTTCTTTGTTTTGTTTTTTGTTTTGGGGGTTTTTTTTTGTCAACAGTAAAATACTACATAAATCTATTTTTGCATAGAACAACACAGGCAGTTGACCTCCTTTTCAATCCACAAAGAAAGATTTTCAAATACCCATTCATCCCTACTACAACTGCCCACTCTGAACATGAATATCAACCACCATTCTTCCCTGTGATACTTTTTGCACAAATTCCACTACAGTATCACAGAAAAACCTAGGTTTGAAGGAACCTCTGAAGGCCATCTTGTTCAAACCTTCATTCAAAGCAGGGCCAAATACAAATTTAGATCTGGTTGCCCATGGCTCTGTTCAGCTGAGTGTTGAATATATTCAAGGACAGAGGTTCACCAACTCACTAGAAAATCAGTTTTCTGTCTGACCATCCTCGGGGTGAAAATAAATTTCCTCATACCTAGCCAAATTTTCCTTGCCATAACTTTTGTCTGTTGCTTTTAGCCCTTTCATTGTGGACCTCCTAGAAGGGTCTGGCTCTGCCTTCTCCGTAACCACCTATCAGACGTTCAAAAAAAGAAACTATACTTTCATTCACATGGCTTAACAAAGCCATTACCTTCAGCCCCTCTTCACGCATCATGTTCTCAATCTCCTTAACAACGTGGAGAGGGTGACTCACTGCTGCACTCACTCTGACAAATCAATGTCTGTCTTGTAACGCAGAGCCCAAAACTGGACACAGTACTCCAGATGAAGTCCCACAAGTGCGGAAAAGATGGAAAGAACCACGTACCTCACCCTGCTCTCTAGTTAATGCAGTCCAACACACAGCAGGCACAAGCCACACTGCTCGCTTTTATTCAGCGTGTGCACTAGGATCCCCCAGAACCTTTTCTGCAAATCTGCTTTCAAGCCATTGATTCCCATCCTGTAACTGCATGTAGCTATTTTGGCCGAGGCGCCAAACTCTCCACTCGCCTTTGTTGAACTCTGAGAAGCTTCTCCTAGCCCATTTCTCCAGCCAGTCTAGCTCACTCTGAAGGGTAGACCCACCTTCCAGCATATCAACTGCTTGCCTCCATTTGTTGTCATGAAGATGACAGAGCTCAGCCTCACAATAACACCACCCAGCTCTCTCAGCACCTTCAGGTGCATCCCATCTGATCCCATGGACTTGTACATGTCTAGTTTGCTTAACAGCTCTCAATCTTCTTCTACTCTGGACAATGCCTACACCCCAGAGTCTGCCACTAGGCTCAGGTACCAGGGAGGACCAAGTGCGGAGCTTACATGTGAAGACAGAAGCAATGGAAGGATTGAGTTCCTCAGCCTCTTCTCATGTCACATGTCCCTAGGTTCCCTGCTCCCTCAAGCAGCAGGTTTGCCCTTGCCTTAGCCTTCAGTTTACTGTCACAGTATCCATACAAGCCCATCTTCACACTCCTCATCAGATTCAACTCTGAGGCTGGTTTACATAATCCCACCCCTGCACACTCAGGGTCCCTGCAAGGGCAGCCCAAACCTGCCTCCACCTTCTCTGCCCTTTCTTTTTGCCTCTGAGCTCAGTCTGAAGCTTCTTGTTCAGCCAAGCAGCCTCCTGTGACACATGCTTGACCTTCCGTGCATGGGAAAGGACCGTTCTCCTGCTTTGAAGTTGTCATCAAAGATGAAACAACTCTCCAGCCCTTCAGGGTAGTCACATAGTGTAACATCCAATCATGTCATAAACACTTGACTGGGGATATTTCTGTTATAAATTCAAACAAGAAAAGTATTTAATGGTACTGCTGATTTGTGGGTTTCATCAATCAATGTGGAAGTTATTAGCTCTCAACCTCAGGGCTGAACATCACCTAATGTATTTACCTGAAATATCATCTGAAGAGTCCTCATCCTGCAGCCTGTTAGGCCTTTTGCTTCTCTTTGGTTTCTCAGGGTTGGCTCTTGATGGATCTTTCACCCGCATCTGTTACTTACTAGGAAAGAGAAACAGAGGTTGCTTCATTGTCTAAATGCTTTATCAAATGGAGTGGGTTTGAACGCTAAAAGTATGAGATCATATCGTACATTCAAACCTCACTAACACAGTTTTGGGCTTTGACTAATGTCAGCTACTGCGCAACAAGGAGTATGAACGTGTCAGGAATGAACTCTTAGAAATGCAACAAGATCAGTTAGTTACACTACTTGACATTATGAATCGTATCTGTAGCTACAGGGGAGACACGCTTCCAGGCAGTGGTGTTAAATATTTGAGATACCGAGATTCTCTTTATTTTTGTTATGGTAAACTACTACAGAGCTCCGGCCATACCTTACCAGGAAAACTTCGTCAAAATGAAATCATCTCTTCCTTAACATATCTCCCTTAGGAAAGGTTTCAGTCGCCATTTACCCTTGCATATTCCCTACAAGCTTTTGAGCAATTTCAAACACTTTAATAAAACACAAAATCTTCCAAATCTCATGGAAGTGTCTTCTCCTATGAGGGAGGACATACTGGAGTGCAAGCTGAGCCCTCTATTAAACATCAGAGAATCCATATGGATGAAGTCTCTCATAGGAAATTTGGGTCATTAATCAAGCAGGCCTATGAGGAACAGAATTAAAAGATAAACATTTGCCACTAAACTTCGAAAAAAGTCCTCAGAGATTTCAGCGCAACAGTCATTTAATCAAAATTCAAATGTGAGTTCACTGCAGGAGTGCAGCCATGCCTCACACAAACAGCTTCTGAGGCTCAGTTTACAGTTTGTCTTTTAACTACGTGCTGCATAAAAAACAAATTTATGTTTTCATATACAAAGCATATGAACGTAAGATAGTCAAATAGTCACACACTGCAATCCTGTGAGCCATGCTGTTTAGGTAAAAAATGACATCTTGTTGTGTACCACAAACAGGTTAATAACATCACCAAAGCCACCAATACCAAACATTTTCAACAGTGCTATCTCATTTATGTATAGGAAACCTCTAAAATGCCCTACATTTGGGAACAGCAAAACACGTATTCTTGCTACAGAACAAGTAGATAAGTTTGCCAAAGTCTAAAAAGTTTGTCTACCTACATTTTTACATCTTCTATGTGCTACTGAAGCTCGGAGAGACACGGGAACTGACCTGTATATCAAACTCAGTATTCCTTCTCCTATCTATTAAACCAATCAGCAGAACAGTCATCAATATCCATACTAGAGCATCGCCATCATTGGTACCTCAACAGCCTTCACCAAAGTGAAGCAGGCAATCCATACCTCAAAACTCCTGTTCCAGGTTCTTACAGATCTGGACGGATGTCTCTGCATCTGCCACACATGCCGTTAGCGCTGGAGGTTTTCTGCATGAAAATATCACCTAGAGATTTACTTTGGGCAAGTCAAATTTCTGTAGAGTACGAAAGAAACCTTTATTCTCTCCTTCCTTGCATCAGTGGCTTCATAACTCCTCAACCTTTCAAAAGGCACTTCATTTTTCACAGAATGCTAGCTTTACATAGCAATCAGTTTATACTATATTAAATACCATTATGTTATTAAATTATAGATTTAAAATTTTCCCATACTTAGGGGTATAAAGCTTCAGATGCTTAGAAATGCAAGTGAACAATGCCACTGAACTCAGCTTTGCTGGTTTTGTAGGTTTGCGATTCATGTTCATACAGTAAGAAAGATCTCAATATTCCAGCTCTTGACTATTTATATTCAACGAATGTTAGCATGCCTAATGTACATCAACAGCCACGTATCACAGCATGCATAGAACATGAAAAGGTGCTTCAGAGCCCAACAACTTCAACTGTGTATTTCTGCCTTGACATCTTATCATATATATCCAAGCTTCATGTGAAACTACCCATCACCACTTGTCGCACTGCTGCTTAACAGAGCACAAGATTCATCGAGACATTCATCAAAGAGTAAGGCCGATACAGCTGCTCTTAGAAAACCCATGATTTTACACTAAATTATGTAGAGTCAATAGCAAAGACAGCAAAAACGTCCTCCCTGAAGGAACATAGTTGTGTTTAGGTTATTCAACATTGACATAAACTATCTACAAGTTCAATTCAGCATAACAATTTTAATCTCTTTGGACACATTACATAAAACTGTCCAAACCACAGATATCACCCAAATGAAAGTCATGTTTGTAACAGTACACTTTGAGAGCTCAGATAACTTCATGAAAGAACAACTATGAGCCCGACCAGCTGAAACACAAGCAAGTCTTTATCACCTGTGAAATCCTGTGGCCCACAGGCCAGGTGACGCGATCCGGATCGGGGCACACACAGCCCACCGCTGAACCCACCCTCTAGGGTCCTTCAGGACTCGTGGAAAAGACAAAGTGTCAGCTGGTACCCACAACGACTGAAAACGTGGCATTTCTGACCCAACATAATCAACACGGCATTAGAAATGAATACTGGCATAAGAAGCCAGCATTCACACTGCAGGTTTGGGAACCCACTGAGCAATGCGGAGACTTCTCGGTCTTGTTTCAGTGAGAGCAGGCAGAACAAAAGATAACACGGACCATTAGATTAATCAGTTTCCATGAACACGCATATAGACAGGCATCCATCAGACAATGTTTACTGACCTGTGAGCATATCGAGGACCTAGCCAGCCGGGGTTTGTGCCTGATTTTGAAAAGCATGTAAGTGGGATGAAAGGGTGAGAGCAACGAGCTACTCAGCGTGTATCTGTGATGGAAGTAGCACAGTACATATGCACTACTATCTGCCCTCTTCCGGTATACTTGGGGACAGAAAATATTATGAATAAAAGATCTCATTTAACAATTAAAAATTATCAACATTTCAAAATGTTTACACCAGGAATTTGATTATTGTATTTAATTGAGACAAACAAGGAAGAAATCTGAGGTGCTTCAGAAATGACTTCTCAGAAATATTTTCATTTATGGGAAATAAAAGATCTAGATTTTATTGGAATTAAAACACTGAACAAACACAGACCAAAGGAATTATTAAATACAGCTAAGAAAAAAGCAAGAGATAATTGCTATGTTGACCATAGACACAAGGCATTCAGGACAAGCAGGCAGAGGAGAAACAATTTACACAAAATGAACTTGAAACACAGAACATTAAAAACCATGGCAATATTCCCATGATTTGCCTCTTACCCAGCAATTCTCCTATTTTTTTAATATGTTCGAGGAGTCATTTGTGGCTACAGCCATAAACTGTGGAGCGTCCTAACAGAGACAGACTCTCCCTCTTTCCCCATGCAGAAAGAAGTCACATAAATCCTTGCCTGGAAGTTTCTTTTTGTGATGGAAAAACAAACGCAGTAACTGTTTCATTTTGTATACACAAAATCAAGTCACAGTGCAAATGATACTTGACTAATCCATCTGTCAAATAAAAAACCCCCTGATTTTTATGGTAGAAAAAGCTGAGTTCAGAGGGTATCTTAGCTCCATCCTGATCTCTATTTGGCACGTAGTAAAAACCTGAAGTAGAAATTACGCAGTTTCATGGGGAAAAAACTAAAAATAGAGCTAAATCTCTTCCTTTTAAACAGTCATCTCATAAAAAACTAAGAACTAGTCCTTGCAAAACGTGTCCAGATTCTTTGAGCTCAGCATACAAGAGTTTGAAGTGTAATCATCACTTGCTATTCTCAGTTTACATTTTACTTCTCAAAAGACTCCTAATGCCAGACTGCCTACAAAAAGCTGATTAAGATCAAAAGCTCCTCACTACAACAGCTCGTTTCCACCTTTCTAGAAAGAACAAACCACTTCACAAGCAGTAGAATGATCTGCCTACTTAATTTTAAAAGCTTCAAATTTGACAAAGTGCCAAAATCAAAGTGCTAAATTTGTTAAGTTAAATGTAAAGTATGCCTTTAATATTTTAAATGTACGGTATATCTGAAAGTCTATATTTAATAGCATTAATATTTCTATATTTAGAAATGCAACCTCTTCATAAAGTATATATTTAGAAACTACAAAAGGATGGATGCAGTTCCTAAAATAAATAATTGTTATTTTAAAAAATGTTATATTTTACTGGAACTTAGTAGAGCTAGGACCAATAAAAGACAAAAGGCTGGTGTGAACTAGAATTCACGTTTCTTAAAACAAAACGAAAAACCAAAACAAACAGGTTGTTCCTCTTCGTAGTATCTTTATGCAAGAGAGGTGGAGAAGTAAATTATGTCTTCACAATCTAGACTCCCCAAAACCTATTCCCATCTTATCACCTTGCATACCTTACTTAGAGGTTGAGTCCCGCATCCTACAATGTCTACAGCTCACTTGCTAAATTTTGAAATGTGCCACCTTAATGAGTTTTCCCATGCTGTACCTTCACTATGATGCTTATGAGAAACCCAAACCAGATCATCAATATGTTAGAGAAAGAACCTGCTGTGCTGACTACTACCATATCACCACTTCCATCTGCCAAGATCCACTTTTCCCCTCCTCTTATAATTAGGGTGCCAGCTCTTTCAGGCAAATGCCACATTTTTGTTCTTATCTGTGTACTACCTATCACAACACTTTTCCTGACTCTTGATTAATGAGGATTACACTTGCATTACTAGAATGCAAACAACAATATAAAAATGGCGTAATGACCATCAGCTCATCCAAGCACACGTATGCTATGAAATACAGCCATGTGAGTCTATAGATAGTCTCTTGGTACTATTTTGGACACAGCTAAGACTCTTCCAGTAGAACTGGCCATTAACTGTGACACCAGTCTTGTTAACGATTTCATCAGTGAGCACCTGAATTCAAAGGAGCTGGGGCAAAAACATTTATCTCAATTAATCCGAGGTATCCTAAATTCCAGCTGTCTCACCACTTGTAGTCAAACTTTCAAGTTAAAATGATACCACTTCATGTTGCTAATGCAAAAAAAAAAAACCTTCATCATGTTGAAAAGGCATAGCACGCACTGGATACAGTGAAAAAATAGCATTTTCATGTAACTTAGCCAGCACCCAAACAAGGGCCTGAGGAACAGCACAGATGTGTAGAGAAACTCCAAAACCCAAGATGCTCCGTAGCACATCCATGAAGGGTCTTTATGAGCTTCCAATGGTACTGTCAAGAGTACAGAAGGAAGAGCCTCATACAGGTCAGTAATGCCAGATCCTCTGCAGAATTGCTACATGTTTTGATATAAGCTGCAAGTTGATATATTTTGGATGTCTGTTCCGAGCGTTACCTGTGGCATTTTGGCTTGCTCACCACTAGATCAAATGTCACCCAATCAGAGCAAGAACTGCATCCATCACAGCTGGCAACCGGGCAGTGTCACCCATCAGCGGGCCGGGAGGCTCAACGCTCTGACAGCCACCAAAACCTTTGCAGCAAACAAGCCCCTGCTGCCCGCTAGAGCAGTAAAAGGACCAGAACTGCTGCTGGTAGTGGCAGCAACACTTCTTCCCCTGGAAAATGTCATCTGAAATTCTGAAAGTGTCATCTCCAAGATTTCCTAGCCCAAAGGCACATCACACATCCTACAGCATCACTGAAGCTCAAACACCAATCCTGACATTATAGTACAGTCCTAAAACGGTGAGACACTGATGTACTTTTTGCACAAGAAGTGAGTTGGAGCCTTCAGACCACTAGATACAACTTTCCAAGTGACAGTAAAAATCCCATAGCATTTCTCGCTTTTATTAACCCTTTTTATCCAGCTGGCCAAGGTAAACATGGTCTGTCAATGTTCTCTTGTGCATCCTGCACAATCTCTCCCAGATCTCTTACTGAAACCTACCTGCCACAGAAAACCTACATCTAAGGATAAACAGAAAGCAGATATGTCCAGAAACTAGAATAAAAGGATCCTGTAACTAGGTTTATGACTAAAGTAAATAAAAAGATTGAGTGGGTAAAAGGAGAAGTGTTTTGATGACATATTTCTGGTAGTATCTTATAAAAAAGGTTTTGCTAGTGTCTTATGCAAAATTTCAGGGATCCCTGTCAATATCAAACTCATAAAACAAACTGCAACTTTTGCTTATGTTCTCTATCCCTCCTTAAAGGTATTTTAAAAAAAATATGAACACACCAAGAGAGAAAAACATCTGGGTGAATGGTCTGACATGGGTTTTCCTACATACACATGGATATCCTTTAAAAAGCAAACCACCTAAGTACCATAAAAAGAGCCATGGCTTACAACTAATGATGTTGGCTCACAAGTGAAAACTTCCTATGTGAAAAGGCAGTCAGATGACAGAGCTAACAGACTATGCACTCGTGTGATATGAACATCGATGCAAACAGTGTCATCACCACAGAAAAGGTGAGGCCGTAACCAGTGAATAACCAGTGAACTCATACTATCTTGGCAGGAAAACCACGTGGACAAAAACTGGGAAAAAAGCAGTTGAAGAGGCAATATGAGCAAAGGATGAACTTCAGAGAAATGCTAATTCTGTGAAGTCTTAAAAAAAAAAAGTAGTAGCAAGTAACAAGAAGGAAGCGTGGTTGCAGCACAGTGTGTGAGATAGTAGGTTGCAGCCCCCACAAGATAATAATTCAGCTGAGACTCACACCGTAGCCCTGCCTAGGGGGCTGTCAGAGCAGGTGAAGGAAGACAACAGCTCTCACATAACTTCCCATCTACTCTGGAAGGGTGTTGTGGCAGTCAGGTAATTAATGGGAGTAAACCAGATAAAACCATAAAGGACTACAGAAAACTCCACTGAGCTCTTTGAAAGTCAAAGTCTTGCCACTAAGCACAAAAAAATGTCATTCCATTTTCCTCCTCGAGACAAACTGCCCCAGTTTGTTTTGATGACATGTCTAAACTGGAACAACTTGTCCTTGATCTACGATTGATGCTCACAGCAGAACCTATGAGGCACTAGCTGCATTTCTGTGAATCTCACAGAAACAAAATTACAGAGCACCAGTTCTTCAATATTTCATGAAGAAATCTGACAAAATATTTACAACCATAGTAAACTACACAGCAACTTCACAAACACATGTTCTGCTATCAGTCTGGCACATGCTCATGCCACTACTATGCTTCCATTTAAAAACGTAGAAAATGAGAGTGCAAAGAATCCTTTAAACACAACTCTGCTTTATATGGTTGCATGAAAGGATTATTTAATGGAATTGGGAAATACTTGTAGCTAAAGATGACACACAACAAGAATACAGCACTACACCTGAAGTTATTGCCAGCTGCTTCTACGTTCTTGAGGTCTTACTTAATTGTTCTGCACCTGTGTTTAACATGTTGACATGTGTCTCCTATTTAACCAGGCAATTAGCAACGTATGTATAGTAAGAGCAGGACGAAGTCCCAAAGTAAAGGACATAAACAGCAAAAGACTGAATGAAGGTCTAAAAAAAAAAATCCAAGAATGTGAGAATCAAAACATTAAATCAAATACAACATGTGGAGTTGCACTCATGGGTCTAAAACACAACACCTCCAACTAATTGAGAAGACTGTCACCAGGCTGTCTTCTAATCACCACGCACGTCCCGCTCCGCGTTCGCTGAAAACTAAACTCGAGGTAGCGCGGCACCTGCAGCCACACGCGCCGCCCCACGCAGCCCTTGGCGTGGGGACCCGCAGCTGCCGCGGCAGCAGGGCCGGCGGTGGCATCACCAGGCCCGCACATGCCAGGCTGTCAGAGCGGGGCAGAAATAACCACGCCAGCCTCCTGACACAGAGCGGCAAGGCCGTTTTATAAGCGTATTCGCTTGCTAACTTGCCTAATGCAAAGTGAACGGAGCTTATGTTTAGACCCGACCAAAGGCGATGCTACCGACTCCCTCTAATTTAACAGACCGAGAAATTTACTGCGGGTCACGGAGACAGCCGGTCCTGCTGCCTTCATGTGACGACAGGGATAACCTATTTTACACCGGCAGCGGACGGTCGGCACCAGCAGCTCGTAGCCGGTTACCCAACGCGAGCCCAGGCCAGCCGTACTCGGCCGCCGGTCCGCAGCACCGCGGGAGAAGCGCCGGGCCGGGCAGGGCTGCCCCGGCAGCGGGGAAGGCTCCCGGCCCGGCCCGCGGCCACGGCGGGGCAGTGCTGCCCCCACGCCCGGCACAAGCGCCGCGGCCCCCCCGCAGCCCGCCCGGCTGCACCTGCGCGGCGCCCCGCTCGACGCGGCTCCGCAGGCCCGGCCGCCGCCATGGCGGAGCGGGTCGGCCCGGCCCGGCCCGGCCCTCCACCCGCGGCCACCGCGCGTCGGCGCGGAGGATCCGCGGCCACCCGGCTCCGCAGGAGAAGCGGCTGCGGCCCCGGCGCACCCCGAGCTGGGCCGGCGGCCTCCCCCCTCCCCGCCCCGGGCGCCCCGCACTCACGGAGCGGCAGGCAGGCAGGCGCGGCGGCAGGAAGCGGCGGAGGAAGCTGGGCCGCAGCCAGGGCCGCGCTGCTCCGCTCCGCCCGGCGCGGCCCGCCCCCGGCCTCCCCGCGGCGCTCCCCGCCCCAGCGCGGACGGCTCCCGCGGGCCCCGGGCGAGCTGCGTGCGGCGCCGTGCGAGCCGGGGCAGGACGGGAGGGATCGGGGCAGCGGTGCCGGTTCGGGGGCAAAACTCGTATCCCGCGTGGGACGGGCGGTGGGGAAAGCGGGGTTGCCCGTGGCTACCGGCCGGGCGGGAGCGTACCTGGGCCCGCCGAGAGGCCGCAGGCAGCGGCAGGTCCGGCCGCGGGGCAGCTTAGAAACTCCACGCAAAGAAAAGCAGGGGGTGCAAAGGAAAGGAGGCGCGATGGCGTTACCTTCGCCTCTGAATTTGGCGGGGGTTTGGTGAAAGACCTGGAGATGCTGCAGTGGATTTGCGCGGGTGGGGAGCAAGTTACAGGTTTGCCTGCGTGCGGGGGTGTGGGTGGTCGTGCCCAGAGGTTATGCAGAGGGGCCTGGGCCCTGCAGAGATTTTCAAGGTAACCACGGCGGGGGGGACTGGAGGGAGATGAGAATCAAAGGTGCGTGTCCCACCTGAGGGACAGGCAGGAGAAAGGGTGTCCAGCACACGAGCGAGAAGGCAGTAGAAACTGGGACTGAGATTAGACTCAGCATGTGGCTAGACAGCAATGGGGGCCTTATTTGGAGAGAAGACAAATCTGAATTAAAGACTGAGAGAGAGCAGTTTTATTGGGACAAGGCATAGAGAAAAAAGAGGGAAAGGGTGAAGTTGCTGTGGCACCCCTCAAAATCAAAGGATGGAGAACCTGTAATGGATCTGCTGACAAACAGGCTGAAAGATTGGTTAGAGAAGCCATTGGACCAAGCAAAGACAAGATGTCAGTATTGTTCAAAGAGGTGGACAGATTAAGCGGGATTTGATTTAGGTAAGAGGAATTCTTTAGGCACTGGTGAGAACTAAGCGCAAGGATCTGCAGGCAGGCTGCAGACTGTAACACAGGAGCCCCAGGACATGGTTTGTGAACACCGTGTTCATGGAGTCTATATGTGAAAGGGAGAAAGAATATGGGACAATACTCTGAAACAAATTGGATCAAGAAGTGAGTCCTTTCTCTTCCACACAGAAGAGATTAGAGAATTATTGCACTGCAAGGGCAATAGCTAGATTAAAAGTAGAGAAGGAAAGAAATAAAAATAGAGAAGGAAAGAAAAGTGAACATGTGTGAAAGGGGAATAGTGTGATATAAAGAGGAATAGGTTCATTTGTCCAGTTCTGGGCCCCTCAGTTCAAGAAGGACAGGGAACTGCTGGAGAGAGTCCAGCGCAGGGCAACAAGGATGATTAAGGGAGTGGAGCATCTCCCTTATGAGGAAAGGCTGAGGGAGCTGGGGCTCTTTGGCTTGGAGGAGACTGAGGGGTGACCCCATTAATGTTTATAAATATGTACAGGGCGAGTGTCATGAGGATGGAGCCAGGCTCTTCTCAGTGACAACCAATGATAGGACAAGGGGTAATGGGTTCAAGCTGGAATACAAGAGGTTCCACTTAAATTTGAGAAGAAACTTCTTCACAGTGAAGGTGACAGAACACTGGAACAGGCTGCCCAGGGAGGTTGTGGAGTCTCCTTCTCTGGAGACATTCAAAACCCGCCTGGATGCCTTCCTGTGTAACCTCACCTAGGTGTTCCTGCTCTGGCAGGGGGATTGGACTAGATGATCTTTCGAGGTCCCTTCCAATCCCTAACATTCTGTGATTCTGTGACTTAGCACAGGAGAGGAGAACAGAAATATCTGGAAGGGGTAGAACATCAAGGCACTGGCAGAAGGGGAAAGAAAGCAAAGGAGGTGGAAAAGATGAGGTGAGAAAATGTTTCACAAAGGAAAATGGTTTGAATTCTGTGCAGAGAGAGAGAACAGCAGGCTTTATGCATAGGTTCCTGTTGCGTTGGGGAAAATGGGATCTAAATTAGAGTTGCATTTTAGGAAAATAGATTTGCCATAGAAATCAGCCAGGTCCCCAGCTTTCCTCCATGAACACTCAACAATGCAAAAGCAGAGCCAAAGAAAGCCAGCGTTGGTATTGAGTCATGTCTGGGATTTGGTAATGAGAGAAAATGAGGAATCAAGGGCAAAGAAGACAGAAGCATGAAGAGCATCAGCAATCAGAGGCATGGATGAAAGAAAAGAGAATGCAGAGGGGGAAGGCCAAAAGCAAATAGTAAAGTATGGTGAAGAATACTATGGGAAGGCTGAAAAGTTTGTGGGGGGGAAAAACCCAAAACAGATGATAGTCAGAAAAAGAACATGCAGTAACAAAAAAAAAAAAAAAAAGGGCAGAAAAGCGGTAAGACTTGATGAAAGCCTAGGTTTGTGAACCATTTCTTTGATCAACAAAGACTTCACTCACATGAGAAGATGAGGATAAAGAATGTGCAAGGGTAAATGCAGCTGGGTAACCAGCTGGAAAATGGCTCTCACACTCATCCTCAGAGGTGCCTGGGCAGAAATGGAAAGAGAGAGAGTCCCAAGAGGTGAAATGAAGAAAGCTGCCGAGGCAGGGTTGAGTGAGTGCTGGAAGACGGTGCTATGAACATGAGAAAATTGAATGTGCTGCTTTCCACCCTTTCACCGTCTGGGGTTTTTCCTTGCTTGATCTCCTCTGACTTCAAATTCTCGGTCTCTCACAAGATGGCTGGTGGATCATTCCTATTTCTGCAAGCAAGCTAGTGTGTTCTCGCTTTGTGTGTAAATATGTATCATCCAGGGCCAAAACTGAAAATTAATTTATAAAAATGCAGCTTCATGTGAATATGCATTTCATATGACAAGTATCCTGATGCTCCACATTGCATGCTTTATGGTACTTATATACACAATAAATGGAGAGTAGCTGTAGTCGTTCCTTTACTACAGATAAAATCTACAGTAATTTATACTTCAAAAGATAATTTCTAGGAGTAGTGTACTGTAGAGTACCTTGTTGAAAATGGAAACCATACAAAACTTTGCCTGATCTATAGATATACTTTTTCAAAGAGATTTTTGCAAATGCTTGTAAAGGAGGCCATATGGAAGGGCTGGCAGAAGGGCAGCTAGTGAACCGGTTATATGTGCCAGGTTCAATTTGTCACACTTTACTGAGAAATATTTTGTTCTCATTTTGAAAAAGAAAACTCTCATTGGTGAAGATTAAACAGACCCCCTCAAAATGCATGTTTTACAAAGAGGGAAGATCCGGCGCACCTGCCTTTAAAGACTGGAACCCTTGCTGTGTAGTATATGTACAAAAGTACGTAGTAAATGCAGAGTACTGATTTAAAGCAGCACGGCGGACCTTCATTTTTCCACTTAAAATATGCGTTGGCCATCAGTCCTGGGGGCGGGATGACCGACAGGAATTACTTTGAGCGGGTTTGGCATCAAAATTCCTCCCCCCTGTTCAATCTCCACGCTTCTCTCTACCCCAGCCTGGCCACCCCGGCGGTGTTTCCGAAGCGCCTGGGCGGGCCGGGAGCAGGCGGTGCCGCCCGGGGAGCCGTCTCCTCCCCGCCGGCGGGGGCGGCCCGCAGGCGGCGGGGGCGGCCGCGATGTTCGGAGCCGGGCTGCTGGGGGCCGGGGGCCGGGGCTGCTGGCGGGCCCTGCGGGCGGCCCGCGGCGGCTGGTGGCGGGCGGCAGCGCCTGGTAAAGCGTGTGGCGGAGGGGTGGCGGGGTGGGGTTTGCTGGCGCCCGGGGGGAGGCCGGTGTGAGTGTGTTAAACGTGACTGGGGTCCGTGCCTTCCCGGAGGGGCCCGGGGAGCGGGGCTGCTCCGGGCTGACGGGCTGCGCCCCTGTGGCAGGTGCCGGGGCGGCGGGGGCCGCCAGCCGCGGGCTCTGCGCCGGCGGGGCGCCCGGCGTCTCCTACCCGGAGCTCAAAGACTTGAAGAAGGCCAACGTCCTCCACATAGACGTGCGGGAAAGGTGGGAGATCGACAGGTTTGGGAGAATCCCAGCGTCCATCAACATACCGCGTAAGTTATTATATTAACATTGGGTGCTCCCCTTGGCTCTGGACAAGCGGCAGTGACTGAGCACAGAGGAGCTGTGCTAGACAGCTGCTGGTGTGCTGTGAGGCTAAACGTTTCCTCCAGAGGAACTGGAAGCCTTACAGTATCATCCTCTCTGTGGATGGAGAGTAAATGAGATTTTTTTTTTCTTTCTTTTTTTTTTTTTTTTTTTTTGTATTTGCCAGTGGGTGAATTGGTGGAAGCCCTGCAAATGGACCCAGCGGACTTCAAGAAGCAGTACAACCAAAATATGCCAGCCAAGTCGGACCCTGTGGTTTTCTCCTGCTTGGCAGGAACAAGAAGTAAACAAGCACTCAATTTTGCTACGTCCTTGGGTTTCAGCAGGTGAGCTGCTCTGTGTAAGGGTGGGGTTAATGTGGCTTCCCCTGATGAAGCAGAACTCTTACTCAGCTTCTTGTGGGCAAGGATAAGCATTTAAATGTAGAATACAAACAAAACGACTGGTATTTAAGTTAGATACCTCCTTGTGCCTCCACTGAACCTTGGGAGACACCATTCGGTGTGCCAGTAAAGTGAGGTGTGTGGCCCTGTGAAACAGCCCCTCAGCAGCTCTGCGTCTGCTGCAGGTGACACAATCTGTCTGCTGCAGGACCACGCTGCCACTGAGGGGTTCTTCTGCCTCTTGGGGCTCCCTCGCTGAGACGTCGCTTTCTTCTACGGCTTCAGTAGCACTAGTCCTGACATGCAGGATGATTGGGAAGGTGGAGAGCTGCTCGCTTTGCTTGAAATACAATCTTAAATAGTTTATGAAACCACACCCTTTGTTAAATGGCAGTTCTACCGGCACAGTTCACTGTTGACAAAGTACGCCTTCACTTCCAATAAAGCATTGGAGTAAAGCAGTGAAAGGCAATAGCTAAAATGACAGAGAGATTGATAGACTGAAAGCAAAAGCAGCGTTTGGGTGGCAGTATTGTTACACCTGTGCCAGAAGGTGCTTTGCTGGCTCGAAGGCTGCAGATAGAATTTTTTAAATTGGTTGTTTGCTCATATTTTCACTGAACTGCAATTAATGAACTGGAATATCCCTGCTGATTCTAGTCAAAAGTATGGAACTATGTTCTTGTTTTATAAATATATTGTTTTAATAAGTGCAAAATATCCCCCGTTACCTGTTTTTCACGCTGCCTAATTGAAGGAGTCAGTATTGTGTGGTGTGTTTTCCGGAGTTTAGTTTTGTGCAGGTTTCTGTCAGATCTATATAGCATGTAGGTTTGCAAGGAAGTAAAGATCAGTGTGCTGTGTTTATTTGATAACACCTGAAGTATTGGACATAATAACATGTAAATGTCCCACTGCAGTGTTCTTCTTTTTAAAAGAAGATGTAGCCAACTGTTTTAATTGATCCGGCTGCTGCTACTTGCTTGATGTTTGATCTCCAGCATTGTGTAATTTGGAAGAAAACAGTTACAGAACACACTGCATGGAAGCAGGCAGTATTAGAGTACAAGCAGTGTCAATCTGAACTGCTCATTGAAGCTAGGCACAAGTGTATTTGATTTCAGAGAATTTGTTTGCTTTTTTCCCTCTGATTTTTTTTTTCTTTTGGGTTTTTTGCCACGTCCTTTTAGAAACTTTTTTCAAGAAGAGTCTTTCTTAGTATTGTATCTTCTGCATATTTTCCAGAGTTCTGCAATATGCAGGTGGCTTTGAGGACTGGGTAAAACATGAACCTCCAGAGAAAAAATGAAGATGACTACCCCAAGTCTTGCCCCATTAAGGCTTGAGCATGGTTTGTAGATTCTAACATTCAGATTGTGTGCACTCCACTTCCAGAATACAGCCCACTCCTGTTTTCTTGTGTAAAGGGACATTTATCTCCAAATAGCCATGCATATCAACTGCTTGGTTTAAATTATATCCAAAGACTATATGATGCGAACAGAGGATGTTAAATTTGTTCAGCCTTTACTTTGGGCTGGTTTTTGGTGAAAGTATAATATGGGAACAGAGCCTAAGTGCTTATTATGTTTACTAAGATTTTTGTATGACTTAGTTTATGGCTGTTTAAACTAATGATGATGGTACAAATAAAATCACCCTTTCCCAAATAACTGTGTTGGATAGTTTGTTTAGAGTAGTTAAACTACAGATATTCTTATGGAATTGGGGTAAATGTCCTAAATAAAGATTGATTATACTTAATCTGTAGCTGGAGTTTTAAAATATTTGCTGTGTTATCAAAGAATACGAGTACAAATTTTTAGGTTTGTACTATATGATTGTAAGGCCAAAACTTCACTACTGGTCAGATAATACAAAGGGAAACTGGCCTGTTGAAAATGTTTGTGATTCCTTACTTTAAAAGTAAATCCATTTTTATATACAGATCTGCTTCTGAGTACAAAATGCTATAGCGTTCAGTGAGCAGTTTCTGTTCACTCAGCAGCTCAGTATGGAGTGAAAACTTGCCTATATTTGAAGTTATTACAGAGATGTAATTATTTTAGGGTGGAAAATTTGAGGTGTACAAGGAAGTTACTGAACTCCCTTCCTTATGTACATTAATTTGCATGTCTTAAACTTTAAAAAACAAACCAACCCATCCCATCCTCAGCTATACATTTCCGTAGTCATAACTTTAAGTAGATTTTAGTTGGTTGGTTTTTAATGCTGTTAGCAGTTAGAGGAGCAAAGGTGAACTGCTTTGGCCTCTAAACAATGTAAGTCCTAGCACAGAAGTTCAGGACTCTGCAAAATGTCTGGAAAAAGGAATGAAAATTTCTGGTTCTGCTCTAATCAGTATTGCAGGCAACGTTCACTTGTCCTGCAGCTCTTCCATTCTGACAGTGCAGCCTGTATGGTGAGAAGAGGAACTAAAAATATGTACTCTCTCAGGTTTAGACAACAGAGAAGAAAAAGTAACTAATCTTACTAGGATTTTATTTCTACTAAGTCCCCCAGTCTCTCTGCAGTCATTTGTTTCTAGAGGAGAACTTCTGTGGTTGGCACAGCCAGTGGCGTTAGCTGGGCTGCCCTGACAGTGAGAAATTACAGGGGTTTCTGTTCTCTCCTCTTGGCTAACAGAGACCCTGTAGCAATAGCTGTCATAATAATGAGTAATGAATGCTACATTAAAGTTTGTTTGGTACATTTAAAACTACGTAGACACAAAAAACAAACAACAAACAATTCATTGGGGCACACCAAGATCTGTTGAGCTCATTATTTTGTTTGGCAGCAACTGTGGTAATAAACATCTGAGGAAGAGCATAAAGCACGATAAGCACATACTGATAACAGTCGCCAGATTCTCATTTACAACTCTGAGTGCTTTGATTCTTCCTTCAGACTTTGCATGTCTTGGTATATTTGGGTATTTGTAAGTTTTCAGCACAAACTCCCTGCAGTCACCACGGGCTGCACTGGGTTTAACAACGTGTTGTGAGAAGTCTTTTTCTTTTTTGCTTCTCAACTTGCCATGTATTGTTTTCATCGGATGCTCCTGCTTTTTTTGTTAGAAATGAACAGGTGTCACCTCATCAGCCTTCACACCATTCATTACTTTTCTAGATCTCTGCTAGCAATCTTTTCTGAACTGAAAAGTTGTGGACTTCTTTTGGTTTTTTTTTAAACTGGAAAGCCACTGTATACCTCTTTTTTATTTTCATTAGCTTTTATTAGTCTTGGTAGCTTTTTGCAAGGTGTTTCTCAAACTATTTGTAGCTTGTCAAAGTTGGTGAGCCTTTCTGTGTCTTCCTCTGTTTCTTCCTCATGTAGATATAACTTTTCAAATTATGCTTTTTGACTTAAATAACTTCTCTGATCCACTTCAGTTTGCTGTCTTCTACATTTTCCCTCAAGTCTTTTTAGCACAGGTAGCCTGTGTTTGCATTGACACTCCACTGTCACCTTTAACCATATAATCTGTGAAGACTTTCAGCTACCTCTCTTTCAATGAGATACCTCATTATTATGCATTTCTCTCCTTTGAAATGAAGCACAGTAAAGGTGATTTTTTTCCTGTTTGGCTGGTAGCAGAGCTTTCTTTTTATAACTGTCATCACTGAATCCAGTTCCCTTGATTGCACTTTATGGCCTTTCACTGTTTACACTGGATTCAGAACTGGTAAATCTATCCTCACCTCCCCAGTAAAGAAATGTTGTAAGATACTTCTATTTACCATCAAGAAGTGCCTGATATTTTAGCCCTAAGGTTTAGGTCACATAAGTAGTTTAAGTGTGAAGTCTGCAAAGGCTCTTGAGCAGCAAGAAAACTTTTAATCACTCCAGCCAGAATTCTTCATCAATAGTATGAAATCCCTCATTTCAAAACATTAGCTTTCTTAGCAGATTACATGGTATATGTGAGAAGACTGATGTTTACCTAAAGAACAATTCCTGTTTAAGAACTCCACGCAGTGGTCAAGTTGCATTGATTTATTTCTACTCCCCCAAGTCCACATTACAAATAGCACACTTTTACCTTCAAGAAACAAAGGCAAATAGCCAAATTCCACTTCATCAATTAAGTGTCTATAAAAGGTATGGATCAAATGGCAAGAAAAGTATCAAGGACCAAAATTTATATATTTTCTATCTCACCGAAGTGGTTTGGGAATTGTTTACCTCATGTTTTATGAAAATAACCTGAACAGAAATAAATGCTAGTAGCCTAACAGGCTACATACAAACACACTTCAGTTACATTTCACTGAATGACTAGCCAATTACAAAGACAGGTATTTGCAAAAGCAGGTTTTTTTTAAGGGGACAGTTTTTTGAACCAAGACACATCATAGAGCAAGAGTTTCAACTTCCCCCCAACATCTCAGACAAGCGAAATGTGTTGCTTCAAGGAAAAAAAAATAACCAAACAAACAAAACAACAACAAAAAAACCCCACACAACTATATTCTTGCACTTTATCATTCAATTTTTATACTTGGGCAATTCAGCATTATCATTCAAACTGAAGCTGTACAGAACTTAATTAGAAACAAAGTTATCTAAAAATCAAGAAGTCCGAATTAGGCCAATTCCTGACTTAGTGGGATATCTGCCTGAGTAAGGAACACAGGATATGGCCTTCTGTTTAAAGGAATCTCATTTTCTCCAGCACATAGTTAACCAAGGAATCCCATTTCAGTTATTTTTAAAGAGTTACTCCTAATATCACAATTAAAGTCAGCCAGCATGAAGTCCACCAAAAGCTTGATCCTCTTAAATAAACTCTCTAATGAACCACAGAAATTCACACTAACAGTGAAGGCAGACTAAGTGTATCTCTTTTGTACAAAAAAAATCCACCATAAAAAACCAGCAATCATATCCAGATTTGTACTTGATCATGAAATATCTCAATTGTACTATAAAGTACGTTTCCTTGCAAAAAAAATCATAATATGGTGGGTTTTTTTAATTCCTAACACTTGAAATGTTTAAGAAAACTGCAGAATCACTATACATATTGCACTTCTCTGTTAAGCTGGGCTACTACGCTTCATGGCAAGAACAACCAAATACTTCTACTGAGTAAAACAGCATTTTTCTAATCCAAAAAAAGGAACTGAATTTGTTTCCTGCAGCTTTCATTTAAACTGTAACAATATTCCTTCCAGGCTCTTCTAGGCTTTGTTTCTGAAAAATTGCTGTGTTACTTGTTATAGAATCCATATTTATTTTTAAAAACATCGATAAAACTCAAGGTAATGAATAGATTTAACGTTCAGTGCACCATCTTCCTTCAGTTACAAACAAAATGAAGACAACACAAGTCATTAATACAGTTACACTTAGGCTTCAGGTTACTGTTGCTTTTTAAAAACAGTTCACTTCAATGGCAAGTTACAATTTTCTCAAAGCAAACAAAACCAATAATGAACTATTTGTTTTGAGTGGATAGTGTTAATCTTTTGCAGCTTGATTCCTTACACTGAAAAATCTTAGTACATTTGCTCCAGCGTCAGAGAAAATGATGCGGTTTTAGAGAAAAAGCTTTCAAAATGCTTGACACAAACAAGCTATTTAGTCTTCAAGTTCTTTGTCAAAGATGTTACTAAAACCTGTCCATTTCATGAACACAGGAAAGATCCCAGGATGTCTTGAGTCAAAGTGGTCCATAAAGAAATTCTTTGGAATGTCTTAAGATTGGCTATAACTAGAGTTCTGGCTACCATTTGGACCCTGTTCTCCTTCACTGTTTGGAAAAAACAAAACACACATCTTCAAAAAGAAGCATCACATTTCTTTTTTTTTTTTTTACTAAAATACAGTATTCTGAAAGTAGTATAAACCTTCTGAAGGAAATACTTTGACATACAGACAAGTACGTTAAGATATTCTGATTAGTTTCATAAAAATGCAAATGTTATTCTCAGCACGCATAAATAATTTCAGTGTATTTATTTGAATAATAATTTCAATATATCCCCATGCAGCTGCCTGCTGAATCTACTTCTGAAGTCAACATTTCAAAGTTCACGTTACATAAGCCTGTGCACAGGAATTTGCATGTGCAGATTCCCAACAGTGATATTTAATCACAGTAATTAAATACGACATCAAGCAGGCTGGGCTCCAAGGAATCTGGCCCAGCCACGGAGCCTCACACCGTGGTTCCTTACATTTGCTAAGCTGCATTGATCACATTCTGATCACGTTAACGCTCTCCATAAAACAATGAAAGTTCTGCTGCCCACCAAATCAGACTGGGCATTTGCAACAGAAAGGTCTGCACTGTAAAAACATACACTATACCTCAAATGAAACATTTACTCATTACTAAGATAGTCGTCCAGTTTTTCCATATGCAATGTGTGTTAAGGAAGTACAATACCTGTTTGGAGGTGGTTTTGGTTTAGGCATTTTACTAAGAATAGTAGCCATCTCTTTCCTCTCATCAAAGTTCTTCCACTGCTCATACAGCTTCAGAATAACCCTGATTATTTCTAAAATCTGATTAGAAAGAAAAAGAGATCCTAAGGTCAGACACAACAGGGATTTTATCTTTGTCATGGTCAGTTTACATGTGTAATTAATTAAACATGCCCCAAACTAAAATGAAGCAGCACAGAGCTGTCTCACATTTTATCTGGTCTGGCAATCAACCATTTCTACAATTAGCTTTTTGACTTAATTGTGAATGGAAGCCTGAACAGAATACTTTCCTTCTCATTCAACTGTATATACCACTTCTCCTCCCCTGCAAGCTAAATAGCTTTTTATTTATTTACTTGCAACTACTGCCACAGTTTATAACTCTGCTACTGGGAAAATAGGGACACCTGGCAGCATGACTGCAGCTGGATGACCATGGATTACCAATACAGTAACTGATTATTATCAATGTTCTATACACATCAGAGGCACAGTGTAGGAGAAAAAAAACCCACAAAACAAACACTAAACATTGGTCTGAATTCTTTCTTTCCAAGAAATAAAGAGCCAAGGTGTGTGTAAATACTTCTTCTTATATTCTTAAATGTTCTTACTGTATTCTTACATACATATAAGTATTGTTGAACTTTCATATTTCACTTCTGGAAGCATAAGCATTCTCTACCAGCTTGGACATTTTCTATCTACTGCACCTCAACTACCTGAATTTCCTATTAAATTTCAAGTACAATATTCTATATAGAAGGTAGATAATGTTTGGTTCATAATTTGCTTTATGGTTCTCTAAATTAATAAAGTTTGAGTGACTTTGACTAAGTGCTAGAACAATATATATCCTTGAAACAAAAGTCATAGCTGGCTCAGAGATCCATGGTGTTAATGTGAAAAAAAAAAACAAACCAAGCTTAGACTGTCTCATTGGCATGAGAACCAAGACATGTAAACATTCAAACATGTTCAGTATCAAGCTTATGGTAACCTTATCTGTCAAATATAGGTTGGTTTTCCCTGCAAAGGTGATGGAACAACTTATCCTTGGTGCCATCTCAAGGCATATCAAGGATAAGAGGGTCATCAGGGGCAGTCAACATGGCTTCACCAAGGGGAAGTCGTGCTTGACCAACTTCATAGCCTTTTATGAAGACATAATGAGGTGGATAGATGATGGCAAAGCAGTGGATGTGGTCTATCTTGATTTCAGGAAAGCATTTGACACAGTCTCCCACAGCATCCTCACAGCTAAACTGAGGTCACAGCTAAACTGAGGAAGTGTGGACTGGACAATCGGGTAGTGAGGTGGACTGTGAACTGGCTGAAGGAAAGAAGCCAGAGAGTTGTGGTCAATGGGGCAGAGACTAGTTGGAGGCCCGTATCTAGTGGAGTGCCTCAAGGGTCAGTACTGGGACCAGCACTATTCAATATATTCATCAATGACTTGGATGAGGGAATAGAGTGCACTGTCAGCAAGTTTGCTGATGACACCAAGCTGGGGGGAGTGGCTGACACACCAGAGGGCTGTGCTGCCATCCAGCAAGATCTGGACAGGCTGGAGAGTTGGGCGGGGAAAAATTTAATGAAATACAACAAGGGCAAGTGTAGAGTCTTGCACCTGGGCAGGAACAACCCCAGGTTCCAGTATAAGTTGGGGAACGACCTGTTAGAGAGCAGTGTAGGGGAAAGGGACCTGGGGGTCCTGGTGGACAGCAGGATGACCATGAGCCAGCACTGTGCCCTTGCGGCCAAGAAGGCCAATGGCATCCTGGGGTGGATTAGAAGTGGGGTGCTTAGTAGGTCGAGAGAGGTTCTCCTCCACCTCTACTCTGCCCTGGTGGGATGTCCTGGTTTTGTTAAAAACAAGTTTCGCTTTTAGTGAATTTCCCTGTCAGCTAAAGTCTTCTGACTAACTGCAGTTTTCCTGAAAGTTAGGTACATGTTTTGGTAGACATAGCAATGGAATGCAAGGTCATTGATAATGATGCATCCCGCGAGATGTGCAGGCAGGAGGTGAACTGTGACTTGACCACCTAAAGTATTCCATCCCATTCATGCCATACTTCATATAAAAGTGGGGGGATCATGAGGATCTTGTCCCTTTTCCTTATGGCCGACATTGGGAGAGGACCTTGCAAGTTGTCCCTGCAAACTGAGGCCTAGTGACAGACTGAATCCAGCTCCGCTTGGCTGCAGAGTCCAGTCCGGGACTTCGGGTGCTGGCTCCACACCTGCCAGAGCAGTTGCCGGGACTTTCAAGATCGGTTTTGTATATTTTGTATTATTTTCTCTATTTCTATTAGTAGCATTAGTAAAACATTTTAAATTTTTTCCAACTCTCTTCTCTCTGTCCTTCTTTCCCTCCCAATCGCCTGTCCTTAGTGGGAAGGGGGAAGAGGGAGGGGCTGAATGGAAAAGCAGGGGGAGAAGAGGTTAACAATACACCTGCCATGGTTTTATTGTCACCCCGCAATCAAACCACGACATGGGACCACATCTGGAATAGTGTCCAGTTCTGGGCCCCTCAGTTCAAGGAGGACAGGGAACTGCTGGAGAGAGTCCAGCGCAGGGCAACAAGGATGATTCAGGCAGTGGAGCATCCCCCTTATGAGGAAAGGCTGAGGGAGCTGGGGCTCTTTGGCTTGGAGGAGACTGAGGGGTGACCCCATTAATGTTTATAAATATGTACAGGGTGAGTGTCATGAGGATGGAGCCAGGCTCTTCTCAGTGACAACCAATGATAGGACAAGGGGTAATGGGTTCAAGCTGGAACACAAGAGGTTCCACTTAAATTTGAGAAGAAACTTCTTCACAGTGAGGGTGACAGAACACTGGAACAGGCTGCCCAGGGAGGTTGTGGAGTCTCCTTCTCTGGAGACATTCAAAACCTGCCTGGACACCTTCCTGTGTAACCTCATCTAGGTGTGCCTGCTCCAGTGGGGGGATTGGACTAGATGATCTTTCGAAGTCCCTTCCAATCCCTAACATTCTGTGATTCTGTGGTTCTCCTCTGCTGACAATTTATCATCACCCTGCTTTTACATGCATGACAGAATAATTCATAGAGCTCTTGATGCAGCATAGCATCCACCCCATGCTTAAATTTGAAGATAAATCCTGGAACACAAGCACAATGCCAGGATATCATCAGTGGGATAAAGGGCAATATCAACGGCACAGAGGGCAATGGTACATCTCATCCACAATATGCTATTTAATTGCAGACACTCCATTTCAAAAAAGAATGAAAAATATGTGCAGAATGAAACAGTAGGATAAGGCGTACGAGTACTAGTTTGGTTTGCTTGCTGAAGGTAAAAAAAGTTTAAAGAAGTCAACCTAAACAATAAAAGGAACTAGTGAAGATGAAGAACATTACTGGTATGAGAACAACTCTACCCTGCACCTGATAAATTTATGAAGGGCATTATTTGACATAAAATTTGCAATAGCGGGAAACTCAATCTTGGCATCCCCCTATTCACTGAAGACACAGTCCTGGTCATCCTGAAAGTGTGAAGAATGTTTTACACTCTGCTATACTACATACATTTATAGGGAGAAAATGAGAACAGTATGTAAGCGTGATGCTGAAGGCGAATCAGAAAAATCACATGCACTAGAATTTAAACATCAAACTTGTGCTGGCAATCTTGAATGAAGAAAAACACTGGGCATTATTTTTCTGGAAAAAAATGACAAGGGTATTGGTTTTGTATTTCCATCTGAAAAATGGCAACATCAGCAACACTTTGCTGTTATGCAATGGTTCTCTCTTGACTTTCAGAGCAGGGTGATAAGCAAATGACCCGACATTGCCTTCCTCCCCTAGAGATCTACCTAATTCCAGCAGCGCCCAACATATGATCACTGAATGAAGTTCAAATCAGTACTGCAGACATGTAAGACAGTAGTTTTATAACCATGGCTACCATATCCAGTCAGTCTGTTAACAGGTGGCAGGAATTAAAAACAGAATACCTTTTCCATATCGACAGATAGCTCAGCAAACCATTGCCTTGCATCCTTCTGCTGGACAACACAGGCCACGTGTAGGCAAGCTGCAAAGACCAGGTGACACGGATACTGACCAAAGATCCACTCGTGATACAGTTAGAAACATTCTAATTTTTTATAAACACTCTAGAGTTCAACAGAGGAAACGCGGGGTTAATTATCTGGTTTTTCTTCAAGACTTCTTAAGTTGCAAGGCTACACTGTCACTACTGTAAGAAACACAAACTGAGGCAGATTATGGGGGCACTCTACAGAATGCTTGTTGATGGGACAGCACACAGAATATATCCATTTAAATATGACAAGAGATATTACTTGTGTTACTTACCTAGAGCTATCATGAAAGGAGGGTACAGCAGACAAAGATCAGTTCTATATGTGTCATTCACTATCCTCCTGTGCAAAAAAAGAACTTGTAAGTATCATCCTATTCACCTTTAGATTATATGTCTTCAGAAACTGCTGTCAGTTTATAAATATGTTGTGAGTTTCCCAGATGACAGAAGCAGTGAGGCTGCAGCACAAAACAGCAAGGGAAGAGATCTCTTCCCTTGTAAAAATCTCTTAAAGCCTTTAATTTTTTTCTTTGTAGTCACAGCAGAAGTTTATTTGAAGCACTATTATAGTACCATAAATGTATTTCTGCAAAGTGTGTTGATGTATAACATAAAATAATCATCCCTGTTTCACAAGTAAAAGCAAGCATAAAAGTAGTATTTTTACTGTCTTTCTGTATTTGAGAAAGTTCCAAGAATGGGAATTCCGCTAACACAGCTAAAATCCCCTATATACTGCTTCTACCTTCTGTGAGAAGACACAACAGAAAGCCGACACTGACAGATTACCTCCAGATTACCTCTACTCATAGTCACCATTCAGTGGTGTCAAAAGCTGTCCTATTAGAGCTAGTCTAAAAATCCGACCACTGCAAAGTAAAATCATTACAAGGTCAAAGACAGAATCAGCTAAGTCAGGGACATACACCTGCACAGGTTAACTAGGGCACCCTTTGTGTTCAAATGCGGCTAAGCCTGCTTTTGCTTAATCACCCTTAAAGCACAACTGTTAAACACTTGCTTTCTTGCTGAAAGGAGGCACTACTGTTAATCATCACCATTACCATGCAAGAGGTAGCAGCATGTCTTCTTGGCCCATATCTTGCACATACTGGAGCAAAGGTCTATAAGGATGATATACTATCAAACAGCAGTCCTAGGAAAAATGTCAATGGGATAAAAGTTAGATTACAATGCAGAATGCATTGTCAGGTCATATTAAAACCATTTGGTTTACAAGTCAATTACTAATTTTTTTTTTAAAGTAGCATTCTGACACCTAACCCTGCTCTAATGAGGGCAGTGCTCTCCCTAGAATACCATTACATAGCATGGTTGCCAGTCTGTCAATGTCCTTCCCCTAAGAGACAGCGAAAGCCCCATCTGCAGCACACTGAAACCTCATTTGCTTACAAACCCATAATTCCCACTTGGAAATACAAAGCACTGCCAGAAAACAGTCTGTCACTAAGTACCATACATGGAAAGCATGCCAAAATAATTGACACTCGTTTGGAAAGAAAGAAAAGATAAAAATCCACTGCTCCTCTTTTTAGGCCCAGGTTCGTGTAAACAAGAAGGAACAACCCTTTCACTGAAAGCAGCTGTGTGGATACCACAGGGAAAATCCGCATTAAGTTACATATGCTGAACACCGAAGTGAGACACAGTTATTATACATACAATATATTGCATAGCATATTGGAAAAACAATCCCCAAAATGTAACTTCTTGTAAACACAGTTACTTGTGATAAAACTCCTGTATACAAAACTCAAGACTTACTGTCACATATAGCAGAGGTTATCAAGGACTATATCTAAACAGGATACCTAAAAAGGGGTTATAACTGTAGGCACAAAGAAAAACTTTGATCTGACCTCCTCTGTGTCCTGTTTCCAAAACATATCCTTTCTCAGTCAGCTCCTGCCCAGCTCTCCAGACTCCTCTCTGGTTTCTCTCTCCTTTTCTCCACACCTGAGCAGAACTACTCCAGCACAGGGAGCTCAGTGCCTAACCCATCCCAGTCCAACCGATACGCAGGAATTAGGCACCATTTCACCTAAGCACCCTGGGCTGCATCCTTTCAGCTGCCCTAGAAAACACAGCAATGGGACAGCAATCCTTACGAAAAGCGGGTAAAGCTCCTTTCTTTGAGGGTGCCTGGAAGAAAAGGTCACGTTGTGCTCCTTTCACCCAAAAGCTCAAGAATTACAGGACCAGCTCAGAAAATGGGAGGCCCTAAATTCAGCTTCTTCCTCACAGGATTCAAACCCACATCTCACTTCCTAGAAGATTACTCTAATTATCAAGTTAGAGACTTGCCTGAGGGGGATACTACCCACACCTTCTGCTGGAGCTGTAAAGTATATATACAGCTCCAGGTTCTTCCAGGCCAGAAGAGAGCATAGAAAGAATACAATGCTTCATGCTCTTGACTGGCCATTCACCTGGGGAAAAAAAGGATACTGATATCCTAGCCTCTGCATCAGGACTTAGATATAGTTACATTTCTTTTAAAAACAGAATCAGTTCTGGAAACAGAACTTCTGCTTTACCCTTCCCAACAGGGCTCTAACCACTAGGACACAGAGCCACACACACTCCTGTCCCCACCACTCCAGCACTCTGCCCTCTTTCTGTTCAGAAGTCCAGCTTGAGTGCGAGGGGCGAGAATGCCTTGGCTCAGCCTGGATGACAGCACAGTAATAATGGCACTCTGCTGAAAACGTAAATATTAGACCTGCAGGGACATCATTCTAAAATTGGGGGGGAGGGGGGAAGACAGCACAATGCAGATTTCATAGCACAAAATTCAAAATATTCTTCATCAGTAAAAAATAAACTGAAGCAACTGGGAAAAAAAAAAAAAAAGGCAAATTACCAAAAATCCCACCTACCATTAATTCTAAGAGATAGAATTCACATTCTAGTATCTGCAAAGAAGTAAAATCACGGTTAAAGAGCAGCACGTTTCAGACAGCACAAAGAATTAACTGGTATCCAGTTTAACATCATTAATGCACAGGAATTCTCACCACATATTTCCAACAGTCCTAAATACATTTCATCTGAAACTATGCCACTAGCCAAAAATCAAACTATTATTAGGCATTGCTTTACCACCACTATAACTGTAGAATGAGAGCCTTTTCATCAGGCCACTAACATGTCAAATGGCCTTTTAAAGTCTTTTCAGATTTCAATTTCTTATGAAATATTCTGTCCAACTGTAGCAATTAAATCAGCTCTCTTTTTCCAGAGATAGTGACTTATTAGTGATATCAAGGAAAAGACTGGACTGCTTTGGCTACAGGAAAGCAGTACTCCAAAAGGTATTTCCATTTGCCTTTATCTGTAAAACAGCAGTGCAGTTTTATTCCAAGATCTTAATATATCAGAATATAAAATATCTATTTCGCTTTCTAGATTGAGTGAAAAGCAAACCAACAAAAAAATAGGATTTGTCACAGTCGATCTAAAAATAATTACAGCTGTTTAACTTCCAAAATACTACAGCACAGGTTAAAACTGGTTTCAAGAAAAACTACAAAATTTATCAGCATTGTGACTGAGAATGCCTTGAAAACCACTAGTAAATCTAAATTTTAAATAATAAATAAAAATTATTTTTCAAAACCCATTACATTTTACAGGCAAAAATAAAACTGCTTTCTGTAAGCCAACTGCTCCTGTGTGCAAGCTTGGAAGCATCCCAGGTGCAAGGGCTATTTACCTTCCCTGGGGCAATGTATTTGTCAACAGGAACATTCAACAGAAGCTAAATCTCTTTTATCATCATACTATATAAAAATTACTATTTCAGCCACCCAGTCATGTCACTTCTCTTTATAGTATTCCTGTCAACAATTTAAGGAAATGAGGTTACAGAAGATAAAATATTTTTAGAAATAATTTTCCCAATAACCTACCCAAAACTAATTATTATCAACCTGGCATATGAGTATGAAAATATTTCTTCCTTGGAATTTAAAATACAGGATTTCCTGCTAACAATTATTTGCCTTTTAATTTATTTGCTTAAGTTGTATTTCAAACAGCACACTTACATGGTTCATCCTATAAGGAAACTCCTTCGGAAAGGCATACGAAAACCTAGTTTTCACTAAAGAGAAATCAGTATGTTAAAAAATTATGTAATTAATCCTTTTACTTATTTCCTTTTCTATTAATTCATCTGTATACAGCTCTTCATTCAGCAGCACAAGTGCTTACAATACAAAAGGTTTGTATTTGAAAGAGAAAAGTTATAAGATTTAAGATCCAGAAAGGGAAAGAGAAATACACCTGAAACCCAGATTTGCACAGGTGCTCAGCCACCTGCCTGCTACTTTGTGCACTACTAAATCTTCTGGTTAACCAACACCTACCTCATGGGCACCTAACTTTCCACAAGTTATCATTCACAGAGCTATCTACTGACCAACGTCACTCCAAATTTGGTGATATCTACAGGATCTCAGTTCCAACACTAAATGGAATTTTTATGTGGGATTTTTTACATAGGCTTGATCCTTCTACTTGCAAGATTTCAAACCATCTAATGAAGTATTAGAAAAGCAAGGGCAAGGTGAGGGAGCTCAGCCAAGAGTTCTCATACATCCACAATGTAGATTTTGGATACGCAAAAAACAGGCTCAAATTCAAAGCAATAAGTCAATTCACCACACCATAGATCAATGTCCTGGGCACTGGATTATCAGACATTCAAGGATGTTTCTCTCCTTGAGACAGACACCTAAGCATCTGCTTAGGCATATATGATCCAAGACACTTGCCTCCAAGAGAATGTTCAAATATATCCTCAGTTTTCTAGCTTATGATGATCCCTGATTTAGATACCTAATTATCCTCATGTGTTTTACAAGAACAGGTACCAATAGTGCACTGTTCAGAATTACGTTAAGGTGCAAAACCAGAGTAATCTCACATTAGAATGCTGAGCAAAGGAGAACTTAAGTACACTTGAGGATGTGGATTTGAGATTTGTAGAACTGAAACATTTTTAAATCTATTTTAAGTCCCTGCTCTTCAAGGAAAACAGGTAATATTTAACATCCTGAAAGTGGGCAATATTCCTTACATTAATGACAGATAGTATATGATGAATTGAAACTACTTCCAGAAAATCAGTATGCCATTCACTTTGATGAAAAGATAGTGTCAATCCTCCAGCCTAAAGACTTCAACATTTAGACCTATGGTGGACTTTGCTAGAAAATTTGCTGTAGGACAATAAGACTAGGCTATTGGTTGGAAATTTTATTGATTTCAAGAAACAGAAGAATGAATAAAAAAGGTTTCTCAAGAAGCATGGAAACTGCAGAGACATTGTAAAAAAATAAACCACTTTGAGGGAAAAGATAGGGAAATAAAACATTTTTCCCACAAAGCAAGCTGCAGAGACAACCATATGGAGTTGTCCTTTTAGTGAGCTGTGGAAAGAGAGCAATAAGCTTTTGAAGAGGTTGCCAGAAACCAACCTGAGATTATCTTTCTTTCAAAGGAATCACGTGTTACTACGTCTCTGTCTCTACCTAACTGAAAGCAAACAGACCTTTTCAACCCACCACTACACTAGTCACCCCTTTTGTTAGCTTTTTTTTCCTTTGTCTCGTCTCATCTTTTTTCACCTTTTGTATGAAGACCTCAAAAAAAATTGCTGTGTGCTACTGAAGCAGCTCTGGTAAAGGAAGACCAGGTAGAATAAAAGACAAACACTGGGAGAAAACCTGTTGCTTTCAGTCTCCACTTCCATGAAATGTAGAGTACTTATCAGGGCAAGCAAGGTTTCTAGGTCTGAAGAAGAACTGTGGGGGGAAATCTGTGAGATTCTGAGACCTGAGATTTTCAGGAACAGCACAGCCTAGGACTAGAAGCCCAAGTAAAATCAGCTACTGCATATTTACCAAAATCCATTGAACCTTCTCACTGATGCATCAAAACTGCCACATAGATCTGTGCTTTGAGATGCTAATGATGTAAAAATAGCAACTCTCACTGCTCAGTCCACTACTGGTCTTGGTCACGCTGGCACTGAAGATGCATTTGTCTTCCTGGTGGTGGAACTGTCATACGGCCAGCCCCACGGACTGATATCCTCACTGCATGTGGAGGCTACAGATGCAGCCAGTCACCTGTCCCCTCAACAGCTAAAATGGATTTTGAAAGCAGTGACCTACATTTCAAGAAGCACAGCCAGGAATTGCCTACTGAGAGCAGCTGGACCTTCTGGGTCAAATTATAGCATTCAGCTGAGGAAGCCACCACTTTCAGACTTTGACAGATGAGATGTAAGTTACAAAAACTGGGAGATATTAGGCAAGTGGGAGAGATAATTAAGTAACTACAGTGCCATTTTATTGAACTTATCTGTGAACAATATATAGGTTATAAAATGTATTTTTAGGAATAAATATCATGTGCACAGACTAATTTTATGATGAGGGGGAAGGATTTTAAAAAATTAGAAGGTATACAGCCTACCAAAATTCTGAACATGGGTACTTCCATGGAGCCATACCTTTTATAAAACAGACAAATAAAACTCTCAATTTCAAGTTCTATCTTTGAGTAGTCCAGAATTCAATTTACTACTCAAGACTATTTATAAACCTCAATAGTTTAATGTTATTACTTTTATTTATGCTTGGCATAAGTTCCAAAACCAAAACTAATACAGAAAGGACCCCTCTGTTTCACATTTGGAAACGGAAGGTATTTATTCTAAATGGCTTTAACTGGCTCCTAGCAGTCAACAAGCAAGCACCCCCATGACTTGATAGAAAGCTACCTTATAAAAACAAGCAAACAAACAAACAAAAAAAGTCTGATCTCCCTATAGAGATACGTAACTACACTATAATGAAAATCACTGATACTTACATACAGAAGTAGCAGCAGAAATCAACCTTGTATTTGAAACGACACCAAATTCCTGAAGAAAAAGAATGATAAATGAGGTGAACCACCTGAAATACCGTATACTCACACTGTTATCAAATTAAAATAACACCTTCTTACTAAGCTGGGCTTCTTTAAGCAGTATTTTTTTCCCCACCCCTTTTTTTTTTTTAATTTTCTTAAGGTGAACAGTGTAAACTCTTACGTAAAGAGTTTTTTCATTGATTAGTTACTTTATTGTTTGAGTTGTGAGGTATAGTAAACATTTACAAAAGGTACTAAAGCCACAAAAGCTCAGCTGGCTAACACTCTACATATAAAACAGACAAGAGAGCTTCAAGGTCTGCTGGTTTTCCTTAACCCACTTGGAGAGAAAATTGCCTTTAGAAACCTGTCACTAACCACCTTTTTTTATTGTTTCCATGAAGCCTTAGCTCCTCTGCTGACATAGTGAGCAAGCTGAAAATTTTCTGTATGTAGTGTTCTTTCAGAGAAGTGCATAACTGAATCACTGCTGCTATAGCTGCCTTCTAAAGGTGCAGAAGATTTAGCTTAAGGAAGGCTGCATGGACTTCTAGTATTTGTTGCAAAATATATGGTAAATCTGTATATATACACTCTATGTCTGTACTTTCTTAAAGACTTAATTAATAGGCTGATAAAAAAAATACTGTCTCCAATACTCTGAGCTTTTCTCCTTTCCTTCATCTCTTCCAAACAGTGAAATGCGTCATGGTATTTGCACTGACAACAGTCTTAAGTGGCAGACACTGGTTTAATAGGACTGCTTCAACCATCCACTAGGTATTTGAGTTCCTCCTGGAAAATTCCTTGTTCTCAAACAGCTGAAAAACCTCCTGCATTACAGAGGACTAAGAGCAGCACCCAGCTGATGCCAACTCTCGGCCACATTCAAAGTGGACTTTTAATGGTGGAGGCACAAAGCCGGTTCCCACCACTATCCCTAATGGGTCAGACCTTATGGTAATTTCTCAAAGACAGTGTATGAGCTACAATATACTTTCAATTCAAGTAATGAAGTGTGGTAAACTCTGAGGATCCCTCACTATGTGAAAGGGAAAAGGATAATTAGGAAAAAATTTCAAATTATGTTTTAAAGTTTGAGTAAACATAAATAAGGAAAAACACACCAGAAAGGAGACAGTGTTTAAGATATAGGGTATGTAAACACGTAAACACTGTATCACAGTGAAACAGCCATTTAAAACACTCTCCCCAATTTTCAGAGGCCCTTCAGGGTTAGTAATTCAGACAAAATTGTAAAAGATCAAATACTAAATAACATGTTTGAAGGCCTTCTCTGTCTCCTTTTCTTAAATGCTATAGAAATCTATACAAAAAAGAGAAGGTTTCAACCCCCAAAGCATGAAGAATGACAAAAAATTTAAAAGTCCTAAATGTTTTCTCTCTCTCATACATCACATAATTTTACATTAAAAAATTGTAATACTTCATACCTCTACTTTGGATGCCAAAAACACACACGTAGGAGCCATTAATACTGGATCTATACTTTTTAGGGAATATCTGAAATGTTATAACAAAATTATAATATGTTGTTTCATACACGTAGAACGATTAATCTATTAAGAGCACCACACCTCCTTTTGAAAAAGCAAAGCTTAAGTTAACTTTATTAGCATAAAAGCTTTACACCATCCAGAAAACAAAAGTGGCACTGTTTTTAATACAGAACTGCATTTAAAAGGGCTACCAAAATGTGCCTAGCAAATGTTTTATTCTTGTACCATCATAGTAAACAGTCCTACCTGGCATAGAATCTCTTGAAGTAGACTGTAGCAGTGGCAATAACTTGTTGTCTTAATTTAAGATGTTCACCTAAAGCCTGGATAACTTAAAAAAAATGAACAAAAGCTTGAGTTGAGTTTTACAACAATTTGACACCAAATAGTACAGGATCTCAAAACATGACTAGCGCTGGGGATTCTAAAGAGCAGCAGCACAGTCTTCTCCCTCAGTTCAGAAATGTGGCTCTGGTGAGACAACATGTCACCGTAAACCTACAGACCTGCAGATGAAGAAGCAGCACTGCATCCTGAAGCTTGTGCACGCCTTCAAAAAGGGAAATGTAACTTGACTTCATTGTGTACAAGGTATGACCTTTAAGAAGATGACAACACAAATCTCAAAAGGGTAAAGCTTGGGTGTTCCATTTCAGAGCAAAACAAATTCAATCACTTAAAATATAAGTCCATGGCTTTTCAGTGCCATGCAAAACGTATGGGGTTTTTTTTTCAAACAACTGAAGCTGCCAACACAAACATGGTCATTAAATTTGGCAGAGGCAGCAGGTGTTAAAAAAATGACATATTTAGTCTAGGGAGAGGGGGTGGGAGACCAGAGGATGCAGTCAGCTGCTCCATCACGGTGGTCCTCTGCCAGTTGGCCAAGAAACAACCCTGGTGTCATCTGTGCAGGTAGCTCTTGTTTGGCCTCCCAGGCAAAGGAAAGGTGCCAAGCAAATTAGATGTATCAAGCTGGGATTAAGAGCAGGGGTTGGATATAGAGAATGGCACAGTGAAACATAAGGTTGTTACTTGTTATTTTTCCTATACTTCTTTGCGGACATTATCCTGAGCAAGGCTCGGCTGTGTTAAGACTCCTTCTTCTTTTTTCCCCTCCTTCACCAGAAATGTCCAAACCAAAAATTTAAAATACACTTAAGTATCTATTTAAAATATGTACAGCAAGATCAGGACAATGACCACTGATGGGAAAAGCAAACAATTCCGTTATCAGTCATTGCTAAATTATTAATGTCTACTGATGTACACAAGTCCAGATTTTTTCCCCATGCTCTTACCCCTTAGGAACAGTCAGGGTAGACCTTGCTCTCACTTTTAATGACCATCACAGCATTTGAAAACAAGCAAGTATCAAGGGTGCTGTTGGCTAGACAAGGGCTGAATGTAGGAGAAAAGGAAAAAAACACCCTGAACAGCACTGATGATGGGCAACTTATTTTTTCTTTTACAGGAAAAGGTAACTAATTTGTCACCCACTATGATTACCTAAACCAACATTAAAACCCTGTCCGCGTCATATCATTCTTTTACTAAACAGAAGAATGCCAAATTGGGACTAACTTGCCAGTGACCGTAGGGCAAGCAATGCTGCCAGAAAGGAGGTTAAGCCCAGTATGCAATGTCTGGACAAATATTAAAATATTTATTAGCATATCTTGAGAGATTTGAAAGGATTTTTCCCTTCGATTTGACCATGGGGCTACAAAGCTGTCCTCCTACTAGGGCATCAGAAAAATTCAAATATCAAGCTGAACAGAATTCTCCAAATATGTTTCTCACTCCCATGGGATTTTAAGGAACGGTTAGGCCATCTGCTGTCAGAGAAAAATCAAGTGTGGTTTAGGGAAAAAAAATGGACAAGAGCCTAGAGAGACTTAATGAAATGGAAGCTTGTATATGCTGGGAAAAATTCCAATACTTGAAATTAATTTTTTTTTATTTTCAAATAAACTGTTGGATTATTTATTCCCTTATGTTTACAAAATAAGTGGTTTCAGTGGTTTTCATTAAATAAAAATTGTTTTAAATCTGAATATCTTGAGTAGCTTGTAACACAAACGTTACAGCTTCTGCCCTAAACCAGAAAGGGAAATCAATTAACATGCTTTTCAACCAAAAACTCTTAAGACTTGGTGATCCAAAGAGATAAATCAACATCGATTCCCTTTTTTGAACTATTTAAGAAGATGACAGTTTTCCTTCTCTACAGTATGAACATTCTGAGTAGTTGCACGTGGCCATACAATCAAGTTGATAATTTCCACTGAGGAGGCAGCAGGAAACTGCCTCTTTCCAGGCAATTTTTTGGTTGCTCTAGGGAACAACCATCTCCTGGGCAGGCACGTGCTGAAGGCGACAAGCCGTGACCAACACTCATATGGCCACCCCGGTAATGGAGGAGGTGTGAGAGAAGAGGGGGAGGCTCTATAAACCCAAAGCAGGGCCCCTATTCAGAGGCAGGTGATGATACAACACAGATCAAAGGCTTGACCATGGCAAGCTCTGCCTGACCTCCCACCAGCACAGAGCAACCCCTGACTGTCCTCCCCTCTCTGCTACAGGAGGGGTGAAAGCCCAGCACCACCATTTTCTCCAGGGCAGGCTGTGATCGTAGGCACACAAGGGAGACACTGGTAGAGCTCTTCTCCAGCTGCCGCAGGTCACAGTCTCTGCCTTCGGGGGAGGCAAGGAGCGTGGAGGAAAAGGAGCCTGAGAACCAAACTGACATCACCTTGTCTACTTTGTAAACCTTTGTTTACTCAAGAAAAACACTGAAGTGAAACATTTTTAAAAGCATAGTTCATAATTCAAATTAATACTCATGAAAAATACCACAGAAATACAGTTTTAGAAATATCAGTACCCCATTTTGTCTTTTTGCAATTACAAAGCTATGACACTTAGTTTTAATCTCAAAGAATTCCAGGAATTGACTGAATAGGTAAATCATTGCTAGCTTGATTTTCTGGTGCTGTATAAGCAATAACGCAAATGTATCCACAGCAGTCAGATTTGCAGCACACACAAGTATTATAAAAACAGCCAGGCTAAGAGAGAAGCTGGGATAAGTGTCTTTCACAGACATCATTCCAGCACTGACATAAGATCTTCCAGTGGCTTTGGAAAAGTCACTTCTCTGTCTCAAATCCAGCCAGATAGCTGAAAAAATTGGCATTCTGTGCTTTAAAGGACTGCTGTGAAAAATATTGAAAGAGCTGCCTGCAAACAAATTACTGCTTAGCAATATTCTTTGCTCAGGGAGATTTTTTAAAAATGCTGAACAATTGTACAGAAAAGAGTTTAAGTGCCTGTGTAATCTGATATGCTCCAGTGAGGCCATTCACATGGTTAAATGCTTTGCAGGATCAAGTAAGTCTCAGATAACTTCACAGACAAGCCCCAAACTCTTTGGGAGAACAGGCTGCCTGCCAACAGCTCTCAGAAACTTCTAGACAATTTAAGAGCCACCCAGTGCTGGGGAAATCAGTCACAAGGCAAGACACAGGCTGTAGTGCAAGTTTCAAAGAATGTAACTGAACATAAATAACAAGCTTACAAGTTTCTCTATTCAGTAGGACTGCACAAATCTGCTAAAATACTTACCACAGCCCAAAAGCCCATCAAAAGCCCAGTTTGAGTATTAATGCTTGACATTGAGCCTTTAACATGCTAGCTTAGCAGCTTCTGCTTGCTTCTCCTCCCTTATGTTTTCGGTAAGAACCTCTTGAAAATAAGAAAATGTACTATGTTGTGTCCCATTGCAGCTTAAAACATTATATATGCAGCTAATTTGCCCGTAAATTCTCCTACAATTGTGTTAACACAACTAACAAATGAAAAATGTTATTGATATTCCACTTCTTTGTTAAAATAGGTTGTGAAAGTATATGTAATATCACAATGAAAACATCATGTTCTCTAAGCAATTCAAACTGGCATTTAAACACATACAGATTTTATGGCAGAAATAAAAATAAAATAGTTTTACCATTAGTAAAAAATATCTGTAGTTTCCAATATTCTTCTTCAGTCAGAAACTTCAAGTCTTTCTGGCGCTCCTTCAGTAGATCTTGTTTATCCAAAATCCATTGTAAACTGAAAGAAGGGAAAATATTTTCAGCAACTCTTTGTCAACATTATACCGAGTGACTCCTGTACAGGCTACAGGGTCAGAGCGAGAGGGCCGGTGACCTTTACCCGAGCCACAGGCACCTCTCAAGCAGATGCTGGCGAGGCTTACGTTATATTTAGCACATTATGGGGACCCATTTAAACGCTGAGGGCTGGGGATAAACAGACCCCACCCCGGGGACTGCAACCGCCTGCACTCGATGGCTCGGGCCGAGGCCGCTCCCCCGGGGCGCCCCGCACCCCGGCAGCCCCGGCGGAGCGAGGCCGGCGGCGGCAGCCGAGGCGGCTCCGGCCGCTCTCGCACTCCAGCCCGGCTCCCGCCGGGGCTCCGCGGTGCGCAGGCCCCAGCGCCGCGGCGCTCCCCTCGCCCCCGCCGGGCCTCCCCACAGCGCCCCGGCCCGCCCGGGCAATGAATGGACGAAGCGCGACGGCGGCCCCGCAGCCCCCCCGCCCCGCGGCACCCACTAGTGCGAGCTCTGCCAGAAGTTCCCGGCCATGGGGAGGAGAGAGGAGGAGAGGGGAGGAGGCGCCCGGGCCCGCGATGCCCCGTCCCCGCCGCGCCAGCGCCGCCGCCCCCGCGCCGGCAGCAGGAAGCAGGCGCCCGCCGCGCCCGCCGCCGCCAGCGCCGGCCGGCAACACGCGGCCCTGCGAACGCGTTCCCCCGCGCACGGGTTCCGCCCGCCCCCGGCGGCGCCGTGGTGCGGCCGTGCTGCCGCGTCCTCGCAGCCCTTTGCCCGGCCATCCGCGGCGGCGGCCGGGTCTGAGGCACCGTGTGCGGGCAGCAAGCGCGGAACTTGCCGCGGGGCGATGGAGCCGCTGGGGATCCCGGTGTCTTCGCGAGGCGTGCCCGGGCGGTGCTCGCCCGACTCGCGGGGACACGGCCGGTCTGGGCTGGAAGGGGCCTTCAAACACCACGCAGTCCAACCCCCCTGCCGTGGGCAGAGATGTCTTTCACTAGACCAGGTTGCTCAGAGCCCCATCCAACCTGGCCTTGGACGCTTCCAGGGATGGGGCATCCACAGCTTCTCTGGGCAGCCTGTTCCAGTGCCTCACCACCCTCATCATAAAAAAAAACTTTTCCTTATTTCCAGTCTCAACCTGCCCTCTTTCAGTGTAAAACCACTTGCTGTCTAAATTCGGTGCCAGTCTGCTCCCAGAAAGGTCCCAATTTGGACCACAGACCAGTGGTCCCAATAAGACCACTTACTTGTCTTGCACTGTCTCCAGCTCACCTGAACTTCCCTATACCTTACCCATTCCCAAAGTTTCAGAGCTCAGCTTGCTTCATGCTAGAATTTTTCTCATTGGAGAAATGCCTCGGGGTAATTGTTTTAACAGGAAAAACCTGGGCCTTAATCCTTTGCAGCTTTCCTTGTATGCTCCTTCCTGTGCTGGCAGACAAAATGCTCACAGCTCTCAACTTCTGAGTGGGACCTGAGATGCATTCATCCATGTCCTGCTGGGAAAGGTGCATCAAGGCAGGAGAGGTAGGTCCCCATTCCTGCACTGCCGGGGAAATTCAGCGCTCCCGTCAGGGTGAGCAGGGAGGGAGGGATGGTGCCTCCATCTCTTCTAGCAGCACTGTCTCTAGGGAAAGTACGCCTGAGTTTTGCAGTGAGATCAGTAAAAAAGGATGTATTTTAAAAGCCTGCAGAAGTCTATCTGGATACCAGCCGTTTTCAGGGCTCAGTGTGGGCAGGAATGGGAAGGCTGCCTGGACACAAAACAGACAGACAGCAGCTGGCAACAGCTGTGGGAAAGCTGCAGCCTTCACGGCCTCCCCATTCCACCCTGAACCCAGGCTGGAGTTCAGACCCATCCCTGTACCCACAAAAGTCGGTAGAGTTTCTGTTAGCCATCACCGTGGCAGCAAGAAGCACTCCCACAAGGCCAATCCTTGGCAAGATGAAGTAACTCCTGGTTTATCCTGCTGGGAAGGTTGTGCTTGGTGCTAATGGTTGGCGAGACCCGTGAGCACATGAGGACTATCGTTTGCATGGTCTCACAAAAGCTATTCGTTCTGAAATTTAAATATGCCTTGTCTGTCTGCACACAGCATACAGTGTGAAAAGCAGCCTGCTTGCTCCCTAGAGGTTGTCCTCACAATGGGCAAACTCTCTCCCTCCCTGTCCACCACTTCAAACATCTCCATCAGCTTCATTGGCCTGAACTGACAGGCTGTCTGCAGAGCCAGAAGTAAATATCCTGCAAGGCAGCCGACACCATCGTCGCCAATAAGCAAGTAAAGGGCTCTATTTAGCAAAAGTTGACATAGGAACTTTCTACATATTCAATGAGCAAATCATTGAGAATATAATTAATGCAGCTCTGGGTATCTTTTGGGATATATATATAATAATATATTTGGTATTATGTTAGGCAATGATGATCCTAGAGGTATGGAGGTGTATATACATATACACGTTTGCGTAGAGGAACCTGAATGCTATCTCGATTTTGTCATGACAGAGGTGGTCTGTGAATGTCTATCCTTGCTCTGCAGCATACAAGGGGTGCTTAGTTTGGGCTTTGCCCTGAAACTGGAAGCAGTAAACCAATAACTTCTGCATGGCAGGAGCAGTGAAAACCACCCAATGGTTGTCCTTAGACTGACCCAATACCCCTGAAAGGCATTTCAGACCCAGTCCCACAGCACTCTGCAGCGATCTGTTGATGGTGGTGTAGCTAATGCTGGAGATGCATGAGGAACTACAAAGCAGAGAAGGAAGATGCACAGGATAAGGAGACAGTGGTATTTCTAAATGGCTTTGCTGGCAAAATGAGACACCTTTCTTGGCATGTCAGAGATAGTTTAGGTTTGAGACCTTGTTTATAAGTAGGAATATGAGGGCAAGGGGTGAGGTAGGGAAGAAAGAATTTGCATACCCTGGCTATGTTTCCTTTACTTCTCCTGTCTCAGTGTAAGGAGATATGGTGGAGGCTACAAGTTGAGTTCCATGGGACTTCTGTGGAAGGTCTCTGACTTGATGCCTTTCTCTAAAAAGCCATCCAGACCTTTCAGAACTTGCTGAGCATGTGAAAACTCAAAGGAGAAAGTCCTTATTCCACTATTTCGATGTCACAGCTACAAAGAGGGGAACTGGACTGCCGGTACATCTTCGGATCACAATCACCCACAACTGCATCACACCCAGCTTAGCAGAGCAGCCAGGAGCCAGCAGAGAGAGAAGCTGTTGTACAACAGAGAAGCTTGTCATTGCCTCACTGAACCTACTAGAGCAACTAAAATAGCAGCAGACCTCGTGATGCTGCTTATCACATCAAGCAGGCATCTCTTTGTTTCACCATCCTGCTCAACCTCCCCCCTTGCCTTTTTCTTGCTCTGCTTTGGTACCTGTGTTTTGTTACCTGTGTTGGTGATTTGTGTTTCTGCACACTGCAGTGTGGCAGGAAATAATTCGCAGGGACTGGGCAAGAGACTTACCATAGCTGTGATAAATACCATTGCTCCACTGCACAGTGGGCACAGGAGACAGCTCTACTTGCCCTGCACCTGGCATTGCCCTGCACCTGGCACTGCTGGGGCTGTCTAACACTGCTGGAACGGGAGTGCCTGGCACCAGAAGGTCTTGCCAGACTGTCTTTTTTTTGGCAGGACAGGCCTCATATTGCGTGACCCCATTTCACAACACAGCAACACGCCACGCCAGTGCCAGAGCTGTGGAGGAATAAGCCCTCCCGGTGCCCTACAAAGGGACACCCTGCCATGCTGGAGAGCCTCCCTGCAGTGTGGCACCCACGGGGGCTCCCACTGCTTCACAGGGTCCATTCCAGCCCTGCAGCATCCCCCGCACAAAGGGGCAAGGACTCCTCTCAACTGGAGCGTGCTGGGAATGCCCATTGCCAGGCCAGGAGTCCCATGGCTGGTATGAAGCTGTGGGGCCACATTACATAGCGCAGGAGAGATTGACGCCACATACCTTTCCCCGTGTTTCTTGGAGGACGTGGATGCTGCTGCAGCTCCATCTCCCCAGAGGCCCAGCTGGGAGGTGCTTCCCTGGGCAGGGGCATAGCAGGGGGCAGACAGGGCAGAGCATTTTCCCCTTGACAATGCTTTGCAGCCTTTCTTTTCCAGGGCTGTGCAGAGGATTGCTTTATTTACCATGTCCTCTCTGTGTGTTTCTGTCAAAACAGGCAAACGAAGATTTCATGAAACAGATGTGCAGTGCTGCTGTGTGTGCCGATGTCTCCCGCTCAGCCTTGGACCTGGCTGCTGCTCTGAGGGACATCCAGATATAGGATGAAAAAATCGCAGCCAAGAACCTGCAGGTAAAATTATACTTTGTCATATTTGTGAGATGAAATTATCTGTCAGCTCTCGCTGATCTCTTCCCCCTCTACCCCCCTAATAAAACCTGTCACAAACATATTGAATATACTTAGTAGTCCCTCGCTAGATATAAATATACGCATGATAGTTGGATAGATTCTATTTTTTTCCAAAATAAATGCTTCTTCCAATCCACGTGTTATAAATAGCATTTAAAATGATGGAAGGATGATGCACGTTCAGTTTTTTGTTCATGGGTCCTCCTCCACAATTCCAAACGCAACATTTCCTTTAGCCCTTTCCCTTAGTTGCACACAAAAAATAGTCTCTACTAATACTCTCAGGTTTTTTACATGTTTATATATTCATCTAATAACTGAACACAGAATGTATCTTCTCACAGATCTGACAATAAGCATTCCTGTGTGCCTTCTTCTGTTTAATATCCCCTCAGGAAATGAATGAGTGGTACAAAACCCGATTTCCTGACTTTAATCAAGCTTCCACAAAACATGCAGAGAATGTGAGACATTTCAAGGAAGAAATGGGGAAGAGAAGTGTAAGTGGAATTGAAAACCCCTTCCAGCTTATGTTATGTCACTTCTAATGGAAGCCTTTGTTATGATGTCACTAAGTTAGATAATGTGACAGTTGTCTGATATTTTTCTCAATAATGGTGGTCTTTTAGGCTATGTTCTGCAACGAGGGAGACAGATTGGAGGAGTGGTAACTCTGGATGTGACCCCATGTCAAACCAGTAGGAAGTATCCACAAAAAATGTTTATCCAGAAATAATGCGTATACACATGAAATAAAAATTCAGCTGCTCAGTAGCATGTATCTGAACATATCAGTCCTGTTGTTCTTGATTGACAAGTTCAGGTAAAAAGGATTTATATTTGAGAATTTTTCATTAGAAGTACCCTCACCCTCCCCGACACACATACACACACACACAGAGAAAGACTCTTGCACAGGCAACCATTTAATATTTTACATAGAAGACATTCAGGATAATTTCATTAGATGGGGAAAGACTTTAGAATAATGATGATTCAGTTTACAACATGAGGATAAATTACAATAGAGGCATTATTAGAACCATCAGCTCTGTTGTGAGAACTCCTTGGCAAATGTAGCTAGTTCAGAAAGATGTTCTCAGTTACCTCCTACGAACCTGCACTTAAAATATTCTTTTTAAATCACCAGCTTTCCCACACAGTAGCTTGTTATTTCAAAGGGTTTTCTTTTCTGGGTCAGAGACACTTTGGCATTTAACCCCACCTGCTCTCAATAAAGCATACACAGCAGGAACGTATGCAGGACGGAGTATCAAATCAGTGTTATGTTGGTTTGAGTTTTGATTTGTTGGTTTGGTTTGTTTTTTTCCTTAGGTCAGCTGGAAATGCATCCTTCGCCTCGATGGCTCAGGGGTTTCGTGCAGGGGGTGTCCCTGGCCCCGGCGTGGGGGGCCGGATCCTGAGCAGCACACCCGCTCCAGGCTGAGACGGGTGTTAAACTGTCCTTCAAGTATTGATCAACCTGCAGCCCGGACATGGGGTGGCCCTTCACTCACATGAGGCATGTGTCCCGTCAGGGAGGACTTTCCCTCTTGGAAAGAGCGAGTTCCCAGGGTGAAATGCAGCTCCCCTGAAAGGGTATTTTGCGAGTTGCCCCTCTTCTCCCCCTGCCCGCACCCCCCCAATCCCAGCGCTGAGCAGAGTCACGGCTTCTCCTTGCGTTGCTGCTACGAAGTGAGAGTGACCCCGCTGGGGACCTCCGCGGGGACACAAGGAGGGGACTGAAGGTCTCTGAGATAACCTGCTCCTCGCGGGGAGGATTTACCTCTCTTCTACCTCTTCGCAAACGTTCGCTTAAACAAACATTAAGCCGTTGTGGGCGATGAAAGGCGACCAGAAGTCAGGCGGCTGCCCAAGGCTGCCGCCTAGCCCAGGACAGGAGCCCTCTCTACCTTCCCCCGAACCTCTGGGTGCCTCGAGGGACCCCTCTGCACCCTAAACAACTTCTGGAGAAAAGTGAGTCTGCCTCCAAGGTGTAGGTTTTTGTGCTGAGCCCTTGGCCCCTCCGGAGGAAAGGGCGCTGCCCTAAAATGGAAAGGGCCCGCGGCCCCCCCGGCAGGACACCGGGGATGCTCCGGTGCTACCCCAGGCTTGCACAGGGTCTTTGCCCACCTCCCCAGAAGCTCTCCTTCCTTTCTCGGTATGCCTCCAGATTTTCACTCAAAAACCTGCGTTTCCCCAACGAGAGCAGCTCCTCCGCCTTCAGCCCAAGCCGCCTGCGTTTGCAAACCTGTTGTGACGCTTTTATTAACTCGAATAAAATTAGGAACACGTATTTTCTTGCTTGCCTCGGTCCCATGGGACCTTCGGAGCCGGCTTTTCTGCACGGCTTCGCGAAGGTATCGAGTAACCTTGAAGCAACCAGGCAGGCGGGAGGGGGGGCTGCGGCTCCTCGGTGCGCACGGCAGAGCCTGGCCCGAGGAGAAACCCCCCCTTCCCCGACAAGCCCCTGACATTACCGGAGAGAAATGAGCAGGAAACAGAGGAGCGAGTTAATTAGTTGCATCTTTGCCGAATCACGCTTGAGAGACGTTTTTCCGAGGGGTGGCTTCGCTGCCTTACTCTGTCTGGTAGCAAAGGGTTTCTCCCCAACCCCAGAAGCTCAGAGGGGGCTTCGGAAACTACATAAATGAGGAAAAACTGTATAACCGCGGAGAGAAAATATATCACTGCTGCTTTATATATTTCTGTGTCTGTGTTCCCCCGGACACGTTTAATATACGTATGTACACAGGCACATGTGTACGCACGCCTTTCCCTCCCAGTTTCGCGGGATCACAAAGGGAGTTTGAGAAACAGCCGTCTTCTCGCCCCAGGTTTCAACCACCTCCAACACAACCCATGGGGCAGCGGAGCGGGACGGGGATGCCGCAGCCCGTCCCCCCCGCACCCCTCAGCCGCTCCGCACTGCGGACCCCGCGGGTCTGGGGCGGCTTCTCCTCCAGCGGGCAAGACTGCGAGGGGAGCGCCGGTAAGGTTGATATTTATAGGAATTGAGGGACACGGAGAGCAGTGCTCGCTGTGACCGCTGGCACAACGGGGCGGGGTGACAGCTTCAGGTGTGCCGTGATGAAAATCCAGATATTTCCCCTCCTGAGAACTCATCCCAGGGGACAGGCATATTTTTGCTCTCTCGAATTAAAAAAAAAAAAAAGAAATTTTTTTCTTTCTTTCTTTGCGAGGTAAAACGCTAGTGGAAAATCTCGTCACACCGGCTACGGGACGTTCGGGGTTGTGGGTCTCCCTAGGCAGCGGGCAGGGCAGCGGCGCTCAGCCCGCCAGCCTGAGGGGCAGTGGGTGCGTTGGGACTCCAGTACCGGGGGATGTGGGCACCTCGGGGACTGGCCTGGGTCTCAAATTCCGGAGGAAAAGCTGCCTGGAAGGCTCATAAGGGGTGGCTGAAAGTCAGGCATTCCCTCCGTATGGGGTTACGTTTGTAGAAGGTCCAATCCTGCACCTATCCGAGAGCAGTTTCTGCACCTGAAGGTGATCCCTAAAGCCCTGGGGACTGCTCTGGCTAACGCGGACTAATGAAAACCTGCTCTCAGCGGTAGATAAATGTGCACACTCGATTTTTTCTTCAAATACCTCAGGACGCGGGTTTAAACACAATGGTGGCAAAGTCTTCTTTCTCAGGCGGAAATATCCATACAGTGGGCATCGTAATTTAACTTTAAAACCAGTGACTCAAAAATAAGTTAGTTCGACTCTGATATTGTGAACTCATCTTAATTCAAACCTGATTTTAAGAAGGGTTCATTCCGCAAATAATTTAAGGAGGTCAGCTCATTAAAAAGACACTCCCGCCAAATACCAAGCTGTGATGGAAATATTCAAAGATAAATGGGATTTTTCTTCCTAGTTTTGGAAGAGATAACCCTTCCGTATTTGTGTGTCCGGGATGTGCCCTTATTTTTCCGTGTGAGAGACACAGAGTGAGACAGAAACTTTGAGGTTAATCTGTCTTCTTCTAAACGCATATTTGAATATTTAGACTGAAAGATGATGACACTGGGGAAGCTGAGGGCAGCGGTCCGCAGGCGATCGGGCAAAAATACCGAATAATTTTGTTTAGATTTTATTTTAATAGCACAAACAATGAATAGAAAGAACAACATTAAATCTACAGACTGTAACGAAAAATTATTTCCGACAGATGACACCTACAAGTTTCTTTGGTTTCATAACTCCGAAGCTGTCAAAAATGATGCATATTTCAGCGTCAAAATATGCAATGCCGAAATGAAGAGAAAGACATGGGTTGTACTTCGTGGAGTACTTTAAGATAAGTCCTAGATAACGTGGGTTTAACCTCCGTTATTTTGCATATCTAAAGCAAATACTTTGTTGCTTTCAGTATCTTTACTGGGGTTTAAAAAAAAAAAAAATGTCGCAGGAACCCGAGAAAGACCTTTCGGTTTGTCAAATTCGTTAATTAGAGATCTGCACATATTAGAAGAAAATGCGTTTTCTTGCCCTGCCTTTCGCCCCCACCAACAATTTCACCATGAGGGGATGTTTACCAGAGTGTAACGAACAGATTCTGATGGCTGCGTTTGTGCTAAAGTTCTTTTTTTATTTTTTTTTCCTTGCTGATAGTCGTATCTTGAAAAGCATAAAATGCTGAAACCCTTTACAACATTATGTGCGCTCATTAGGAAGTCAGATCTCTTACAGCCCTTTCTCCTTGCTGGCAAAACCTATCTCTTTCTCCATTTACATCACGACCAGCCAGCCAGCAAGCTCTGCCCTGCTCTCTGGTGCCACTGCAGAAAGAGATCTTCCTTCCAGCAGCTACCATTTTTCCATCCCTTTCTCTTTCTCTCTTCCGTGCCAATGATTCATTTCGCTGCCTCTCCTGAGATCAAGTGCTGGATTCAGTGGGAGCCTAATAGAAGAAATCGCCAGGGTTTTCACCTCCCGACTCCTGAACCGAGGGCATTCGCAGGGGAAGCGGGTCGGCGCCCTCTCTCCAGCTTCCCCGGCCCCTGCTCCCATCCCGGCCATGGTGGCACTTATGTCTCCCGAGGTGCGTTCGCATCTACCTGTAAACCACTCCTCCATAAAGGCCAGCTATGTCGTTGCTTTTACTCTGCTATAAAGCTGCCCTTCGCGGGGGTAAGATTTACAGAAATAAAATGCCTCTTTTTTACGGCTGCAACTCTTCTGCAAACACAGGGCCGATTTTAAAAGATATGAGCCCTCCTGTAAGTTCTTGAGGAAAACACACAGTGTGTAAAGAATTTTATTTTCGCCTTGAGCCGAGCTGTGCAGAGCAGAGGGGTCCGAGGAGGAGGAGGAAGGGAGCTCTGTGGGATGCGCGCTCTGTCTGCCTGCTTTGGCTTCCTCTGTCACTGCACAATTTCGTCCCTGGAACAGATTCAGGGTCGCGCTCGGTTCTATCAAGCTGTCAGGACGGAGAGAGACAGTCCGTGGAAATGCTTAGAGAAGGAGACTCCCACTGTCTTTTAAAAAACCCAAATAATTAAAGCCCAGACTATAATAAAAGCCAATGATAGCTTGCCTGCCTAGAGGTAGAAGGACCATGTGATTTTAGTGGTACAACCACTGTCTTTACAAAGCCCGACTCAGAGAGACCTCAGATCATAATACAGCTCTATGAACTGGATTCCCGGGGATATTTTCAAGGCTGGAGGAGGAGGAGGGAGGGCAACACCCTTTGCTTCTTCACCATGTTTCTCTCCGGAGCACAGGGACTCGGTTCCTCAGCACAGACCTTTGCAAATGCTTTCTGGCACATTGCTCCGGCATATATTCGGTGATCTCTGGCTCTGTAGGTACAGTATGCTTTTCCATAAGTCGCAGCTCTGTCTCTCAGGGATGGCCAGGAGGCAGTGGAAGAGCCTTTCTCCCTGCACTCCTGTCATGAAACTCGTGGAAAAAAAGGATCACAATGACTTCAACATACCAACTTATATATACATTTGTAAGTGTGTGTATATGCGCAGACATACCCGGGTGCATGTGTACGGACACATGGGTAAAACTGCATACCTCATGCGTCTGAGGTGCCTGTGGATATACGCGGGATAATGTATGGATGCTGTAGCTGCGGTCTGCACAGCTCTACCTTTAACACGAAGAGCAGCCCTCGGGCAGCGGGGCCTCCCGGGCATCCCTTCGGCGGGCACCCCGGGAGGGACGAGCAGGCGGCGGCCATGGGCCTGCCCCCACTCCCGGCCTCGCCGTGTCCCAGGGCCGCGCTTCTCTCCTCGGTCTGAGATGCGGGCAGAGATTTTGGTCCCGGAGGGTGCAAACATGGGTCGCCCCGGCTGGGCTCCGGCTGCTCTGGCAAACCCGCCGCGTCCCCAACCCTCCGCGCCGGAAAGCTTTGGCAGCGCTGCCGGCTGACGCGGGGATGTTCTTCCCTTTTTTATTTAAATATCTCATCCGTCTAGGGGCGGAGGCATGACAGGGCTCTGCATTTACCCCGGCCCATAGCCAGCGCAGTTGCGACAAAATTATGTCAGGGGCTTCTACCGGGCTCAGCGGCGGCCACCGGACGTGACCGCCGTGCCCCGAGCCCCGCACACCCACACGCACGACCCTGCCCTCCGCTCGTCCCCTCGCCGCTCCTTCCCGCTCTTTATCTTGCAGAGATACGGACGTCGGGTACGGCAGAGATGCCAACGGCCGTGCCCCTGCCCGGCGGTGCGGGAGGAAACGCGGAGCGCTCCGTTTTCCCCCGCTTCTCCCTGCCCGGGCTATACGGCCCCTCCCCACTCAGGCTCTGCCAGTCTCCTCTAAACCAGATCTTCCACTTACCGGGGACAGGTTGCAGGGGAAAACCCACTCCAGAGAATGGGCTTGAGTCCTTGATAAGAGACTTCAGCAACATTTGCTGTTAAAGACAGAGTCATACTGCTTCCCAGACCAGAAGGATTTTGCGTGTCGCATTCCGAGCCCAGTTCAGCGCTGTAAATAGGGCACCGTGCCCGGGACTCTGGGCATGCTTTGGCTTGGGTCAGTCCCATTTTTTCTCCCCGCCCGGCCAGAGCCGTGGGCTATGGGGAGGTGCCCACACAAACGAGGGGTGTTATCGCCTAATGGTGGGGCACGGGCAGGACCCTTCCCACTGCTACGAACCAGCCTGTAGGCAGTGCCAGGGGATTTCCCGTGCGGAGGGAACACCCAGCTCTGTATCGTCCCTACCACCTCGGAGTTGCCGACCCCTCCCGGAGGCCCCGCCGGGCCCTGTGGGTCTCGGAGCCCGTTGGGACGGCAGTGGGGTGCGGCCCGCGAACGGCGTTCCCACCAGCGGCACCGGCTTGTGCCTCCAGCGGCACTCCGGTTTGCCAGGGACATCGGCACAAAATCACCCTGTCGGGGCCATGGGTACTTTGCAGAGGAGCGTAGGAGAGGATGAAAGCAGCAGACGGTCACCAGCTGTCGGTCACCTCCCTGGGACAAAGTAGCCCCTGCACACAAAGGCCCTCACAGCGGTACAGGCTCTTCTCCGTCTAATTATGATGGAATTAAACATCGTCTTTCTGATAATCGACCACAGAGTTTGAAAATTACTAACCTAAATATTTTTCTCGTCACTTTTTTGGGCTGCCGCATCCAGACGGCCTCACAGTCAGATTAGTCACAGTGTGAAGGCCAGGCCTGAGCTTTGAACATTGCCTCTCGCTATGGCTCCACAAGTTCAGAGCCTTCAGCGGCAGGATGCTTCGCCCTGCCAGGGCCACTGTGCACAGCTGGCACGCAAATGTATAGACGGGGAGACAAGGCGGTGGATGGACATGGACGTGGAGCAGCTTTGGGTTAAAAACATAGACTCACAGGATGGTTTGGGTTGGAAGGGACTTTTCAAGATCATCTAGTCCAACACTCTGGCCGTGGGCGTCTTTCACTAGATCAGGCAGGTCCGGCGCAGGGAGTACAGCCTCCGGCCAGCTCCTGCTGCAGCAGGACCGCATTTCCAAAACCCTCTTTTTCCAGATACTAGTGCTGGGCTGCGCAGGGAGCGGTGTCTGCCAGTGGTTCACATCTCCCCTCCCTCCCTGCTTGCCTCCCCCTTCCCCTGAGAGCCTGCTCCTTAGGCTAGGAACACTCGGCGAAGTTTCCCCGTGGGGTTTTTCATTCCCATCCCGGGGTTATGTTTTTGCATTACGTTTGCAAGCCCGAATACAAGCCGTGTGTGAGAGACCCGAGGCCTGCTTCCACTCCTTCCGAAGGGAAACTCGGAGCCGGGTCCGCTCCGGGCAGAGCCTGGCCCCGGCCCCGCCGCCTTGCCGGGTGCCGCTGCTGCCTGTCCTGCCCGTCGTTGTTCCCGACAGTTGCCACGCTGGCAGCCTCGAAGAGGGACGTTAGCCCGGTCATTTTCTGCATCTCCTTTATTTCCTCAGTTTCTCCCTGAAATCTTTATAAATCCCCCTTTTCCAGAGGGAGTGTCGAGGCGGGTGGAAGTCTGAGCACAATGAAACCTGAGAATTTCTGTCACTCTCTGCATATGGTCCGAAGTGCTTTAATCCCAATTAGGGGCGGCTGACACACGGTCCTATTCATCCCAATCAGCTCTTGAATACATTTGCCTAGAAATGAACTTCACAAATAGACTCTCTCCTAAATGTGCCCAACAGCAAGGAAAATCGAATTGAGGCAGGGGCTCATTCTGAGGCGATCGAGGGAGAAAAGGTATGAATTTATAAGGTACACCGAAACATTGCAATTCAGCAACAAGTTTACTGACTTTTATTTGCACCATGTCAACCGAAAGAACCAAGAGATGCGGTGGGGGCTGCGGGAGGGGGACAATCCGGTTAAAAGGCAACTTTAGACAGACTTTGAATACTTTATGTGGCAAGTTTCGCCTCCAATTGAAGCCGGGCTAAAAAAATCTCAGCCCCTGCACTGGCATTTTTAGCGAGCACAAAACGTGTTTGAATCCGATCTAGGCTGACGCTCGCGATTAACAATACGAATACCAAATCGAGCTCCTGTCATCTGCCCGGGTTCCCATAGAACCTGAATTACTATTCAAAAGCTGCTTTAATATCCCACCCGCATCTCGTCTGCACCGCACAGCTGGTTGGGGGCCGCCGGCCCGGGCCGCGACCGCCCGGCCCCGCCAATCGGCACCGCTCGCCCGCAGCACCGGGCACCGGCAGCGCCGCGGCGGCGGCGGCTGAACCTGCGGGCGGTGTCACGGGGGGAAAAATGGATGTGTTGGGAAGGAACGGAAAGGAGGAAAGGGTGGTCAAGGCAAAGGGTTTTGAGAGAGAGCGACTGAAAGAGCGAAAGTTAGCGAAATCGAGGAAGATATATATAAAAGAAATATATATAAAAGAAATATATAGACAAATTATGTATATAGTATATATATAAAATTGCAAAAGAGAAAGAGGAGAAGGCAGGAGCGACGGCGGGAAAGGAGGTCATAGAAGGAAAAAAGAGAACAGAGAGGGAAAGGGAAGAGGAGGGATGAGGAGAGGAGAGGAGAGGAGAGGAAGAGGAGAGGAAGAGAAAGAGAAAGAGGAAGAGGAAGAGGAAGAGGAAGAGAAAGGAAAGGAAAGGAAAGGAAAGGAAAGGAAAGGAAAGGAAAGGAAAGAAAAGAAAAGAAAAGAAAAGAAAAGAAAAGAAAAGAAAAGAAAAGAAAAGAAAAGAAAAGAAAAGAAAAGAAAAGAAAAGAAAAGAAAAGAAAAGAAAAGAAAAGAAAAAGAAAAGAGATGTTCAGACCCTCTTGGTCTCTTCGATTTAACGGGGATTTCCGTGTTTCGGGGTCTCAGGAAGCCTCTCCCCCGACCTCCGCCCGGTTCCTTGCATTCTCATCCCCTTGGGGCGCGGCCGTGTCGCGGGATCGCTGGACCGGAGCCGTGGGGCCGGTCCGGGCAGGGCGGGGAGCCCCGGGCCGGCCAGTCGCGCAGCGCGGGGAAGGGCTGAGTCGGCGGGGCAAAGCCATTTGGGAAAAAGGTCACCCCGGGAGCCGCCGGCTGGGCTGCCCCGCCGGAGTATGGCCTGCTGAATGAACTTGCAGCATTTTGTTCAGGCCTCCGCTGTGGTGCTCCGCGGCATAATGAGCCGGGCCCTGCATACAGGCATTCATGCTGGTCTGAATGTGGTGTTGAACCTTCTCTGTGCCGGAGCGGTTTGATGGTTTGAATGGAGCTCCCTGGTGGGACATTGCTCTCTGCAACTGTGCCTCTTTGGATGACTGTTGTTCCTTAACATTCATGCCTCATTATGGGGCAACCTGTTAAATCAGGGAGAACAGTGTGCCAAAGTGTTGCTCAGGGGCACCGGCAGTTCAGCGGTGGGCATAAATAAGGGCCGCCGAGGAAAATAACTTTCATCGCATCTCTGGGCAAAAGTGATCTCGCTTTAATGGTGCCTCTAGTAGCCCGGTTTAAGTATATAAAGAGCGATAGTGGAATGTTTTGATTGAGTCTAAACATTGTCTTTGAATAAAGCTGAAACCATGTAATTAATGTGTCTTTTTAATAAGGGACAATACGGTCGTTCAAGCTATTTAATTTCATTTAATTTTCCATCCCATTTGCTCCAAAGGCTGCTTTTACTTTTAACACCCGGCCTTTCATGCTGCATCTTGCTCCAGTGGGCACATTAGATCGGTTTCACCCTTCCTTTTTAGGGAAGGAAAAATAAAAGAAAATGTGGTTCCTTTCCTCTTTTGTGGACAATTTATTTCACTTGGGGAACTTCAACTTTGAGCCACAGGACAGAATAAAAATTGGAGAACTGGTGTGAATGCTTCCAGAGCAAGGGCTTTTCTTTTCTGAGTGGATGGGAACCAGCCACAATCGGCTATATTAATAAATAACTTTCCTCACAGTCGGCCTTTACATGGTCCTATTGATAAAATTGTTCGCGTGTCGTTCACGCTTTTTGACTCGTTAAGGCCCGGGAGGGAGCGGCTCCCGAGGCGGAGCAGTAGGGTACCTTGGTCGCCTTAAAAGCCTTCTCTCTACCTCTGCGGCTCTCGGAATTTCAACCGGTCTCATCCTTCAGCGGCCAGGCCAGAGGTTACAGGGACATGTTCATGGCTTAAATTTATTGCCCTCAACTTCTTGTTTATCCTTTTTTTCCCCATTCAGGCCACTGATCAAAGGGGTCATCTTCAGTTCCCCACATCCTCTCCCCCTCCTTCCTCCTTACCGTCCCTCAAGTGAAAAAGGAACCCCCTCCCCAGCTACCGGGACGGTTCCTGCTATTGCACCCCGGGGAGATGCGATCGATGATCATTGTTGCTGCTGGGGGCAGGCGCGACATTTATCTCGTGTGCACGCCAATATGGATCATTACTAAAAAACACATTCACGGCCCACGCGGACTCAGTGCCGGCCAGCCACCCCCGGAGCAGGCGGCGATAGCTCCTCGGTCCCGTCCCGTCCCGGAACCGCCGGGCCGGGGCAGCCCCCGCGCAGCGCCCGGTGGCATCGCCGAGGACGGAGCGGGCGGTGCGACCGGCGGCCCTTGGCTGCCTGCTGCTCTCAGCAGGGACATTTCAGGGCTCGCCCGAGCCGTGTGAGTGGAGGCCAGTGCCTGGCGGAGCGCAGCCGGCTGGCAGCGCGATGGAGCCGGCGCAAACAGCGACCGGCGTGGGCAAATGTCACCGCAGGAACAGCGGGAACGTGCCAGGCTGAGGTTTCTTTGCACTCCCGGCAAGGCGAGGGGAAAGGGCATCTCTGCGATTGCCAACTCGTGAGACGCGACGGTTCAAAATCGCTCTCGTCCTCCGTGCGCGTCCCCGTGGTCCTTGCTCCCACGGTGCCACGCGTGACTGCGGCAAACAGATCCAGATTAATGCCCACACTAACTATCACATTGAAAACGTCTTGCCAAAGTTTATCTTGCAGAGAGTGGGGTTACTTGAGAAGAGCCCCCTCAGCTACCTGGCACCTATCGCCACCTACGCTCTAAGCGTAGCTTTTTGGTTTTCTTTTGAAATTTATTAGGTCTGACTATTAGAAAAAACGGAAGCAAAAATAAGCTCCATACCTGCCATTGCTTCTGAAAGCAATGGGTAAAATCCGAATGTGCAACTTCTTCGCAGGGAAAAGGTTCAGAAATTTTCTTTTCAGGGAGTTACGACGTATGGAGCAGAGACAACCTGCTAGCGGGAATTAGACAGGACTATAAAAGTGAAAGTGGAAAAACTGATTTGTTACTGTAGTCTTTGGTCTGATAGGCACATCTGGACTGTTGTTTGTGGGTAAGAAAAAAGTCACACAAATTTGCTTTCCAGCTCCTAGAAAATTCTTGAAACATTTACGCAGTCTGAATTAGAAGTTTATCTTAATTAGAATATTTATATGAAGAGGAGGGACATAGACGTACTCTGTTCGAATCGCTTCGTTCTGGCTTTATTTACACTCGCTTTTTGTAGGCTACCTCCCCGAAAGCAGTCTCGGTGCAAGCGATTTTGCTTGTGGGAGAGGAACCTGTGGATGTATTAAACGAGGAATCCAGCTGCACGCTGCTCATTAGACATCTGTGTTATCTGCTGGCCATGTCTCTCTGTTTCCTGGTGGCTATATGTCTCTATTTCCTCCTGTCTCTATTTCCTAATCGCACGAATTACAGACACAGCTTCCCCAGCGTTCGCAGATGCGGCGGTTTGTGTTTTACAGGGGTTACGGTGGCTCATATTTCGTACTGTTCATCCTCCTTAAGGATCAAAGCTCTTCTGAACAGATTACTGGCCTGAAACCAACCCACTGAAATGGTAATACGGTCGTTCTTTTAAAAAAAAAAAAAAAAAGTGTAGGTATTTTCTGGTGTTTTCCCATCAAGTACCTGCCCAATTTCTGTATGGCACACGCCGGGAATCAATAGAAGTTAACAAGTCCTCAAAACATTCCCCATCTCTTTGTTTAATCTCCTTTACAATAAAGCCAAGGGAAGAGAATTAAAAATCTTTGAAGTATATTAAACCTCAAAAGGCTCAGCCAAGTAGACTTAAAATAGTCACTTATTTTCCAAAACTGGTTTGTCGAGGAACAATAAAAGGAAGTAAAATTTATGGAGAAATTATACAGTGGATTTGTCACTTAAAATATCGTAACTGTCTCGGGGACAATACCCCATGCTGAGGATTAATGGTCCCTCCAGACCTTTGATTCACCAGCGCCTTTTCTTTGCCCTTGACAAATTGGATTTTTAGGAATGGGAAGGTCGCCTGGCCCATTGTCTGCCAGCCATTCACTCCGCCTGATTATGCAGGAGGGTTAGGGAAAGGCTCCATGTGACCCTCTTGGATGGGACTCCGCAGCTGCTCGAGGAGCCAAACTCTCTCACCAAACTCTGCGCCCCAGAGCATCCCCCTGCCAAGGGGTACCCCTCCTGCTCCCGTTGAAAAGCCGGCGTCCACACACCGCCGCGTCACTCTGCGGGCGGAGATACGCCTGTGCTCATCCTCCCCGCCGCCAGCCGCTGTCACTCCGGCCCCCTTAAGTAGTTGGGGTTCCCGAGCGCTCAGAGCCAGAGGCAGCGATGCAAAGCAGCAGGGCTCCGGCCATCAGCGTGAGCGCAGAGAGCTGCATCCCGGCTGGGCTGCGCCTGGGTCCTGTGCCGGGCATCTTCAAACTGGGCAAGTACCTGTCAGACCGCAGGGAGCCAGGACCCAAAAAAAAGGTATTTTCCTACGGTCTCTCCTGCACCGCTGGACCTTGCTTTTTTTTTCGTTGATTCGGGGGAAGCCGGCTTGGGAGAAGAGGCCGCTCTTCTGCTCTCTCTCTTCGATCCTCCCTTCTTAGAGCGAGCCAGGAAAGGAAAGGAAAGCGTTTCCAGAAGGTCCCGAGATGTCTCCTCGTGTCTTTGCCAGGAAAGCCTGACCGCCCGTGCCCGTTCCCCCTCCTTCCCAGCGCCGGTGCCCCGCTAGCCCGGTCGAACCCGGCGGCGAGGCCAGGGGGACCCGGGGGTACTCTCGGAAAATCGGACGCGCCTTGGACACAGACGTACTGGTGCTCGGTGCCCTGTGCCCGGTGCCGGAGGGCTCTGGTCTCGCCGCCCGACCCCCGCCCCCCGGGGCTCCGCTCACTCGGGCATTGCCCCTTCCCCGGCAGGGCCAGGACGTGCCACGGCTGGCTCCTCGCCCCTGGAGCCCCGGCGATACGGGGGCATGAGGCTTTCACAGTCTCCGGGCTTGTCCGGGGATGGGGCAGGGGCAGAAGCAGACGCACCGTTTTATTTCTGCGTTTGGCTCCGGTTTGTGCACCATCCCATCCCTCTCCTCGGCCGTGAATCCTTTGGCCGAGGGGAGTGCGGGACGCGCGGGCCGGGGCTCCCCCGGGGGCGGTGGCGGGGTGCGAGTGGCAGGTGTCGGGACAACCCAGCGCAGCTCGGCCTCCTCTCAAAGCCTCGGGCCAGTTCCTACCCCCGGAGCCGCAAATAACCGCACAGCCGGAGCGGGAGGGGGTGACGACCACCCGGCTACCGGCTTCAGGGTCAGTCGATGTCCGAGCGGAAAAGGATCGAGGAGGTGAAGGGTACTCGCCCCGTCCATCAGGCTTTTCAGGGGGCTGAGGATGAAACCTCTCTTTCCACCCCCTGGGCATACGCGGCTCACGCGTTCCGCTCGGATTTTTAATGCGCTTTAATTGTTTTTAAACGCTCTGCCAGCCCACTCAAATTTATTTCTCATCTGGCTCCCTTGGTTTCTCGCTTTAGACTGCTTTGTTCCGATGACTTTTATTGCACGGTCATTCAGGGAACGGGCACTTCATTTTCTCTTTGTGTAGGCAAGCAGATTATGAAGTATGGGACTACAGAGACTTTGTAGCTAAGCAGAATCCTCTCCTCTTGTCCCCTCCCCTTCTCCCGACAAGTCGCGTATGTGGCAATTGTTTTGCATGGACTCAGAGGCTGTACAAACCCTTCCAAAAAATAGCATCTTACCTGTGTATTTAATATAGATTAAGAGAAATGCTGCAGCTGCAACCCAAGGGAAAAATCCCATTCCCTCTCCCAGTGCTGCAGGTCCCCGCCTGGCCTGGGCGCTTCCATCCTCACCCTCGCAGAGCAACAACCCCCGGCCGCATTTCTCCCAAGGCACCTGCGAGTCGAGGAAGGTCCAGCCCAAAAGTGGGTGAGGATGGAAGAGTTAAACCGGTGGAAAAACGAGATGCCTTCGCCGCTGCTTCCGATCTGCGACGCCCAGACAGCTGCGCGGTGTGGGAAAGCAGGCTCTCCGGGCAGGGCAGAGCGGGCAGGCAGGCAGGGCATGGGTAAGCTTTTTGCTGTCTTTCTGTTTCGTCTCGCGTGGAAGTAACAGAGGTGCCGCCTGTCTTCCAGGTGCGGATGGTGAGAGGGGAATTAGTGGATGAAACCGGGAGCTCGGCTCTGGAGTGGATAGGGTTAATCCGGGCTGCCCGAAACTCCCAAGAGCAGACACTGGAGGCTGTTGCGGATCTACCAGGAGGACAGGTACCCCACTTGCGGCTCCGGGTCGGCCTGGCACCGCTCTCCATCCCCTGCCTGTCCTCTCAAGCCTCCTGAAGGAGTTTCCTTTCTTCCCCTCCCAGATTTTCTACCGGGCGCTGCGAGATGTCCAGCCGGGCGAGGAGCTCACCGTCTGGTACTCCAACCCCCTGGCGCAGTGGTTTGACATCCCCGTCACGGCCACCCCGACGCACGACGAGAAAGGTACAGATGCGGGCATTCATTTCAGAGCAACCAAATTAAAGGAAACAAAACAAACCCCCTTTAATTGGCGCATTTGGCGGGAGCTAAAACTGCGATAGGCAAACGTGGATCCTTCAAATCCGCGCTCTCAGAAAAATTAATGCCAGCACAGCTGCAGTGACTTTTAACCTGTCACTCTTCAAACTAGAACTCCATCTGCTTATACTTAAAGGGTGATCTATTAACTCGGTAGCGTATGGAAAGGCCCCCGTGCCTCTAATCGTTCCGTCATCGGCACAATTTAATGATCTTTTGATAGGCAAATGGGATTTCTATGAGACAACACCAGTGTTGTTATGCGAGACAGCAATTTGGCTTTATAGTTTTTAAAAATATCGTTTTCACCTTGCGTGTTCCTCGGTCAGAGCTTCAGATTCGGTCAGATTCATCTAGTCAAGTCAAAACGGGTACTGGGCAATTCCTGTAAATTATGGTGTATTAGGTAAAAATTAGGTCAGCGTCAAATTACACTCAGATTAGGATATCCGAGGATATCGGGAAGAGGAAGACACCCGTCTGGGACTGCTTGTTTCAATCAGCGAGCTGATTCTTAGCTGGAATTGCACGGATTTTAAGAAAAGTGCCAAGGTGGTAGCACATTAAACGGGGGAAAAGAAGGCGAAACCCCTCAGTGTTCACCTGTCGGATTGCTCCGGCGTCGGACACAACCTCCCGCTGACCTTTGCGCCCTCTCCCCGCTGCCCGGCCCGGCGGGGGGAGGCCGGGTCCTGGCGCTCCCCGGGGCGGCGGCGGTGGCTCGGCGTGACCTGCGGGCACCTGCTCACCTGGGGCTGAGCCCGCTCGGCTGCCGGCGAGGGGACCCCACCTGCTCCTGCTCTACGCAAAAGATCCTTCAGCTTGGCGGTGTCCCTGAGAAGGCTGCAGGGCACCATTCGGGGAGGTGCTGAGCTACCCCCACCCCTCAAGGCTGACTGTTCTGCAGGGTAATCAGGATCCAGGCTGGAGGGATGGTTCCTGAAAGGCCGGGCTCTGGCATCTCACCTCCCATCCGACACCTGCGATGCGCAAGAGCCCGAATCCCTCCCTTGTACTAAAACTGTGCTCGGAAAATAAATCCTTGGTCACGTCTCTTTCCCTCCCACCAAGAGCAGTGAGGTCTGCGGACGATCACCGCTCTAAAAGCTCTGAAGAAGTTTCGGCTGCAGGAAGGAGGACACAATGCTGTGTTCTGTCCCTCCAAACCAGCAGTCCTTGCCTATGGATGGGCACGGGTGCTGCTCGGGGGAAATAAGGGGAAGAAAGCTCAGGTCTGCGAGAGGCACTCAGCGTGTGTCATCTTCCTCGTCCCGTCGAAGCGAGGCTTAGTTGCAGACTGACCCTGCGGATCTGCTGTGCCTCCGGCCCCACAGTTTCCAGACTAATTAATACGGACTTAGAATAAGCGTATCAAAATGTTGAAACGCTCTTTTAAGGATAGTACGCAAAAAAAACAAAACCAAAACAAAAAACCTCAACCAAACAAAAAAACCCAACGAACCCAAAAAACCCCCAACTAAACATAAAAACCAAACAGGGCTGAAGAAATTCAGAGTTTGATTTTTTTTTTTAAAGAAACGAAACAAACCTTCGGAATTCTTCTGTGTTTGACCCCATTTATTTGGGTTTACCGTGACAAAAAAGCTTCTCCTTTTGTTTTTCGGTTAGGTTTTTTTTTCCTTTCTTATTTTTATCCCCGACCGATGGTTGCTGGACTGGAGCTGAGACGGGGAAAGCGCCGGGCCGGGCTCGGTGGCGCTTGGGAGGCAGCCGGTCCCGCCACGCTTTTGCCGAGGCCAACCAGGGCCGACCCGCCCCCCTGGAGAGACTCGCAAAGGCACATGAAGGCACTAGGAGGGAACCCGCGGAGCTCCATGGCCACACGCCTTTCGGCCCGTACTGCTCCTTGACCCATTTTCCAATGCACAGCGGCTGCTGCCTCATCCGTGTCCGGACAGACACGCTCCCGCCTCCCTCCCTACTCGACGGGACACAAAACCGCGTCCAGCGCCATCCCATCGCTGCACAGCTTGCGGTCCGCTGCTCCACGAAAGGGCTGCGCACGACGGCAAGGACACAGGCGACGAGACACAGGCAGCAGCGCTGGATCCTTCCATGCGAGTTCGCGCCCGAGCTTCCCGTGGAGAACGAAGATTCCATGTTTCACTCACAGCGGCCGCTGGCTGATCTCATCTCTGGCCCAAACGCTGCATTAAAAGCCCTCTCGGGAGGCTGGTCGCCGCCAGCGTGTCCGCCTCGGTGACCCGTCGCCCCCCGGGTGCCCCAGCTGCCGCGGAGCGCAGCGCAGGGCCGAAGACCTCCGCCCATCCCCAGTCGCTTGTGCCCCACCTCGCCCCCATCGCCCCACAAGGGGCACCTCCGAAACGTGAGGAACTGGCTCCAGGCCTGGAGCGGCATCTCGTTTTTGTGTGGACTTGGTTGGCCTCACCTTTGGCGTGTCGGTGCATTAACTCAGGGCTGAGGCGCAGCTGGGAAGGGACAGGGTGGGCAGCAGCTGGGGGAACTCCGAAGGCTTCCGAAACGTCTTGTCGGTGTATTGTGGTGACTGAGAGGAACGAGAGGGAGAGACGGATCCATATAGACAGAAACAGAGAGAGAAGAAAGGAGAGAAATGAGAGGGGAAGGGAAAAAGAAGGAGAAGGGGAAAGGGAAAGGGAAAAGGAAGTGGGGAGAGAGAGAAATGGAAAGGGAAGGGAGGAAGGGAGGAAGGGAGGAAGGGAGGAAGGGAGGAAGGGAGGAAGGAAGGAAGGAAAAAAGAGAGAAGAAGGGAAGGAAAGGAAGCAAGGAAGAAAGAGAGGAAGATACCAGAACAGACAGGTTGCCCGCAGAGGCAGCGTTTCACCGTCAGGGCTGGGACGATGCTCCTGCGTGAGAGGACATGGCTGGCAAGCAGGGCCAGGAGGGGGAAAGTGAAGCCTGTGCCTCCGCGGTGCCGGGCAGTCACCACAGCCGCGGCCACCGAGGTCTGTTCCGCTTGAGAGAAGCCGAAATGTTTAGGGAACGGAGCACAAAGGGCATTGTCCTCTGAAAGGGAACGATTACATATGGCCCATACATATCGGATATTGTCTCGCCGCGTAATGAGGGGCTCATGATCATTAGATTGGCCTTTGTTCGGTGCAGCCGATTGCCTGACATACGCTACCTCCACTGCAGACGCCAACAGATGGGCCCCCCGACAGACGACTCGCGGCAGCAGCTGCTCCCCCCCGGCGCCATGGCGCCCCGTCCGCGGGAGCGCAGCTCCGACCGCGCAGTGTCCGCACCGCGGCACGGCGGGGGCGGGCCGGGGCGGCGGGTGCGCGGGGAATGCGCAGGGTTACGCGGCCGCCGCTGACGGGCCCCTCCGCTTGCCTCCGCAGGGGAGGAGCGGTACATCTGCTGGTACTGCTGGAGGACCTTCAAGTACCCCAACAGCCTCAAGGCCCACGTCCACTTCCACTGCGCGCTGAGCCACGGCCGGCCCTTCCTCCACCATGACCACGGCCGGCCCGCCGCCGCCGCCTTCGGCCTCCCCCCCAAGGAGCCGCCGGCCGCCGGGCTGCGCGGCCACCCGACACCCGGCTGCGGCCCGCGGGAGGCCGTCAAGCGGGAGGCCGCCGCCGCCTCCCCGCCGCTCGCCAAGCCGGGGCTGCCTAAGCGGGCAGCGGGCAAGGAGGAGCAGGAGCGCGCCCTGGACATGAGCGTGGGGGCCGCCCGCGGGCTGGGGCCGCTGCTGGGACCGGCGGGCGGCAACGGGCTGGCACTCTGCCCCGGGGCGCGCTCGGCTTTCCGCCCCGCCGGGCCGCTGCGGGAGGAGGTGCGGGGCGCCTCCGCCCTCGGCTTCTCCAAGCTGCTGGGGGGGCTGAAGGCGGGACGCGCCGCTGCCGAGGCGCCGCCCAAGTGCGGGGCGCTGCCGGGCGAGGCCGCCCCCCCGGCGGCGGCGGGGCTGGCGTGCGGCGGTGGGCTGCGCGCCTTCCCGCTGCTCTCGCCCCTGGAGGAGGCTTCGGCTTTCCGGCAGGTGGAGCGGGGGCTGCCCGCCGCTGCGCTGCCGCCCGCCCGCTACCCGCCGCTGCCCGGCGGCGCACTGGAGCGCTTTGCGCTGCCGCCCTTCGAGGGGCTGAAGGCGTACGCGGGGGAGTGCGGGCTGCCGGTGATGCCGCTCACCGTCTACAACGGGGAGCTGCTCTACAGCGCCGCGCCCTACTACCCGCTGAAGCTGCACCTCGGCGGCCTCCTCAAGTACCCCGAATCGGTGTCATACTTCGCGGGGCCGGCGGCAGGGCTGCACGCCGCCGAGCTGGGCTCGCTGGCCAGCATCGACCGGGAGATCGCCATGCACACGCAGCAGCTCTCTGAGCTGGCGGCCGAGAAGGGCCGCGGGCGGCTGGAGGCGCTGCCGGCGGGGGCGACCGGGGCGGCCGGCGGGAAGCCCAAGACGGGGCACCTGTGCCTCTACTGCGGGAAGCTGTACTCCCGCAAGTACGGGCTGAAGATCCATATGCGGACTCACACTGGCTACAAGCCGCTCAAATGCAAGGTCTGCCTGCGGCCCTTCGGGGACCCCAGCAACCTCAACAAGCACATTCGCCTGCACGCCGAGGGCAACACGCCCTACCGCTGCGAGTACTGCGGCAAGGTGCTGGTGCGGCGCCGCGACCTGGAGCGGCACGTCAAGTCCCGGCACCCGGGGCAGAGCCTCGGCAAGGCGGTCGAGGACAAGAGTGACTCTGGCTACGCGCACCCCGAGCAGGAGCAAAAGACTGACAATGAAAGCGACGTGGACGTCTGCTTCACCGACGACCAGAGCGACCCGGAGAGCGGCAGCAGGAACCGCGAACAGTGATGCAGGAGCCGGCCGGGGCGGAGCGGCAGGCGCGGTGCAGCCCCCCCCTCCCACCCCGTATTGCTCTGAGCTCCTGGCCTCCCGGGGCGGTCCCACGAGAGGCCGTGTCACGGGGGCGCGCGGGCTGGCAGGCCCCCGCTGGCGGCGGGGCGGTCAGAACTGCGAGTTCGTCGCGGGCGTCCCCGGGCTCCAGCCTTCAGCGTCGCCCCCGGGGCTGCAGCCGCGGTGCCGGGAAAGGGGGGAGGGGGACGAAACCCTGGCGGGCCCGGGATCCCACCGGAGAGGCACCGCTTCCCCATAGGCGCCTGTATTTCGGTGGCCATATATTTTTATTGTACCTTTGTGTGGAGGAAATTGTGCCTTTTGGAAACGATTTTTTTCTATGTGCTCTCCCGTCACTTGTTCCAGCGGTCCGAGTCGTGGTGCTCAGCAGCAGTCCAGGGTCTGCAAGCGCCTCTGGCATCTGTACATTTTATTTGACACCTCAGATGTGCTTTCTCCGGGTCCTAATAAAGCGATACCAACAGCTTTTTGGAAAGAAAGAATTTTTAAAAAGCAACAAAAAGCCACACTTGCAGCACTGATGAGGTTCGCATATGATAACAGGTGCACCATTTGATCAAGTTGCAATTATTATAACAGATAATATTTGAATAACAAATGTAAAATAAATATTGAAAAGCATGAATCTAAAAGCACGCACTATATAATTTTAAAGGAAATACACTCTCTGGTAGAATACAAATGTGGTGTATGTTTGTTTTCTAATGAATGATGTACAGTGGATACAGTATTTTGGTCTTGGTTCCAGTTTGTCATGCGATTTTTATAAAAAATAAAGTTACTGGCAAACTACTGTTTATCTAATTGTTCACTGAAGTGCTGCCAGCAGCATCTCCTGTTTCTCCATAATGATTCCGACGATCGGGTGTTTGGTCCAGATCCTGCTGTATCCAGCGTCTTTGGGTCAAGCCCTAAAGAATTTGGCCCTGATTATTTCGTCTGAGTATTTTCATTCTCTCACTCAGCAAAGCAAACCGGCAAAACCCAGGCAAAATCCAATCCGTCCTTCCCTATCCCTATGCCCACGACTCTCCCTTCCTTCCTTCCTTCCTTCCTCCTTCCTTCCTTCCTCCCTTCCTTCCTCTTCCTTCCTTCCTCCTTCCTCCTTCCTTCCTTCCTTCCTTCCTTCCTTCCTTCCTTCCTTCCTTCCTTCCTTCCTTCCTTCTTCCTTCCTTCCTTCTTTCCTTCTTTCCGTCTTTCCGTCTTTCCGTCTTTCCTTCCGTCTTTCCTTCCGTCTTTCTTTCTTTTTTTCCTTCTTTTCTCCTTTCTTTCCTTCTTTCCTTCTTTCTTTCCTTCTTTCCTTCTTTCCTTCTTTCCTTCTTTCCTTCTTTCCTTCTTTCCTTCTTTCTTCCCTTCTTTTCTTCCCTTCTTTCTTTCCTTCTTTCTTTCTTTCCTTCTTTCTTTCCTTCTTTCTTTCCTTCTTTCTTTCCTTATTTCTTTCTTTCCTTCTTTCCTTCTTCCTTCTTTCCTTCTTTCCTTCTTTCCTTCTTTCTTTCCTTCTTTCTTTCCTTCTTTCTTTTCCTTCTTTCCTTCTTTCTTTCCTTCTTTCCTTCTTTCCTTCTTTCCTTCTTTCCTTCTTTCTTTCCTTCCTTCCTTCCTTCCTTCCTTCCTTCCTTCCTTCCTTCCTTCCTTCCTTCCTTCCTTCCTTCCTTCCTTCCTTCCGTCTTTCCGTCTTTCCTTCCGTCTTTCTTTCCGTCTTTTCTTTCCTTCTTTCCTTCTTTCTTTCCTTCCTTCCTTCCTTCCTTCCTTCCTTCCTTCTTCCTTCCTTCCTTCCTTCCTTCCTTCCTTCCTTCCTTCCTTCCTTCCTTCCTTCCTTCCTTCTTTCTTTCCTTCCGTCTTTCCGTCTTTCCGTCTTTCTGTCTTTCCTTCCGTCTTACCTTCCGTCTTTCTTTCCTTCTTTCCTTCTTTCCTTCTTTCCTTCTTTCCTTCTTTCCTTCTTTCCTTCTTTCTTTCTTTCTTTCTTTCTTTCTTTCTTTCTTTCTTTCTTTCTTTCTTTCTTTCTTTCTTTCTTTCTTTCTTTCTTTCTTTCTTTCTTTCTTTCTTTCTTTCTTTCTTTCTTTCTTTCTTTCTTTCTTTCTTTCTCTTTCTTTCTTTCTTTCTTTCTTTCTTTCTTTCTTTCTTTCTTTCTTTCTTCTTTTCTTTCTTTCTTTCTTCCTTTCTTTCTTCCTTTCTTTCTTCCTTTCTTTCTTCCTTCTTTCTTCCTTTCTTTCTTCCTTTCTTCCTTTCTTCCTTTCTTTCTTTCTTTCTTTCCTTTCTTCCTTCCTCCCTTTCTTTCTTCCTTTCTTCCTTTCTTTCTCTTTCTCTTCCTGCCTTCCTGCCTTCCTTTTTCCCCACAGGGCCAGCGCAGAGATGTTAAAGGCTGCACATCATTAGTCCGCGTTATCTGATTGTGTTCTGTCAAAGGTACTCCTTTTGCAAACACTCTTCTTCAGAATCGTCGTTACTTTTATCTGAGATTCCCTGGAAAATCCTCCCGCGCGAAACTGCGCAGCGCTGCCGACAGTGACCGAGCTGGTGCTTTCGGGAGGGAGCTCGCACTGGGGCAGGCAAAGGAGACCGGGGAGAGCCCGCTTTTTCATTTTGCGTAGCTCACAACTCTGAAGCAGATGGTAAATCTCTCCGATTGATGCGGATAGTTGAAGGCCGTGAGTTTACAGGATCGGGCCACATTTCAGTTCAGGGTGTACGTGATGCAGTGTAAAATGCAAACAAATTACTTCCAGCATCTGAAAGAATCTCAGACACAAAGCTGAAAAAATCTCAGATAAGAACTGATTCTCCTTTTGCTCACTTAAGTTTCAACGTGCTTCACGGTAAGAGGAAATGGGAATTCAAATGCCAGGCTTGAATTTCCTTTAAAGGTTTGAATTAGATTCAAAAGCTGTAGGATTGTAGTCGGTTTTGTTTGGTGTTTTTTTTTTGGTCTGGTCTCTTGCACTAAATACCGATTCGTTTTTATCCAGGACGCAAGCTGTGTTTTTTTTCTGAAAGTAAATGGGAAAGGTCTCTCCTCAGGGAGCGGGATATTCATCTGCCAGTAGAGTCGAAAATCCAGTTGTCGTTTATGGCACCGGCAGCGGGACCCGGAATTTAGCCGAGCAGTACTTTATTTCTATATTTATCTGTTGCCTTCCCACAGGAAGGCACCCACCATGGAGCTGCTGCCGGGGAGGGATGCGTCATGTATGCTATGAGGTCGTGGAAAGGGTAGAATAATAAAACTATGGTCCAGGAATTATTTATATGTCAGTGGAACTTGTGTGTTTTAATAGAAGTGTCCCATCACATCTTAATACTTGGGCTACCTTTACAAAAAAAAGATACCCCGGACAGTCAACCTGTGTGAATTCCGGACAGTCAACCTGTGTGAATTAACGGTCTGTATATCTAAAAATCATTGTAGCCTTTTTATTAAGAAACAAAACACAAACCGAACTAAATATAGTGAACCGCAAACAACCAAAGTCGAAAACGACAGAACAATACAAAACATTTTTTCTTCTACTATGCAGCGGCTAGATCGAAATACAAAATACAGAAGGAGAAATTTCATTTTTAGGGGACCCCATCCCAGCGACGTCCCTAGCGCAGACGCGCACTCCAATACGGACCAGACCCGTGTCCGCGGGCGGAGGGCGAGCTCCGGTGACCCGCCTGGGATGCGCACCGGCGCGACTGCGGCCCCGCTGCACAAGTCCTGCGGAGTTCTGCCGCCGGTGCTGCCCGGCCCGCACCGCCGGCAGCGCCGCCCGCCGCCCCTGGCGGCTCTGCCGGGCCCGGCGGTGTCGGGCAGGCGGGAGCGTGGTGCCGTTCCTGCGCGGGGCCACCGCGCCGGGGTGCGGTTTCCGATCTGTCAACGGTGCGATGTGCTGCGACAAGTGCTGGTTGATTATTTTATTTTATTTTATTTTATTTTATTTTGTTTTGTTTTGTTTTGTTTTGTTCTGTTTTGTTTTGTTCTGTTTTGTTTTGTTTTGTTCTGTTTTGTTCTGTTTTGTTTTGTTCTGTTTTGTGTTGTTTCGTGTTGTTTCGTGTTGTTTCGTGTTGTTGTTTTGTTTTGTTTTGTTTCCCGCTTGGACCAGGGATGAGGCGACAACGTTCTCCAGAACCCTCCGTGATTTGGGCAGCGCAGGGCTGTAGCCAGGGCCAGAGAAAGCAGCAGGTCGGGGGAACGGCAGGCGCGGATCGGCAGGCGCGGATCGGCAGCCGCAGCCCCGAGGCTCCAGCCGGGAGCGGGGCGGAGCTCAGGGCTCGCCGTTTGCCCAGCCGCGGGCCCCGGGCGGGCGGCAGCCCCACGGCGGCGGGTCCCGGGCACCACCGACCGCCCCTTAGAACCAGCCGAGGCCGCCGGCGCGGACTCTGATTGGCTGAGCTTTCCAGCAGCCCGCACTCCTATTGGCCAGCCTGCGGTCCGCGCCACCGCCCCGAGGTAGCGGCGAGTCCGGGGCGGGGCGGGAGGCGGCGGAGAGGCCGAGGAGCATCCCCCTCCCGTGGGCTGTTTGCCTGTGGTCTGGTGGGCTGCAGCTCCTGGGGTCATTAAGTCACGTGCCAGTCACATCGGTTCATGCGTCCTTCGGTTTCCCTGGAGGCAGGTTTGGGTCTCAAAGGAGATGAAAAACCTGCAGGTCGTAGGTTACAACGTGCACGACGTGCTCTGGATTTTGCGTTCTTAGCATCTCTAGGTCTACCGTTGCTGCTGGCTGGCTGCCGTAGTGAGTGCCATTTGTAAGTAGGAAAAAAAATTAAGACCAGCAACTGGTTTTATCTTATGAACTTTTAATTATTGATAGCTGCAGTAAAGCAAATATGTCCTCTGCATTTTGTAATAGGGATAAAATAACTAACCACACTTACAGGAAAAAGAAAGAGCTTTCTAGATGAGAAAAAACATACTGTTTTGATTCATGCAAATCAGAAAGCATAGGCAGAAAGGATCGTGGTAAAGCTGAAGAAAAATAATCTCCTTTAAATATTACTCATTGAGAGGTTTGTTTGCTCAAGGGCCATAGAGATTAAATGTCAACATTTCCCTATTTTATTTTCTATGGGAGAACTCAGGTTTTCTAGGTAAAGTTGAGCAGAGAATAACAAAAAGCTGCATTTTGTGGGTGAAGAGTAGAACATTATTTGCTTGCTGAAGTCAACAACAAGAAAGAATGCATACACTGGGATGGCTTTTGGACATTATTAGAAACTAATTTAACTATTTGGGAAACTGGTCTTCTAGTTTCCAAAAATTCCTGCTCAGCTTCAGGTATTCTTGTAAAGAAAATTGATTTGAGTAACTTCCCAAATTTAAAATTTGATAAACAGTTTTGATGATTTTTGACTTGCTCAATATTAGCCTGTTCATAGAAATAGCACCAAGAAGTCTGTGTGTGTTTGGCAACAGGTGCAAAGCATTGCCAAGAAGCAGATTGTAATGATCTTGAGGGTAATTTTCATTTCCAACCAATCTTAGTTTTGCTACTAATTAATTCTGCAATTACTGTTGTGTCCATGGTCTGAGGATGCATGTGGGAGACCAATGGCACTGTGAATGACCAAGGTGTAGGGCAGGGTCTTACAGACCAGGGATCTAGGTCTTAGCTCCTCTAAACTTGCTGAAGACTTGAATTTACAACTTTAAACAACCCATCAAATTACCTGATTTTGCAAAGGTGTTGAATATCTGCTCTTCCCAGTGAAGCCAGTGGGACTGATTTAAAATTGCCAAGTTCTTCGACTTATAGGTGAGATAGATGTGGTCCGCTGTAATGCAAATGAATTTAGATTTTGGACTGTTTGCTACAATACTCAGAGAGGACCTGATCACTTCTGAGCAAGAAAATGGCTCTATATGCTTCAAGTGGTATAGTTTCAAACTTTTTGCATTAAGCTCATATTTTAAATTCACACATGCACAGATGTGATGTTGTCAGAAAGCTCTGCTGCAGATATGAAAATGTGCGTGTTCTTAAGGGTCCTTTACTTTCCCCACAACTCTGATGTGGCAAAGAAATGATTTATTGATTCAGAAAACCTCTGAATTCGTTTGAGTGCATTCACGCTGAAAATATTTTCAGGGAACAGTTTTTCTATTTTCACTAGAAGTTGTGTGCTTGGAAGTAGATTTTGAAATAGTCACTGTATTTGTTAAGCTGTACTTTCAATACAAAAAACAATCCACAGACCTGCACCTGATGAAATGAGCAGCAAACCTTGGATTCAAACTTCCTATGTGACAGGGAGACATGAGGATGGGAGAAAAATCTAACTGCATTTGCCTTCAGGTCAGGGGATGGTGAAGGTCAAGGACTGTTTCTGATCTTTTTGTTTTCCTCAAAACTGTCTGAAAAGAATGATTTTAAACTTGACTGTGAGCAGTTACTTTCTGAACTATCACCTGAAGGTAAAGAGCAACATGTCAAGGTCGGGTTCAAGCTCACTAGAGTTCATTGGACCATAGCAGATAAAATCTAGGAGCAACAAAATGCTTTCAGGTATATTCAAAGTCAATCCAATGAGGAATGATTCCCTACAGCACGTCGGATGTTATAAACTTGTATTTTACAAGAGAGGAGAGAGAAGAAAGAAGTTTCTTACCAACTGAAAAAAACATAGCTGAAGAAATAGATCACTAGATCTGAGCTATATATTCAGCTATGTTTAGAGCTGATGTTTTGAAGTATGGAAAACTATGAGCAAAGTTCAGAAGGTTTTTCTGCAGACTTGCAGCTGGGTGTGGTTTTTTGAGGCTTAATGTTTCACAATTTTTTATCTGTTCTGCTTTGGAATGTATTATCCTGTTTCAAGGGTAGTGGAAGGGCTTGTGTGGTTTTTATTATTTATTTATTTATTTATTTATTTAAAAATTTTTATTTATTTTTTAAGAAATTGTAGACAGCTTGCTCCTGAGGAGAGTGGTTTGGTACCAGGTAATTTGAAGTCCTGCTCTGAAATGGAGAAAATGTGATTTAGAAACACAACATCAATAAGCTAAGGTTCAGAGTGCTAAGGAATAATTCATAGCTTTTTTGCTGTTTGCATCACTTTAGCCTCATTGCAGATGAGTAAACAGTTGCATGGGGAAGACACTAGGAAGAACAGGCAGGGGTGAAGCCTTTATGCTCCTTTGTAGTTTGGAAAACCTGCTGGTGAGTCAGACTGGAGCATATCTTTAACTATGGAGCATACAACTGGTTCTTGTAGCATGAGCGATATTTTTTTGGCTCTGTTCAGAAAATTGGAGTACTAAAAATACATTTCAGCTCTGAGTCTTATTTATCTGTGTAGAACTTCCACTTTTCTGTTTTCCAGCGCTCTAAACCAGGGGTGTCCAACTCATTTTCACCAGGGACCGCATCAGCCTCTCAGTTGCCTTCAAAGGGCTGAATGTAATTTTAGGGCTGTATAAATGATAACTACTCCTACAATGAAAATGAGTTTGACACCCCTGCTCTAAACTATACAGTAGCTCACTGCAAGAAATGACAAAAAAAGGAGACAGTGTATTTTTTTAGTATATTTGTTGAAAAATCAAAGAAGCTGGATACTTCAGGTATTTCAGAGGTACTTCACCAAACATCCTGCTAACCACAGCACAGCTCTAAAGCATCCTGTTGAGAATGCACATTTCTAGCTAAGCAGCAACTTAAAATTGTGTCCAAATAACTATGTGACTGATGGTTGTCCCACAGTTTGTGCTTTTTATCTGCTGAGAGAGCACCTCCTTTTGGAAATAAGCAAGATAGACATTTTTTGATAGAAACAAAGGACCCTGGAGACCATCTTCGTCCTCTGGTCTGAGTTCAGGCAGGATTCTGGTTGGGACTCACAGCAACCTGTGTCTCACAGTGATAATTGTTTTTGGGTCAGCATCCATAAGGAAAACTACTTCAGCTTTGCAGAGGACAGAATTCACTGCATCAATACACTGAAATTTGTGGGCTATTTTCCTTTTTTTTTTTTTCCTCTTCTGTTTTAAAAGCTGAAACTTAATTTAACATCTTGTTATTTTGTGTTGCTGACAGCCAGCTTGCTAAGAATAATGCCTTTTTGACAAAGTAGATGGAGGAAGTGAAATCATTTTTCAATGCTTTAGTGTGAGAGACTTAAGAAACTGCAAACAAGTTTGTTATATTAAATGATTTCAGTGGTTCCATAACATGATGTATGCTAAAGGCAAATGAGGCAGCTTAGCTGTTGAAGAAATGAAAGAGAGTTAAGCTCCTGTCTGAGTTAATCTTAGTGGCATGTGGGGCAACAAAGTTGCTTAAGCTGAAATTTTTGAGGCAGCCTGTATTAATGTTAGAATATGCCTCTATGCTTTGCCACAATCTTCCCGAAACTTTAAAAAGAGGCAGAGACACTTAGAATTTCAAGAATATATGTATATATTTGAGTAATAAATAGGACAGAAATGTATAACTTTTGTTCCTCAATGAAAATTTTTTTGAATAATATTTCATGCTTTTGTCATAGCTAATGAAAAAAAAGACCTCTTGTAAGGGTATATAAAAAGAGTTAAAAATATAACCAGCACATTAAAACACTATACAATGATGCAGAGAATTATTTGGCTCTGTTATTAAATCCAGTGTTTATCTTAAATTAGAAGAATTTATACATAAAACATAACCCTTATCTCTGATTATATGCATGTGTTCCACAAAGATCTGGTTCACCACACTTCAAATGAGACCTTCCTGTTTCTTGCTCTCAGCTTGGTGTTTTAGAAATAAGTGGATTTTAATGCACTGCAGAAGTTAGTAGTAAATGAGTATCCATAGTTAGAAGGGTTTCCTCAACTGATTATTTTCAAATGCTCATTATATTTAAAGTCAAGCTACACATTTGTAAAAACAGGAATACATTTCGTTGATGAAGATGTATCATGTAAGAAAAGGGACAGATCATTTTTTTCCCCCTTCTTTTAAAATGGCTCCCTCTTTTATGCAGCAGATGGTGCTAGACTGTGAATATATGTCAATTTGATTTATTTAGTCTGAAGAATATATAGTGAAAGACATGGCACGTACAATGTTCAAATAGACTACATAGCAAAGTGATCTTTATAAACTCATTTGTTTTGGCACAGTCTTTCGTGGTGTGCATGCTTTTCCTGATGTTTGCTCTGCCTTCCAAGACTTTCAGAATTGCTTCTATCGCGCTTATGAAAGATGCCAAAACTAACAAGGAATTGAGTGGCAGAATTACAGTCAGTTCTAAAAGGTACCTTTTATCTAAATCATATGTATACCAGAGGTAACAGGAGTTTAGACAAAATTCATTTATCTTTTGTACTAGATCCTCTGTCAACAGCATCCCAAAAGCATGGTAATTTTGCTGATCCAAGTCTGTGTGTCAGTACTGGTGGACTTTGGCAGGTACAGCCATGCCACTAAAAAGACAAACCAGCCTCTAGCTGCCTACAAATCCCATCCACCCTTTTGGCATGTGACAGGGCCCTTTCCAGAGTGGACTCTGGAGTGAATTTATCTGCCATACACTGGCTATATGATGCGTTTTCATGAAAAAGAGATATCAGGGCATCCAGAGAAAGGTGGATGTTTAGACCTGCTCTCAGACTGCCTCTCAATAGGTCCTTGCGCTCACCTGAAGTGCCCATTTGCAGCCTGGCACCTGAAGTTGTTAAAGGTAAAAGAGCCGCAGAAGTGACCATACACAACTATCAAAGCGTAGGATGCCACATGGCTTCTCACGTTATCTTGCCCTTGTGCTCTCCTGCCCATACCCAGCACGAGACATTGTCAGGGCACAGCCAGCTCTGGTCCCATCACCTGTATTTCAGCATAAGTGAGTTTGTTGGCTGAAGCATTACTCAAGGAGCTCCGTGTCTGACTCTTGAGGAATTACAATGGACATTTGGTGTGTAACTTTTTGGGATCCTTTTGTAAAGACTAGATGCAATAGCTTGCGAAATAGGTTGATTTGTCCCTTGACGGTAAGAACCTTTGTTAGCGTCTGTTCGCTTAAATTCTGGAATGACACTTCTGCTTTTAGGAAGACATAGATCAAGAAAGAGGCAAAGTTACAGCTCATTTGCCTTATCCAAGACCTAGAGGATGAAAGATGCAGTGTCACCGCAGCCTTTCCAGAGGCCTTTTCTGGAATGGAGAAATACCCTCTTGGGATCCTTTGTCAGGTGCTGATTAGACATTCAACAGAGCAAAAAGCCTGCTCAAACACTGAGGAAAACCAGGATATATTTGCAATGACATTCTCAAATATCATCCCAGAAGGTATGTCCTGCTGTCAGTGCTATTTTCTGGTGTCAGTGCATTGGTAAGTATGAAGAACTAAATTAGTGGATTAGTAAAGCAGTAATTAGTGGAGTTTCTAAAAGAGTGACAGAATTGTTTAATCCTGTCAAAGAAGCGGTTACTAAAGCAACGGCAGGAAGTTTAATCACCAAACCGCAGTTAATGTCAGTATATCCAGGTGTCGCTGAAATTCCTCAGAAGCGAGGCCTCGATCACAATAATGACATAATTATTTCGTGTCTCTGCAGATGGCGAAAACAATATGAAGAACAGTCCTGAGTCTTGGATCACCTGAGTCATTCTCTCAGAAAGACAATTAAAGTGTTACCCAAATTCGTATCTTATTAAGGCTTTTAAATATCATTCTTTCAGTATGAATGTTTATGGAGAAATCTCTTGTATTTTAGCTTTCCACATACAGTTCAGACTCCTTGTTCTTTCCTTCAAGGTCTTGTGCAAATTAGCTCCCATCTGTCTTTCTTTTTCCATCTTCTAGCCCATTTCTTGTCTGCCTTGTCTGGCTCAAGCTGCGCCCTTTTCCTACTCTCCACCTCTGATTTATTTTCTGGCAATTTTTAAAAAAAAATTTTTGTTTTTAAATTTTGCAGGTTGCTAGTTAAAAGCCTTATGGGATGACAAATGTCTTGCTTTCCCTAGTGGAGAAGACTAAAGTGTAAAAAGAAAGAAATCATACAAGAATAATGTGCCAGTTCTGTGTGCTCTGTATGGACCTTGCCTGAATACTGGGAGTGAACTATAAGTAACAACTTTCTGCTTGGTAGATATAAAATAAAAAATGCTTAACTCTGCAACATACTCATGTTGGACTGTATTATGTTGTTAATAATGGAAATGCATCTTATCCCCTGCTAGACCAAGTCCTTGTTAGGGGCTTGGCCTTTGGGGACAGAGAAAGTGTCACAGAAACTGAATCAAGCAGAAGAAAACAAAAGTTATGAGAAAAACAGCAATGATGCTGGACTGAAGTTCGTTGGTGGAGATGTTGAAGAGAAGTTACAGAACCATTCAGTTAGACCCTGAATGTCATATGAGAAAGATTTCTTAAATAGAAATCACTGATAGCTTACTTCAGTGCTTTTTATCAGAATAAGCTCTGGAGCTCTTGAGTTACTTCTTATAGTAGAGTTTAACTTGAGTTTTAGCTCTCTAGTAGAGTTTGAGTTAACTCTTCAGTAGAGTAACCTCTTTCGAAGAAGACAAGCTACTCTGCAGTTCTCACTTGTGTTATTGTGTCAAGTTTTAAGTCCTGAGGAGCAGGATTTATTAATTTTGGTCCTTTGTATTGCTAATACACAGATAGACCTTCTTAACCAAACATCAGCTTGCACTTACCCCCTTACGTCTGTTTCCAAACTATCTTTTTCATGTCAGATGATCTCTTTCTGCATTTTATCTTGCAAAACATTCCAGAATGTCTGATGACATCAGCATCAGGCATTTTGCTCTGGCCTTGGATAGGATCAAGTAGGGACCTGTATTGGACTCCAGCTTTTCTAAACATTGTTTAAACAATTGTAACACTGTTTCTACAAAATTGTTACATGCCCACAACAATTTCACTGCAAACATGACTGCAATAACCACTCTTTTGTTATAATTCTGGTTTTCTTGGGTGCCTTCAAGATTAGCCTACTCAGGAAGATGTCTTAAGTGTACACAATAATTAAAATTTTTATTCTAAAATAATTAATTTTCAGTTCTGCCTTTCTGCAGCTCCAAGCTTCGCCTTATGCCCATTCCTGCTCCTCCCCAGAAGAGATGCCCTTTCTCCATTGTAGATTCAGTTAGAAAAAACAGCATAAAGATCTTAGGAAAAGTTTGAGGAAATTTATTTTTTAAGGGTTTTTGTGTAAGTGGGGAGCTTGACTGAGGTTGTTCTAATTTTTTTTTTCTTTCCCTTTCCCTGGCTGTGTAGGCAATTAGTCCTCAGTTTTAATGGCTCTGAGAAGTCTGGGTTTTGTGGGATCTGTTTCCTTTGGGAGACATCTCCAAACGTTGCTGGCTTTCCTGAGGGTCTTCTACCCTCAGCTCAGTGGGTTAAGCCTGACTCAATCTGTATGTGGCCGACTTCAGGGTGTTTGAAAACGAGAGGCAGATCACTCTCTATGAAATGAGTTAGAGAATCATGGAGTATTAAGGGGGTGTTAAGAGGGCCTGCTCTTTGCACATGATCTCTTTGAGCAGGAATTATGGTATCAGACTGCAGTAGAGGTTTCTGGCAAAAATTAAATACATCTTATTTGTTGACGTGTATCTTGTCTCTTGGATCAGTGCCCTAGGGAAGGACCTTCGCTTCAGGATTCAACTGAACATACACTAATCAGAGAAGGCCCCTGATTCTCCACCAGCCTTGGCCATGTCCCTGGGTAACAGTGAGTGCTATTGATGCTGAGCCAGGCTCATGGGCTCCCTCCGAGGAGAGGGAGCCCACGCTTGAGGATGCTTGCTGGGGAGATGACAAATGAACACCATGAGATCTGACAGTGTGCCGCATCCCCGCAGGAGCCTCCTGCACTGGGATGAGCCGGTCCTACAGAGCAGATGTGCACTGCTCTGTGTATCTTCTCAACAATTCAAAGCATGAGAAGAGCACAGAAAAGGTTCATAACCCACTGAGTTGTCCTCTTTCCAATGGTCCTCTTTCCTAGCGCCAGGTTCATAATAAAAAATAATGATGTGTTTGTATAAGGCCGTGAAGGATGCACATGCTACAGTAATGACTATGGAGAGCCCAGGAGAAGGAGGCTTGCCAAGTGTGCCGTAAGACCTCACAGGACAGGTGAGACATGTTTGGGGTGGTATGGACGTGACTGGAAGCCTCCAAAAGTGCCATGTAGTGTGGATGGAGAAGGATGATTTAGTCCTGGATGTGCTCACAAGAACAACTCAAATTAACAACCTCATAACAATATTAAAGTGACCATCAGGATTTAACATCTGGTGTACCTTCAGCCTACAAGTAGGTGCCCCATTTCTGAAAACTCCTACAAATGTTAGATTTTTGAGATTGTATTTTACCTTATGACAGTAAGGAGTGATTTATTGACTTCTCGGTTATCTCAATTTTATCTGTCTGTGTTCAACACAGTCATGTTTACACAGACTTTCACCTTAGTGTCAGATACTGTCTTAGTTTGTTCACCAGCTAACTAGTTTTGCAATTTACAGTCTCCTCAGGGTAACTTTTTCTCTGCTTTTACCTTTCAGTTCCCTCTACTATTATTCATATTACATTTGAAACTCACACTCTGGTTCTGCAGCCTTTAGAAATCTAGGTGAGAATCATCTGACAGTTACTTTTTCAATTTTGTGTTTCTGATTCTTATTCTAAGCAGATTTTGAGCTAGTTGCCACAGGCATTACAATACTACATGTCTGACTCAACAATCTCAGGTGGGTTAAATGATAAAAAGAAATCACCAGTTTGAAATTTAAAAAAAAGTAAAATCATGTCTTTTAGAGGTATCTTTTTTTATGGGTCTCATATTCTTCGAGTTTCTTTAGCACAATCTAATAGCTACATTCTTTCTTCACTGCACTGTACGCTATTGAAAGTCCAGCATCTCTGAGCAAACAATAGAAAAATATTAGAAAAAAGAATAACCTTTTACACACTACTAAGTCTGCATGATCAGCTGTTCTTTTCTTGTTATTCACCTCTTTCTGTCATTTTTCTCGATGGGGAGCAACTCAGCTGTTTTCACTATAATAAATCATGGAATCAGTCAGGAGGCCATTCAGCCCAGTCTCCCACTGACAGCGTGGTTGGTACAGGATCATTCAGGCCAGGTTGCTCAGGGCTTAGGACACTTGTTAAACGTGGTGGAGCTGTGGCTCATCATACTTAAAAGAATGAGAACAGAACATCTTGCGTAGTTGTTTATCTTGACATTAGCAAGGCATCTGACACCATCTCCTACAACATTCATTGATAAGCTGATGAAGAATAGACTACATAAATGGAAATCCTTCTGAACTGATGGTCTCGAAAGGTTGTGATCAGCAACCTGAAGCCCAGCTGGAGGCCAGTCACCAGCGGTGTGCCCCAGGGGTCAATACTGGGGCCAATAATGTTTATCAATAACATCTTCATTAATGACCTGGACAACGGGGTGGAGTGCACCCACAGCAAGTTTGCAGATGATACAAAACTGGGAGGAGCAGTTATAGACCAGATGATTGTGCTGCAGTTCGAAGGGACCTTGGCAGGCTCAGGAAACAGTTTGAGAGGAGTGTCATGAAATTCAACAAAATGAAATGCTCTATCCTGCCACTGGGAAGGAATAACTCCATGTACCACTACATGCTGGGCATCAACTTTCTGAGAAGCAGTTTTTCAGGAAATGACTTGGGTGTCCAGGTGGACAACAAATTGAATGTGATCCAGCTGTGTGTCCTTGCAGCAAAGATGGCCAACAGTCTCCTGGGCTGGATTAGACAGAGCATCACCAGCAGCGAGGTGATCCTCCCTCTGTACTCAGCCCTCGTGAGACACATATGGCATGCTGGGTCCAGGTCTGGGCCTCCCAGTGCAAAAGAGACATGGACTTACTCGAGCGAGTCCAGTGAAGGGCTGTGAAGATGATTAAGAAACTGGAGCATCTGGTGTATTAGTAGAGGCTAAAAGAGCTGGGGTTGTTCAGCCTGGATAAGAAAAGGCTCAGAAGGATCTGATCAATGTGTACATATGCCCGACGGCAGTGAGTAAAGAAAGCAAGGCCAGGCTCTTCACAGAGGTGCCCAGTGACAGAACAAGCGGCAATGGGCACAAATGGGAACAGAAAACTGAGTGATCATGCAAAGGTGCCCTCTGAACACATCGGAAAACTGTAGTCTGGCATTAGGCTCAAGAGCAAGAACTAGTGTTTTTCAAAGACAGTCATAACCCCCATACTTCATATTCACATACATATTATTTTGTTTATGATTTCTCATCTTTCATATTTCATTTTTTTCCATGACTTATTTATCGTATCCAGGCTCCACTTTTATAAACCTTGCCCTGCTGCTTGGCTGTACTCAACGACAAGTGTCTTGTGTCAAGTAGCAAGTACCAGGTATTGCTTATACCTGCTAAAGAAGAGTAGTAAATACTTCATTGCAAAACCAGACATGTAAATAGGGTGCATTTTTTGATCAAACAAAGGAAAACACCTTAATTTGTAAATTAATATTGTGTTTGATGTGAACCCAGTGAAAAGGTCTTACTGAAGTACCCTTGAGGGCCATACAAACCTGTGAATACTTTTTCAGGTACTTACATATTTGTAATATTTACTATGTGTATTACATAATTTGATCAATAAGTGTTGATTTTTTTTTTCTTACTTACAGAATGAAAATCCGTAAGACTGCTGTGTTCTACAGCAAATGCTAGGGACATAGTCACAGGCAAATTTAAGCTGTTAAAATACAAGATTAAAACTGTTCTGATAAATCGCTAAGATGTACAAAATTTTACTTCAAGCTTTTTGGTGACATTATAAATAAGGGACAGTATCATGGAAGATATTCAAATGCTACATATTATCACAAAAGAAAGAGCAAGGTTACAAAATTATGCTAAAAGAGGATGTTTAACAATTAGCCAGGAAAAGCCACTTCAATAGTCTGAATCAGATAAGGACAGAGCCTCTTCCCATCATCAGTGGTGTAAGCAGGAGATGTGACATTTTCAAGGAGCCAGATGAATTATAATGTGTTGAAAAAGTTTATTTGCTAAATTAAAAGAAAAAACTGCATTGTTTTCAAAAAGTAAAAAAGATCTTCTCTTGAAAATTGGGTATCTTGTTCACCCCCTCACCCCGGTAGTGAAGCGCAGGCTGAGGGAAAGGAGACACAGATGTGATGGACAGCCACTGGGCCCACTGTGTTTCTGTCTGCTCTTCCACATTTTGAGTTATGTTTGTTGTTGTTGTTGTTTTAGCCTTCTGCTGCTGTTGTGGCCCAGAGTAGCTCAGGACAGCAGGAATCTGCTGGAAATGCCGACACCAGAGCCCCAGGGCTTCTGTGGAGATGGGAGGTGTTTCACGTTCTGCCAACAGAAAATATCCTGGAGGACTGGATATTTACTTCTGCATTTCTTGTGCCTTCTGACTCTTTTTATCAGTTCACAGAAACACTACCAGTAAAAAAATATAATTTGCCTTAAGATAAATGAATTTCTGGTGGACTGGGTGATGACATGATGATATTCATGCATCCTATTCCAATACTCCTTCACTCTTGCAATACAGACAAGTCTTTCTCTCCTCTTTGTTCTCTGCATCACTACTTTTGTTACTCTATACTAATAATGGATTAGTATGGATTTTAAGCCTCCAAGACATCTGAAAGTTCTCGCTGTGGTGAGGTATACCATCTAACTTAGTTGTCTAAAAGCTATCTAGGCTGTTGTTCATGGAGATAAACATATCTCCTAAGAGGTGGTTATTCTTTATTTTTATATTCTTTCACTGAGGCGTTGCTTACCGTTGCTTACACTCAAGCACTTCAGACTTGCACATTTGAATGAGTGCTTGACTAAGTGTCATGAATAACATTTGTTTCATGGTGGACTGACGTTTTCTGGAACAGAAGTGTAGTGACAGCAGGGAGCTGTTCCTGTTCTTTTAGGGTTTTTTGTGATCTTTCTGTGTCTTGTTTTAGGCTTGCTGTTGGAGGTCAGTAGTCAGTAGACATTTTCAGAACAAATGAGAAACTGAGAAAAGTGGAGAGCTTGAAATAGTGTGTCAGAGATAATAGGAATAATTTATTTCTTGATAGTAAAAAGATAGAAATTGAACCTTTTTCAACACTGAAAAAGTTCAGTTTGTGGTTTTCAAGAAAATATTTTTTCCTGCCACTTGCTTCATGCTGAACAACCAGTTCTAATAAGGAAATTTCAGTATTTGCATCTTTATGATTATTTCAGAAAGACTAGCTCATTTGTTCTTAATAATGTTACTGAAATTGTAATTATATAATGGCTGTAGAAATCACATTTTAGGTAAATGAAGAGAGAAATGATTTTTTTTATTATAACTCTCCAATTTATATGTAATTACCAGCTATAAAAGAACCTTCCTGGTATGCGTAATGACCACCTTTTGTCCTTGCATGAAAAGTCGAGGTGTTTTCATTCAAGGTTTTGTTCTCTCCAGCTTATTCCTGGCTGGTTGAGGAGACAGAGGCAGCTGTTTTGATGACAAGTCACACAGCCCTTTCCCAGACTATTGAAAGTGTTGGTTTGAAAACCAGCTGGGTATATTCTTAGTCTGTCAAGCCCAGGCCATAGAAACAAGAATCTTGGGCAAGCTAGTTGAAACGTGCCATTGTTAAAAAGGAGCTGTTCTTGATGTTATTTTTTAATGTTAATAGAAACTAGCAATTATTAATTACCTGTAACTGCTATGATTTAACAGTAATACAATAGAAAATATGCAGATAACATAAGTGGCATGCATTGTTTTCCAGTTACTGTGGGCTCCACTGGAGATTTGATGCTCTATCATCTTTTCTGTTAATATATATAAAATTCTAAAAGACACAGATGTAGGACTATTCTTGCTGTCTCAGCTGTTATGATTATTTACTGTAAACCCCAGGAGAATTTGCAATCAGAATGAAATATACTTTTGTTCTTTGGACAGAAGGAAAAAGTTTTCTGTCTGTGTAACACCACAGCCACCTTTCTGATAAAAGTGTGTCAGTTAACTGAAAGGCGAGGATGATGCTTTTGGCCTTCATATTTTGTTTGGACTAGAGGAATATTGCTAGATATGGAAAATATAGAAAAGAGGTGGTTGCTGTGGATGATACCTTCATAAACTGCACTGAGACTGTAATTACTGGGACAGAAGGAAAATGCTGGACTTAAAACCTGTGGACACATGAGCTTGTGGACACGTGGTGCTTGACAGCAGCCCGGATATGCAGTTCCAAGGTGGAAGATCCTCAGGTAATTGAACCTGAATGGCAGGTAGGAGAGCTCCTGAATAGCAGTCTTCATAGCCTACAGCGATTCACTCGACCCATATCACATGAGAACGCCCAGAAACAGCAGCCTCTTTGTCGTCACTTTCGTGATGGCGTGATATTATAGGCAGAGCAAATGACTGGTACAGAAAAGGCACCTGCATCTGTTGGCCTGTCATGAATCTAATGGCAACTGAGATGAAGTGGCTGCAGAATTTAGTATATGTAGAGCTGGAAGAAACATCACTGTCAAGAATGCCCCATATTCTTCTTCATAAAATAGGGAACTGGACAGACGTTTTTCATGCTTCAGTGTCTATCAGAGGTTTGACACTGCTTTGGCAGAGATATTCCCATGAAGTCAGCCAAGAGGAAAAAGAGGTCTCACTGCAGTGTTATTTTTTTCAAGTTTAAAAAATCCCTCACATTTCTAATTAGGAACATGGGTGAGTGAATAATTTTGAAGCTTGACTTGGCTCTTCTGCTGTTCTCATGAAAATTTCCCCAAATTTGGGCTCTGAAAATTGCCCTTTGAATTACGTAGTCTTTGTTTTGTGCAGTGTGTTTTTTGAACAGCAAGCAGTCTGGACAGTGATAGGTCTGTGCTTCGTCAGCGCAGACTTCTTGTGTTGCGTCTGGTGAGACAAGTGAAATGAGAAGGTGCAAGAAAGTGGAATTTCAATTGCATGAGCAGCAATAAATTCTGTGCTGTAATATTGAATGTCTGATTTTGGGTCCTGAACTGTCTTCATACAGGTATGGATTTAGAGATTTTGGACTTCTGTTTCAAGGCATCTTCCAAAACATTAAAACTAGTCCAGATCTGAAACACTGTTGTCTGAAAGGTGGAATGAAATGTTTTGTGACCAGCGCCACAGGTAAGAATCTGGTTCCCCATGGATTTGTACACTCTTCCTTTCTCTGAACATCCCCAAGCTCTCAGTTCCCCTGCAATATTTTTGCTCTCACTCTAATTCCCTGAACTTCTTTATGACACCTTCTACATGTCCCCTCTTGTTCCCCTTTATGCTGAAGCCGTTCCTTCAGCAGAGGCAAGCTGCCTACGCAGAGGTGGCTGTTCCAGATAAGCCAAGTTACGCTTTGGTCTCTGACTGTCTTGCCTAAACCTCTGCTGATGGTGATGAGAGCCAGGGCATAAGTACATACCCATGTGCAGACACCTCCATGTGTGTCCTCTCAGTCTGAAGTCTTTCCAGCAGCTAAAATGATCTAAGGTGAGAAGGAAAATCAAACGAGTAACCACCTGAGTGGAATGGTGGTTCCTCGTAACCACAGGTCCACATTTACATTTGGATGCAAGAAGAGTCTCCACTTCAGACAGCTGCTTTTAGCTCTGAAGTGGGTTCAGTGAGGAAACACAAGTTAGTGCGAGGGTCTGACATGGACTTGGCAAAGGCATTTTATCTGGAACCAAATTTATAAGGTATGGAAGTACATTGGCTGATGGTACTGGGCAGCTTGTTCCGCTACTAATGAAATCGCCTTTATTCAGGTTGGAGCTAAAAAGTTATTCATCAAAATGTATGGGCAAATGGGCCTGTCATATCAGATATAATAAGAATCACTAAATCTTTAACAATCCTACTAATTAAAAATCTCTCTTGTTTTCAGCAATTCACATGTTTCATGCAGTTATTGTTTAAGAAAGCGGACTGTGCAATGATCAGGGGATTTACAAGATGTAATTGATTCCTAGTGATAACGTATATTTATCTAGAAAGTAGCAGAATTTTCTCCTTCCAAATGAACTACATTTGTTATCTTGATAAATGTGTAAAGATAATTATTTGAGGCAACAATGCTTTCACAGAATCACAGAATCACAGAATGTTAGGGATTGGAAGGGACCTCGAAAGATCATCTAGTCCAATCCGCCTGCCAGGGCAGGAACACCTAGGTGAGGTTACACAGGAAGGTGTCCAGGCGGGTTTTGAATGTCTCCAGAGAAGGAGACTCCACAATCTCCCTGGGCAGCCCGTTCCAGTGTTCTGTCACCCTCACTGAGAAGAAGTTTCTTCTCAAATTTAAGTGGAACCTCTTGTGTTCCAGCTTGAACCCATTACCCCTTGTCTTACTGTTGGTTGTCACCGAGAAGAGCCTGGCTCCATCCACATGACACCCACCCTTTAGATATTTATAAACATTGATGAGGTCACCCCTCAGTCTCCTCTTCTCCAAGCTAAAGAGCCCCAGCTCCCTCAGCCTTTCCTCATAAGGGAGATGCTCCACTCCCTTCATCATCTTTGTTGTCCTGCACTGGACTCTCTCCAGCAGTTCCCTGTCCTTCTTGAACTGAGGGGCCCAGAACTGGACACAATATTCCAGATGAGGTCTCACCAGGGCAGAGCAGAGGGGAAGGAGAACCTCTCTCGACCTACTAACCACCCCCCTTCTAATACACCCCAGGATGCCATTGGCCTTCTTGGCCATGAGGGCACAGTGCTGGCTCATGGTCATCCTGCTGTCCACCAGGACCCCCAGGTCCCTTTCCCCTACGCTGCTCTCTAATAGGTCATTCCCCAACCTGTACTGGAACCTGGGGTTGTTCCTGCCCAGATGCAAGACTCTACATTTTCCCTTGTTATATTTCATTAAATTTTTCCCCGCCCAACTCTCTAGCCTGTCCAGATCTCGCTGGATGGCAGCACAGCCTTCTGGCGTGTCAGCCACTCCTCCCAGCTTGGTGTCATCAGCAAACTTGCTGATAGTACACTCAATTCCCTCATCCAAGTCATTGATGAATATATTGAATAGTATTGGTCCCAGAACTGACCCTTGAGGCACTCCACTAGATACAGGCCTCCAACCAGACTCCGCTCCATTGACCACGACTCTCTGGCTTCTCTCCTTCAGCCAGTTTGCAGTCCACCTTACTACCCGATCATCCAATCCACACTTCCTCAGTTTTGCCGTGAGGATGCTGTGGGAGACGGTGTGAAATGCTTTGCTGAAGTCAAGGTAGACCACATCCACTGCTCTGCCATCGTCAATCCACCTTCATAAAAGGCTATGAGGTTGGTCAAGCACGACTTCCCCTTGGTGAAGCCGTGTTGACTGTCCCTGATGACCCTCTTATCCTTGATATGTCTTAAGATGGCACCAAGGATAAGGTGTTCCATCACTTTCCCAGGGATGGAGGTGAGGCTGACCGGTCTATAGTTGCCCGGGTCCTCCTTCTTGCCCTTTTTGAAGACCAGAGTGACATTTGCTTTCCTCCAGTCCTCAGGCACCTCTCCCGTTTCCCAAGACTTGGCAAAGATGATGGAAAGCGGTCCAGCAATGACTTCAGCCAGCTCCCTCAGCACCCGCGGGTGCATCCCATCTGGACCCATGGATTTATGGATGTCCAGATTGCTTAACTGGTCCCTAACCCAGCCGTCATCAACTGAGGCAAACTCCTCCATTGCCCTGCCTTCCTCTGGGGCCTCAGGGGTACGGGGCTCCTCAGGACAGCCTCCAGCAGAGTAGACAGAGACAAAGAAGGCATTCAGTAATTGTGCCTTCTCTGTATCTTCTGTCACCAGGGCACCTACCTCATTCATCAGTGGGCCTACATTGCCTCTGGTGTTAGTTTTATCTGCCATGTATTTGAAGAAGCTCTTTCTGTTGTCCTTGACCCCTCTCGCCAGGTTTAACTCTAAGGAGGCCTTAGCTTTCCTAGTTGCCTCCCTACATCCTCTGACAACAGCCTTATATTCTTCCCAAGTGGCCAGCCCCTCCTTCCATGATTTGTAAACCCTCCTCTTCCACTTGAGTTTGCCCAGCAGTTCCCTGTTTAACCACGCAGGTCTCCTGGCTCCCTTCCTTGACTTCCTGCGCATCGGGATGCACTGATCTTGAGCTTGGTAGAAGCAGTCCCTGAAAGTTAACCAACTATCTTGGGCCCCTTTACCTTCAAGCAGCCTTGCCCACGGGATTTCCTCCAGCAATTGTTTGAAAAGGCCAAAGTCGGCCCTGCTGAAGTCCAGGGTTGCAATTCTGCTCGGTATTCTGCTCCCGCCACAGGAGATCCTGAACTCCACCATTTCATGGTTGCTGCAACCAAGGCAGCCCCCCACCTTTACTGCTTCAACCAGACCCTCCTTGTTAGCGAGGACGAGATCCAGCAATGCACCTCTCCTAGTCGGCTCCTCCACCATTTGCATCAGAAAGTTATCGTCAATGCACTGGAGGAACCTCCTAGACTGAGGCTGGCTGGCTGAGTAGTCCTTCCAGCAAACATCAGGGTAGTTAAAATCCCCCATAACAACCAGAGCCTGTGACTGTGAGGCCACGCTCAGCTGCCCGTAGAAGGCCTCATCAACTTCCTCACCCTGATCTGGTTGTCTGTAATAGACACCCACAACAGTGTCACCCCTGCCAGCCTGCCCCTTAATTCTTACCCACAGACTCTCAACTCGCTCCTCAGCCGCACCTGGACAGTACTCTATACATTGTAGTTGCTCTCTCACGTAAAGAGCAACTCCACCACCACGCTTGGCCGGCCTGTCTTTCCTGAAAAGGACATAGCCATCCATGACCACATTCCAGTCATGTGAGCTGTCCCACCATGTCTCTGTTAATGCCACCAGATCATAATCTCCTGACCGAACGCAGGTTTCTAACTCCTCCTGCTTATTCCCCATGCTGCGTGCATTGGTGTACAGGCATTTCAGGGAGCGAGCCGAATACACCGATTTCACCCTAGGGGCCTGGGGGGCCTCCCGGTCTTTATGGATTCCAGCATGCTGCCCCACTGATGCAAGCCCAGCTACAACCCCATCCCCCTTCAAATCTAGTTTAAAGCCCTGCAAATGAGCCCTGCTAATTCCTGTCCCAGCATCCTTTTACCCCTGTGGGATAAACCTTTCCCACATATCACTGACTGGACTTGTGTCTTATAAAACCAGCCGTTATCAAAGAACCCAAAGCCCTGCCTGTAGCACCAGTCTTGAAGCCAATCATTTACAGACTTAATTTTTCTATTCCATCCCACATCGTCACCCAAAAATGGAAAGAGGGAAGAGAAGATAACTTGAGCCCCAGACTCTTTCACCATTCGTCCCAAGGCCTTTAAGTCTTTCTTCATTTCCCTCAGACTACGGGATGCCGCTTCCTCCCCATCTGTCTGGAAGATCAGCAGCGGGTAGTAGTCCGTTGGGTGCACCAGGTTGGGGAGCGCCCTGGTGATGTCCCTGATCCGAGCTCCAGGTAGGCTACAAACTTCCCGATGCTGAGGGCCAGCTCTGCATATCGGGCCCTCCGTCCCTCTCAGAAGGGAATTGCCTACCACAATTACAATGCTTTGCTCTGACTGAAGTTGTGACAGCAAAAATACCACTCAACTTCGATTGGAAAAAACCTCTTAACGTTTTCATTTACTTGGTTCAAAAATTAATTGTAAACTCAGTTACTACTAGCTCATTATTGAAAAGATCTGGCAAAGTTTAGAAGCCTTTGAAGAAATCACATTCAGGCTAGACACGAGGAAGAAAGTTTTTACACTGGCACAGGTTGCCCAGAGAAAAGTGGTAGATGCCCCTTCCCTGGAAACATTCAAGGCCAGGCTGGATGCGGCTCTGAGCAACCTGATCCAGTTGAAGATGTCCCGGCTCATTGCAGGGGGTTGGACTAGATGACCTTTGAAGGTCCCTTCCACCCCAAATTATTCTATGATTGTAATGGTTCAAACTTAAAGGGTATTTATGCCAAGATAAGTTAGATTTTTTACTTTCTTTTGAGAAAAGCTGTCAACTGTTTTCACTGAGTGCCACCAGATGTGTTGAGGTATGGTGATCTTCTAACTCTGTGGACAAAGGCTGTTATGTGTTCAAGGGAAATCATACTGCATTTCATCTCAGTTTTTTTCCACTCACTTTAGATAAGACTGATTCCAGCCTGTCTTACAGAAACAGACATCAATTTCTGTAAGTTTTTAAAAATTATTATATATGGGAAGTTTTATAGCATATTGCAATATGTGGAACAAAGTTGCTATGATCATGCTTTGCTATGAGAACACCAAGGCATTTGCCTGGACAAATTACATGGGTAAAAATGGGCAGAAAAATCAGTTGGGATAAATTTGACACTTCTATGACATCTCTATGTATATTTCTGAGCATGTTATCTATTCAGTGACTCTTTCAACTCTACTTAAAAATAGAAAAATGTGACTCTTTGTTGCTCTCTTTTAGCCTTTCTCCAGTCTCTATGCAGAAAAAAAAAGTTTACTTGTGACCATTTTTGTTAATAAGCACATGTGTATATATTTTGTGAAGAACCTTAATGACAGAAAGCTAACAAAGAAAGCCAAAGAAACCTAAGTATTATTCTTGTCTTTTCAGTGCTGAGTTCTAGGCATTCTTTCTCTTGTACTACAAGCTTTTTGTTCTTGATTGAAAGTTTCACTATTCAGAAAATATATAGAAGAGGTTCTTTTTGTGAAGGAAGAGGCTATATGTGTAAGGCTACATTTAGTCTTATGGTGGGTCTTAGTGTGAGGAAGATTTTCTTTCTCAAAAGCATGCAATGGTCAGTCTGGGAGGCAATGTTTGAGTGGATCACAGTTTGGCTTTTCAAGCCTTGAGGAGCCCAAAACCCCACCAGTTTCCTAACAGATCTAGGAATGGATGTTGTGATGGATGGTCCAGGCAAGACACGCTCTCCATTGTGCCTTTATGTTCTTAGCACTGTCAGCTCCATCCTGTTTATATTTATATCCTTTGCTTTTCAATTACCTGCAAGGTACTGAGGAAGCTGCAGAATGGTGTGATTAACACACAATGTAGAAGTGATAACGTGTAGACATATGTGTTGTACGACTACTGTAGCAGACCCTTGTCCCACCATCTTCCTCAAAGGCTTCATGTGGATGCTGCTGCATATGAAAGAGAGAGTCCTGTCCTACAGGTGTTGCCACCATAGCCTGTGATGACCCTCTGGACTGAGCCTGAGAGGGGAATGTAATGACTTTATTCCACCTTGAAGTCTTTGGAGATGGGACAGAAATATTTGGTTATCATCAAACGCCAAAACCACCAGAACATAACATGTATAAATAGGGTTAAAATAATACTTTCTTTTTATCCTATAGAGGCACTTGCAGTATTAACCATCAATAGCGAGTAAATGGTGAATTTAATACACAGTAGCTCATGCTAAAGCATACAGGTAACTGACTGTCTCATTTGTAATACATGGCTTTCTGTTTAATACACTGGAGTTGTTCCAAGGACATCTTTTCATAGAAGAAGCAGATGTAGATGAAGTTTTGCACAATTTAGACTGTATTTTTTTTAATAAAACATTTAATTAGCAGGCATAAACACAGCCAGACACTTGAAATGACACTAAAACAATTGTTTGATATTAAACAGCACACACATTCAACTTGTGAATGCAATTATTCTGAAAAGCTTGAAAATATCAACAAATTGTGGTGTGTTTAAAAAAGAAGTTTTAATTTTCTTCCAAGGTTCTTTCTTACAGAAGTTGAAAGCTGTGGGAAAAAAAACATTCAAATGAACAAAAAAAAAATAAAAGAAAAGGAAAGAAAGAGAAAAATAATGTTTCTCTAAATGCCAAGAGCTTATTAATGCTTCTTTCAGAGATCAGAAAAAGAATAGTGACCCATATTCTGAATGCCATATTGAACTGCTGTGCTCTTACCTGGAAAAGTTTGCTCACATCGTTGTGGGAGAGTAGGACTCTGGATCATCTTGTTAAAAATCCAAATGAAACAAAAGAACCTAAATAGCACTTAAAGTGAGAGGCTGGTAAAAAGAGCAAGGAAACTCAGCTTTGCAGTCATTTTTGCCAGTGGCTGGATGCTTAGGACCAGTTCCGACAGAGGATTGCAAAAGAAACTGCTAGCTTTTTGGAACTGTACTGTTGATTGCATTGAGAGAACCTGAATGATTAAGACAGGAGCATGTCCCAAAGAGTCCTGATGCTTTCGGATAGATCTCAAAATGTCCTTTGAAGATATTCGTTAGTAGAGCCCTGAGGTGTGTAGCATTCTGGATGAATCAAGGCATGCATCATTCCGAAGAAAAACTTGATTGCATCACCTCAAAATATTGACTTAACAGATTTCTAGCATCGATTAGCCATCACTTCATCAGTTTTTGTATGGAGTACTCATATCCGCATACCCTTTATAGCCATCATTCATCATCAAGAAAATTAGAACATACAGATGACTACATTAAAATATCACAAGTCTACTCCCAAAGAATCAAAGTTTCTCCAAAACATACTGAAAAATTTTTAATTTGCAGCTGAGATCTCAGGCGATATTGTGAGTGCCTTAGATTTACTCTGGAAAAGCTTTTCATCTTACCAAAGAGTACCAGTCACCCTTAAAGAATACCTCTGAATGATTAAGTTTGGTCTCTTAACTGCCACTTCTTTACAACACAGAAAGTACCCTTCCCTTGAGTCATGTATTCCTTCTAGTCATGCACCATCATATAAGGGATTCCTATAGAAAGACTTTTACACAATTACAGCCTGTACTATGAGAAAACTAATGTCCAGAAATACATTTTCCCACCACCTCCTCTGTAATCTTTGGCACATCTCCTAATCTTAACACACTCGTAATCAAGAACAAACTTCTTGTAAATCAACAAGTACTGAATGAATCTGTCTGTGGCAGAACCACACAAACCAAAACAAAAAATACGTGGGTACAACATTTCCATAACTACCACCATAAATGTTTCTCATAAGGGTATCACCAGAATCCAGTAGTGTATCACTCATATAATATTTCCATCCAATATGTCAAATACTTTAACAGAAATTAATCACAACAAACAGGAATGAATTAATACAGAGAGCTGCGAAACAACCAGCTACCGAGAGAACACTCTCATGAAACAGCAATTGCATCTTTGACATTTTAGTCCTGATTTTCAAGGAAGACCTATACAATTCCTTCAAAACACAAGTCTTGAAAAAAAAATATTTTTTTTTTCTGCTGGACTCTGGACATCATGGATGCAAAAGAAACAAATTACAGGATAAGTTAATATTACAAGTTATAGAATTGGAAAGAGTGAAAAAACTGGAAAGAATGACAACTGTTGGTGTGCATGTAATGCTCGAAACACAAAGAGCAGAGACTACTTGAGAAAAATTTGTCTGAGTTTAATATAATCCTTTTAACCAGTCAGGCAAATAGACAGGTGATGGGAGTTTTTACCTGTGGAGGAGGGTTGAGGTGTTATCAAGAGGAAAGACATCGAACTTGATAGCCTCTATGTGACAGTCTTACGGACATGGAAGTAGATAGTTATTTGCCATTTATAAAAGATTAGTGTTAGGCAGCTTATGGGTAAGATTACAAATGCTCTATAAAACATGACTCTTCTCTAGTATCTTTAAAAATAACCATACAATAGAAAGAGGAAACAGACAAAAAAAGAAACCCAGGTAGTCCATCTAATAACCAAACTATGTTTTAGAACAATAATTAGTATTTTAGGTAGTAAAGATGAAAAGTTGAGATGAAAACAAATAAGGAAAACAAGATGTTCAATTTCGACTCCATATTTTAAAACTGCTAGTGAACTGTGCTTTCCAAGTTCTACTTTTATAATGTTCACAGATACAACTATAGACTGGTCATGGCCATGCACATAGGGAGTGGTGGGAGGCACCAGCCCTGAATCACAGTACAGAAGAGAGCACAGCAGAGCCTGTATGAAACCACACAGCGTGGGATTTTCAAAACAAAGCACTCATGTGGCAAAATAAAGGATTTAGAAGAGAATAGTTCATGCACATATCAGAGTGAGAAATTAGCATATGTAGTACCATTTTCACACTCAACCCATGGGTTTTAGAAAGAGCCAATTATTGCCAGCACCTGCTTTGGATAGCAGTTTTGTTTCAGCTGGCCAAGAGGTCATGCGAATGAGTCAGAAAACTTATGATTCCATTTATGCAGCCTGGCCCAATGACATGGTAGTTGCCCGCTGGCTAAGGTGAGGGATGAAGCAGTCGAGTTTTGGAGAGGCCGTTGGCGATGTTTGGGAGCACATCGTGCAGGGGAATGAGGAAGTGTCAGTTTAATCTGCTGAGCCTGGAGAAGACAACTCCAGCCACAGTCAGGGTTGTGTGTTCACTTGCAGTTGGGGAGACCAATGCCCTACTCCAGATGAGGATTCTTCTTCCACACCTCTTATTTGCTAATATGGAATATAGCTGTACCAGGGGGTTGTGCAGCTTAGCTCCAGACACCATCAGAACATTGCTACATCAGCCTGACCTTTGCTTTTAGCCGTCTTAATCCCACTTAAGCTGCTGGCTCACATTCAGGCTGTTCATTTCTTAAAACACAGTAGGTTGGTATTGTGTGGAAACTGTCCCTGAAATAGTTTCCCCTGCTGACTTCACCAAGGGTGGGGCTGCTTATCAAAACTGACCTTCGCATGTAGCCTTATTTTCACTTTCACAGTGTCTGAACTCTGAATAAACCTTAGTCACAGTCACTTGAGCAAGAACGTTTCAGCACAGAAAATTCAGCTAGTGTCACTCGAGACATCTTTTTTGCTCTCAGTCACATTTTTTCTGTTGCAGGATTTGAGACTGCAAATGTTTCCAGCAGGAAAAAAAAAACGTAATTGGCGTAGACGTCCTGCCTCTCAAAAGAAAGACTGCAAATGGGCAACGAGGGAATAACAACATCCTGATTACAGGAGAAGTGTCTTCTGAAATGATAATGGAAAAGATTAGCTGTGTCTGCACCAGTAAACCAAATGGAAGCAGGGTGCATGGCCAGCTGCTGTGTTGCAACCATGTGTACTGCATTTTTAGGGTGGCCCATGGCATGGCTGCTCTCTTGTTCTGGATACCCGGAGAGGGCCGAAGAGCTTCCACGCTGAGCTGTGAATCACCCAGGCAGCCTCGCTGGGTCTGAGCAGACCCTGACAGCCATTGCCACACTGGGCCACCGTGGAGACACAGGGAAGACCAGAAACCATCAAATACAGGAGGGTTCCTCTACCTGCAGAGGAGAAGGAGGCAACACACGCAAGGTAGCGTCTGAAGGCTGGCGTGCCCTATAATGTCACAACATATATTTGTGCATTTTCAAATACATACCAGCTCACTAGTTACCTTGAATATTTCCTGCCTATTGTAGCTAAGTTTTGGACAAATATTGCCATTTTAAGGTTGCCGTGTTAGTTAGCCCCTTCATTACTTAACCTTGCTCTGTTCTACCTGAGGTCAATAACTCCATATTGCACAGGAAGGTTGATTTGACAAATAATTTAATCACCTCTTCGCATAATGATAGAGTAAAATTGGCAGAGGAAGCTTGTTATCAATCTGGGGTACTGGTAAGCAGTAATTATGTGTAATAAGGCTTTTGTCTTGCAGCATTCTGAAGATCATCTTGAACTCCTCCCCAGCTTCAGCAAAGGGACTGTCATGTTGAAATTTCCTTTAACATTTTCCCCACTCTCTGAAAAGAAATTATAGGTTGTTATATGGATACTCATTTGAAGCCTCAATTTTCTTGAGTATCCTGCTCTTGCGGGGAGTACCAGGTGTGCTCAGAGACTGTGGCCTTCAGGTTCAAACTCAACTGGCATTCTACAACTCTTTGATTTTTTTTCTCTTCTGCTGAAGAGGCAGTGGTTGTCTTGACAGCGGGAACAAAGCCTCATCCTTGTACTTTGATATGTAGCAAGGTTAAAATAAAACCAAAATAGGCCTTTGAGAAACTGAGTATTTTTTAAGACAAAGGTTCTAGTAAAGGCTCTTGTGCTGATAAGACATATTAAAAATTGTTGATTGTGCGGAGGACATTTTATTACAGTGCTCACTGTAGAATATGAAGATGCCACCCATAAAAATGTATGCTCTGAAAGGTGATTTCTGAGGCATTGCACACCCTGAATTCCAAATGATGTTATGCACTCAAAATCGTATCCCAAAGGAAGAGAGAAAATAACTCAATAAATTAGTTTTGCTGAAGAGGTACAAATATTGAAAAATAACATGATTGTATTAAACCCACTAAAATAAGTCCTGGAGCGCTGAAGAGACAAAACAAAGAATTGAAAGAGAAAATAAGAATTTTGCCTTTCACTGTTTCTAAGAAATTCCTACATCAATGATTTCTATAACGTTGGCCAGATTTGCAGGGACTCATGTTCAGCTATTCTGTATTGATAAGAATGTCAACATAACATTTTAGGAAGCATTAAAAAACCTGTTTATAACACTGAGATTTTGAGCTTTTTAACAACACTGTCTCCCACATCATCCTCACAGCTAAACTGAGGAAGTGTGGATTGGATGATCGGGTAGTGAGGTGGACTGCAAACTGGCTGAAGGAAAGAAGCCATGGTCAAGAGAGACTCAAAAGAGTCATGGTCAATGGGGCGGAGTCTGGTTGGAGGCCTGTATCTAGTGGAGTGCCTCAAGGGTCAGTACTGGGACCAGCATTATTCAATATATTCATCAATGACTTAGATGAGGGAATCGAGTGTACTATCAGCAAGTTTGCTGATGACACCAAGCTGGGAGGAGTGGCTGACACGCCAGAAGGCTGTGCTGCCATCCAGCGAGACCTGGACAGGCTGGAGAGTTGGGTGGGGAAAAATTTAATGAAATATAACAAGGGAAAATGTAGAGTCTTGCATCTGGGCAGGAACAACCCCAGGTTCCAGTATAGGTTGGGGAATGACCTATTAGAGAGCAGTGTAGGGGAAAGGGACCTGGGGGTCCTGGTGGACAGCAGGATGACCATGAGCCAGCACTGTGCCCTTGTGGCCAAGAAGGCCAATGGCATCCTGGGGTGTATTAGAAGGGGGGTGGTTAGTAGGTCGAGAGAGGTTCTCCTTCCCATCTACTCTGCCCTGGTGAGACCTCATCTGGAATATTGTGTCCAGTTCTGGGCCCCTCAGTTCAAGAAGGACAGGGAACTGCTGGAGAGAGTCCAGCGCAGGGCCACAAAGATGATTAAGGGAGTGGAGCATCTCCCTTATGAGGAAAGGCTGAGGGAGCTGGGGCTCTTTAGTTTGGAGAAGAGGAGACTGAGGGGTGACCTCATTAATGTTTCTAAATATATAAAGGGTGGGTGTCATGAGGATGGAGCCAGGCTCTTCTCGGTGACAACCAACAGTAAGACAAGGGGTAATGGGTTCAAGCTGGAATACAAGAGGTTCCACTTAAATTTGAGAAGAAACTTCTTCTCAGTGAGGGTGACGGAACACTGGAACAGGCTGCCCAGGGAGGTTGTGGATTCTCCTTCTCTGGAGACATTCAAAACCCGCCTGGACGCCTTCCTGTGTAACCTCATCTGGGTGTTCCTGCTCTGGCAGGGGGATTGGACTAGATGACCTTTTGAGGTCCCTTCCAATCCCTAACATTCTGTGATTCTGTGATTCTGTGAATTTGTGACATGACCTACTGTTTTTGCAAATTAAAACATATTTGACTCTACAATGAAGCTGTATTTGTATATAAAAATTTTGGTGAAGGCAGAAGTTAGATATTCATCAAGTTTATTCAGCACTATGAATTCTTGTTGCCACACTGTATATAAATTACAATTTCCTACTTACCGTAGTTTTGTGCACATCTGAGTATTTTGGTAACTGTAATTTAATTGCATATTTTAATTTTTTTCCCCTCTTTCCCCGCCCCCCCCCCCCCCCCCCCCACTATTATAGACACTTTAGGAAAATAAAAACACAACAAGTAAACTAATAGTGAAAAAAAATAGCCAAGAAACTCATACATCTTTCAGGTGAATTACTGTGAGAATAAAATAATAATATGTTTGTGTTAGACTCATTTATCTATCACGCAAATGAAAAAAATCCAAGAGGTAGAAGTCCATATTCACATATTCATACTCTGCATCTGTTAGCACTCAATGAATAGCTTTTTTATTATTTATTTAGTTCTATTGTATATACAGCGACTGTACCAAATCATGTCTCAGATACATGCACCTGATCATCTTTATATTACATCAGTTTCAATTGCCATAACCTGTATGTGATCTGCAAAAAAATATTTGCTTTACAAGAAAGAATATTAACATTAATTTCTAGTGCAACACACTTGCATTTAGTATTAGTTCCTCTAAAACCAGCAAAAATGGTATAATGGACTCACAAATACTGACAGTTGATGAAATATTGGCAGAGGTTAGTAACTCAGTGTTAGAGAAAACCGGCTGTGTTTTGCAGAAGAACTGTAAGCAGATGAGGCAAAACAGAGGTAAAAGCTTTGTTCCAAGCTGAAAATAGCAAATAGCTGTAGTAGTGTCAACTTGCTGAAATTGTCAGTCACTTGGGATGACCATGGGAGCTCAGTGCACTCCTGCAGAGATGGTCCATGGTGGCCAGTCTTCAAACCTCCTCTCAGGGAATGGTGAGGCACTGGTGTTCACTGGAGCAGTGAACAGTGGGAGAGGCAGCCCTGGCGAGAGCAGCCAATGATGACGATGAAATGAAGGAGGACTGACTAACGCTACCCTGAATGTTGTCCAGCTGCATATTTCAAAACACAGCTCAACAGAGAACTCAGAAGTCTCAAATTAGTATTTCCATCAACTTACTTTCTAATGAAATAGAAGGGTGTTTTCTAACCTTTCTGATGACCACAGGGACATAGGCCCATTCATTTCTGCCAGAAACAATGGACGCAATGTTAGCGTCTTGTCATACCTCTGTCTTTATATTGCTCTTCTTGTAATAGGGGAAATAGTTATTGATAAGCAAAAACGAATGTGTTCCAGGGCTGCGCCAGGGAGCTGGAAGTTTAAGAACCCAACTCCAAGCAAACTGCCCTCTTCATAAGACCAGTTGTCAAGATGTAGGTCCAAAATACTATCTCTAAATATGATGAAACCAAAAACTACTGTAAAAGATCACTTTTTACCTTTTCACTGGAGTATTATGCTAGCAGATTGATTTTGACAAAATGTGAGAAAATGCTTCCTCAAAATGTGAAGTTCATTGATCTCAGTGGAAGCTGAAGCTAAAAGGCACAATGCAATCAAAATGAAAAATTATTTTTAATGACTGTTGTAGAATAAGTGCGGAGGTTATGAATTGCAAAGGAGCATCTGACAGTTCTGAGTAGATCACATTAGAAAAGTTTTGGATAGGGAGGCAAAAAGTCTTGCAGGGAATTTACATTCACAGATTATATTTTTGGTTCACCTGTTTTAAAATAAGATTTAACTAATTCCTAGTGTCATTTCAGTGATTACAGGATGTTACTGGAAACTGAGTCTGATACTCGTATAAAACATTACCATCTCTACAGTCACATGAATAAAACTTGTAAGCGGTGTTGCTGGTAGTACACAGCTCTTGGTTCTTGGAAATTCAGTGACTGGATACTGCAGATTTACTTTCTTGCTGTATAAGAAGAGATTTGCAGCACATGATACTGTGAAATGTAGCTCTACACAGACCTGCATGCAGCTCTGTGTTTGTGTAGGGAAGTTTGCTGTCACTGGCAGTTTTCTGCTCATTTGCAAATTGCTCAAAGAAGCTGGTGCTTGACTTTATGGGAAGAATGGGGAGATGAGCCCACCAAGCAATGTTACTCACTGTTTCAGTTATACTTTCCTTTTTATACTTACTGAAAGGCTTGTCTCACACTTACAAATGGATTTAATAGCACATTTAAACGGAAAATGAAAACGGAAGACTTACAGTATTATCTTGAGTCTCTATAGCGCAGAATGTTCCCATGCATATCTCTGTATGGATGGATACGTTAGAAAACTTGCCAGCCAAATTCAGGGCCTTTCTTGATTTATTTGCCACACAGGTCTAAGTAAAAGGACAAATAGGAAGAGTGACTCTTTAGATCCTTTGCAGATCTTCCATTAAGACAAAATGAGCATGCAGGCAAATACAAACTTTAATCTGTATTTAGAAATTAGCATACTGGATGTGCAATACCTTAGAAAGAAGATTATGTCTTAGAATCCCATCCACTTATCGCCTGCTGAAACAAGCATAACTGCTGAGTAGAAGCTAGAATATTTTCTATTAAATGGAACTCCAGTTAATAACTGCAGCTTAATCAGTGCAGTATATAATTTATTTTCATTAGTCTCTCTCAGTCTCTTGGGAGACAAGGATTTAAGGAAATTCAGCAGTTCTAGGATCAGACTTGTAATTTATATTATTTCAAGCAGTTTCTCTTTATGTGCACTCTTTGTAACTGCACATAATTGTCTTAAAGAACATTAATAGGAAATATCAGAAATCAGAACATATTATGAGTGGTTTGCATGGTCCAGAGGGAACTAGGTCACAACACTGTAGCACAGTTTTTTCTTGTAGGTGGCCTTGTATATTTTTCATGTAATTATTTGAAAACCTGCAACACTAATTTAATGTGTTAGTAACCAAAAGCTAATCTATTTCACACTAATATCTAGTTATCATCTAAAGATGGAGACCAGATAAACTGCTTAGAGATCTACAATTACACCCAAAAATTAATATACATAAGAAAATGTCAGTGGATATTCTTTATCCAGTAACAAAATGTCCTAAGGGTACGAATTCAGGTGTAATGCCAGTAGCAGCCAGAATCTAGAATTGTAGTCACATGTTTCACCAAAGTTGTAAAATTGTGCAGGTACTCACATAAGGTTTACAACTACGATTTTTGTTCCCTCTGAAGAAGAACTCACTATAGCAAAAACCATACTGCCTGTGTCCATAAAGACATTTTTTACTTTCTTGGCGTCTTTGAAAGATGGCAACTATGAGACACCAACCTGCAGGGGACTCATCAGCTCTGATGCTCACACAAATGGTTATCTTGGTGGGAGGGCCATGGGTGCAGCTCACAAAGCTCAGAGCATGAGCCTGCCCCTTGGCTGGAGGGTGTCAGTCACCAGCTGGCTGTGCTGTGTGGGGCTGGGCTGGAAAGCCAGCTGTGCCCATGCTGCCAGCTGTGCCTGTGCCACCAGATGTGCCTGTGCTACCAGATGTGCCTGTGCTACCAGATGTGCCTGTGCTCTAGGGCTATGCCTGTGCTCCCTGGGATGTTGGGATGAGGGCTATTTTTAACTCTAACTTTTATGGAGTTCCTTTCATTCCACTCGAGGGTGAGACCCTTGAAGTAGCTATTTTCACTTCTTCCACCTTGCCTTTTTGCTAGGGCATTGCCTGCTGTTAAATACCCAGCATCATTTTACTGTCCTCCTTCTTTAACATTCTTGAGCCGTAGGAGCTTAGCTCCTTGGTGGTAACTTGTTTGGCTGAGTTGTGGGGTGACTTCTAAAGCCCTTGTCAGCAGCTAGACACCACACTGAGTGAGGCTGCTGCCATTGTGCTGGCTAACAGCACGTCAGAACCTTAGCCCATCTCTCCATCTGCTTGTCAGACCTTTCCTTGGGCAAAAGTGTGCCAAACACAGCTCTTTCTGCAGCTCAGCAGTAGATGGCTCAGCCATTGCCATTACTTCCACCACTTGGCACTGAGTTACGCCACAACTGCAGCTCTCCCACAACAGGTTTGCTTTCATTGCTTCCAGTACAGTATAATAAGCACGTATGTGAATAAATGAACAGTTGCCATTTGGCATCAATCTTTATTTTATTTTTTTTTTCCTGTATTCTCTTGCTAGACACCAGGACAGGCAGGCAGACATCTTCTCCGCTCCTCTATGACTGCTGCTGGAGGCTAGCTCTCCTGTGAAAGTTATTTTCACTAAAGCTCTGAGAAAGTGATAATGGGCCAAATTCTCTCCCCTTTCCCACTGGTATAAAGTGATAACGACTCCACTGGAAACAAAATAGTTTTCGTGAAAGAGGAGGGATGCTGAGGCTCTTAATCCATCCATATGGAAACACTAATGCATGTTTGAGTCCTCCAAACAAAGATGACAAAATGTGGGGAAATGCTTTATCTTGAATGCTGTTTGGGATGTATATTAGTGATACAGCATGCAACACAGATTTTCCTGGAGAATGAACATGCCTTCCATCCAAACCCAGGGGCAAGTGGAGCACATCTGAGGGAATCAAGGACAAATCTGTGTGTAGGATGTTAACCCAAGTACCCTATTGCAGACTGAATGCAGGGTACCTCTAGAAGAAAGAGAGCAAATAATTTCCAAGATCATCTAAATACGTGCTTTTAACATGTGTGCAAGGTGTTTTACAAGGCAGTCCAAGACAGTCTGTAATGGCTTGGCAGGCTCAGTTCTGAGGAACTGAAGAAGAGGTCCTTCTCAGACAGTGCCACAGAGGACTCTTGCTTGCCACCAGCAGCAAGACAAGGTGTGCCAGGCTAGCAGGGAAAGAGAAGACACTTCTATGCATAAACAATGGGCTGGTTAACCTTTGCAGGGAATGGGTGGAAATTTTTGCTAGAGGTCATCCTACTTTGTGGCAGCATGTGGAGCTCCCCTGCCAGCTGAGATGTGCAGAGCTCCCCAGACAGTGGGGATATAACAGTGGGGACAACACCTACCTTGGTACCTGTGACTGCAACAGGTTCCCTTTGTAACTGATGGAGAGAGGAACAGGCACTCTTAGGACATACTCCTCTCATCTATCGTCTTTTAAGGTTAGATGTAACCCATTCATTGTCACGGGTGACAGTTTGGATGACTAACTGGGATGTGGATGTTCAGAGATGTAGAGGTCTTCAGTTAGATGACATGAAGGTGCTTAATTGCATTGCTCAATTTAAAGTCCTATATTTTAAATTCATTTTTAGTCTCCCTGTAAATACTACTACTCTGCTATGGGAGGTAAAGGGGACTTGCCTCCCATATGTAATCAGTGTTTTTGGGGGACACCAGTTACATTGCAGCCTCTCTGAACCTATTACTTAATGACAGCCCCGAGGTCCTCGAAGTGCTAGGGGACCACATGAGGAGCAAACCAGCAAAACCTGTCCATCCTGCCCAACTTACAGTAGGGAAAACTGCTCGTTCTCACCTGTAACTCCCTCACCAACCCAAAAGGCTGTCAGCATGCAATGCCCATGGAACGTTATAACTCCAAGAATTTCTGCTGTCAATTTCAGCAGAAGAGGCTTATATACCATTCCGTATATCTGGAGGGGCTTTACCTGAGTGTCACTGAGCAGCCACAAGTATAGATATACTCTCTGCTGCTCATTTCTCTTCCCATCACCCTGTAAGTTCACATGGGGAAAAAAAGGCAGCTGGGTGTGGGGGGGTCTTTTCTGCGGAAGGACCTCCCCCAGTTCTGCATATGAGGTCTCAAGATGTGAATGTGACCAGTCTAATTTTCCTTTGTGCTGTTAAAGATTACCGTGTTGCTCAAAATACACTGGGCACATATTTCTTTAATCATTATGTCTCCCATATCTGTATGAAAATTGTTAATAGAAAAAGGCTTTGCAATTATGTAGCTACTTTCTCTGTGAGTGTTCTTGTGTTCTTGAAAAACTTTGCTAATTTCTCAGTGCTATATTCATAAGAAAGAGAATAGAACAGAAGACTTTTTAGCTGGAGCCTATTATGTGTTTTTTCCATCTGTTTGTGGTGAACCAGAAAGAGCTATGTGTTAGGTCTTGCCTTATGGCAAATCCTGATCTGCAGTTGCTGTTTTCCCACACTTACTTAAGCTTCTCTGCACATCCCCGCACACAAAGCAGATGCCGGTGCCACAACAGGCCTGAGAGCCTCCTTCTGCGCGCGAGAGACTGTTACACAGCCAGGTCCTTAGGACTCGCCTCCAGCAAAGCCAACCAACCAAACAAAGCTGCTTGCTGTTGACATCAGATGATCTGAAACCGGTTTATCGATTGAAAAGGCAAAAAAAAAAAAAAAAAAAAAAAGCATATGAGATCAGCAGTTGTCTGCTGCAGGCCTTCTGAGTCCAGTAGCCTCTTTGGTGAAAGAGTTTGGGAAAGGAAAATAACTGCAGAAAGTGCACAATATTTTTCCTATTTTCAAGTTCCTAGTTTTCAGGAGAAAACAGCCAGAGGCCTCACAAAGAATAAATAATATTTTCTCTTTTAAAAAGGATAGGGAGATTAAAACAAACAGTAAAGTGTACTTTTTCCTGCACTGATGGTGATTGTTCCCTCTCCCCAGGGTTGAAATCTTGCCATATTAAAATAATTGGGAGTATGCCATTAATGTCAATAGGGCCAGGATTTCACCTCTTTTATTCAGACCTGGACCTTCTTTTTGGCAATTGGCCCCATCTCAAACTTTCCCCCAGGGAGCCATTCTCTTTGCATTATATCCCAATCTCCGTGCACTGCAACAAACCATCTATTAGAACTAGACAGACTACTGATAGGAAACAATGAAGTTGGTAAATGTGTTGTTAAGAAACAAAAATAATCTTGCACTTTTTCTTTTCCCCTCCCCTACAGTATTTGAAGATTTTCTGTAGTCACTTGGTAGTTTTTGAGTGTGAGGTGGTTGAAATTATTTTCATGTGCACCTTCGTGAAAATAAAACTCATAGTTCATTTATGGAGTTACCTATAGAACAGTTACACTACAGTTATTCATAAACAGTGCCTTTTTACAACAATGAAATAATCTATCATACCAGATTAATTACTGTATTTTAATAACAGGTCTGATAGATGTTTTTCTTACATGGTATAATTAAGAAGTAAATTGCAGAACTTTATGTCTTCATCACAGAACCTTCACAAATATACATGAATTTAAAAAGTGATTATGCTTCTCATCTTTTCCACATGGATTTTTGGGTCAAATTCTGCTTCCACCAATTAAACTATAACTAACATTTGCTTTTTGATCTATCTTTTGTTAAAAAAAAGTCTATATTACTATAAATTTTTGGACAACTTATAAGTTTTTTTACCAAAACAGAATTAAGCTATTTTATCAACTGATCTACATAACACACTCTTTACAGACTTAATTTTCATACCAATGTAATCTGCAGCAAAATCTGTAAAATTTATTTAACGGTGCAGGATCATGCATGGATATTTACATGCACCCTTACAAGATTCTACTGTGGTCAGCTTTTTACTTCAAATTGGGCTATGTGTATTTCTGAATGGATGTTAATGCAATCTAGAAATTTAATCTTCTCTTCCCCTTTTTAGACACCTACTCTTAGGCTTAGAAATCCACTGAGTCAAAAATACACAGCCCAAATGATAATTTTTTTATATCTATAAATTCTTGAATATTTGTTTTTCAAATTTATCAATTGCTTGGCACTGTTGTTGTTAAAGATGATATAAAATCATTCCAATCTCTGCTTTAAAATATAGATATAAGGAGGAAAACATGACAAACATCTTGCCTTTGTGACAACATTATTAGAAGTCTAGCAGGGGTCTGGATCTACAGCCCTGAGAATTTATTTTGTACCAAAAGCTCTTTGAATGCATAATGAATACCCACAAATGAGGACCTATTAAGACAGTGTGCTATTGAGTCAAGTTCATCAAAGTTAAAGAAGCATATATTTTCTGAAAGCTGTAAATGATTACACACTGGTCTAACTTCAATGAGTTCTGATAATCATAATTTCCTGCAATAGAGTTAATTAAATTATGTTCTGCCTTGAGTTTCCTTTTCTTATACCAGCACAATTGTAAAATACTCTATTATGTTGCATTTCTGCCCAGCAGATTCTACTTAAAAGAAACCAACCCAATGACCATATTTGTTAGATAGTAATAAACTACTTCTGTTTTGTGTCTACCGATTCCTTTAACGTGTTCCTCCTAAATCGCACCTGCCAAAAATGGTTGAGAGCAGGCATCTCCTGACCTAAAAGGAGCAGAGCCAGACAATGACTGACAACAGCCTGTCTTATCTCTTGGGGGAGCTTCTGGGGAGCTTTGCATCCTGAGCTGCACCAAAAGACACGTGAGCAGCAGGTCAAGGGAGGTGACTCTCCCCCTCTGCTCTGGTGAGACCACACCTGGGGTCCTGCAATCAGCTCTGGAGACCTCAGTACAAGAAAGACATGGACCTGTTGGAGAGGGTCCAGAGGAGGGCAACAAAAATGATCAGAGGGCTAGAACACCTCTCCTGTGAGGGCAGGCTGAGAGAGTTGGGGTTGTTCAGTCTGGAGAAGAAAAGGCTCTGGGCAGACCTTATTGTGGCCTTTTGGTAGTTAAAAGTGGCCTATAAGAAAGATGGGGACAGACTTTTTAGCAGGGCCTGTTGTGACAGGACAAGGAGTAATGGTTTTAAACTAACAGAGCGAGATTCAGGCTAGACATGGGGAAGAAATTTTTTTACAATGAGGGTGGTGAAGCACTGCAACAGGTTTCCCAGAGAGGCGGTAGATGCCCCGTCCCTGGAAACATTCAAGGCCAGGCTGGATGGGGCTCTGAGCAACCTGATCTAGTTGAAGATGTCCCTGCTCATTGCAGGGAGGTCGGATTAGATGAGCTCTGAAGGGCCCTTCCAACCCAAACTATTCTATGATTCTAGGATTCTGGGGAACCCCCTCCCCAGCACATGAGCCAAGTTGCTGTGACCACCACCCAGGAGGCAACACAGAGGGCAGGACATAGCCTTGGCTCCTGCTGAGGCTGGTGGGAGCCCATCCCTGCTGCCAGCCAAGGCCATGGGGCAGAGCAGCAGCACTGGCGAGGGCAGAGAGGTTCAGCACCTTTCCAAGGTGCTGCCGCTCTCCGGCATCATGAACTGCCAGGGCTTAAACCACCAGCTCAGGTTTTGTGCAGGGACTGAGGTAATTCACTGCTTTTGTGTGACAGTCTTTAATCTGTCCTCACGTCTGCAGCTAAGATAGGGAACTCTTATTTTTGAAGATTCAAATATCTCACTTGTGAACAGTGCTGCACCCCACCTTTTCATCATTTGAAGGAAGAAGGTTTAAAAAAATATTTATCCTTATCCCCAGGTTACTAAAAAAGATTCTTAATCTAACTCGTGGTCACGAAAAGTCAGTACAGTGACTTAATGGAGAAATTGACTTCATGAGGTTGCTGTAATTGTATTTGATGTAGTACTTGGCAATTATTTAATCTCATTCTCCAAGCCCAGTGAAATATGGTGCTTTTTGGATTTTAATTAATGGTAATTACGCAAGAGAATCTCTGAGTCTATATTTGAAGTTATTTTCAATCTCATAGCCCCGGAAAAAAAATGAGCTCAAATTTTAGGTAAAAGCTTGCCATTATTTTTTGTCCCAGATTAATGTTATTGTTCCTTATTAATTTTAAAAAGTCTCGAAGACATGTTTTTGCACCTTTGCGGTTCTAAAACAAAATCTCAACCAGATGAGGAGACCAGATTTCCTTGTGTGCATTTGTCTGTAGGGTTTCTGCTATTACCAGAGTTTCACTGGAAATTATTTTAAGGTTACTTGCCTACAATTGTATTATTCTTTTTGTTTGTGATAAGAAACATGTACTATTAGTTTTTTGTTGTTGTGGTGTTTTGTTTTTTTTTTTTTTAAAAAAAATCAAAAGCTGATTCTACCTCCTGTTTACATAGTTTTCTGGAAACAATGAACAAATTACATTAGTATTTGCTGTGATAACAGGAAGTAATCTTGCTGTTTCAGTGGGGGCTGAGACCTGTGGAGTTTTGTGGTAGCAATAATGACTGATCTTTTGTCAGCCATGTACTATTTTTGAAACATACTTATAACATGTAATTAAACAAAATTGTGTACCAGCAGAATTATACTAATGTGATAATAAAACCAATGGATAAGGCCAGATGCATAACAAAATCTGAGTAAATCTCAGCTTCTGATCCTGTTCAGACACTTGATCTTTGAACTTATGGTTTATGATATCCTTTGTCAAAGCCCTTTGATTGATATATAGCTCATCTTTCCCCATCCGTTATACTTCAGAAGCCAATAAAGTCCTCAGACTCAAGTGGCACTGGAATACAGTAAAATATTTTTTAAATTTATTAACTCTGTGCAAAGCTCACCTGGATTATTTTATGCTGAAAATCACATGCAAATACATTAGATGCACATGTGTATTCCAGTTGCTGCAATACAGAGAGAAGAGCTGGTGTAATTTCTGGGGGGACTCAATTTAGCAATAAGTTGGTGTGTGACTGATTTCTAAACCATCCAGCCCTCACAAACTCCACTGCCTCCCGCTGCAAAAGTAAAACGTATAAATTGTAATATTTGTTTTGAAAATTTATATATTGGCTGACCATATGAGCATGTTCTCATTGCCTACTCAGGCCTTTGAGCAATTTGCAGCCTTTTGTTAGCAAATAAAGGCTCTCCGAGCCTCCTACTTGAGCACCGAGTTTACCAGCTGCTATCCACTCCTCGGCCTCATTAGGGTCCTGCTGTTCTGCTGAGAACCGCACCACATGCTACGCCCCGCGTTGGCGGCGGATTAGCCTGTTGCTGCTCCTTAAATTACCAGGTACAAAAGGTTGCTCTGTTTCTCCATAGAGAACTACCACTCTCATCCTCTTTGAAGAGGCTCTATATCATGATCTCTCTAACTAATTAAGGTCTGCAGACAAGCCACAGGTTGTTATAGAGGATTCGTCCCCATGGCTGATATCGGTAGTTATTTTTTTCAGGTTTTGTTTGCGAAGGATTAAAGCTGCTGTTTCTCAGAATCAAATCCTAGGAAAAACAACAAAACCCATATATACTCATGTAAATGTTTTAAAAAAATGCTTCGTAACATCAACTCTCATCCGGCAGGTTTAATGCTGTTTTACTTCTACCTTGCAACGTTTTTGGGAGAACTATTTAATAAATTTGAGAAATTTGTTTAAATACGAGGAATAAATTGAATTAGTATCTGTGTCTAGAAATAACTCCATTCTAGTTACAGTCATAGGTATAGTTTCATATAACTCTGTTTGGACACGGGGCATTTAAAAAGAAAAAGTTGACCAGGATAGGTTGATTGGGAAATACTCTTTTTTGTTTATCTGAGCTATGGTCCTGATGGATTTATGTGAACACGTGGATAATTTAGAGTGCTGCATGGGGGAGAGGCTGTAATTTAGTGACCTGCTTTGAGGTCTTTGCAGGGCAGACCTCTGCTTCTGTGGCCCCTGTTTGGGGTTCCCAGTGAGTTATTGGTCCTCACGTACTGGACCAGGTTTATGGCATCCAGTGGGATTTTTATAGTTTATTTTTGTTTGTTGTGTGAAGGATTATTTCCTGTTACATAGTGGCACTAAGTATTTTTTGTTTTCATTTCCAGACCTATGATGCTCATGAATAAATAAGAATTAGTTGCATCTCTAATAAGGCAACATGTGTTCCACAGATATCACATACTGATCTGAGACCTTGTCTGGTAACTGAAGCACTCGCCATTGAGTCTGGTCTTTTGTACAAACATCATTATATGCTGGTGCCATTAAAAAGTTGCTACTTGCCTGTGATCATGGAATTATTTACATATAGAAAACATCTATCTGTGCATTCTTCAGAGAGGTGTATGGAAAGAGTGAGTATGGAAATGAGTATGGAAAGAAGAAATTAATATATCAGTTAAGGAAATAAGTTAAGGTCCCTTTTTATAAAAGAATACTGACTATACAGCTTGTGGTTTTTCCTGCTATTCAGTATGCAGAGGTGTGCCAATACTGTATGGACCTAATCCTTTTTAAAATTTAGAATGGGAGAAAAACAGTGTTGGAATCTTTTGGGGAAGTCCAATCTTATGATCCAGTAGCAGTCGACAGTTCTGTTATGCATTCTGCCATCTGTTTAAAAACCAAGCAAACTCAACTATCCTTTCCTGCAGGACCTCACAGTAGTATCATAAGGTGTTCCAGCAACTCTATAGTACACATGAGTATAAATACACAACATGTAAATGGTTGAGAAATTTCAATTACAAAGAAATGTCTTCATTCTACATGTTTAGCTGTGTAGATACTAGCATCAGAGTTCCTGGTGGCCCTAAATATCTGTTAATGATAATGTAGTCTGGCACCTTGTGGACCACATGCAAAGATCCACATCAATCTATGATTAAGCCTATAACACCTGTTTGAACAATGCTATATTTCTGAGAAAGAAATACTGTTGTAATTTGAAGATGTCAAGTGAAATGCCACCATGTCGATGGCAGTTTCAGGGCTGGGCATGTTTCACTGTTAAAAATTTACCCCCCTACTTGTGATTGGAGTTTCGTTATTTCACCTTCTAACCACTACCCCTTGATCTGTTCCATGAAGGAGATACTACCAGAAATTTCTTCTCTGTGTTGTGTACTTTACTTACTAGCAAAGCTAAGAATTTTTTTTTTCCTTTCGAAGGCTGTATAAGCCTTCAAAATCCACAGATTATTTAATATAGGAATAACACAAAACATAATTTCTTCATAATAAAAGGTGCTTTGGGGATTTCAAAGAATTTGTTTGTACTTCCTATATTTAAAGAATTGCCCTTAGTTCTTCAGCCACTCATAGATGAACTGGTTTTACTGTTAGGTTTCCTTACAAAATATATACAGTTATAGAAAGTTATGGGAGGCTTAGTGACATGAGGATGTGACTACTGCTCTGTGTATATGCAGCCTCATCTGTAGACTGGACTGCCTTAACCTTCCTCGCCTCCTAGATGTAAACTTACCCATTTTTCATTAGCTATAAATAATTCTGAAGGATATCGTTGCTATTGCCTTGTGATCTCTTAACCAGAGCTGGTATCTAACAAAAACAAACTACAAAAAAACCCCAAACCAAACAGATGAACACAAGCAAACAAACAAAAAAACACCCTGACAAACCCAAACCCTGGACCAGACTTTTCCTAAAGCAAAAACAAGTGCAGCTTCAGAGGTGATGAAGTGACTGGATGTTCTCCAAGTCCTTCCAGCTACCAAAGCCTGAACCCCTGCTGTACCAAAGGAGGTACAGAGGCAGAGTCTGTGCTTGTGGAGTTGGGGGAACAGAGGATGCCGCGATGCAGAAGTCTGGGAACTTGTGAGCTCTGGAAACAGAGGCTGGTTCCTGCCCCACCTGCGGATCTGCTACTCCAGAATAGGTTCAGTGCCCTGGCAGTAGATGAGGGGAGGGATGAGTGGAGATCTGCTTAGGGATGGATGATGAAACAGCCTAGAGTTTATGGGTCAGTACTAGCAGGCATGACAATATGGACCGTGTTGTGGTGTGAGTCTGCTGCAGACCACCTGATCAGGAAGGGGAAGGTGAGGTGTCCTTCAGACAGCTGGAAAGATCCTCACATTCACAAGCCATGTTGTTCTCATGGAGGCCTTAAATGACTGAGATCTGCAGAAGGGACAACACAACTGGGCACAAGCAACACAGCAGGTTTCTGAGTGCATCGATGGTAACTTCCTGACACAGACGATCAAGGATCTAATGAAGGGAGATGCTCTGCTGGACCTCACTTTTGCAGACAAGGAGGCTTGCATGGATGAACAAGGAACTCCTGGCTAAACTAAATGTAAGGAGAACGTATACAAGAAGTGGAAGAGGGGACATGTGAATTGGAAGGAATATACTCTCTGAATATGCAGGGATGGGATTAGGAAAGCCAAGTCCACGTGGAGTTGAATCTGGCAAGAGACAAGAAGGGCTCCTACAAGTATATTGCAGCAAAAAAGAAGACTAAGGGAAATTTGGCCTTGCTGCTGAATGGACCAGGGGACCTGGTGACAAAAGACATCGAGAAGGCCCTTAAGTTACTGAGAGCCTGCTTTGCCTTCGCCTTTACTGGTAAGATTTGCCTTCAACTGAGATATTCAGTGCCATGTGGAAACAACACAAATGTACATACAGATTATTGCATTATTGAGAATTATCAATCTAAAAAGAGTTCTAAAACACAGTAGTCAGTCCCATCAAAGGACTGATATTTCAGGGAAGTAGTGACAAGGCTTATTTGCAAGCACAGTTCCTATGATAATATGTGCAAAGTGGGGCATTATATGCACAAATGCCTGTAAACAACCTTTTGTGTGTACATTTGTGGTGTTCACACATGGCACTGTATACCTGCTTTGTGTAAATGTCATGACTTGGAACTAACTGTGCTGGTGAAGCAGCTTTTTGAATGACAGCGCTGTGAAAAATAGCTTCTTAGTATCTGTACTTAGTATAAAAATCAGAAGGACAGAAGCAACTGGGCCATGATTGCTGTGGGCACAGCTACAGCAGAAATCTGCCAGCCAAAGTTGCTCCGTAAATTCAGCTCTCTTACATGCTAACTTATTGTTACGGATCCAACCAAACACAATGAAGTAATTATATGGTTGCAGCTGGTAAAGCAGACTGACATTTATTTGACTGTGGAACAAAAATGTGTGAAGCTGGTCTAACTACTCAGGACAACATGGATGGCTTTAAACAAAAATCACAAGGATAAATACTGAGAAGCAAAATTTGAAGGAATGTGTAAAGTCCAGCAGATAAGCAGACATACTGTGGCTTTAATGGGATTTTGTCAAAGTCTATATGGGTGAAAATCGCATTCCCATGCATCAGAAGTTTTTCTAATTGAAATATATGCTCCAGGCTTGTTTACTTTTTCTTGCTAACACCTTTGCCTTCAGTCCTGCAAGCTGGGAATCACATCACTGAAACATGCTACAGCTGGAAAAATGCTGACATTAGGTTGCAATTTTTTCAGTTTTAAAGTCTCTTTTTGGAGACTCATACACGTGCAACTAGCGATGTTCAGACTTATTTCTTATAGATTGTTTCAGAATTTTCAAGTGAGTGGTGATTCTGATGAGGTTATTTTGCAGGAGACACAGACAGAGCAACTGAGAAGGAAGGCATCCATGACTACATGCTATAGTGGCTGGGACTTCATGCTAGCGAAGGGAAAGTTTAGGGTTGGGTTCTGTTTTCCTGAGTCTTCAGAAAGAGGTGTGTGTAAAAGAAATTTGTAAACGCATTTGGAAAACATCACCAAAGAAGAAAATCTAGTGATGTATATTTAGTCAAGGAATTGTCATTTTGGATTATTTTTGCCCTTCCACCCAACTCAGACTTGCTGGGTTTATCTGATATGCTGATTTTCCAAAGTAGTGTTTCTGTACAATATAGGCTTTGGAATGCTAAAAATAATTGTTTGTTGGTGGGAGTGGGAGTGGGAGCTCAGGTGCCTACAGTACCCAGCTGAAAGCCAGTTTATCATGAAATAGCTAATACTGGTGTTTGAACTTGTAGTTTTCCATTTGGAAAAAAAAAAAAAAAGAAAAAAAAAGAAAAAAAAAAAAGACTGGGAGGAATAAATATAGAAATATGAGAAATACACTTACCATAGTCGATGCAGAAGATAAAGCAGCAGTGAAAACAACGGAATGAGCTATAAGAGGAAACATCACACGTTTATATCCTGCTTTAAATTTTCAGTCCTCATAGAGAAATTTTGTTTCAGAGGTGCTTTCATTCATTAGTTACTTGGATACAGGTTGTAAAGTGTGAGTCACTTAAAGATTTGACTCCTGGTTTGGATATAATGAAGAATTCAGGAGGAGTTTGCCAGTAAATTTGATTCAGGAAGAAAGTAGAATGGATTAGTATTTACGATCACCTTTGGGTATACAAAATGTTAAGTTATTTCATGGGATATTTGGTCTTTTTTTGTATAAAGTTGTGGCACAGCTTTTTGCACAGTCAGCTTAGGAGCACTTCTATCTCAAAAATAAATAAACCTAATTTGTAGTTTGGTATTGTGAGGATGAGATCTGAAGATGACAGCAAAGATAACATGAATAAAAATAGTGAAGAGCTGCTGATAATTTCAGATCTGTGGAATTAAAGAAAATGGGAATATTAATTCTGGTCAGGAAGATGCTCTTGGACTGTGGTCCCCTTAGTTCAGCTGAGTTCAGTGGAAGGTGCAACCTATTGTGCAGCAAATGAACTTTTCCAGTGGTATTTGCTTTCTAACCTGGTAAATGCTTTAGTCTATTCTATGCTGTGTGAACTCCTGAAGAGCCTAGTTGCCCTGAAGTTCCTACTACAAAGAATTTTTTGTTTTGGCTAGTGTCGCACAATTATTTGCCACTCATACAACTCCCTACCCCCTCCAGCTCCTGACTTTACTACTACTAAAAGAAAGACAGCCTTTTGAATTAAAACACAGCAAACTGCGCTGCCTTATGTTAGCATCTCATTGCTGCTGATGGACAGCCTCTGCCTGAGCTGCATCATTAGCTCTCCTCAGGAGGAGCCTTTATTCTGATTTGCTTCCAGGAGCTGCCACATGGCAGTAAGTCTGCATGGTTCAAAGCCCAGAGGTGGAAAGGCAAGCCAGGGCCCCAGGGCACTGCTGCCTGCAGACCCCACAGCATCCACTGTGGTGGAGGGACGGCAGCAACCAGCTGCTGCGGCCGTGTGAAGATTGGCCACTTCAGTCCTAACAATGGTCTTAGTGACACAGTGTTCTTTGTTCATGTGCCAATGCGGGTATGTCTTTGAATAAATACCACAGCTAGGTTGTTCGCTGTGTAGTTACCTGTGGGTATAGCACACTCTCTCATCTTACGGGCGCACAGTCTGAAAATGTATATGTGAGCTGAGGGAAGGGGATACATCAGGCTTCAGCTCAGTAATCATCAATGGGCTCATTTGAGGTGCCTCCCCTTCCCCGCCCTCTGGTTAGACAATATTAACTTCTCAACCTCCATCCACTGTTCAGCATCGCGTCACTCCTGCAATCACATCCCCGTTGTACTGAAAACCCTCCCAGCACTCCTCTCCTTTCAACACTTTTATCCTAGTGTGAACAAAATGAACTGTTCAAAATGAGTGTCATGAAAGAAATTAAGTTTGATCAGGGCTTAGAATGGAGCAATATTACTGACCAGGCCATTCTGCCACCAATAGGCAGGATGGCACAAGCGTGGGAAAACAGCCATTGCACTCAGGCTGTCTTCACCAGCGTCACTAAGGAAGCAAGCATGAAGAGGCAAAGCTGAGAGAAGTAAAATTATCTGGGTTCTTGAAATCAAGAATGAAAGGCTAAGTATGAAGTTTTATGTGGCAGAAGGTATAGCAGCAACAAGTTAACACATGGGAATGACAGTCAGAATTATAATCTCAGGAGTAATCTCAGTCACACGGTTTTTCACAAATTGAGGACATTTAGTATAGACATTAGAAAGTGTCAAGGACCATGCTGTGAAATCATTAGAGCCTGAACGAGGTCTAAAGCCTGAGCAGCATTTATCTATGCATTGTCCTGTTGCAGTCCAGAACTCAAGTCCAAGAATTCAGCTCTGATTGTGTTAAATTTAGGACAAAGATTAAATATTTCAGACAGAATGCCATACTGGCAGGCTAGGATGTTGTATTGGCTGGAAGAAGAGAGATGCAGAGATTGAGGCTGTACTTTCAATTAGGATTAACATAAGAAAGGCCATACTGAGTCAGACCTAGTCAAGTATACTGGTTGTAACAATGGCCAGAAGAAGATCCCACTTGGGGAAAGAGAATTGCAATAGAGCAAGCATATGGTGATCATTTCCTGAAGAGAAGTGGAAAACAATAAAGTAAAAAATCAATAAAACCTGGAGGGGAATCTCATGGATTGAGAAACAAGGGGATACAGCAGATGAGATGCTCCAGTAACAGCTACTCTGTAGTGTGGTGAAGGAAGAGAGGATGTGCTTGAAGGCTTGATGTTGAGGAGATGAAAGTGCTGGTAAGTGCAGGAGAGAGTATAGGTGTCCAGAGAAACAATGAGGTCAGGTGATGGCAAATATATTAATGAATTTATAGTTACTTCAGCCAAAAGAAACATGAGAAAGTATTTTAAATGTATTAAAATGTATTAAAAACCACTTTGAAATTTCTTAAATGCTTCAAGCTCTGACACTTGTCAGGAAGAAATAAGAAGCCAGTCTCAGGAAGCTGAAGGAGGAGTTTGGTCTGGTTCCTTTTTTCCTAGTTCAGAAGCCAAAATAATCCATCTTATGTGAAAGCATGAGTTTATATTAGAGGGAGTTCAAATTAGAGAAGGAAGACAGTTGGCTATATGTGTGCATCTATGTATGCAGTGGCTATATGTAGGAGGAATACAGGCAAAGTGTTGGTGTTGTAGACATCTATTGTTGATATTTTGAGAAACCGGAGAGTAACTGAAGAACAAAACCAAGAGAAATGAAGGAAGAAGAGCATAAGAATGGGTGTGAGAGCTGATATTGGTAGGACAGCTGGAGGGGTTGGAAGTTGGAAAATCTTGTAAACAGAGGTGACACGAGTAAGATAGTTGCAGAGGGGCTGTTACGGGAGTAATAAGTGTTCTCCCACAGGTGATGGGGTGTGTTCTCTCAGACATAAAGAGGTATGAACTGACAGAGAAGGGCCCTAGTTGTGTGTTGAACATCATGAATATCCAGAGTGTTGAAAATGAAAAGAGTATTGCAGTGGGATGCACAGGTGTGCTCTTTCTCAGAAGAGAAACTCGACACAATGCTGTTGCTGAGCAAGCACAAGCAGTGTGGCTTATCACACCATTTGCCTGGTCTTCCCTTCTTGGTAAGTCACATAGCAAACACAAGGTTGGATAAAGAGGTTACCAGCTAGCGTGATTGTTCCTGACAAACAGCAGCTTCTCCCTGTGTGAGGTTGATTAATAAATGCATGACTCATAAAACTGAACAGCAGAGATTCACCCAGAGGTAAATTTTGCCCCTGAGGCCATGCCGTGTTCTGACTTACAACTCTGATGTTCTGGGGTCAGCCGGGAGTAAGGAGACAATTTGGTCCATTGGTGTTTATGACATCTGTTTTGAGACTTTTGTTGGCACAGCTGCATGGCAGACACAATTAGTGTTCAACAAAGAAATGCCAATTATTTACAGATGCATCAAGAACAAAAGCTCCTGACATTCAAATTCAGAGTTTCTGGAACAAGTGAAGGTGGTAGTGACACCAGTTTACCCCACGTGGCAGCATTCAAACAAGTAACTTGGATTTTATATTAATGCCTATAGAGCTGCTTCCTTAGTTACTGAATCTCAGGACAGGGTACCACTTCAGAGTGTCAGGGCTCCTGATGCTCTTTTCAAGCAGCAAAAGACCAAGAGTGGAGAATCTACTCCAGACATATCAGTTGTCTTTCTTTTGTTTGCTCTGTCCTGAGGAAAAGGGAAACTTTTGAAATTCATTGTGAGGAAAGATGCTAGATACAGTTCCTTTCAGACTGATTGGAGAATTGGATGATTTTGAAGTCTGACATCTTAAAGTTTTGTATGGAAAAATGACTGTGTTTTTACTCAGGCAGCTTAAATGTAGGCTCTGGCACCTGGGATATCTCAGTTCTCTTCCTGGACTAGTTATACCCGAGACAGATAGCTGGCTTCTGCCAAATACATAAGCTCTTTCTGCATGAAACTTCTTGTATGCAGAATAGGTATAAAGCAGTGGACATAATTCTCTAGCATAGTGCAAATCATTACAGCTTAAGGAAAACCTCAAGCAGAGAGTTAAAAGCAAACTTTGAAAAGCCCATGATCTTTGTATCTTACTCGTGCTTTGCTTGAATATATTGGAAATGACTAAGCTGTGGAGAAGCAAGCCCTTTATTGCTGAATTCAGGAAGGACTTTCTAGCCAGATGAAAGCAAGGCTCCTACTAAATAGAACCATGGCATCCTAGATTTTCTTTCTAAAAACCTATCAGTGTTTAGTGGTTTTTGTTTTCTCAACCAACATAGTTCACGGAATCACAGAATGTTAGGGATTGGAAGGGACCTCAAAAGACCATCTAGTCCAATCCCCTTGCCAGAGCAGGCACACCCAGATGAGGTTACACAGGAAGGCGTCCAGGCGGGTTTTGAATGTCTCCAGAGAAGGAGAATCCACAACCTCCCTGGGCAGCCTGTTCCAGTGTTCTGTTACCCTCACTGAGAAGAAGTTTCTTCTCATATTTAAGTGGAACCTCTTGTGTTCCAGCTTGAACCCATTACCCCTTGTCTTATCATTGGTTGTCACTGAGAAGAACCTGGCTCCATTCTCCTGACACTCACCCTTCACATATTTGTAAATATTAATGGGGTCACCCCTCACTCTCCTCCAAGCCAAAGAGCCCCAGCTCCCTCAGCCTTTCTTCATAAGGGAGATGCTCCAGTCCCTTAATCGTCTTTGTTGCCCTGCGCTGGACTCTCTCAAGCAGTTCCCTGTCTTTCTTGAATTGAGGGGTGTTGTTGGTCTTTCTGTTGCTTTCAGTGGAACGGACAATTTGTGGGCTCGACTGAGATGACTGGTCATTCACACCCTCCTTTTAGCCCCTGGATGGGGGCTGACTCCACATTCCAGGCATTCCCAGTCTGCCCTCCCTGCCTGGGAGGGGGGCAGCCCTGAAGCCAGGGGAAAAAAGCCCTGGCAAGGCCAGCCCTGCCCTGGCCTGCCTGCTGAGACTGCTGGCCAGTCTGTCACTCATGCAAATGATGCTGATGTTTTCTGCGAAGCAGACACCTGCCTGTGAGGAACTGGACTGAGACCACCAAATTGTTTTAGGTAGGTCAGCAAACAGCTGTCAGATTGTGTAATTTGCTTCTCCTAATTTGGAAAGGGATCTTATTCAGACATGGAGCTGTTTGCCTGCTGACAAGCTCACATGTATTATGTTGTGCATAATATGCATGATTAACACTTGTTTATTGGAGCAATTGTGCTCTGTGGCAGAGCTGTAGCTCTCTTTTTATGTGCCAGTAGCAACCAGCAGCAAGCTCTTCTCCCACTGGGAGAGGCAGTATAGCATGCAATGCAAAGCATTTTGCAGCTTGATCAACAGAGCTACTCTAGCTGCATGGCAAAATAAATATTTTGTTGGAAAAAATCTCTCTTCTGGTTACCTACAGGTGTGTGTGGTTTTGGTTTGCAGGCCAGTCTGCAGGTAGTAGACAGCTGTGATTTTTATCACCTTGTTTTTCAGCATTTTTCCTCATAGATGGTACAGGTTAACTGGCTACATTAAAAAAGTTTTGGGCTAAACCTTCTGTAGCTACTTTCACAATTTGCTTTTGAACCTCAGAAGGCTCTGCAATCCTATGCTATCTAGTGCTTTCACTATTTTTACGAGTATTCTTCTTTGCCTTACACTGATTTTGCCTGTGGGTAACTGTGAATACTAATCATGTAATATTAGCACAGTTCTTCCACCCTTATGTAATGGAATCTTTGAGACAAGGAAACTTTGATTACACTCATGCAACCCACTCTAATTTTCAGTCAAAAGTATCACATTTTTATGGGTTGTATTTGCTTCAAACCTGTTTTTTTTTCTTTGATAGGTTGATTTATTTTCTGTTAATACAGTGTCTGTTTTACTTAATAAGAACAATGCATATGACAATATTGAGAATTTGTGAATATTGAGAATTTGCAAAGCTATTAAAAAGTGCTAACTAAAAAAAAACCACCCTAAGATTGTGATACAAAATTACATTATATTTTATTCTTATTTGATATATCTTTATTATTGGATTGTATTTTTTTCCTGTGTGAGAAATATTCAGATTCAGTTAGTAATTGTCAACATCCACTTTCACACGGGCACATATGTTTTCCTCTTTGTCCTTTTTCCTAGTTTCGTAGGAATTAAAAAAAGATAGAGGAGCTACTGGGGGAAGTTGGAAAAAAGAACAACAAAAAAAAGAGAGGAATACATTTTATTTCCTATTTTACCCTTATCGGGCATCCATCTACTCAAAACCAGAAAACATATGAAATAAACACCCTAATCCTCTATTCCTACCTGGAAATGTAGCATATCAACAGTTTCTCCAAGAAAACGTCCCCTATTCATTTGTTATTCGGTTATTTTCTTTAGCACTCCAGTCTTAATTTAAATTGACTTACTCACTAGTAAAATTTAACTTATTTCACTCAGCCTGTAGTTGTCCCTTAACGCTTCCTCTGCAGGGTTTAAAAGATTTCCACCTGTTTTTTGCCTCCCCTAGCTGTGGGTTCTCACCATCCCCCATGGGAGGTTGCTGCCCACCTTCAGCCCCACTCCTCCCATTGTTTCTGCAGCCCCACTCTCAGCTGGATCTGCCAAATGAGCTCTTTAAGTCCTTGGAATAGATCTTTTACCAGATCCAGTTTAGAAGTGTGGTCCAACAGTTCAGTCCATGTGGTGCAGAGGGCAACAATTGGGGAGGTGGTGATGGAAGGTACCAGGGAGGAGCAGGTATGGGGAGAAGGGATCTGGAACACCTTGAAGTTTGCTGGTGAAGGAAGTCCAGCAAGAGAGGAGCCTGGCTCTTGGGATTGCATCCCACTGGTGCGAGCGAACTGAGAATGCTTTTCAAGTCTGGAAAAGTGAAACTTAAACTGTGCCCTGGAGCATCCCAAATGTGCTTCTGAGTTACACTCTACTATGGGGTCTCCTGTGGGATTAAACCAGCAAACAAGCCTCATGTCGACCTCATTGCAGACACTTATTTTTGTCATGGACTAGGAGGTTCAGGAAATGTGTCAGGCTGCTGAGGACAACAACTGAGAGTTCTGCTATGGCACCTTCTGAAAAGGGGAACTTTCCGTCTTTCCCAGCAGAGCTGTTTCCTTTCGCAACTAATTATCTGTTGGATGAAAGCTGGTAACCTAGAGTGGTCAGTTCTTAATACCAGCAGATAGCAGAACTCGTCTGACTTATGGGAAGCTGAAGCTCATATTAATTCCCTGGTGTGTATATTCTATTGGTTATGTGGGTTGGGAAACCGTTGTTTCATCCAAGTGCTGATCTGGACCCAGGCAGGTGTAAGATGCAAAAGTGGTATTTCCTCATCTCCTAAGAGTGGTCCAGCAGGCAGGACATGCTCCTCTGACAACCCTTCTGCATCCTGCATTTGTCTCCCTTGATCCAGGTCTGGGTCCCACCGCATGCCCTGGTACTTGCTGATCCCCACTTTGTGGCTCACTGGCTGCAGCTGTGGGGCAGTGACACAAGGGGACAGCTGCAGCGTGCTCTGGAAATCACATAGAGAGGTTCATTGCTCCTGGAGGACAGGTGCACCACCCAGTTTGCCTCAATGTTGCATATTTTGGATGTGCTTTCTGAAGGAGGAACAAAGCGATTAAACTCAGTGAACATGAGTTGAGGACGAGCTGGTGGTCTGCCACGACACTCATATCACTCTGTAGTCTTCCAAATGCAATGTAGTGGTCTGGCTTTTGTGATGATTGGGAATTAACCTCCTTCATTCCTCAGCTGTACATTTTCAATGACCACAGCAGTAGGGAAGGGCACACAAATCATACTTTCCATTGCACCACAACCCACCCTTGCTCACAGGGAGTTCCCTGAGCCAGCCACATTCAGCAAACTCTGCAAGGGATTTTAAGCAGCTGCCCAGGGTCCTACCACACACACATCAACTGGGCCTGGTGGTGAAGCCACCATTTTAAAAAGATACAAGAACACATGTAAAGCTGTAAAAGCAGCTTAGTCATTACTGAACCATGGGAAATACCCTCTGGGTGAACTGAGGACAATTTGCTCATGCCTGTTTTCCGAAGTACAGCCTGCTGGATTCTCAGGCGTTCAAATGTGCAGCTTGCACCTGTATACGCAGCTGCTACAGCACTGCTTGCTGAAGGTTTAAACCTTGAACTTTGCTTCTGTGCTCATGAGCTCACAGCCCAACTGCTTTCATGTCATTCGTATCTTTTATGACATCAGGTTTTCATTATTTTTTCTTTGCCAGCTACCGTGGGTGCTCTCTATATGAGGTAATACTGCCTTAATTACACCTATTTACCACCTGTTATACAGAAAACTCACTGTTGCTTTTCTTTCATCCTCCAAGTCATTTTTAATTCTAGTCTCCAAACTATTCCTCTTAGAAGTATAGTCAGTTTCTTGGTAGACCCCGGTTGCTGAATGTTACTGAAGGCTTTTGAAACAGACCCTCTCCCCCCATCTACCCTTTTTCTTTTCCTCTATATTTTCTTGATTCCCTGGAGGAATTCTTTTACACTGATGAAAAAGATTTTTCTTTCCATATCTTATCCTACCTTGTACTTTTTGTAGCATGCTTTTCCTGTGATTCAGTAGTTCCTTACTGTTTCATTTAATTTACCTGGTACTCTAGTAAAATACCTTGTTCTGATCCCAGAGATCTCCACACTGTTTTTTTTCTGAAACTTGCTGTAGCTTCTTCTCGACCTCCAGTTTTAAGAAACAATTGCTAGTGTTCATTCTGTAAGACGGGAGGCATGGGGACAGACGAGAGCTCTTTTCAGCATGTGTCACCCAACCTGGCTTTATGTTTTCATAACTCTGGTCATCAGGCTGCACTTGGTAGAGACACATAAGGGTAACTGTTGGGGTCCGTTCAAAGGCTGGCGAATCGTCTACCTTTTTCTAAGCCAGTAGTAGATATTTAGGGAAAATTGTACGTGAAACACTGAAGTTTTTATAGCAGACTGATTCATAGATGCAGAGCTCCATGGTTAGATCTAGGAAGGCCAGAAGGTGTTAGAAGATCATACTGAAACTAGTGTTTGACGAAGAGGTGACTTAAATTATGCAAAAAATTACTGAACAACCAAAAATTAAGCTCTATATGTGTGTGTGGAAACAGTTTTCAGCCAGATCAGCTATGCCGTCTGGCTCAAGGTGGGTAGGCTGGAGTATGTAGCCAGAGCTCAGAGAGGGCTGAGAGGGGGAAAGATGGGCAATACAGTGGCCTGCAGTTGGATCCGTTGCATGTCATGGTGGAACTGCAGCCACATATAGAGTTCCCACCTTAATTTTGCTCTCCAAATGTGGATATTTGTGTCCACTTTTTGCTCCAAAATACACGTGCTTCCAGCAAGCAATGTCTGTTTTGTTTCACCTTTGCACTCATGCTTCAGAGCTGGTTCAGGTAATTAGGTTTGGTTTTGGTGTTTCTGGCTGCAGTAATATTCTCCCCAGCACTTGGCAGATGCAGATGGCATTTTAGGTAGCTCTTCTAACACAAGGACCCTGTGGCTTCACTGGTTCTTTGTACAGAACACTAGACATATAATTGCACAAATTCCTTTGTTTATTATCCATTATTTTCAGTCACACAAACACATAATTTCATCTGTAGGCTACCATGTGACTCAAAATGAGAGTCAATTAATTGCTATTTTTACCATGGCCGAAGTTGACTCTTTATTACTGAGTGATCAGTAAACAAAATAATTTTGCAGTCAAAATGATTATAGCATGTTTAAAATTGTTCTTTTATGAAATACTGGTTATACAAGTAAAAAATAAAGTAGAAAAGGAGATTAACATTTCTAGTTCAAAATTAATAAAATAACCTACAAATAACCTGCTCCATGTAGTTAGGAATGTGAAGCTTCACTCAATTTTATGTCAATACTTCCTAATTTGGATAAAACTGCAATTGGTTAGATGGTGTCTCTTACTAAGAGAGTCCAAGAGGTCTGAAAACTGGCCCATAGAGCCAAATAGGGATAGGGATGTCAGTTCTTAGTTGTAATCAAGCTGAAACAGCTTTCTGTGTGCCTTTATTGCCCCAGTGGTGGTTAGCAAATGCTACTTGGAGACATCAATCTAGTGCTGTTTAGTCAGCAGAGCACATCTTGGGGAATTACAGCAACTTTCACTCACTCATAAATTGTGATGGGACCAAGTATTAATATTTCCCTTGCTTCTCACAGTTGCTTTGTTTTTCTGTCTTAGTGAGGAACAAGAAAGACATAGCTGCTTCTTTTTTGCTGCCTTTTTTTTTCTCTTCCTGCTTCTTAGACTCACCAAGAGCAACTCAGGTTTGTTCAACAAGCTGTAGATAAGATTCATGCATGCAGAACGTCAAGTAGTCTTTATAAAGTCATTGCAAAACACAATTAAGGCAGAAATAAGTAGGATATAGATGCTAAAATTACATTCTGAACACACAAAGAATTTAACTTGCAGCACATCCGAGTGCTTTACTTTAAAAAAGCAAAGAACACCTAAATCAACCTATGAAAAGTCTTCAGTGATGCTGCAGTCTTGTGTTTTTGAATACGCTTGCCTAATACTAGTAGCACTTAAAGTCTTTTGGAGCTTATTAGATTACATAGATTTTTATTTTTCTGTATTGAACTTCAGTCTGTAGAGGATTATGTCTTGGACCTCTGCCTAATAATACTGTTTAGCCACGGTTCTGCTGAGAAGGATACAGAGATTGCTGACCTATAGGATTTTGTTTGATTTTTTTTTTTTTAATCTCAGTGTATTTTGAACTCTTTTTCTGTATAATAGAATAACGTCATAGGAGGGATAGAAAGCGTTCCCTCCCTTTGCCTGGCTGGGTCTTAGGAAGTGAGGAGATCATTTAGACAAACTAGACATCCATAAATCCATGGGCCCCCATGTGATGCACACATGAGTGCTGAGAGAGTTGTCAGATGTTATTGCTAAGCCCATCTCCATCATCTTTGGAAAGTCTTGGAGAACAGGAGAAGTGCCTGAGGGCTGGAAGAAAGCCAACATCACTCCAGTCTTCAAAAAGGGCAAGAAGGATGACCCAAGAAACTACAGGCCAGTCAGTGTCACTTCCATCCATGGAAAGGTGATGGAACAGCTTATTCTGGACATCATCTCCAAGCACGTGGAGGAAAAGAAGGTCATCAGGAGTAGTCAGCATGGGTTCACCTAAGGGAAATTATGTTTGACCAACCTGATAGCCTTCTATGATGGTATGACTGGCTGGGTAGATGAGGGAAGAGCAGTGGATGTTGTCTACCTTGACTTCAGCAAGACTTTTGACATCATCTCTCACAACATCCTTGTATACAAGCTTAGGAAGTGTGAGCTGGATGAATGCACGGTGAGATGGGTCATGAACTGACTGAATGGCAGAGCTCAGAGTGTTGTAATCAGTGGTGCGGAGTCTGGTTGGAGACCTGTCGTTAGTGGGGCTCCCCAGGGGTCATTATTAGGTCCAGTCCTGTTTAACTTGTTCATCAGTGACCTGGATGAAGAGATTGAGTGCACTCTCAGCAAGTTTGCTGATGATACCAAACCGTGTGGAAGGGCTGACACATCAGAAGGCTGTGCTGCCATCCAGTGAGACCTGGACAGGCTGGAGGACTGGACAGAAAAAGACCTAATGAAGTTCAACCAGGGCAAATGTAGGGTCCTGCACCTGGGGAGGAATAACCCCAGGCACCAGTACAGGTTAGGGGTGGACCAGGCTGCCTAGAGGGGTTGTGGAGTCTCCTTCTCTGGAGATGTTCAAAACCTGCCTGGATGCCTTCCTGTGTGATCTGCTCTCATTGAACCTGCTTTAGCAGGTGGGTTGGACTAGATGATCTCCAGAGGTCCCTTCCAACCCCAACCGTTCTGTGATTCTGTGATTCTGTGAAGTGTGAGTCCTCATAGGTAGTGGCAGGTTCAGAGAACATGGCAAGTGGGCTGCAGGTGGCCCGTGAAGTCCTGCAGCTATTTCAGCTTGACGATGACAGTGTGATGATACAGGTGTGCGGCAGTCTGTGCACTGATGGCATCAAGGGGCTGTGAGTCTCTGCCTTAAGGACTCACTAACTGAATAAAAAGGTTGAGGTGCTTCTCTGCAGTCATCACAATGAAACTCTTACGCTCTGTGGAGGCTCCTGGCTAAGAATTGGATAAGCAACATTAACCTGTCTGCAAATAAGACACTTCATCTTGAAAGGTGGATAGATTTAGCATACACTGGTATTTTCAACTTGTCCTACTGTGTAGCTCTTGGTAGTTTTCTGCTCATGGTGCAGCTTGTTTGACTGGCTTGGTTTGAAGCAGCTGAGAGTATGTGCATTAATATTTTTAGTTGTATTGGGAGTTCTCAAACCAAATCTCCCACTCATCCTCACTCACAGCACTTGCTTTGCATTGCAGAGTGCTCGCACAGTGATCAATCTGTTTTCTTTCGCAAGAAATGAAAATCAGAAGCTGTGTTGCGGGAGGACACCTGGCATGCCCCTGTGCTGGAGTATTCAGTCCACAAGACGAGACTGAGATGCTCTGATGTAAATCCACAAAATGCATATTCTGCAGTGACTGGGCTCCCAGCACCAACTGTTCCGCACTACAGATTGGCTCCTATTGGGCTGCAGTACTTGCTAATGTAGACTCAGCCTAACTGAGCCTTGGCATCATGGAGAAGACTATAGACCCAGCACAGGGATCATAAATCACTTCTGGGGTCGGGTGTTTTGAAGCTGGGAATTGCAGGATTTGTACTCAGAATGCCTCAGTCCTTTCTAGCTGCAGACCTAAATACATGTCCCTTGGCATCTACCCATATAATTCTGCTGTTACATTTACCAAATAAAGACATTTGTGATAAGCATCTGAAAGAGAGAAAGGGATTTACAGTCTACATTAAAATCTTTCATCAGGAAGAACACGCTCATTAGTGCAATATTCACTTTAATCTCATCTTTTTCTTCTGCTACTGCACACTGCTCTTCTATCAACACTGATTAGCAGCTAGAAACCTGGCCTGATTTTTTCTTACTTGAGCATCCTGGGTATGGAGGATGGACCTGAGCTGTTGGGAGATGGGCAGTGAGGCTCTCTCTGTATTATGTTAATGTTGTCACTCACAATGTTTTCATTATGAGCTTCATTGTTTAGCGTTAATTTCCTGGCTCTTACAAATTATATCAGGATGAATTGTAGCACAAAGGCTTGTAGTCTTGATTTGATTTCCTTTCCCAGAGAGAGTGCAAAATGGTTCTCAGTTCAGGTTTTTTATTTTATTTTTCAGATGCTACTTTGCTGATAATTTGTATCTAAACAGAATTCTAATTACAGGGGGAAAAGGAAAATAATTTTTTTTTTGGCTGTTTGTCCTTATCCTTCCAAGCACTTTGCTCCTAGAGCTCTTGGTGAAAATACATGGGAGGTATTGGGAAGTCACTTGTCATCCCGTTCTTAACAGAGCTGATGATTTTCTCTCTCTGTGTGCACGTGTGTGGTGTGTCAAGAAGGAGATAAAATGTGGCTTTCTTTTTTATTTTATTTATTTTTTTTTAAGCAGAAAGCATTTCCTTAGTTCTCATAGGCGGCTAAACTGCAAAGGTCACCAGCTCTCAAGCACACTACTATCCTTAGTGGCAAAATAGATTATTTAGAGTTGTAAATCTAAAGATCAAAGTTTAAGCGTGCAGATAGTCAATGCAGACTCTCATCTTTTAGAACTGATGTTCGATGGGCACTTGGGAAAACTATCTGTTAAACCGTAAGTTAGTCACAGTTTCAGTGTGCTTACTCATCCATGAACATGGACATAGTAACAGACAATAAAACAGGGTCTGAGAATGACTGCTGCATGTTTTTGCAAAATAATAGGGAATGTAGAGTCAAAAGCCCCCAGTTTCCAAGCTGTCATGAAAGAGTATGACTCTTTTATGGCTCCTTTTTAGTGTAATCCAAGATTTGACAGCTAACTAAGTCCTACTCCACTGATTTAGCAACTGAGGAACTATTTTTAAAAAAAGGTATTAGGATTTTTCAGCTATTTTACTTGTTAGATAGGTCCTTTTGTCTTCCTTGGCCCCTTTATTTTTAAAGGAGATATTTCTTACAGTTGAACACCTTTAGAGCAAAATGCAGCCATAAAGAGATGTGATTAATTTTATTGGTTGCTACAGAAATAAGTAAAGTAGCTGAATACCATTTTCCCCAGCTGATACATTAATTTGGGACACAATAATACATTAAAAAAATTCCTTCTGCACTGGGACAAGATCTCAGATTTGAATGTTTCTTTCAAGTGAAGGCACTTTGGTTTATGACAGGTAATATCTCCCAAGGTACCACTCTGGCTTTGGTCCCCAAGGCTTTCTGTAAGTCACCAAGCTGCAGGATATTTCTTTGCATGCAAAACCTTTTTCTTACATGGCTTTCAAAACCTTAATATATGAATATACATGGAATCAACTGGCAGCTGACTGGCTACTGCATATGCCACATTTGTGATTGCAGTTGAATGCAGTGCTCCAGGAAAGAAAAAAGACTCATAAGTTTGGCTACTGCTGGGCATGGCTCAGGCCATCACTCAGACTTTGATGTGCAGCTCTGTCAGGCACATCAGTCCTGCTTTGCAGCACCTCTGGTCTCCCATCCCTGAGGCAGCATGGAGCTGACACTATGGTTCGCAAATGGGTTCAGGTAGGTATATAGAAAGGAGAGGAAAATCAACGACTTTCTGCCACCACTTGGCTCTCTGAAAGCCCATTTAAAAAAAAAATATATATATGTATATATATATTTTTTTTCCCATGTGGGAGAAGAGGAAACCTTTATATTAACAATTGCATTTTAATCAATTGCAATCTGGCCTGCGTAGTAGGTTTGCAGAATGTTCTGTCTTTAAAAAATTATTCCAGTCTACTAGGCCCACTGGATTAAATCCTTCCCACAAAAATGAGCTGTATACCGGTCACAATATTTTTACAACTAATAACACAATATTCACCAAGGAGGAAGCTCATCTGAATAAGTATCAAAATGTTTCGCATATAATACTGAAATTTTGAGCAATATATTTTCAGAGAGATTATTATTTAATGGTTAGACGTCAGAGATGATGTGTCACAAAAGAAAAAAACAGACGTTACAAATACGTTTTCTGTATTTAAGTGATTGAGGGCTCAAACCTAGATGTCCAGTGCAAGTGTGGAGATGGGCTTTACCTGATCATTAATGTCTTCATCCTGTTGCTCATCTCGGTATTATCATCACTGTTCTGTCTCTCTGTATTTTTGCAGTGACCAAGAAAAACTGGTTGAATTAAAATTTCAATGCAAAACTTGTAAAAAATAGGCACCTATATTAAGGCACATGTGTAATGAGAGAACAATGGAGAGTAATGTGTTTTGGTGTAAGCACAGTAAATTGCCATGGATCAGTGTCACAATGATTTTTGAAAAATTTGAACACTTTGGTGGGATAAGTATGAAATTTAATTGTAGAAAAATATGCCAGAAGATAGGTAATCATGCTCGCTGCTTTTTTCCCCTCTAATTTTATAGACAATCCTACTAAAGTTCAGTGTCATATAAAGCAAGAATTGCCTACAAAACAGGCAGAATTGTCATCCTGCACTTAAATATCAACAATTTTTTCACAGAGTGATAGCAATTATAAGATTATCTCTGATACAAAATTCTCTCATTTTCCTATCTCTAAATATTTATTATTTCCCCTAGAAAACCTCTCCATTGCAATTCCAGGGAGAATTTTTTGAGCAGATGAGGGTCTTGTTCTAGGATTCTTTGCATGCTCAATGTTTTCGATACATGAATTGTTAATTTTGTAATCCATCTTTGCCCAAGTTTGCAAATGACCAGCCAAATCAGCATGGTTAGCCTAATCTGAGTGTGCTCCCCTGCTATAGCTGTACCTGTGCTATTGGTACTTGTTCCTTCAGTATTTTCCCCTGTGTATACTTTGCTCTGTCTCCAGGTTCTTGGTGGATTTCCTTTCATTTATGCATGGTGGAGAGAGTTATGGGAAGGCAGTGGGCAAGTGGCACTAGCAATGACCCTGTGAGCTTGCTTGAGTTTTTGTTTCAGCTTGGGTAAGCCTGCATCCAAGGGTTAAAGGCATGGGCCAAATTAAAAATGACATGTTTGAAAGCTTTGGATGCAGAGAGAAAGGACTAGGTATGAGCTGCTGCAGGATTATGATGCAGAGCTACAGTGTAGACAGTGTGTTAGTGACTCTGATTGCATAGCCCCATAACATAGAGCTTTTTCTAAACCTGGAACTGTTCTACATATGCCCTTGTAACCCCATATGGAGCCCAGGACACACCAAAAGTCCATGAGAAACTACTAATGTCTCTCAAAGACAGTGTTGAATCTGCATTCCTTAATAAACAAATCAGTGGCTAGACCTTATTTTGTGGCTTTCTGGCTTAAAAAGATGTGGCATTGTGAATTAGAAGTTAATTTATCCTCAGTCTGTGTTAGCTGATTGATACAGTGGAGTATCAGATTTGGTGACAACATTTTACTCCACAGCAGGCTTTTTTTTTTTTTATATGCAGTTGTGTATAACTTGATGGTGCAAAACTTTATTTTGCAATTTATTATCCAAATTTCTCCTTATTTTACTCAAAAAGGTGAAGCTCAAATATGTATGTTCAGGCAAGAACTGTAGATGAACTGGCTCTCTCTAACATATCATACTTGAAGGCTGTGAAAACACTGGAGCTACGAAGGAGAAAATAGAAATATACTGCACACCAACTTCCCATCTGGTGATGAACCATCCTCCCCTTCAGTGATTTCCCTGAAAACAGAGGTGCACCATGAGACAACAGTCCAAAACCAGTCATGTCATACCCTGTCACAGATTACTCTTTTCTTTTAAAGAAGGCATAGCATGTCACAATACTGTGTGTGCTGTCCATCCAAGCGCATCCCTGCTGGCACCTGTGTCCTCGTGAAACAGGCTGACTGACTTGTGAGCAGGCATGTAGCCAGTCTAACAGATGGAGGTGAGTGAAGTCAGCCAAGAGACCATGCACTAACTGTGCAGCAAGTGTGCTAGCTAACGGCAGGATTCCCAGACAAAAACATCCAAACGTCTCCTAGTAATCTCATATTCACATACCGGTACAAGGCAAAGATCAAGAAAATTGCTGTAGTGAGAGAAGTAGAAATACAAAGATGTGCAAAGTTGTTTCTATGTGGTTTACATTAGCAGCGTAGCTGTGGTATGCAAATCAACATTTTAAAAAGAGACCTAACTCCATCTTCTCCATCTTCCAACACCACTGGCAAAATTAGGCAGGAAGGGGAAGGGCTAGCTCTCTTGAGAGGAGATATGTTCAGGGTCATAGGGTACACTGATAACATATTAATTAAAAGAGCCTGATTTCCTGACTCTGTCTTTTGCCTTGGATATGAGACCAGTAAAACAAGAACAATTTCTTAGCACTCCCACTCTTAATAAGATGATCTTTATTTAATGCCGTTGGCAATGAGGACATAATTCTGTTTATAACAATGATTTTAAACCCATGTGATAACCAAACAACAGTACAAACCAGTTGAACGATCATGCAAGGAGCTGAAAATGAGGGTCTGGATAAACTGCCACCATAAAAGGAGAATAAAAATGCAATATGTATTATGGTTTGCTAGTAACTTGTCAGATTCACTTGGTGCATCCTGTGACAATAGCATCTTGTCATTTGCAGAGTAGTGTAATAAAGCTGAGCCAGGCATGAAGAGGAGCGTTACTTGGAATTTGGGATGCTACACAAATACGATAAAAGCTAGTCAGCATTTCTTCTCTGACTGGCTTTTGAAGAGCTTAGAATCGAACCTCTCCAATGCGAAAAGAGTTTCGGTGGAGCAGAGTCTTGCCATGATGCTTTTGGAAATTCTTGTATGGTTGTGAATAGCAAGAGTCAGAAGAAAAGAGCAGATTGTGTTGTGTTTGATGGGCAGTGCAGTCCAGACCATGAAGCTTCGGAGTCACCGTGGCTTCCCCTGCATCATGCACTGGAGAGCGGGCGGAAAACTGACTAAATAGTACCAGTACTTCACCAGGCAGCTGGTCAGGCAAAGGCCAGAGCCCTCTGTCCCTCGCTGCCCTGCATCTTCCCGTTCCCAGATGCAAGCTGAACTGGCACAGGGGTTGCTATAATTTGCTGCTGGTATAGACCAGCAACAAATTACTGCCCTGAGGAGCATGCAGGAATAGGGAAGAGCATCTCTGAGGCTTAAGGCCTCCAGGATGATTTGTCATGCACCACCCATCTCTCAGGGCTCTGCCCAGAGGCCAGAGCTACCCTCTGGAGGATACATCTGAAGCCACCAGAGAGCAGAGAACCTCTCTACCACCTCCAGAATTTCCCTCTCCCCTTCTGAAGTGTAATCAGTGTAGATAGATGTCAACTTGATTACATTTGAAAAAACAAACCATATTGGTATATGTCTTAGACCTCAGTGCTGCAGCGGCACACTTGCCTACTGACAGGCTTCGAACAATACCTTTAGCTAAGGAGACTTGTTTCTACTCGCTTGTCTCTTTTTGCATTTCTCTGTTTTCAAGAACTTTGGACATAAAGGGCCACCTTCCAACAAAGCCCTCTGGGCAATAACTGGTAAAGCAAGGCACTGGCGTTAATACCGGGGTCATGACTGATTCTCAGAGGGGATAAGCAGCCAAAAATTCTAAACTTGTGATGGTGAGCCCTTTACTCCCACTGCGAACTTCTATTTGCATCACATATTTTACAGGAAATCTTTTTGCCTTTAACTTGCTGGAAGAGACTTTAACTTGTATTTGAACTTAGCCATACTTAAAGATAGGTCAGCACATTTTTCTACATATTGGAAGAGACTTATACAAAACATAAGCAAGGCCAGGGACCCCAATATCTCAGAATCATTGATGTGTTTATGATCACCATTAGGATGGGACATGCATGCAGTAATTTCTCACTGAAAAAAAGTCAACTGGCAATAGGATTCATCTGAGCAAATGTAGACGCCTGCAATGTAGATCTCCGGATCCCAGCTAAGCATCCAGTGCTATTCAGGGTCAGTGGAGAGAGACAAGCAATTTGAGGCATGATTTATTTTATCTTGCTTTAGATATCTGTATAAGATCAGATGAATCTCTTCTTTAAAGTGTTATTGATTGCACAAAGAGTTCAGGGTGAGGAGCTCAGGTGTTTGTATTGTAATTAAATAACAATCCTATTCAGAGACAGTAAAGATTGCAGAAGGATTTAGGTGTTTACATCTGAAATATGGATACTCAGAATGTTTTTTTAGTTGCCGCTTCCCCTTGGAGATACCAAGAGCTCCCGAAGACCAAATCTGTAGACTTGCTGAAGGCAAGCATGCCTGTCTGTGAGGCACCTTGACTCCCAGTGACATGCACTGCCCTAGGCTTCCCCTGCTCAAACAAGGGAAAAAGCAAAAAAACATCAGTCAGGACAGACTGTAGCTCTGAAATATTAGCCAGTATAAGCAAATATGCAAAAATTTGTCTGAAAATCCAGAGATACTGTTTTTGTTAGATTTTTTAATAATTAAGTTTCTGAATTGACTGGAAATTCTTCATAAGTAGCACTTTTGGGTGATATTTTGTTTATGGCTCCTTTTGTCAAAATATCTACTTTCCCCATATAAGGGAAAAAGAAAAAGCCTGTAATGTATATGTGATATTGAATATACTCTATCATAACTACATTGTCATTTGATGTATGCCCACACATATCTGTGTGTATGTGCATATATATGTATAAAATTTTCAAATATTTCAAATTGCTAAATGCATTGTAAATTATAAGAAGTTAAGAACAGTAATGCATCAATTAAGACCAACAATTCCAATTAATCACTGGTAAATACAGAAGCCTGCGAAGGCATATTTTCCGGGCATGTTTACCCTTCCCATTGGTAACTTATGGAATGAAGAAAGAAGGTAAAATATGTTACCATATCCTGACCATGGGGCTTTTTCTGTTCCTAGCCTACATACCAGTTTTTGAAGGTCTGTGACTCCCTAAGGTCTTTGCTGGCTTGTTGTTAAATATGGCATGGGGTAGATGGTAGGATTCAGATTCTCAGAAGTAATTTGATGCATAATTCCTGCTAGAACCTATTCTTTCTCTTTGGCACTCAGCAGAGGTTATCTAAGCCCTAGGTTTCCTTATTTATGCTCCAGCAGCAATACAGTTTCTCCCTTCCATTAATCTGCTTGAGAAAACTTCTTGCTGATGGCTGTATTCTTATTTCTTTGGTCCAGCATGATTTAATGAGAAAGTGACTCTAAATCACCTTCTTTTACCTAGCGGCCCACTCTTCCTTTAGGGGTTCCAAAATATCCTGGATTTCTATGCAATCAATCAGAACATTTATTTTTCCAATAAATCGAACTATTTTATCAAGACACACTGCTTTTTTTCAGTGGCAGCTGGTTTCCGCTGACCAGGGTAAACAACACAGTGAAGTGAGCTCTTGGTGTGTTGAAATGTTTGCAGGGAAAAGACATTATTAAAGCTGCTTTTTGTCCAGTATAATATTTGACACTTGCCCAACTTTTCTTGATATACATACACAGAGTAACTTAAAAGGGGAAAAAAAAGTACTTTTCACATCAACGATGGTGGAGCCAAAACTGTCATTAACAACATTATCATGCATAAGGAATTCTTTGATTTGTTTTTGTAGATGAAGTTTTTTGGACTCCGAAGCATAAACATATCCCAGAATTCACTCTAAGAATAAGATCATTTTCTGGGATTTCTAGGGCCTACAGTGACTGATTTACAAGTAGGAGAAGTAGAAATAATTGGGAAGAAAAGGGTACTTAGAAGACAGCTAACTTCTGAGCTTCCCTAAAACAACTTTGTGCCTCAATGAGATCTATTGTCTGCTCAGTAACACTTTTTAAAATAACTCAGCTGGATTATGAGACGTCCATCCACAGCTCAGTAATCCAGAAAATTTTGTTCTGAGGAGTCAGGGGCCTTTGAGATGGAGGGGAACCCTTGCTTTCTCTGAAAACTTTAACTGCCTTCCCATCTTTTTCCCCAGATACCAATGGTGCAGGTATTCTAAGAGCATGTGTCAAGGACTGCTTGGGGCCCCAAGACCAATCACCACAGGACTGGCAGGCATGTAGTTGGTTCAGATGGGTTCACAAGACCTTTCTGCCACAGCTTCCCAGCATAGCATTTTCCAGCACCCCATGGTAGACATAGTTGATCAGCGCAGAAAAGCAAAGGCCTCAGTGTGTTGCTAAGAACATGTGAGAGAAGATATCAGGACTGTCGATGTCCTAGAACCAGCAGTAGCACAATATTTTTATAATTGTGTATTATATTATTTTTACACTACAGTTTGGCCAGGGTTTGATTTATTTTTTTTTAAACAAGTGGAAAGCAATGCTTCTGTCTTTTGATGGGAGAGCATGAAACAAAGGGTCTGAATTTTGCCACTCTCAGTTATCACGAACACCACCGTAGGTTGCAGATAATTCTACTTATCTATGTAAAAGTACTTTTTGATTAGGGTGAAATGGAAACTGAAAAAGATAAAGTAAACTTCATTTTCTTTGAGGTTAAATACAATAAAATTCTCCTCCATCTTCAGTTTTGTTTTCTATTTCACCTAATTTCTGGTTTTGAAGTTGTTCTCTCCAGGTGAATGAGCAGTTCACTCACAGGTGGTATACAGGGGTGGAATAAGTGGTTTCTCAAACACATCAGGGTGGAATAGCAATACTGGTTTCTCGACATGAGGAATAGTCTGAAAAACAGTGTGGAAACATCTGAGGGAGAGATGAGCAAGGAAGATGTCTTTGACAGTCAAAGGAGGGGAATGTCAGGTCAAGCAGGATCTTCAAGGCTAATGGGAAAGGACTAGACATGGGAGGTTTGCTAATCATAGAATAATTTAGGTTGGAAAGGACCCTTGTGGCAGTTGCACATCGCCCTGAGATCCGGACCCTTCAATAGGACAGTTTAGCACCTTTTGTGCCCCACTGTGCCTGTGACCACGTACACACCTAGGGTGGTGCTGACAGTCATGTCCTCCCCACCAGGGGTCAGGGTGACTTCACCTCCACCCGGCAGTGGGGGCAGCAGGGGTGGGACCCTCAGTCAATCGACAGGGTCCTCAACAAAGGAGGTGCCCAGAGAAGCTGAGAAGCTTCTGGGCTATATTATAATGACCATAGCCAGATCTGACCAGCTATAAGACAGGGTCCCCAACAAAGACCCCTTTTGAATGGTCTTCTCGGAGCAGCGGGTCTGTGAACCAGAACCATCCCCTTAGACTGGGATGCTGTCTAAAGAGACTTCCTGGGATTGAGAGCGCCTCACCTCCTTGTCTGGTGAGGATTTGTTTGCTGGATATATCCTTTAACGTATAAGCCCTTGCCTAACCCAGGCAAGTGATTGTTTCTTCTGCATACCCTTGAGTGGGAGGCTTCTGGTTTGTTTCTTGTGAGTGAATGCGTGCAGGTTGTGGATCCTCATTATTCTTATGTTGTCATACCCCAATAATCTCCTCAACTGGTACCTGAACCTGTTTTTTATGTTGTTGGAGTGCTAAATAATTGTATGGACCCTGTTTCTAGTCGGCATATTTGCTACACTTTATCAGCTAGAATAAAGTCTGGTTTAGAACATGTTGTCTGCCTAAAATTGACTTTTGGGGTGCCTCCGTGACAACCCTTAAGATCATTGAGTCCAATCGTTAACCTAGCACTGGCTAACTCATATTCCTAAGTGCCACATCTACATGCCTTTTAAATACCTCCAGGGACAATGATACAACCATTTCCCTGGGCAGCCTGTTCCAAGGGTTAATGATGACAGAGGGATGTCATCATGCTGTGGCCGAACAAGCTTTTCTCTTTGTCACAGGAAGCATGTGTTGTCCACATGGGTTAGCACAACCACCTTTACAAATCACATTTCTCTGGACTGCAATGCAAGCCCCCAACCCTGGGAAGCAGACTCAGTCCTCAGATGTTGTCATCTTAACAAGAGGTGGCTCAGCAGGATATGACTGAAAGGGTCCTCTCTTACGTCAAGAACAAGATGAAGCTGAGGCCTCTCTGCCTTTTCCTTCTCCAAGTCACAGGAGAAAACATGATCCAGAAACAGAACCAAGTCTGTGGAGTCCCCAAACAGATTGTTTCCCTTTATGGGAGGCTTCCTTCTCTTTCACCCTGTGCATATGTTTTGTTAGACTGAATATATCTTTACTTGAGACAGTTCATGCACAACACTTGGGAGAGCTGGTTCTTCCTGACCTGTGTGGCAGGGAAGGAGATCTTCCTGCTTCGTCCTGGATGGACTGCCTGGGGGAAACAGGCATGTTGGAGGGTATAGTTAACCACCTCACAGACGAGAACTGGGACGAGAATTTGTGGAAAAAGAGAAATAATGATATCTTAAAGTGGGTTGTAAGAAGGAAGCAAGAGTTGGAGTCCTTTACCTGGATGGCTGGAGGGCCGTGCAGCAGTCACAGAGCCAGGGAAGGCAGCTGTGTTGGCTGCCCGGACACAGACTGAGAGCGGGAGGGGTGACAGAGTCCAAGTGTTCACTGCCAGCTGTGTGTCATCTTGCCTGGTGGCACCCAGCAGACATCAGGCAGCCAAGTACTTCTCAAAAAGAAGTCCTTTTAGTTTTCCTTATGAAATCTTTTCACTTTGAAGGAGGTATGTGTGATAGAGTGTGGGAGACTATGTGAGATACCAGCAACAAAATTTTTACTTTTTGTTAATTTATATGAGGATAGGTCTTGGCTGCTTTTTAAGAATGACATTTGTTAAAGTGCTTGTTGAACATAGAGCTGCAGTAGAAACAAAGATTTATTTATTTATTTACTTGCATTTCCAATTTATTGATTAAATTCTCTTGAGAAGACTCATAGAAAATTTTCATGATTTCCATTAAAAACATTTTGGTGGAAATTTCATTATCTAGAGGATTTGTACATAAAATCTTGAAAGCAGCTCTAGCAAAAAGGTAAGTAAAAGTAATTTATATAGCTCCATTTTCAGGCACCTAAATTATGTAACCTCATCCCAGTGTATTAAAACTGTATTTGTACACGCTTATATTACCGAAACCTTTATTTGCTATAGTCCAAGTACTGCTGCCGTGTATAAAGTACTCGGTGAGGTACACCCATATGCTCCTGAAGTACCATGAACGTGTGCACTGATGTTGATCCAGAGGAAGCCTAGGGGTTCTTCTCTTCCCTCTCGTATGCTGATTATTTCTGCCAGGCCCAGAGTAATCTGTGTGAGAGCGTGGGGGCCATGGCTTGGTGACAGGCCGTACATGCAAACAGAAAGCTTGCATGATGCTTAGAAGCATTTTTTCCTGAAGGTGCCGTGTAGCAACGTCTTTGAGTGGTAGGAGAAGACAGCGTGAGGTGAATGGAAAGGACCCAGCCTCATTGCTCTGGGGCTGGGGTTAGTTGGTGCACAGCACCCTGTTAAAATGGGGCCCAGAAATGCTCCTTCTCGAGCCCTGAATGTAAAGACATCAAATATAAACTGTGTAAATATGCCAGAAAGAATGATACTTTCATGTTTTTGTGCTAAAAATGGGTGAGGGAATTGTCAGGACTCTCGTGAAGAAAAATCATAATGTATGACATTAAATATTGACAAAATATCTGTTCTGCCACCCCTTTCTATTATGTCAGTATGCAATTCCTTCAAGGTAAAGTATGATTTTAGTGTCCCCTCTGTAATACCATATAACACATCAGAACAGTATTGTCTTGGAAAAATCAATCCACTTTCCCTATTCAAAGGCGGATTAAAAATATCAGCTTTTGCAGCCATTATATTTCTTATCTTTTCATTGTTAAGCTTATGTCATGATTAATTCAAAATATAAAGATTTTTTGGAATGTAGATGGCTGAAAAGCTGATTGGAAAATCATGAGAGATGTGAGGGTCTTAGTTTGAGTGATTAGTGATGACACCTGTGTAGTCATGTCTTTAAAATACTAAAAAATAGGGAAAGTGTTTACTGGTGGGATCAATAAGATGCTGTGCCTGTTAATAATTGACAGGAAGAGATATCTTCTGTTTTGCACTGCAAATTGCACAGTTAAGTTGACAATGAATGACTTTTCATGCTAGATATCCTATGTAATATTGTGCTCAGCTGAGAAATGGGTGTCTCAGCCTAGCCAGATAAAAGCAGGACTTAGCATGCAGTAGACTCAGTTCTTTACCTGATATTTATTTAGTGAACTGGGTAGTCCCAGTAAGTGACTAGGACTTATACAAAATAACACAAGTGACATGCAAATGCTCATTATTCTAGTTAAAAAACAACACTGAATGCATTCTCGTGCATGATGGTATTTTCACATTTGAATGATTTCTGCTACTCATTTGATTTTAAAGTAGTAGTTATCATTATGTAGAGCTGTTTCAGTTTAGAAAAAATGCTCTTATTCAGCTGTGATGATGTGTACCAAACAACCTTTTGATTTTACCTGAAATAAAATACTAGGACTTTGAGCTGCATGTATATTATCTGTGAGCACGTATGTGCACATGCACACATGGGTATTGGCATTGTGACACAATTCAAACACCACGGGCGCACGCACATACATAGAAAGAGAAAATTATTTTTTTTCATGCATATTTTCTTGGCACTTGCAGTTTGGTTAGATGTGAGATAGATGAAACATTTGCATCTTCTATCTGCATAATGAGTTCTATACAAAATGATTGCAGCTAATGCAAAAGACAGGGTGGCATGTTTTCAGTTTTAATGGGGACACTCAGAAAACTTCCAATCTTTCTTGACATTTCTTATAGCAAAATAAATGTGGTCTAGGTTGGAGTGTCTATTATGAAAATAAGAGAAGAGCAAGTCAATTATATTTCAATGACTGAATAGCCAGGGGTCCTCATTAAAATGATCAGAAAGGCTGCAGTGTTGCTTTCCTGTATGTAGCCACTGATTAAGTTGTATAAGAATGACATGGCCTTTTTGGGAGAAAAGCAGAGTATGCCGTGGTCTCGAGCCAGCCAGCCAGAAACCGTTGACACTTATAAAAGTGAGATGCGCACTCCATCAAGAAAGGGAAGTTACTACTTATGGGGTCATGGACTCCTGATGTATTTAAAAATAGTTGTGGCTGTTTTATTGGACACAGTCGGAGAAAGCTTTGAATTTGCACTAGGCTGTAGGAAAATGCCTGCGGTATGGTGGTGATATGGTATGTTTTCCTTTCCGCTGGCTTCGATGAAGTATACATAGCTTAACAGAATAGTACTATTATTGCAATCTTTGTGTATTTGGACCTTTAAGCAATATTTTAGTTATCAGTTCATTACTATTCATTTCTTAGAATTTAAATTTTTCTTATTTGCCAATTATTTTTTTGGTATGAAATGTTAGGAGAAAAAGGCTTGGTAATTTTTTTCCCGGGAGAGACTGTATCCTGAAACAGTAAAAAGAACATTTGTTTAACCCTCCTGAGGGGCTGCAGTCTAAGGAAATATAGGATTGCCTAAGACTGGCTCATCTCAGATCAAGCGGCTGTAGAATTTTTTTAAAAATATGTTTTCCCTTTCATGTTAGTTAATAGACCTTAGATATTTATTTAAAAATAATCCTTCTGCAATTATATTTTATACAATTTCACCTCATAAAGGATACTTGTGATAAGAATTGCAATAGGTACACTTTGCATTTTTTTTTAATTGGAAAGTGACATAGAATGTTAACATTTTGCGTTTAAGAGTTATACAACGCAGAACAACACCTCCTATGTGTTAATTAAGATGTCATGGTTTAAGTTTCTTCTCCCTTTAAATAAATCACAGTTTCTGAAGAAGAATTGAAAAATAGAGTACGAGATTTAACAGTGACCTTTTTTTATTACAACAGTGAAGCAGTTAAAACCAATAATCTTCATGTTCCACTGAAGTGGAAATATACCTCAGCATTGTCTTCTACTTTTACCATCTGATTCACATAAATACTAATGCAACAAATTAAACCAAATAAAATCTTTGCTATTTCTGACTGCAAGTACTAGTTAATCTAAGCTTGTATTCTAAGTCAAATCACATCATACAGTGCTCCGTCATTAACGATGTTTCATTATAAATTAAGACAATCTGCTCACATTTTGATGAAATAATTTTCAGACTCCAGAAAACCAACAGTAAGAAACACTATAAGCTAAATACATTAACGTATCAGGTACTTTAAACTAATTTAATTTACTAAAATTAGCTAATAATGCAGGTAAATGAAGACGCTCTTCATTTACAATTCAGGAGCTCAGTAATGGACCACGGAAACTGCCAGTGCTTGCAGTCAACAAAAAAAGAATTGGTAATTTTGCCAATCATTATGTACCACAAGATGCTTCCTTTAAATGTTTTAATTCTTTATTCACACATGTGGCATCTAAACAGGAGACAAGTGTCTCTGCCTTATTTCCTTACAAATGCATGAGTTGCTTTAATGCTTTTCCATATAGTTTATGTGATATTTTGACTTTTTAAAGTGTTTGTGGAATTCACTCAGTCATAATTTCTTGTTTAGTAGATACAGAATCTCATTGTATTAAAAATAATTTGGTTTATTTTTCTTCTTACCAGGTAGCAATATGTAACAATACTATATATTTTGTATGTATTAATTTTTGCAATGGGAATAAAATTCATAAATAGGAAGCAATTGATAAGGCTATTTGTATGTGAAGAGAGAGACAATTATTGATGTAGTACCTTGGGTAAGAACACAGCATTATTATGTTTAGTGCTTGAATTTGGTTGAAAACATCTAGATGTCTTTCAACATTTTAGCAGTCTAGTATATCTTCTCAGCATTATGTAGTCCTGAAATTACATAATGACTAAAGAAGATAAGTAGAGTGATTTGTTGAAAAGTTTTGAACAGTGAAGACTAAATCTTGGGAGTTCTTAGGGTACTCTGGGTTTGTGCTTCTTAGTGTTCACAAATGTACACAAAGTAAAAATACTCTTCAGAATGACTGAGGAGATATATTTAGAAACCTTGCCATCCCTCTTTAATGTACTTCCATAGATTTATGATTTATGTGTCTTTTTTTTTTTAAAAAAAAAACAACAAACAAAAGTAAAGAAATAAGGTGTTATGGGTCTTTGAAACTAATTAATGCTCTAGTCGCTGTTCTCTGGAAGTGAATCAACAGCAGCAGACCTCAACAGCCTGTTCATCTGACTGATATGTCCTTCCAGACTGCTTCCACTCATTCTGAAAAATCACCTCAGAGTTGATGTTTCTGAGGGGAAACATCTTCCACGAGGCGGATATGATTGTACTCTGTGTGTAGAAGTTTCAAGAGCAATTTGCCATCTTTTGGAGGCAGAATTTCTCACCTCTATAGACATGTATGAAAGAAAAGGAAGTTTGGAGGAAACGTTTTGTGTTGTTATCTGTGTCTTTATTCAAACCTCGTTTTTCTGGTAAGAAATGTAATGCAGAAGTTGCGTTATAGAAAGTGTGCTGTGCATCTTTTAAGGGTCTACGCAAGATTAAGAGATTAAAGTTGAGAACAAGTTACTGTATGTGAATTCAAATGCAAAATATCCTCATTATAATAATTCACAGGGAAAAAAACCCACTGTCCTAGAATCAGAAGTTGCCAAATATGACCTAATGTCAACAATGAATTCCACTTTAACCAGCCTTTCAACCTGTGTATCGTCAGAGTAATTGGTCTTTTAGTTGATTTGACTAACTGACAGCTAAGCCACTAATAATTACCTGTGGCAGCATTTATATTTTTTCTTTTACACTATAGCACAACATCAATGAATATATTTTAAATATTAACAGTAGTTGAATGTTTAGATTATAATTTAAATAATTATTTATGGAAATATGACTACAGATCTGTGTTTACAATAGAGAGACTTTTTAATTTGATTAAAGAGAAAACAGCAGCATATCTGCCCATCTAATTTTGTGGTTAAACTACTTATGACTTATAATAATATATTAATTTTGTCAATTTGTTAGGGTATCATTTCAACTTTTTGACAAGCTTTCAGCTTTATTTAGCTGAATTCAGGTTCAAGACGGTGCTTACTTAATAACTTATGCTTTATGAAGCTCTTCAAGAACATGATATTCTCACTACTATCCACAATTTTCTTACACTGTGGGGTTGAGGCTCTTTAACATAATGTGTTTCCATATGAATGATATACATAAAGCCAAAGCATATCTATATATGATCTTGGCAGAGTAGAAATATGCTGCAAAGACATCCGAGAAGAACGTATGCTGGAGATCTCATTTCAGAGGTAAGCTAAAGATAAGTGCTCAGTAAAAGCTAAATCAATACAACTGTTTGTTCCTTTGCAAAATACTAGTGTGGGTACTGTGTTTTGTTCTTTACTAAGAAGACATATTTGCTTATAGAGATGAGGAACATTTTTTGATTATGACCGAATAAAAAATAATAGACTGGGTAATAATAAGCACTGTTTTTAAATTTAAGCTGTCTCGAATTACTTAAATTTCCAAATATCAGGTTTCAGTTATGGAACTAGAGATATTAAATTTTAAATATAATATTTTAGTTTCTAAAATATCTTATAGTATGTCTGTTTATTTCTCAAGCTAGCTATAATTTACATTCCACTGGGAAAAAAAAAATTGCAGATTCTTCCTGTACGGCATTGTGTAACTCTTCTATTCTGACAATTGTGTCATTTTAAAACTAATGAAATGTAATCATATTGGATTACTAATTGGTTTCAATATCTGAATAAAAACTCAAAGTATTTATTTCCAAAGATTAGTTAAAAAATCATAGACATATTTAGACTTTCTTGCTGTAGCTATAGGGATTATCAGTATTTTTCATGTTTTTGTAAGTACTTTAAAATGTTATCTGAAGATTCTTATTAGTAGTATATCATTATTCTTGAGAGTATGTTGTTATGTTTTAATTACATATCTTATTTAGCTGATGACATTAAAAAAGTAAAATTTTGTTGAAAAGTTGAGGCAGATATTTAGCATAACTGAGGAAAATGAATTACCATATATTCCAGTATTATGTAAATGTATATTTTAAAAAGTATTTGACTGAAGAAATTTAGCGCCTAGTAGACTTTGGAAGGTATTTAAAAATCTAAGATGAAGACAGTTGAAACTCTTATAGTTACTTAAAACAGCAACTGAATATATCTTTAATGCACCCAAGTGTGCATATGTTTCTTTAGTGGTTAGTTTGATGTATAATAATTCTTTTTTATCTACTTATAGTTAGTTATTCAAAGTCAGAGAAACACTGTTACTGGTATAAGTACTTTTCAGGCATTAGGGATTTGTTTTTCTATCAATGCATTTCAAAAGAAGCCTTACTACACTGCCTTTTTAATAAATATTTTTAAAACTTTCTGGAACTAAAAATAAAGATAATTAATTTCAACTGTATGATAGCTTTAAAACAGAGGAGTTTGTCTGTTTTTTATTTGGTTAACCTACTTGTTTGGCCCAGCTTGCCATTACGAAGTATCTGAGGGTAAGTGATAAAATAATGTCTTCTGGCATACGTGAATACAAGAGGTCTGTGATTTTTTCATTCATTTCAGAGTATTCTTTACAAAATATTAATAAATTAGGCAAACATTGTGTACAGATTTCTACAGAAGATAAATATTATAGTTTAAACCGTCTTTCAGTGTTTTCAAAGAACAACTCATTATAAGCTTACATCTCGTTCCAATGAATTTACATCAGAGTGAAATAGAAAAGCTTTTGTTGAATTACCCTAAACAGGAAATGAAATAAAAGTGTTCTCCCTTAAGTATATCCACATTCCAGTGATAAGTAGTTATAACAAGATGTATAAGCTCAATACGTGTGGATGCATCATAATTATATCATATGCTATTTTTTGTATATTGTCTTATTGACCCTAAACCATGCTATAACAATTATAAATGCATAAATTACACTTGTTTGGACACTCAGAAGGTCAGGAAATTAGAAGCAGTCATAAGATACATATGTTTTTTAAAATAATTACTGCAAATGTGATTTTAACTAAGAGATAACAAAAATGTCTTACAGCAAATGCTACTTGACATTTTAAATCCACTCAGAAAAAAACAAAGTGATTGCTTTTGGCTGAAGAGAGACCATTATGGTAAAAGAAAAGTCAAGTGTATGGAATAAAAATGAGAGAGAATATTTAAAACAGTATTCAGGTAACTTAGATTGTAGAGCTTGTTGAAAGTAAAGATACATGTTCACAGGTCTGTCATTGACATTACTGAACAATTCTAATAATTTTCCGTTAAAAATCTCATTAAAATTTAGAACTTATGCAAGCAGTATGTTTGACGCCATTTGCAAATGTTATTTAGGGTTTTTCATACACTGAATCATAGGCAGAAATGTTAGAAATGCTAGTGAAATATCAAATAGGTAAATTAGTCTCTCAGTTATTACTGTCTGGCTTTTAACACGTAACTGCTTATCTTCAACATAGAGCATTGCTGCTTTCCTGGGAGACCTGCTAACAAGAGCAAAATATGGATAATAATATTTAATGTGTAGATTAATTACTTCAGTTTTGAAACTAATCAGATTTATCAGTTTGTCACTTCATTACGATTCCTATAATTCTGCATGGGTCAATCAGCCGCATATACATTTCAATTTATCTGCTATCTTTCAGCTATCTTCCTGAACACTTGGTGCTCATGCAAAAATCAAAACAACATTCCAGTTTCCACCTTTATCTCATACCAAGATTCACAGAAAAGTACTTCGTATGTAAATAGTCCCTTCTCTTTGATTTTGTCAGTACAGAGGGCTTCATAAAGTCTATTTATAGACTCTAAAATATCCACCCCCCATGGCTCTATCTTGCTAAAATTCCTTATAAACCCTCCTCATAGAACCTATAAAACAATGTGTAGGTTCTGAGTAGTAGACCTTCAATATGAATAAACTTGATCTATATAGAATCATAGAATCATTTCAGTTGGAAGAGACCCTCGGAATCATCGAGTCCAACCATAACATAACTCTAGCACTAAACCATGTCCCTAAGAACCTTGTCTAAATGCCTTGTAAACACCTCCAGGGATGGTGACTCCACCACTTCCCTGGGCAGTCTGTTCCAATGCCTGACAACCCTTTCCGTGAAGAATTTTTTCCTAATATCCAATCTAAACCTTCCCTGGCGCAACTTGAGGCCATTTCCTCTCATTCTATCACCTGCTGCTTGGGAGAAGGGACTAACACTCTCCATGCTACAACCTTGTGTGAAGGTAAAATTAATTCATCACTAACGTAACTGCTGACACTGGCATGAGGACATCATATCTTTTAAGAAGGCAACTCTTGAACAGATGACAACTGGCTAGCTGGACTCAAGAGGAACAAAGCTGTAATAATAATTAGTAATAATAATAATGTAATAATAATAATAACTAATAAAGAGAGATGTTTTGAAGAATAAACTGTGCCTCAGTCATCAGCTTTTTTTTTTCCTTCTTCTTTTTAAATACACTGATTATCAAGCTTTTGGGAAACCTGTTTGATATTTTGCTAAATCTGATGGAACAGAAATGGACAGATTCCCTACAAGAACATAAAAGCAGTTGCGTTTCTGTAGTTGGTGTCCTGTTTATGAGAATAACCAACAGAGGGTACTGTGGGGAGTGTGAGTACAGGGTAATGCCTCTCCCGAAATGTTCTCTCAGCTTCAGGGAGCAGTTGAGAACCCTCATTTTTTCTGCCTGAAAACTAGGAAACAACATGCCTTCTTCTCCAATACAGTAGTATCTGTCATCACAGGGCCAAATTAATTTGATTGACTGCATCTACCATTGAATGTAAAGACAAGCCACAAATTTCAGGGAGTCCAGAAGTGATTGCCTGCCTTCTCCATGGCTCAGGCTGTGGTAAAACCTCTGCATGAGAGTGTCCACTGGCTTCAATATCTGATGCAGGTGCCAGTTTAACACTTTGGTCCCAGTTTTCCATGCAGCAAATGGGTTGAGCTCTGAACACCTGATAGTCTTGCATGGCTCCAGGATGGCCAAAGAGCTGCTGTGAAAACTGCTGAACTCTTGCAGCTTCGGAAGTTCCTTGTGCAAAGCAGTGGGAGCCCCAAAACTGCCAATCTGCAGTGTAAATCTCACGCTGTCTGCCTTTTAGAACACTGAAATTCTTCATTGGATACGAGCAAAGATCCATCAACCATGGTTTTTTCACTTGTCCTGTGCCTAGCTAAGAGGATAAGAAAAAAGGAGACAGCAATATTGTCCTACAGTTCTTCACTCTTCAGTGTTTTGTAGTTCAGAGAATGCCAGAAACACAGAAATAACATTTAAATATAAATAATATTAATAGCTCCAAATGGATTTTATTCATGGATTTATTCAGCTGATATCTATTTTTCTACATTTCAACATCTCGTAGCAAGGATTTCTATAGCTTAAGAGTTCGATTTGTAAAGATCACAGCCTTTTTTTATTTTGAATCTGCAAGCTGTAGTTTCATGTGATGTTCTTGTGCTGGAAAAGACAAAAACCCACTGTTTCCTATTCACTTACAGGGCTCATAATTTTTTTAGACTTCAGTCATTTCCCTCTTGTATTCTCTTTTTGAAGCTGGGGAGCCCTAGTCCAGTTCATCATAGAGAAGCTGTTATATTTACTTGTTTGTCCTCTTTCGATCCAGCTATATGTTTGATCCTCTTCTCTGTACCTTTACCAGTCCTTCTACACTCTTTTTCCACCCAGGCCACCAGCACAGAATGCATTCATGATGAAAATAATTAATTTCTATAGTGGTATAATAACCCTTCTCTGTTTTCTAATAATTTCTTAATAATTCTCATTTTTCAGATTCCTTTTTTGATTTCTACTCAGCATTAAGCATTTTTTCCCACAGAACTATCTATTATAACCCACTTTTTTTGTTTTGCTTTGTTTTGTTTTAAGAGGTATTAGCCAGCTCAAAGATGACTGCTATGTAAGCAAAGATTTTTTTTTCCCCTCAGGTTCCCTTTCATCTACACTGAACTTTCTCTGTCATTTTATCTTCCAGTCACTCAATATCATAGCATCTGCACAGTCAACACTCTACTACCCTAAACAACTTGGTCATTCGTTAAACACCATTATCTCAGAAGTGCCCCTTCTTTAATATAATTTCTGAGTATATCCACAACATGGGACTGAATTTCCCTTTAAACTCAACAGCAGTACTGTATGACTTGATACTTGCTGTTTCAACACAGATGATGAATTCCTTTGTAATATTTCCTATTTTACAAAGAAGCTCTTTGACACTAGTATTTTAGTGTCAGGGTCCCATACATTAGCCTTTCCCTTACATTTAATCATATATTATATTAGAATTTTACCTTATTATGAATACATTACTCTGCAAGCTTGAAATGAATACAGAAAATATTTTTTTTTCTGTTTTGGAAGTTTAAGTATTTGTTATTGGTCCTTAAAGACACCACCTAATACAAAGTGAGATTGCGTAATGTAACTTCAGATAGATGAGAATTAATTGTTTCAATCAAAGCTAGGCTACTGCTGTAGCAAATGAAAAAGACAATTGCAATGCAGTTGCTCTCATTGCTTTGAACGCTTAGCTGACCTGCAGAAGTCGAATATAGGTAATATAACCTTACCTCTGAATGCAGTTAACATTGCAGGTATATATAAAGACAAAGCATAAAACATTTCCTAATATAATTGTTCAAGTTTACTGTGTAGCCCATGGATTATTTCAGTGTATCTAGCATTACTGCTTAAAGCTGAGACCCTTGGATAATTCCTTGGTAAAGAATTACACTGTGGTGTGTTATGACTTGATGAGCTGGTAATGGTGAGCACTGGTAAAGATAAAATGATGAACACTAGCTCACACGGTGAAACAACCCATACTTGACAAGGCCATTGGGATCTGATGCACAGATTTGATAGCAGGATTTGCAACTGTCACACCATTTGAGAACCCTTAATACATCTGCAGAAGCTGATCTCAAGACGAAGGCAGTTTCTTCAAAACTTTAAAAGTTGTTTCTTTCATATGGTAAAGTGTAAAGGAAAGGAATTCCTGTGAAATTGGAAGGGGGTGATATTTGCCACCTGTGATACAAGCTAATTCTCTGTTGACCCTGTATGATTTGGATTTCTGGAGTTTGTTTTACTGATTCCAACTCATTTGTACTTTCTGTGGCTACATGAAAAATTAAGAGTAATTTGTAACAGTAAACAAAATATTTTGAGTGTTTTTTAAAGCAGGCATGACAGAGCAAAGGAATTTATGTTGTGTATGGTCTACAAAAAAAGTCTAGAGTTTATCTCCAGTGTAAGTGGTATAAACTCCACTGTAAGTGCTATAAAAAGATGCTGTAGATGAATGATCAGTTGTTGATTTGACTTGTGTAACATGTCGCTGTGCAAGGAAGACACGTAAAGAAATTGTTAGTGTGGAATTTAGATAATTTGTAAATTGCACTTCACAGGTGACAGGAAACTGCTGCTTTTCAAAACGTATTTCATTATGATACTGTGATCATTAGGTTCTCCAGTATTTAGTTCTAAAAAACTAAGTAAATATATTCTAAACTGACTTAAGATAGTCATGAAAGACATGAAAATCTCAAAGAACTTTTCCTATTCAAATTATAGGCAAGAAAGAAATTGTCTCCTGGCTGATTGCTCGATGATCTTTATTGATCGTGTTCCCTCAACTAGTTAGATATGGATGCCAAAAATTTGACTGAAAGGTTATTTGATGATAGTATCAAAGACCGTGTCAAAGATCTCTTATTTTTTACATTGCTCCCGTAAGAATAAGAATTTACTTTTCTTCAGTAATTTGCAAAGATAAGTACTTTAACTGAAGTCAAAATTTATAAGGTTGTAGTATTCTTCAAATAATTTAAATTTCTAAAACTAGTTATTTTTCTTGCTGTTACTTTGGACAACAATTTATTAGTTTTGATAACTAAAAATATTTTGGAAGCTATTTCTTTTCAAAAATATTTTCACTCTCCTTCATTGTTTTGAAAGTGTTTGAGTACCAGCTGATTACACTTTATGCTCAGGAAGACATAACACACCAAAGAGAAAAAAAAGAATCCTCCAGGGACTGACAAACTTGTTTTAGGGAAATTCAGACTGCAAAACCAAGTTATTTTCATTACCTCTCTCTTCTATGAAGCTCCCTTAAACATCCAAGTAATGCTGGCTTTGCATCAACCATTTCATACTATTTCATTTTCACATTCATCACGCAGCAAGGTTTTTTTGGCGTAAATATTTAGCTTAAGTACTTATTGCTGTTGCTTTAAGACAATGGTATGAAAGCCATTGTTCCAGACCTTGTCTTCTGTTCTGAAATGAGGAGGCAAGGTGTTTGAATGAGGAGAATATTAAGAAAAGAGAAAAATGTACAAAACTTGAGGGCTGTTGGTAACCTTTAGGGAAACATGAAGCTCTATTTCTGCAATAATATTTTTCTTGTCTTCTTGGAAGCTTTTCCTCTCAAGGAATAAACAAGATATTTCTGATGATTAAACAGCAATCATAAAGCAATTCTGTTGTGTGTATCTTTAATAATTAACAAATTTGTGACTTTTTTTCCCCTGACTGCAAAGTGCTCAGTCTTTTAACTGATCTGCAGACATATCACTTTAATTATATCTTTAGACTTTGAAAAAAAATTACACAGCAGAAGGATGACACATACGGAGCTGATCACAGAACAGTGGTTCAGTAAAGTCAGAACCACATGATCTGTCAGAAGCTGACCTCATTTCTGAATGCTTTAAAATTATATGAATGGTTTTGCAATGAGTTTGGAAAAACATACATATGCATATTCAATTTCTATTCCTTTTTTTTCTCCATGCTTTATATTTTTACTGCTTCTATTATGTTTTTTCTTAAATGAACTGTCATGCATTGCATTTCAAAGTAATCAACAACAGTTGTTTGTCAATAGAAGATATGAGTCACGATTAAACTGCATATTTCTTGTGGCCATAATGTCATAATACAAATGATAACTCTGAGACCTATTAACATACTAAGCAAGACATCTCCATTTAAAAATAAAATTAAATTCACAGAGTGTGTATTTATGTTTTCTAAGGAAAGAGAAACCATCATCTTCCCACTAGTCTATGACTTGCCTCTTTTCTGCTGTGAAAACCAAATAGCCATAACCATAATTAAAGGAAATTCAGGGCCAAACTTGAAACTATGTCCTGGAGCCTCCTCTAAATTTAGATCTCAAAAGACACAGCTATATAAAGGGGCTTTTCCTTCTCTGTGCTATTCAGCAAGCCTCTGTTATTTCATTAACATTGATAAATGCAAGTTAAAGGAATGCAACACACAATAGAGAAAAGATGAAAAATCCTTAATAGAGGAAATAAGTGGCTCTAACAGTTCTTGGCTGACATTGGTTTGTCAGATCTGTCTGTTTTAGTGTTATTTTGAAGAAATTTTCTGCATGCAGTGGGGTCTCATGTCAGAGATTTTGGATCAAATCACAAGGGTGAAGAACGATGCCCTTTCCCACTGGCCTGCACGGAGCCTGCACCCTCAGCCCAGCACCCACTCTACTCCCAGTAGAATCCACAACAGGTTCATTTACACTAGTCTCTCCTTTGCCGTTCTAGACATTTTGCTTGCCACTAGAGAAGGAGAGAAGGACACATTGCCCCATGGGTGTTGCCTCTAAGTGCTGATTAGGTATAGCCTGGGCATTTCAGGGAGAGTTTCCTAATGCTGCGGCTGTACTATTGATCCAGATGCAGTGCCAGATGATGCTCAAAGGATAGTTAAATCTCTATGTCGTGTCTAGATTTACAAAATTTGACATCCCCCAACACTGATATCCATGTAATGATGAGACCTTTGATGGGACTCCGTCCTATGCAATAATATGTAGGGGAATGAAAGATGCTAAAAAAAAAATCATGTGAGATCTTCAGCAGTACTTAAGTGCTTCAGAAACAGAGGTATAATAGAATTAAAAGTTAGTGTAACCTGTGCTTCTCATTTCACTCACCTACATTTGAAAATCTAGACTATGATTTCTGTGAGTGCTGCTGGAGGCAGATACTAGAGTTGAACTGAAATATGAGCAGCTGAATTTTTTTCCAGGGTCTTTAAAAAATAGAGAAAAATTCTTGGGATACAGTAAAAGAAGCCTTACAAGTTCACATTTCTCTGGTCAAGATAAACAGGACTTGTTCTGTTATCTTTTATGAGTGTGTCTTTACGAGTATTTGCACCTGCTTGCAGAGTTACTGTAGTGATTTTTTTTGGTAATACATGTCTTATGGTGGGGGTGGTTGGGACTGGTGAAAGCCTAGGCCAAATGAGGATAATGATTAAATCCTCTAAAAAGATAAGGACATGACTGGGGTTAATGACATGGCTGGAAATGAAGTCTTTCCACATTCTGCCCTGGTGGTCATGGCTTCTGGCTTCTTGCAGCTTCAGTTCAGACAAACATAGTTGTATGCTACGAATACTGTTTCGTAAATTATTTCCGCTTGCGTCTTTTACTGGGTTTGGCTGGGATAGAGTTAATTTTCTTCATAGCAGCTCCTATGGTGCTGCGTTTACACAGACTCAAGGCCTTTTCTGTTTCTCAGGCTGCTATGTCAGTGAGAAGGCTGGGAGCGGGTAAGAGGTTGGGAGAGGACACAGCCAGGACTATTGACCCAAACTGACCAAAGGGGTATCCCAGACCATATGACATTGTGCTCATCAATAAAAGGCCAGGAAAGAGGAAGAAGGGGGGTTGTTTGGAGTTATGGCATTTATCTTCCTAAGTAACCATTATGCTTGAAGGAGCCCGGCTTTCCTGGAGATGGCCGAACACCTGCCTGCCGATGGGAGGTAGTGATTGAATTCCTTCTTTTGCTTTGTTTTTGTGCTTGGCTTTTGCTTTACTTATTAAACTGTCTTTATCTCAACCCACAAGATTTCTCTTTCTCTGTTTTACCCTTCTGATTCTCTCCTGCATCCCACTGCAGGGAGTGGTTTGCGTGGGGCTGAGCTGCCATCTGAGTTTAACCCACCACACCTCTTTAATGCACCATAAAAATCCAGCAGAGAAGAACAGACAAAGAAATCAGCAAAAAATATGCAAGTGCCTTCACTCCCAAGCTAAGCCAGAAATGGTGTGTTTAAATATGCTGAGCCAAAGGAATGAACAGGATGCTCAGGAAAAGCAGCCCTTCTGTAGGCACATCCGATTGACATAGTTCTTCCCAAATCCTAACTTAATCATGCAAGTGACTCATTAGCTATCACAGAGGAAGTTTTTCTTCCTGCTCACACAGATCCAGTGCCTGGGGTAGAAAACAGGGTTTGCAAAGGGAGCAGCTGGAGTCACCCTTGGGCTGTGCAGGCTGATGGTGTGTGTTCACCTCTCATGGGGCCCCTTGCTAGTTGAATCTCTTTCTCGTTGTTTCCTTCTAACCTGACAGAAGCATTAGAAAGCCATAAAAAGAAAAGTTCATCTGGTGGGGGCAGTTCAAAGCATGTAGGTCTGCTGAGGGAAGTCCTGTTTGTCGCAACCAAGCGGGAGCAATAGAGAATTGTTGCCTGCCCCGGCAGCTCTTAATAGCAAAAGAAAATGACTCTTTGGAGAAAAGATGGCTGCAGCGCATCAACAAAAATATCGGATGAAGACCTTTCCGTGGAGGTCTAAGTTATTTGTAATTTTCTCCTGTATGTTTGTGTGACTCAAGAGGCTGTATTTATATCTTATTGACACCATCTACAAAGTGCTCATTTCTATCAGAAGAAACATTATCTATATGAAAGCGTATTCAGCCTCATCCTTTGTGCAACTTTGCAGAGGTACTGAAGAGTGTTTTGTATAATTGTTACAACAACTTCAAAGCTTCCCCCTTGTCCCTAAGGATAGGTATTACTCTTTTCATGCTATGATCAGTATGTTTCTTCATCTGCATTCTCTGACTAAAAAAAATAAATTATACATGTTCTCAAATAGTATTCAAATGATTCTTTGCAAATTTAGAGATAAATAATAACATCTTTGTACTTCGATTGCAGCTTCCATTTCAGAATTTTAAATCATCTTGCAAAAATTAGTAAACTAAATTGCACAACATCCTTTTCAGTTAAGCGTTACCAGTGTTGATTTCTTCTGGAAGGAGGGGCTGGAATGCACTTCTGGACATCTAAAAAGAAAAAAAACCATGCTGACTCAGCTGACAAGCAAAACTGGTTGCAAAAACAAACAATATGCGTGAATATCAAAGGCTGAGCACATCTGGAACAGAACAGACTTTCTCTGATTTCATACCCAAATGCAGCAGCTGTGGTACAAAGAATAATTTTGCTTCACTAAAACCCTGTTCCAGAGTTTCAATCCGAATATACAGAAGACGCCCTTAAAATTGCTACAGAAGGCAGATCTGGTCATGCTTACATAATTTTACTGTATCTAGGTAATAATTTAGAAGTTAATAAATAATGTGCTCCAAAGGAATCCCAAACTTCTTCCCTTAAGTCATGCTGACATCCAAGGTACCAAATTCTTCAGCCCAGTACCTTATTGATCATATATAAGTTCTTGCTGCCAAGAATGTTATCACCAGTGATCTTCTCTGACATCTGTTTAATGGAACATCTATTTAATCAGGTAAAAAACCCTCATCTTTATTAAATAAGAATATCTTATTAAAGACAATATTCACCTACACTGTTTGAAGGTGGATACTCAAAAAATACATTTGGCAAGGAAAAAGATTTTTTGTTGAAAATTGAATACTGAAAGAAAACTATTCTGCTGATGTTTTACAGTACCTTTGAATGACAGCTCACAAGGTGTCAACAGTTCGGGTATTCTAAAGCAGTCACATTCTCTTCATTACTTTCCAAACAGCAAACTAACAGCTAGTTTTTGAATCATTAGACTTCCACTCTGATTTCTTGAGAGTCCTATGGCTCACACAGACCCACGTACCATAACTCTAAACAGTTATGGGATGACTTTTATACCTGCTGTAAATGTGGGTATTGTATCTTGGGACTTGATTTACTGTTAACACAATCATCTATTTACATGTTTGTAATGACTTATATTACATTTACAAATGATAGTAGATAACCATTGATGGAGCAAGGAGCCTAAAATGAACAAGGGTGTATGTTCAAGATTATTTATTTACACATTGATCTCTGAAAGACAAAAAATACTTTAAGAACCAGGCCACAAGAATGAAAGGAGTTGTTTTTAACACGCATCACAAAGAAAGGACAGCTAAAATAAACATTGGCTTATTCTACTGAAAATTTGGGATAGGAAAAACACTCACTAAACTGAAGGTTTTCTATCATTCTCTGGAAACAGTAAGTTTCTAAGCCAGCCTGCCTAGCTGGCTCCTGAAAGCTAACCTCTGATGCCAGCTTCTTCTATCAGCAATTTTAAACTGCCTGTGAAAGTCTGTTGGGTTTGTGCTCCTGCTTCCTACTGTACGAATTATGGCAAGAGACAGGCAGAGGTGGTTCTTTCAAGGAGGATTTAGCGGTGTGGTTGGATCTCGGGAATGTGACAAAGACGTAGGAGGTTACAGTCAGGGAATGCATAGGATTATACAAGGGAATAGTCAAGGGAGGTGTTTTCGGAGATTCAAACAAGCCTCCCTCATTCTGGAACGAGTCTATACTCCATTGGTCCATTTTTTTATGCCATGCTTAATTAAAAAATGAATAGTTCTTTGAAGAAACGCAAGATTTATAGTTCATGTAGAGATGAGAATTTTTGTGTTATTTTCGTAGTGTAGTCCATTGTGGAGCACACATTTATTATCAGTGATCAAATAACCCTTTATATTATTTCTCTTCTTGCTTTTTAATGATTGTGCTCTCCATGCATTTTCTTTAGGGAACAAGCTGACATCATGCTGCTATCACTATCGCTTTGTCAGAAATAGTGATGCAGATCACGGGCAGAAAGGTTCCCTGTTCTGGTTGCTCTAATAAAACCAGAACAGACAAGAGGAAATACCTGACTGAAGGAAACAGATTGTCAGAAGTGTTCAAGACCCCAAAATATTGATTGCTTTGTGTTGCAAACCAAAGCTGAGATTCTGCAGGTGGAACTCTTCCGAAAATCTGACATTTTCATGCATATTTCTCTTGCCTACAATGGGTTTTGAGTTGTGTCCTTTAGCTTTCTCTTTCATCTTTCTTTCCAGCTGTTTATTTTCAAATTTTTGCTTTTAAATAATCTTGTTTCCACTCTGGTATAAGACTACCTCAGTGACAACATTGTTTCCTTTTGAACTTCTTAAGCACTCTAGTAATACAAATACTAATAATAAAAACTTAAGGACTTAAATTTTTATTCCCGGGTCATGCCAGCATTCTCCTTCCACTCCAATGGTTAGATAAGGAAAGGTGAAAATAATTCCTACAAACAACAGAAATATTAGGTTTTGCTCAGATGTCATGTTGTCATGTACTGCTTTATATTCTGAAAAACGCAAGGAGAAGTATGCAGGAGGTGTACCTCTTTTTAGCCTAATTCCCAATTAAATTTGATTTGGCCTTCCTGGTAGTTGTGAAAATAGTGACTTAGGCCCCATAGTTCAACAAGAAAACTCACTGCTGTAATGAATTGTTAAATTTTTTAACCAATTTAGCTACTTTAGGCCAAAATGAACATGGGAATATGCTGTTCACATGCAAGCACATGCCTGGAAAACTAATGAAGTCTGTTCTCAGGTTTGCCAGCTATTATCCTCAATTTGCATTTGGCTATGATAATACAGTTCCAACTATATCAATGTCTGTCAAGCCATCTTGCTTTACAGTTGATATAGCACTAGCTTCATGTTAAACACACAGTTAATATATCCTGGATAATAAGGATTTTTTTGTGGCTGTTTTACTATCCTGTCCCATCAATGCTTTTCATGGCTGTTTAGCTTGACTAATGACTTCCAAATGACCACAGAAGACAGAAGTCTCCCTGGGTGTTGCAAAGTGTGGGGGATTAATTTCAAAAAGCCTGTCTGAATTGCATTAATGCAACTATTTGACCTGTGTGTATCCCCAGGGCAAAATGTAGTCAAGCAAACAATAAACAGGATTTCAAATTGCAGTTTTCCTTTTTTCTGAAATGAAGTTCAATTAATTGACTTTTGATTTTATTTCCAGATCTAGCAGTGGGAAACTGCTGCCAGTCTTACCTGGTTTTGGTTTGGTACGATGTGCTCTCCAAGGTTTCCTGGGCAGGAATCCTTTGTAACATGTTTGGTTCTTTCATACATATACCACAAAACCTCTTGACTGCACTGTGTTTTAATTTATTATTCTATGGTCATCTTTATTCTGATGTTTTAATTTTGCTTTATTTAATTTTTCATTTAATTTACTCTGCATTTAATGTTGATATGTTTTTGTTGTGACTATAAGGTATATGCAGCCTGACGGGAGGATTACCGTCAGTGCACCCAGCGTGCACAGAAGAGTGAACAAACTCTGTGGTTGTGGTGCATGGACGCAATGGTATAAGATTAAAGTTGAGCATTATCAGTAAATTGCCAAGGTATCCTGCAGTCTGTCTATAAAAATTTGAAGCCAGTCTAGGAATGAGAAAAGGTATGTTATAGAGATCCCTGTTATATTAGACAAACTTTCAGATGAAGTATGCATGCAGCTCAAATACTGAAAACCCAATGTTGGAATTGTCTATACCTTCATTAAAGCCTAGGCAATGGTGTGTTTTTTATTAGAAGATAATTTTTTTCCCACTGGTGTATGTGAGCTTCACTAACAGTTTTTCTTAGTTGTCTGTTGGCAGGGTATTGGATGTAAAAGATGTTGATATTTAAGCACATATCATTTTAGAGTGAATAATTTTGGTGCAGTATTACATAATTGTCACTTAAATCTGGTTACTTGCCAAGACTGCATTCTTAATGTCAAGGTTTCAATATTAAATATAGATTAATTTTGTCAATTGTGATGTTGACAAATTTAATTGACCGTAATTGTCAAAATTGCTGGTCATTAATTTATTCTCAGATTTTCTGTGTGAAAATATAAACCTGCAAAAGTGCCATTGTTAATTATGGTCCATTTGAAGTGACCTAATTAGCATTGTGTGATGAACCAACACATGGAAAAGCAAATGGGGGGACACGGTAGGGAGATAATCGAATGTGACATGAATACTAATATTGACTTTATACTATTTGAGCCATTAAAACACTGTCCAATGAAAAGGACTTAATTTTATTTCACATATTTATTTGCTAGAGAAGCACAGCAGGATAATGAGGAACACCTGAATTCTTTCCACTGGAAAAATATTTGGCAGGATGAACGGAAAAGCCGAAATAAAAGAGGTACGCCACTTCTATTTAACAATGGGAAACCTGGTCCATATTCTCCAGCACTCTGAATGACTTTCTTATTTTGCAGGATTTTCCAGGAACACACAGTTGCTAGAAAGGAAATAGGGGGCTGCAGATCCATTTTGCACAGGTGAGTGGGCTCAAGAGAGGAGAAAAGCTAGAAGTCATGCCATGCCGCCATGTCATCTTATCACTGATGCCATGAACCATAAGTTGTTAGACCAACAGCCTTCTGTAAGGGCTCAAAATTTCTCTCAGCCTCCTTATAAAAAATCAGAACACTGAGAAAGAAAGCACTGAATACACTGGACACTCTTTGGTTTAGTCTCATTGTGTGAGCTGAATTCAAGACCGGGTCAGTTCCTGGATCAGAGTTTGAGAGCAAATATTCGGAGCCATCTTTCTATCTGATGCATATAATCCTCCCTGCAACTGAGTTTGTGAAAACAAAAGAGACAACCATTCTTGGAGGTTTTATCTACTGTCAGTCTCATGGAAATCTCATAAATTTAATAGTTCTTGTGCAGGCAATGTCCGCTGCTGTGTGAACACTGGATGGATGCTGCTTTCTGGCATGTGGGGGCTTATTAGAAGCTCTTTAAACTCTGACTTTTAGAGAGTGCAGAAGACTGAAGAAGAGGTGGAAGGGAAGACAGGAAAGATGGAAGACATGACAGAAGCAGAGGGGCCTTTACTGTACGGATATTTACAGCCTTTCTGCTAAAAAATGTTTTGAGTATGTTAAAAATGCTTGTAGAGTAGTGGGAAAATTGCTTAAGCTTCGTTTTGAATAGACATATTCACAGCAAATATCACTGTTTCCTTTCTACCTTTTGATGATGAACTTGCATCTATATGTTTGAGACTGGGTACATGCGTTTGACGTAATCTAAAAAAAGCATCTAAAATGATCCATTAACATGTGGTTTCAAAATGTACTGAATCGCATGCTAACATAACTAGAAGTTGTTTGCATGCATCCTGTTTATGCTTCTACTTATAAGGAGCAAGATATGCTTCTTATATGCATGCCGTTCTTACTAATATTCAAATTAAACTTTGGTCCCTACTGCAAGTTTTGATGACTAAACTGTTTCTTCTAATGCACATAGTTGTCATATCTCTGATACTCCAAATCCAGAACTATTTATTATGCAAAAGGTTTTTCAGAAAACTAATTGTAACATCAAGTGGGGTGGTGCTGAAAATAGAATGAATGAGAAATAATGAGAAAAATGAATCCAATAATTATTTAAAGTAGTGGGTGTTAGCGTCTCCTCTGATCCTACGGTGGTGGTAGCCAGGAGTAGCTTCAAAGTAACAATACACATCCAGACATTGAGGACATTTTTATTCTCCTATTCATGTTTTACTGCATTACAAAAATCCAGTAGATTTAGTCTGTTTTTCAATTACACTAGCCACTTACACGTGTAGTGCAAAGCTCTCTGTGCTGTTGTACTGGTCAACAAAAGACAATGATTAAATTCTAAAAAAAGCATTAGATGAAACTGCTACTACAATAGGCATCAGTAATCAGAGGCATAATCACTTTCTGCTGGAAATCTGTAGCTGTAAAATGAACAGAAATACACATTCAGCTTTGAAGTCCATTTTCATGCAAAGATCAAATAGCTCTGTCAGATTTATTCCTCACAGTTTTGAAGTGTAAATGTAAACCAATTCAGGAATTATTTACTGTAGCACTGTGGAGCAGGCATGTGTTCAGAAAAAGCATGCGCGACAAAATTATTTCTGTTTGATTGTTAGAATTTTGGGGACGCTCATGTTTGGTGTGAAGAAAAAGACAAAAAGGTGATTGCTTTACAGGTATTCTACATGATGGCACATTCCTAGAGCACTGAGCTGGTAGTTTCAGTTTCCAGTGCCCAAGTGGCTCAGTGCTGCAGCAGCACATCTTTGATTACACAGACTTTTGAAGGAACTCAGCTCATTGACCTGAAGATCAAATACACATTTGTGAGCATGCATTTAGTAAGTTTAGGTCCAAACAGCCTGCAAACTGCTACACCAACCTCCCCAACACCTCTCTCAGCTCTCATGCTTGACTGAAGAGTGAGCATTTCCAGCACAGTCCCATCCATAGTGCTCAGCTCTGGCAATAGACAAGAGAATTTTCTCAGCTACCAATATAGCAAAAGGGCAGATGGGTGGTTACTTTTTGCAAGGGGGAGATGGGGCTGGGTGAGAAGGAAAGAAGTGCTAACTGTTCTAAGGGCAAGGAAAAGATAAATTTGTTGTTTTTTTTTTTTTTTAATTGAAGAGGGTCCTACTGAAGTCTGGCCTTTCAGCACTCATAGGAAAATGCACATGATAGTAACAGAACAGTTTCTGTGTTTAACACTTTAATTAAGAGCAACTTCTGACAAAGTGTTGGCACAAAAACCTGTTTAGAAATGGGGTGTCTCTACATACCCAAGCCCTGTATTTCACTAGTGGAGACCTTTTAGGAAGGAGCATTGACTGAGCATTTTCTTTGACTGCTTTGAGTGAGCCTTATCTCAGAGTAACATGTTTTTGATCCATAAAGAAAGATAAACTTTTTTCCAGGCAAAATAGGATAGCCCTACTCACACTCAATATCAAAAATGGTCCTGAGCCTGCACTTAATAATTACCTACCTACCTACCTACCTACCTACCTACCTACCTACCTACCTACCTATATATTTAAGCTGTCTGTGCTTTAGCACCAGCAGGGAGAGTGCTAGTTGGCGTGGACCAAAACGATGCTGAGGAAGATGTTAATCAGTTAAACAACAAGGGCCACTGCAAGACAGTGCTCTGGCCCATGCCCTGGTCAGTTCCTTAACATAGAAAAGATCTTGAAGGTGTTGGGCCAAACCATCAGAGGAAAGCGAGGAGGGCTGATGGAAGGAATAAGGATGAAAAATTGAATCAACCACCATGCTAACAGGCACCTTAATTATGGGGGTGTTGGCAGCTTTCACACAGGCAAAATGTGAGACAAAGCTCTGGAGAAGTAGAGCAGTTGAAAGTTTTCACTGGAAACCTAGTCTCTTGAGCTGACATGAAAAAAGTTTGTTTTGGATATTTTCTAGTATTATTTTTTCCTGAAATTGCCAAATGTTCATGTTTGGTATTTTCAAAATATATTTCTCAATTGTAATTATTCTCATTTTAAGAATAAAAATGTTAAAAAAAGTTGAACAAAGAAAAGATTGATAATACATCATTAAAGTAAAGGTGCTTATATATACACATACATATATTTCATTGATAATTTATCAGGGGAAAAAAAAGGTTTGGAGTTTTTAGTGTTGATTACTCAAAGAGAGATTGAGAGAGGTTATCAAAGAGTATTTTATTTGGTATAATAAAATCCCTTAGGAATCTGAAAATAATTCCTCATTTAACTCCCATAATGAAAATCTCAGCATCCCCAGACATACAGATATACAGGTAGGACTTGCTTGCAGGTGTCTTTCTCAGTAATTTGTTCACCATTGCATTATGTGTCCTGGAGTGCTTGGACCCAGAAATGCCTCTAACTTCCTACAAACAAAAAACACTGGAAGCAATTTTAGAACAGGTAACAGTTCACAGATTTCTCTCCAGTTGTCACTTTAAACATCATTGTCCTGAATGACAAGACAGAGAATGGTCAAGCTGTAGGATATCACCTACTAAAATCATGACTGAAATTTCACAAAGCTTGTGCAATACACTTTTAGGCAGATCTATGCTTTCAATAAATGGTATCTCTGCTAGTGTTAAAGCAAACCAAGGACTTATGCCTCCTTGTGTTTATGATTAAACTGCAATGTGGTGAGATCAAGGCATTTTTAGTCAATTGAAGACTCTTGTTTCAACCAGGCAAAGATGTAGTCCTGGATTTACTCAAACCATTCTTGCCTAACAAAAATCAACATGAAAACTTTAAAAATAATGAGTCTCAAAAGGATTCCGATTACTTTCATTACATAACTTCAGATGATAAAAACAAACAGCGATAGGAATTCTAGATATTAATATAATATAAATAGAAAGACGGACTAGATAAAACCAGCTGAACACTAGTCTATCCTCAAGACCTAACAGGGAAATAATAACATCCTTTTGAATATGTAGCAATGACTTTTGGCAGATATGCCGTATACAATTCCATACCACCGAAAACCATTGAACATGATTGACTATTTAATCCATTTCTGAAAGACCATCACCAAAGGGATCCTTGTATTGTTAGTATTGTTTTTTTATAGCCAGAATAACACAGGACTGTCAAAATGCTAGTTGCTGCAGTGCTGATTGCTAGTTAGGTTACTACGTCCAGCTGCGGTATTTTAAAAGTAAAGTAAAAATGTTCCTGATACTTGCTGTAGACTTTATTCTACCAAACAGATATTGTGATTTGATTATCTTAATTCTATTTTGTCCTAAGCAAGAGCATCTTTGAATACAATGGAACACAGTATTTGCAAAAAGATATATGTCCTTTACAAATATAACTAAAATAAAATATATATTAGAAAAACCCCCAAACATATAAAACCATGTATACCTCCTATTTATTAATTTATCTTTAGATATCATTAGATATTTATAACTGCTTTTAAGATCATAGCACTATTTAGCATTTTAATGTAAGTTTGTACCAGAAATATGGTATTGAAGGTGTAACACTGGGTTGGTTAATAAAATTCTGATGTACGTTTTGTTTGGTAGAACCACACAAATTTTATACAAGCCCCAAAGAGACTAACACACAGCTACATGGATGCACTGAACAGAAGAACGCAGATTTCTGGAATTCTATAGGTATGATAGAGAATAAAAAGTACTAAAGGAACTGTATGAAGCATTAAAACAATAGTGTTTATATAAGGAGTAATGGGTTTTGTGTGCCACTCACTGGAAAAAACTTCAGGTTCTTTTCTATGCCTCTGTCTATGCCCTTGCTCATGGAAAAAGACCATAAGGTCTTATGAAAACGACTCCCACTTTTTTTTCTTTCCTTTGGAGTACCACAAAGCATATGGGACTATCAGCCTGCAGTTTCCCCTCTAGCACTTCTGAATTTCGTGCTGCCTCAGCTCAGTCTCTTAAATTAAACAATATAAAGATGATTTTACTCTCTCCTGAGTCCAGTTCCTGAGATTCATTTTGCTAATTAAATTGAAATCTTTCAAAAATACAAAATGTTTGTTAAAAATATATGTAAAACCCCGCACACATGCAAACATGTTTTCACATGGTCTATCTCTACCTTGATCTCTACTTGCCTGAGAAACTGTCCCTTTTGAAACCACATATAGCACAGAAGGACTTGTGAAGCAATATAGAAAAGTAGGTAAGAAGCAGTGACAAACTGCCATTTTAGGCACCTAAAATCAGTGTTGATATCCCCATCCCACCACTGAGTGGTTACATTGTCCTGGAGATGCCTAAATGCACCTTCAATTCTTTTTCATATGTCATAATTTCATTTCTTACATGCCTAAATTTTTTTGCTAGACAGACACAGGCATACAATTATGTCCTGATCTTGAGACCGTCTTCTGGCACCTTCATGCTTCTGTTTGCAGATGCCCATGTCTAACAAAAAATAATTTGAAGAGTACTTGAATTCAAACTGAAGGTTGTGTGTTCTGCTAACTGATTAGGTACTGAAAAGAGAAATCACACAACTCTCAGTGCTGTGTGTTTACATTCCTGTGAAAATTGAGCCCTCAGGTACTGAAGAGCAAACACTAGAGGAAATACTGCTAAGAAACTAATAAAATTGAGCAGGCTCTGAACATCATGTTGGATCTATGGCTGGGACCTCAACCTGAAGAACCAGGCTAAACAGTCCATTAAAATGATCTTCTCTCAGTCACCAACCAAGACTGGGCTGTCTGGAGAAAATGACTTTCAGAATTTAACTAAAGGCTATATAATGGTGTGTGTACACAGAGCCAAAATTAAAAGTATATGGAAAACTTTAATTCTGGGACATGTAATTTTGTGAGTGTTGGCTTCTGTGACATTATGATGTCATTTAAAGGTGATTCTCCATGTGTGTACTACCTTATATACAATATCAATAGTCCTTTGTGGCCTGTCATGTAAATTTGTTTCAGAACAGGGGCTTTAGTATTACATAAGAAAAAATATTAGTTTGTTATTCATTTTGTATGATTTATAAGTCATCTCTCATTTATTTATTCCATCGCTCTGGCATGTTATTAAGCCTTTTTTAAACCTCAGTGTCATGTCCAGCGACATTGTCAATTGTATCATGGCTTAAGACAAATTGTCCTTTTCTGATCTCCTAGTACCCTTTCCTATGAGTTTAGCAGCATTATGTACCAGAGGGAACAAGTGCTGATCAAAAAAGTCACAAGACACATTTATATGGTGTCTGAAATAAAGAAAGTTCCTTCCTCATACACATAAAAGGGTGGAAATATTCCAAGCCTTGAACACTTGTGTTACAGTACATCTGGCAATAAGATCTTTCTCCTCTCATCCTCTGCTTTTCTTGACTCTACCTTCTTCCTACTTTTTACATCCACATTGACCAGGGGAAGATACTTTCTGATGCACAATGGCCCTGGTAGAGACCAGAAATCTGAGAAGAGTTCAGAGATTTCAGGAAAGAGGAGAATGATCACAGATGGGCTCTATATTCCATTCTCCTGTTTCTTCAAAATATTTCAAAACCTTCCCGGGAGGCTTTTGTGCTTTTGCTGGGAGCCAGGCCTTTGGACAATAAGCAGGTTTCTTAACACATTGAGCAGAAAGACTGCCAATCAAATGTGCAATAAACAGAGGCTCTCTGTTCAATTTTCAGAGTGTCTTTATGTGTAAAGACTCTGAGAGCAGCTAATATTGGCTATTTGCAGTAGTATCAAAAATTTTGCCATCTTTAGGATCTGTTTCCTCACGATTCCTTGCTTTGAGGATCTCTGCTCTTCTCGGACTGCATATTTCTGCAGATAACACAGTAGTCTCATGTTTTGCCCTTCCCATGCTTGTACAGTGTCAGTGTGGATATCCAGACTTTCCCCAAAGTATTTAACTGCTGTACTTGTCTTGAACTCTGAAAGGCAAAGAAATGTCTCTTCGGTATATGAGAGATGAAATGAGTGAAGGCCAGGATGACTGAATTGATCAGCAGAGTATGAAACAGGTGTTCCTGATGGATGGCTACGATATCAGTGGTCAGTCAGACAACTTTCATTCCAGTGAATGTTCCCAGTGCTCAGAACCACCCCACTGGCCCACCACCATCCACCTGAAGATCTGCATCTTTCTGTGCCGCTTCCTTTTTTCCTTTTCCAGCATGTACACGGAAGCTCCACTGCAGGGCTGGATTTCCTGGTTTCAAACTGGAATATGAGACAGAAAGGTGTTAAATAGGACTGCAACCTTTTGTTTTTATGAGCTCAATTGAAAATGATAAGAAGAAAGACAAAAATGAGGATCACTAATTCTGCACTATCCTCAAATATACATGTCCACGATCACAAATAAAGATGTTTTGAAGAGGGAATGTGTTTCTAATTTCTAGATCCTTAACTGGCTGAGTAAAGCAGCACAAAAGAAGATGACAAGGATTTTGGAGGAAGATACTTACCATCTTATATAGTTACACTTGAGTGAGACTGTGAGCAAAACTCCCAGAAACTACTTTTATATTAATAAAAGTGACTATTGTTGACAAGTGGAGCATGTGGTGGAAGGAGATTGTTGTCAGTGTAAATGGTGGTTACTGAAGAAGGGCTGTCACTGAGATAAAAATGAGATGAAAAGGCTTCAGTTGGTGAAAAATGACATCGGCAAAATTGGTTCATTTCAGTAGAAGGGTTGGAGTAGGAGTCCCTAGCTGTCGGGACATGCTGTTCAACAGAGTGGATTATCAGATACATTTTTCATTTGTTGAATATTCTGTTAAGGGCATGGATAATACCATTAAGCCTATCCATGAAAAGCCAATAGAAGCATTTAGAAGTCAAACATTGAGAGCCCTGGTATTTATTGGCCTCGTTCCACGCACACAACTCTCGTCGATGTCAGCTCTGCACAGATCTAGCATGGCTTATGACCCTGAGGTTTTATCCTTTCCGCATTACTAGAGCATTACTCATTTGGCAGCGAAAATGGAGTCTGCAAAACCTTAGCTTCTTTAGAATTAGAAATCTGAGGCATTGTTAGAAGCCAAGTTAAGTATTAGAAAGTAGACCAAAGGGAAATGACACCTTAGAAAATGCTCAGAATTAGTTTGAATCAGAGGATGGTGGTTTTTGCGATTCTGTTCCACATAAATACATATCTAAGATATTGGACATAAGCAGAAATCCACACCTGCACCATGGCTTTTTGGTTTTCAGAACCAACTGCAGATGAAGCATCCGCTGGAGGCGGAACTGGTCCCCATTCATCCTGTTGGGAAGCTTTGGAGACATATGCTGCATTACTGATAGCTCTTCTGTGGAAAACCAAGGCTTTTGTGTCATGGAAAAATTCTCAAGCATTTTTTCACAAGAAATAAATTAATTCTGAGAAGGAATACTAGCCCAGACCTTATGAGGGAAGTGGTTAGGTGTGTGCAGTTTAGTATAGCACGGTTCTTGGAGCTCAGAGCACCGAGTAAAGCTGGTGGGTGCAGTGGTGGAGCCTGCCAGAGGACCTGACCCATGCTGGCCATTGGTTCTCCTTGTCAGAAGCCAGGAGCTGGCTGTGGTGTGGATAACTAACACTGCATGAGGAAAGAGGTTAAAACCTGTGTGGATGTGCATGTCTGTCCTCACACCAAACAGGAATCACATGTGGTTATCAAGAACATGCTTCTCCCTGAGGCCCTGGGAAGCTACCCACGTTTAATATCTCATCTTTTATTGGCCTTTTAGTTTAGATTTCCTTGACAGCTTACAGAATCATAGAATAATTTGGGTTGGAAGAGACCTTTAAGGTCATCTAGTCCAAATCCCCTGCAACGAGCAGGGACATTTTCAACTACATCAGGTTGCTCAGAGCCCCGTCCAGCCTGACCTTGAATGTCTCCAGGGTTGGGGCACCTACCACCTAACTCTCTGGGCAACCTGTTCCAGTGTTTCACCATGCTCATTGTAAAAAATGTCTTCCTCATGTCTAGCCTGAATGTCCCCTCATTTAGTTTAAAACCATTACCCCTTGTCCTGGTGTAACAGACCCTGCTAAAAGTCTGTCCCCATCTTTCTTATAGGCCCCTTTTAAGTACTGAACAAGAGCGAACCCTTCCCTAACTTTCTCACAGCACAACTTTTTTGTCCCTTGTCACATTTGTCTCTGATGTGTCAGGTACTATACTACTGTATCAAGAAATGGAGAAATCCAGGGAGTGGGAGGAGACACCCTCAACTCCCTGTTTCTCCTGAACCTCCTCCCAGGTTCCCTCAGCTGATGCAGGGCTGCCATGCTGAGAGCTTGCTGGCTGGTTCATCACCTCCATCTGATGACACCAAGCTGGGAGGAGTGGCTGACACGCCAGAAGGCTGTGCTGCCATCCAGCGAGATCTGGACAGGCTGGAGAGTTGGGCGGGGAAAAATTTAATGAAATATAACAAGGGAAAATGTAGAGTCTTGCATCTGGGCAGGAACAACCCCAGGTTCCAGTATAGGTTGGGGAATGACCTATTAGAGAGCAGTGTAGGGGAAAGGGACCTGGGGGTCCTGGTGGACAGCAGGATGACCATGAGCCAGCACTGTGCCCTTGTGGCCAAGAAGGCCAATGGCATCCTGGGGTGTATTAGAAGGGGGGTGGTTGGTAGGTCGAGAGAGGTTCTCCTTCCCCTCTACTCTGCCCTGGTGAGACCTCATCTGGAATATTGTGTCCAGTTCTGGGCCCCTCAGTTCAAGAAGGACAGGGAACTGCTGGAGAGAGTCCAGTGCAGGGCCACAAAGACGATTAAGGGAGTGGAGCATCTCCCTTATGAGGAAAGGCTGAGGGAGCTGGGGCTCTTTAGCTTGGAGAAGAGGAGACTGAGGGGTGACCTCATTAATGTTTCTAAATATTTAAAGGGTGAGTGTCATGAGGATGGAGCCAGGCTCTTCTCGGTGACGACCAACAGTAAGACAAGGGGTAATGGGTTCAAGCTGGAATACAAGAGGTTCCACTTAAATTTGAGAAGAAACTTCTTCTCAGTGAGGGTGACGGAACACTGGTACAGGCTGCCCAGGGAGGTTGTGGATTCTCCTTCTCTGGAGACATTCAAAACCCGCCTGGACGCCTTCCTGTGTAACCTCACCTAGGTGTTCCTGCTCTGGCAGGCGGATTGGACTAGATGATCTTTTGAGGTCCCTTCTAATCCCTAACTTTCTGTGATTCTGTGATTCTGTGATCTGGTCTTTCTCCACCTCGGCTCCTTTCTCCAGCCTCCAGCCGGGGCCAGGTGCCTGTAAAGTTATGGACAAACTGTTCATATCCTGGAGGTAGAGGACAGGCTAAAATTCCTGTTCTGTGAAGCCTGTATTTATTTCCCAGTTTGTGCTCATAGTAGCCCCTAAATAGACTAAAAACTATAGGCTTCAAAACAGTGAGACACTCTCAGACACAAATTCTTTATCATTATTCATTCAGGAATCCAAAATGTGAGGCCATCTTTATGCTTAGGTAATGCCTAAACACTTTTCCTTGTTTAGGTACCTTTAAAGCCTTGTCTCAGGGTGGTCACTTACAGCCTTGGGAAATGAGTTGCAGCTGATCTTTATTGCAGCATTCTCTAGATGCATTGTGTTCTGAGGTCCTTCCAAACAAATATGACAATTTACAGTGATAGAAGGCAAGTAGAAAATTCATAGGAGATAATTATTTTCTTGTTAGGCTCCAGTTTCTGACTTAAGGATATACAAGGTCTGTCAGAGACAGTGATTTCAATAAAGAAGGTAAGGAACAAAAGTTTTCTCATAGCTACTTGGAAATAATTTCTGATGGTGGAACTTTACTTTCTGGTTTTGATGGAAAGTATTCACTGAAAATCAGAAGTGGTCACCAGCAAGCTGCTAGGTTTGATATGATCAAGATACAAAAAAGCATACAATGAATATAAGACTGTTTCCATATTCAATTGTCATTCACAGAAATAACAAGAAACACATTCCTGCTGCAGGCTATCTACCAGCAGAACTATTGGTTACAATTTATTTGTTGATAGACAACCCAGCTTTCCAATAGTATGAATGGAGAATCAATTAGTAAAATGCTGGTCTGTTGAATACAGAAGTTTAATTAAATAATTGCGGGGGAACCCATTTATTTTTGCAGAAAGAAAAGGGTAAAGAAGTGAAAAGTAGAAGACCAAAATGGGAGTGGAGTCAACCAACCTAGCAAGATACTCCTTTTGAGTGAGTCCCTAAAGCAGATATCCCAGTGTACAAGCAAAACACTGGAGGAGGAGCCTGGGGGTAAGGCTGTTGCAACTGTAATGGTGATAGGAAGCTAGAGAGAGGAATGGCTTTTCCCCATCAATTATACAAGATAGTAGGCTGGGCTCTGAATAGGGATCATAATCTCACTGACAAATGCCATTGTCATCAGCTAGAGCTCTTCCAAGAGCAGGAGAGAGAGTCTTGGTGTGCACTGTTCCTTGTGAAAATGGAAAAAAAAGTTGATTAAATAGCAGAGTTTGCAAGGAGCAGTATTCCTCAGGACAAACGAGGGGAAAAAAAAAAGAAAAAAATATGCGTATAAGATAATAAGATAATCTAAGAATCTGGTCTGTATAATAGCAAACTGTCTCTTAGAGAGAGGAGGAAAAAGTCATAGTGCTCTGCAAATCTTTACTTGATCTATTTCAGGGAAGGTAACTAGTCACTTGGAGTAGGCATTTTGAAGTAGGAATACACTGAATATTTCAGGTATAATCACATCTTCCAAGAGTCCACAGGACTTGAAAGAGGCCACACTTTAGGGCACATAATGGTTTCTTCATTGGCTGTGATTTTGTGACCCTAATTAATCTCTTTCTAGACCTCTGTTTGGGGTGGAATATGGCTGCGAAAGATAAAATGTTCGTGCTGAATAATTTTGAACATCTGCAGTGATTCAAATCACCAAGATGCTGCTGTGTTTCTAGGTTCTTGCAGAGCAGTATGTTACTCAGTTTTTCCTGAGGCTGGGGAACAAAGGTGGCTCTACACCTTCTTCTCACCTGTGTGGGGAGAGCCCATGATGTTCACTGGTTTGCAGACCCACCTGCAAGGATCTGTTCCACGAAAGTAGCTCAGAAACAATGCTGTAATGCAAAATGTTTGTCCAGACAAGTAAGCTTTCCATCAAAATCACTGTTAAAAGGTAGTCTATGCAGTGTAACTGGGATGTGAGTATTGCTTTTACTACAGAACAGACTGAACTACTACAGCTGCTGTGGGTATCAAGCACAGTGAATAGAAAAGAACCTGTGATATGTCCTGAAAGATTGAGTAAATAGTTCCATGTAATGTTAGGCTTGAAGATGTCTGCTGATAATGCTGTCTTTCAGGCTGTCATAGTTCTCTTTGCCTCCTTTTGTATTCCAAGGCCTGGACATTTGGACTAATACTTTTCTATGAAATATCGAATAATTCAGAAATAGGATAATTTTATACTGATTTTTTTCCAATCAGCTTGATGAGTTCTAATTACTTGTTACTCAAAATGCAATTCTAATTCAAATCCATTTTCACCAAAGATCAAGTTTGTGTATCACTCTGTGGAGTTTCGTTTGTGCTTCATGCATTTCCATTTCATGCACTGTGAAAGACCAAGGAAATATTACATGACATAGCAATAGAGGTAAAAAATAGCTGGGTCCAAAATTCTGGTTCAGACCAAGTACCTATTATAGTTTTCAAGATGGTTTTCTGCATTTTCATCCTAACACTTATTTATGTAAGAAAATGAGTTAAATAAAATAGTTTACTTAAATATGCTAAAAAGTAAACCATATACTGGAAAAATATATATATATATATATATATATATATATATATATATATATCAGGAGACCCATATTCCTCTCTCTGCCACAGGCTCCTCCTGTGACCTTAGCCTTGGCCATTTGGATGTCTGAGTGTCTTCTCATTCTGAAAAAGGGCGATAGTTTCCCTTCATGAGTGTCCTCTAGCACAGGTCCAGTTTCCTCTTGTAATTACAGATCGTGCACGTTCCTTAAATGGCTTAAAGGTGGATATCACCACTTGGGGTGAAAAATTCTAGCTCTAGACCCCACTCATAACAGGTACTCTCCTAGAGATGCAAAGAAGGGACACAGATGGAGAATGGCAGAACCCTGCTCCATGGCTGAGCACTGGAGAAATAGTCTCTGGTGATGGCAGATCTTTGTGACAACCTTGGGGATGTACTAAGATACTGGTTCTCCAACCAGTAGCCAGGTTTCTCGTTTCTCTCCCCGCTTGGATGAGCCCTTAGTACAGGCAGACTCACCAGAGCTTTTCTTCTACTTGAAGTTGAATGAACATAAAGGTGAATGACAATGTGTTTGTACTTCCATGACTTTGTTCTTTCCCCCTCTTCAGTTTTGTCAAAAAGAACAGTGACGCTGACTGATTTGAGTTTGTTTCTTTATTCTAAAGTGGAGCTACTTACAAGTTTACTGGCCAATTTTCTAAAGTGCTGGTAGATCCTTGTTGCAAATGAGACCAATCACTCTCAAGCAGGTAAGGCAATAAAAAATGTAAGCAATGTTTCCCTGCCACAACTGAAGCAACGAAAGAGGCCACCGTGCATTAAGCAGGAAGATGAAAGCCATGGCAGCTATTAATGGGGACTAAAGTGTATAACAACATGCATTTCCACCACAAGCTGAAAATACCTTGTGTGAAAAAGCATGGAAATATCTTTTAACAGTGTACTTCCCTGTTAATGCCACTCTCAGTTTTCGAACACTCGTATTCATTAGGTATATTGTTATTAGCCATAAGGCACTTCATGGATGTTAATTTAATGGGTTTTTATTTTTACTGATGCTTTGATGTTTCCAAAGACCTGCAGATGTGCTGCACATTTAAGTCACAAACTCAAGGCAGCCCAGAATTAATTGAGAAAGCCGGCTCAAAAGCAATGACACTGTTTTAACTGTATTCATGCATTCACCTTCATGCTAACATAAGGACTTCCGAAGATGTTGAGGCTCCACCTATGGTTGTGGGAGATCAGAGGCAGCTGTGCAAACTGTTATCTGTCCTGGGATTAGCTGAGAAACTACGTGGCCTCTGGCATAAGACAGATGAGCCCAGATGCTGGTAAGGGAGCAATGCACAGGGGCAAGACTCCCGGAGTTGATATTCTGCTTTTTTTGTCTCTCCTGAGCAGTATCTCTGACATCACTGCAGCTTTGCTGCTGCATTTTACTGCCCCTTATTAAAGGACAGGTTCATAGATACGTACAAAGGTTTAAAAATCAGCTCACGATCTTAATGCAGACACACAAAGAGCTTGGTCTTGTCACCAGGTAACGGATGTAAAACTCAGTTGAAACTCGGTAATGCATAACCTAAGTACTTAGAGATATGTTTTAGGTTATGTTATATGTTTAGCCTTTAAAGGCTTTTCTGTGCACGTGGCACAGTTTTTGCAACACTGTACAGCCTGTTGTGTGAAAACTCCTGGTACATTTAACCATGGGCACTTAGGCTGGGAAATATGTATTCCAGATTAATTGTATTCAAATAATTTTAAAGTGATGACTATGTATAGTCATCTCTGTCTGCACTGACTGTCTTTTTGTCTAACAATGGTTCTAGCGTTCATACCTGTTTACTACTGTAATTTATTTCATATATTCTGAGGTAGGATTGTAGGATTTACTATGATTCTGCTCAAGGATTTGAGATGTGAAGTTTTGTTGTCCAAAATCACAAATACAGCTATAACCGAAAGATTTATGCTGTTTCTCAATGTTTCTGCAACCAGAAAAAAAGAACTTCTTGCTGACCTATTTTAATATGATATTCAGCTGTTGGCTCTAGTGTGTGGTTCTTTTTGTGGAAGCAAACTGTTGTGCAGAAACTAATATTCCATGGAGAGAAAAAGACTAAGCTGGGGAGCACAGGCATGGTGGTGGTGGAGAGAAAATACCTAATCCTGTTTCATGCTCATTTGCTGCTTGAATTTCCATTTGCAGACTCAAAACCCCACACAGAAGGTACTTCCCAAATTAACTCTCCTTCCAGGAGGTCCAGTGTAATAGTACTTAAGCAGGCTTTTCTGAGTTGAATTAGCTGTTTCAGTTTTATGTTGGGCTTCAGCATTCATATAACTGTCTCTCTAGGCTGAAAAGCTCAATTTCCCTACCAGTCATGCTCTCTTTGTACCCTTTTCCCACTGCAGAGCTGGGCAACATTTGGCAACCTGCTCCTGGCAGCTGGATTTTCCCTTTGTGCCAGGTTCTGCTCTTTGCAAATTCTTTAAACCAGATCATTGTCCAGGAGGTCAGAATAGATAGTCTGGGGTTTCTTTTCAAATTTCATCCAAAATGGATACTATAAGGGACCTCTCCAGTATATTCTGTAAAATATTCTGTAAAATATATATAACCAGGCTGGTTATATGACTCCTGTCTGCTACCTGTTTGCAGATACCTGTTGTTTCTCCCCCCATTTTCCGCAAATTCCTAATGCAGTATTGCTCCCAGACCCCATGCTCTTGAGACCACCAGGATTTGTATTAAGACAGGTTAACCACAGCCCATTGGGTACAGAGGGAAAAAAGAGTTTTCTGAAGCAGTAAGCTTGCTGCCCCTGCACAGAGTCTCTTCATTTTACACTCTGCTACCAAACCCTAGTTGTAAAAATTTAAATTACTACTTGCAGAAATGCAACATGATGTGCCTGTGGCTTTTACCATTGCAACTGTGCAATTATTAATGAAAAGGAAACTTTCTATCTATTTATTTATTTATTTTCTCCAAGATCACAATCAGTCTTTAGATAATCAAGAACAAATGTGCATTTCAAGGGTACTTTATCGTGAGGTCTGCTAAAGCACTTCTGAAAATTTCATAAAGTCACATGACTTTCAGAGAAAGAGGACTTCATATACTTTTTAAATTGCAGAAACCAGTCCAGTGATACTAGACAGTAGCTTGCAGAAGTCCCCCTGCACATCAGGAATGAAACCCTGAGGTCCTCTTGTAAAGATGGAAATCTTGGGCTCTAATTCTTGTCCTGAAAATAGCACAGGTATCTTCAATTAAAATTAAATAGAAAAAAAGATAAAAAAGCCCGAATACCATTGTGAGCAGAAACCTGAAGCTATGCCTCTTAATCATTCCCAGAAAGCATCCTTAGTGAAGGGCATGACAGTCAAGCTACCTTGTAGTTATTCCTTACCTTGTCCCACAACTCATGCATTTCTTTTCTGCACTCTCTCCTGCCTATACCATGGTGAGTATTGTCCCACTTTCCCCATTCCAAATCCCCCTGTGCCAGACTATATCCCCAGATCTGGGGAACAAGGCATTACATCAATTGATACAAACATTCAGTTGATAAGACTTTGGTGCACCTGAAATTCAGGACTCCTGACTAAGCTGGCATATGAAAGGATGCTGCCACCTATTCTGCTGGCTATCTTGTACTGAACATGTCTGACTTGTTTTCGTTAACTTTAAACAACATGGAAACTATTTGGTCTAGATAAATACCAGATAAGTACCGTAATTCAAATCCTCTGCACTGAAAACAGTATAAAACCAGTATTTTAAAATATAAGGCAACTCAGGTTAAACCTTGGATGAAATTTGCTGCAAAACCGATTGCACAATATAATTACAGGCACATGATTTTCTGTATTACAAATTAATGAGAGACTTCTAATAAAAAAATGAATTTTATTAGAAGCGCATTTACTAAAATGTTTACAGTTGTGGTCTCATTCAGGGTCTGATCCAACTATAGAAATAATTGCTTTGACTTGTACAGTTGTTAGACCAGAGTAGCAGTGGCTTTATTTATAAAAAGAAGCGTGCAGCATGAAAGCACAAAGGGAAATATAGTATTTTAGTGTGGACGATACCCTCTGACTTTGTTTTTCCTATTTCAGCACATTTCTGAATTTCAAAGGACAAATACCGCAGTGTATGTATTTAACTGGCAAACTGAAAGGAACTAGAAAGGGCTCAAAGAGATGAAACTGCCCTGGCAGATGTAGCTCAAGCGCAAGCCGAGAGCTCCATCTGCTGCTGGGCTGGGCCAGGGCTGCAGGAACGGGGCGCTGGGTCACCCCACTGCTCCACTATTCCCTCGGCTTTAACGGTGTTTTAAACATGTAAAGGTGTCTTTGTGAATTAGGAATAGGAATATGTCATGGAAAAACTTCTTTTCCCTTCTTCTAGTCCCTTTATTTTATTTATTTTTTATTTTCCTACCTACCTTCCTTTTTAAATTTTTTTTAAAAAATATTTTTAAACATATATATAGCTATGTAATTGCATAATAACCTTGTATAGTCAAATGTACGCTTTTGTATGAAGGAAAAAAAAAAATCTTACATCATCCTCTGACATTAAACCAAACCTCTCTTGGGCTTCACCCAAGAGCTGGGTATCTCACTGCAATACACTGTGCATATATAACATTTACAATATCTTGCAGTCTGTACCTGCTGTACCTCAGTCAAGACTTATCCCCCACCCCCAAAACTAAAGTGGCAGTCTAAACATCCTGCCACTGACATTACTGGGTATTATTCCCAGCAGCCTTTTCTGAGACAGTGTCTTGAATTCTGCAGCACTAAGGTGTCCTGATTTATTACACATAGCCTCAATTTTGTGAAGAAATGCTTGCTTTTGTGAGTCTGCAAAGCCTGCTATAAGACCCAATAGAAAACAAGTATATTCCTCACCAAATTCTCATTACTACAATTGATACCTGGATGGCTAGCTAACCCGCAGCTCTTGTTTAAAAATGAACCAATTTACTAGAAATGCCATCACTTCATCTCTCTCCCTGTGCATTAGACAAGATGACAGCAGTGACAATAGCTAAAACCGTCAAGGTTTTTTCATTCACTCTGATGTTTAAGAGTTGTATGAAATGTGCTTTGCTCTGTACTATAGCACTTAGAATGAGCTTCAGTTGGACCGCTCAAGTATCAAGAAAATAAACTCAGTGCCTGGATTCCTGTGAACTCCTGACCAAAGTGTGGGGATAGTCATTGTAGCTGCGTGACAATAAGGAATGTTCATTCCCGTAGGAAGTATATGCTACTGCTTTTAAAGGGTTAAATAACATCAAGCCTTTGCCTTAAAAATAGGAAGAAATAATACATGGCAACAGATAAATAAGGTCCTAGGGGAAGGAAACATAAAAGAATAGGAAAAACCTGCAGCAAAAAGTATGGAATAATTCTGAATACATATCCTTTATATTTATTTTGATTATTAGAAGGATTTAAGGTGTTTTGATGCCATCATTAACGGCTTTCCTATCAGTTCTTTTAATTCTAGAAGAAATATTACATATAAAACTAGACTTATTTTCCTTTTCCCCACCAGTATAGTTCTTGTCAACCTACATTTTGTATGAATAACACACAGGCTTAATGATATACCCTCTAGCAGAATGCACACACAAAGCTTTCCAGCATGAGATACAATCACGTATTAATTCTGAAACTAAGCTGTGATTCTATCCTGTTGGCTTCATTAAGCTTGATGGCAACTTTAGGAAGAAAAAAAAAGCTTTTCCATTTGTTATAATGCAGACTATTCTGGAGTTACAAAATTTAGAATAAGGTTGCAAAAGAGCCAGTAAATAAGAGTGTTCTGGATCTTACTTGTCATTCAAATGGAACAGAGCAATGGAGTGGGTGCTGCAGTCATAAATTTACAACTCATTCTGACACTTTTGGGTCCTTTTCCACTCCTTTTCCCAAAGGAGAATGGTAAGAATAATTAACAACTAATTAATAATTACCTAGTAATTTGAAATATGCTATTAAAATGAAGGAATGTTAAATGCTGTTGATACCCACGAAAAGTTACAAGGCAAGGCACATGCATTTGGGCTGTATTTCTGAAATCTGGGAATGAATTCTGCAGATGAACTTGTTGCTGAAATAACACCACTTTTTGGAACTGTGGTAGGTGCAAGGACTAATCCTCTATTCATTAATTGTATTATAGCAATTTCTGTGCTCTAGTAGTTATAGACTGAGACACTTTTTCTGATGTAGGAGTAACCAATGCAGGCTTGCAAGTGAGAACCCAGTCAGTTTAAATCTCTAACCCTGGAATGGGGCAGGAGTGCTTGTGTGGTCAGGTACATTTGACAAGCCTTTGAAGAAGAGCATTCTCAGCTCCTAGCTCATGGGGGTTTCTGCATGAGTCATGATTGCAGTGCAAAGAGGGGGCCTTTTTGGGGTGGAGGGAAGGTTTTAACAAGGCCAAACAGATCAGGTGTGTCTTGGAAGGGCTGATTCTCCTCTGTCAGTCTGCTCCTGGAGAGTTTCTCAACATGCAAGAGGAGATGCCAGAGCTTAACTGCTCGAGGTGTTGCTTGTCCATGAGCCTAACATCGTGAACATTTCCCAAATAATAAATCCAGGGAATTAAGTAATTTTTGCATTTTGTACCTTGAAGATCTGAAGCCTTCTACAATCGGCCTGTAGAGAGCCTGAGCTCAGAATAATTTTAGACTGCTCACAAATCCCATAATCTCTTGCAGGAGACAGCGGTGAAGACTTTCTAGGAAGGAGCCAGTTGACCAAGTGATATCACCAGCTGACACCACGCTTAAGGCCATGTTGGTCTGCAAGTGGTGTTACTGATGTTACTTTTCTTTGCAGGACTGCCCGTGGAGCCAGCTCTGTGGAAACCATCTGTGGATCCCTGGAGGTGCAATTACCCCATCATGTGAATGTGCTTGGCAGTTTCCATCTATCCCAGCTGGTAGCACTGTCCCCATTTTACAGGTTGGAAAACCCAAAGCACAGGGCAGCAAACCAACATGTTCACGTTTATTCACAAACCAATAGAGAATAAAAAATTCATCCTTTTCCCTCTCCCTCTGCTTGCTGTCTTCTAACTTCTGCCACATTACTCATAATTTCAAACTTCTTCATTAACTGCATTCACTGATTTCTTTTTATACCTTTAATGCAAGTTTCATAAAGCATTTCAAATAATCTTTAAGTGGTGGGTCACTGTATAAAGATGGTCTGTCGCTATTGTTATTTTAACCTTAACCAGGCTACTGAAAAATCACTTTTAGTCTCTTTCTCTCCAGATTGTTGTACACCAAGAAAACAAACACAATAGTAGTATATGCTATCAACTGTAGGTTTAACCTCACTAGGCAAGGATTTTATTTCAGAAATGAAAATTATAATTTGGTTCTGTTTGTTCCAGAGTCCATTTATCTAGTCACCATCCATATTTACAACAGTAAATTACAGCCCAGATTTGCTGCCTAGTAGCTAATGACCTGCTTTGACTGGCTGATGTTCTTCTGGCAGGCCTTAAATGTAATTTTATCTTTAGGGTCCCATATGTTGGCTAAACACTCCATTGTGTACAGGAAAATAGATGGTTCCAAGGAGACTACAATGCTGTAATTTTTTGGAGACAGTCTTTTAACATCATAATACATGAAAATGCTGACTGATTTCCCTTTACTACCAATGAGTAGTTCTAATCTGTGATCTTATAGGATTCAGCTAAAAATGGTTAGACATAAAAGCCTTATAGTTCAAGTCATAGAAGAACTACAGAAAAAAAACCAATATAAGTAGAATTCAACAATTCTTAAAAAACATCCTTTTAGCATTAAATCAAATTTTCTATATCCTTAAAACCAGTCAAATTGGAATAAAATAACCCCAAATACATTAATAAACTAATTAAAGAAAGGACAGGCTCCAAAAATGTGTCAATGGGCATTCAGTGATGGTAACTTCTTATAGTTCACTGTTTTATCTTCATCATGCACACTTTTGCATGTATTTAGCTTGCTATATTTTATCCACCCATATGCACCAAAATTTTAAGTATTTTACAGGCTATTTGCAACATATCACATGGCAGCCTCTGTGTTTCTTGTTCTTTCCAGTTATACTCAGTTCCAAGCTTGTTTTCACTCTAAAAAGAAACTCACTGGCAAATTCTTATCTTACTAAATTTTCACTGTGTAAGAAAATAAGTGTGCATTTTAAATCCTTTTTAAGCAACGTGTATTGTATATCCAGTATCTATGCACAATACTCATATATTGAAGTGAATGAATAGAAATTGAATGACGTGTTTCAACTGACCCAAATTATTTTTTCCCTAAGGCAATTCAGTTCATATTTTGCAGGCTCTTTTGATTCAAAACTTGAAATCAGAACAAAATTTTACAGTAAAATTTCTCACTGTGGAAACTGTGGTTCAGCACAATCTTGGTCAATAATTCGTGGTTGGTGCTTTTGTTTTTAACTATGAAAACATTTCTTTCAGTTTCAGTATTGTGGACTTGTTTCTATTTCTCTTTGATTGGCCAACTCTCTTTTCCCCTATTCCTTTCTCTTTGTCCTGTCTTTCACACTGCCTCCCATTATAAGAACAGCTGATCTTCAGAATATTTTTAGAATGTTACATAACTAAGTATGTTATTCATTCCCATCCCTGCAAATAGAAATGAACCGTTAACCTTGTTCCATTGCTGAAAACTTGAGGTGGCCAATTCCCAGACATCTCAGACTACCAAAGTTAGCTGGCAACTCTTGCCACAAACATTAGAAGAAATATGCTCGATGGTATCTTGCTTTATTGAGTTATTAAGTATTGTCCAGTTACGTTTGGAGAAGAAAGGTCATCTGCTACTGTCCATAAAGGTTCCTGATGCGCCTTTTCACTATATCTGTGCTGTTTCTTGTTGTGTCATTCTTGGCTCCCTCTGAAGTGCAGAGCCTTGTTAAAATAAATAATCAGTGGTACGGTGGGTTAACCATGGACGGCCACCAGGTGCCCACCAGGCCATTCTCTCACTGCCCCTCCTCAGCAGGACAATGTGAGGAAATATGATGAAAAGCTCATGAGTTGAGAGAAGGACGGGCAATATACTCACCAATTACCATCATGGATAAAACAGACTCAGCTTTGGGGAAATTAATTTAATTCATTGTCAATTAATAACAGAGTAGGATAGTGAGAAAAACAAAACCAAAACAACCTTTCCCCCATCACCCCCTTCTTCCCATGAGTCTTCTACCTCCTGCCCTCTTCCTGAGCAGTAGTCTCCTCCTTTTGGAATTTTGGCGATGTTACTAAACACTGGCCTTCTCACATGAGAAATGCTTTGTACGTCATGGACTCTCAGCCATTCATTCACGCCTTGCTTAAAAACACACAAAAGATTGTTGCAACATCACGAAGAGCAAGCAATAGACACTGTCAGCTCAGTAAAGAGCTAGGTTGCATAACAATGTTATTTAAATTCTTTAGCATACCAAGACAGTAAAATGTGGACATGAAATTCCTAAACACTGTTTAAAAATATTTTATACTATGTATTTTTAAAAAATGATCAGAGTGAGTCATGTTCCCTTGGAATTACAGCAAAATGTGTATTGTTTCCTTGACATCATTTAGTAATTTTGGAATAGCATGTTAAAGCAAAATTGTGCATCAGCAGAATTAATGCTGGAAATTTTACAGGTCTTTGTCACAGCCACTACGTTATCAAGTCATGATAAAAATAAGTCAGGAAGATGAGTTGGGTAATTGGTCACAAGGACCAACATCCAAAGATAAAAAGTCTCTTTGTATACAGGATATATTGCCCCAAGCTGGTTTTACTGTGTAATTTTTGCAGATTTAAATTCTTGCATTGACAGGTTTTTCTGAAGAACTGCACTTTTGATGCTAAGTGCTGCAGAAGCTCCTGTAGAAGAAGGCTAAGGAAAGAAAGGGGCAGGCATGATAGAGAAAACTGAAGACAGCAGAGCCTAATGGAGCACAAAATGAATTTTCTCTGCCAGGGGCAGCATTTGGCAACAAGGGAAATTCACAAGTATTTTGAGGCTACATAATTTGGGACCTTTAGGGCTCTGTCTTATTATCGAGATAGTTGCTTAGTCCAATTACAGAAAATATTTCAACCAACTAGTTAACACCAAATGACAGTAGGAATGAAGACAAAGAGCAGAAGATCAATGCAGAAAAAATAAAAATGAATCTGATTGTAACAGCCATACTTGCAAGCATACTTATATGTGAGGGCTCCGAAAATTTCCAGTAGCTGTAGTTGTTTCCATCTTTTTTTATTATCTTCCTTACTTTGGATGGAAATTTGGACCTCAGAGCACTGGCGCAACCAGCTCTTGCATTTTATCTGGAAGTAATTTTAGAAGCTACTCTGCTTGCTCCACTGATGTCATACAGCAAATGATTTCCTCAGAGACTAAGTTCAAGTGTGGACTGACAGACTCAGTTTTGAGTATCTGGCCTTTGTCATCTCTGTAACATCGCTTTAATGTATGTGGTCAGAAAGATTTTAATAAACCACATACAAATAATACTAATGTCAAACAGATGCCCCCTCTTTCCCAAAGTTTAATGAAAACACACAATACAGATTATTCATTGCATGATATTTCTTAGAGACTATAGAGACTTAGAGACTTAGAGACTATAACTGTATCTTTGTTATAGTAACATGGCGTTGCTTGACATCATTACGAAGTATTTATGGCTAGCTGAGTGACTTATTGTGCTTTTATCCTAATAGCATGTTTGGGCTTCTCTGGAATATTACAGCATGTTTCAGAATGTTGAATATTAAAAAAATGAGAAAATTCCCATTTGATATATGTATATATTTATGGGCTACTTTCTCGTCTTTAATTCTATCCCATAAGTTTGCTTTAGATAACTAGGGAAGCATCAATAACAGAAAATGGTTAGATTTTTTACAATACTAAAGGAGTTTTAAAACCTGACTTGGTGTTGCCATCCATTTAGGGATATAAAAGAAGGAAAGGGTCGTTCAGAGAGTAAAGCAGGTGTAACAGAATATTAGCTCTTCTCAGTGATCGAAGTGGGAAATAGGGTCTCCACAAACTTCTTTTAGCACATGGGTTAGAAATGGAGGTAGGTAGAAGGATGAATGAAGCAGGGAAGCAGTCTCTTTCTATCCTTCAGTGAGCAACTCACCAGTTGTGTGAGCAGAGCTCATACAAAACCCTACCAGCCCTGCTGCCACCTCTCACTAGGCCCCTTTCTGACTGTACTTGAAAGACATTTTTGCCAGCGACAAACTAATTCTTACTCTGGAGCATCCTTCATAAAGGAGTCATGGATGTATGGCCTGAAAGCCTTGTCTACACCAAACTATTCGCAGAAAATCCTCTGGCAAAGCTCATGAACTGGGTCTCTCTAACTCTCACATTTCCTTCTAGAGAAGGTGACAAGCTGGACCCTCAGTTTAACTTGTAAAACTGCTGGTTGCTGGAGCTGTGTGTCAGGACGCTGCTGGAGACGGGCACTGCTGCGGCAGCGCTGGGGCTGCTGCGAGCCACCCACAGCTCCTGTGTCAAAAACACCTCCCACCTTGGTAGCAAAATCGGAGACTTAATTAAAAGTCTGGAACTGCATATTATAATTTCGTGGCTTAAATGTTGTATTCTTATAGGAACATTCCAATTTTACAGACACGGTAAAAAAGCAGGACTTAGGGATTTCAGGGCATGAAAAGCAGTTTGAAGTTCCAGATGGTTTATGAAGTCTGACAACACTCAGTTTCACCCTGTAGTGTAGTTTTTTGAAACTGTCCCCAGCCTAACAGCTGCACAAGAATCCAGTGACAGAAGGGAATACTTGACATATTTATAAACAAAATACAAAATATTTTCTATCCTTAGGGGAACACATAAGCATCTCCAGTCGAACACGATGCTATTAAACACCAGAAGAAAAAAAAAATGCAAGATGGATCTTTCAGTGTATTTAGGCTTCATATATCCCACTACGCCATTGTTTCATTTGCGACACAGTTCTTCCCATTCCTAATTAGGTGCCTGCCTGCCAGAAACACTCCTCCTTTCTGCCTCTCAAGGGCACAGGCAGGTACCAGGGCTTGTGCTGTAAGGCTCTATGCCAGGGCAGCTGGACTGGCCACCGGGTGTCACTGTTGGACAGAAATAAAACTTTAATAGGCTGAAGACTCCAGATACTTTCTCGGCTTGCGCACTCGAAGATGCAGGTTTCTTTCTAAATTCATCTTCCCCATCTGTCCCCTCAGTGGATGGAGTTTTAAAGAGTATTTGTGAGTGAGTTGTTTTCGCTTTGAATGGATTTCGAAAAATGCTTTCAGTTTTTTCTCTCTCTCTTTTAAAATTTTTTAATTTTTTTTTTAACCCAACAAACAAAAGGCAGGGGGAAAAAGAAAAGAGAAACCAAGAACTTCTGAATATTCAGGAGATGCTCTACTGCTATGAATTGTCAATTAGTTTTATCTTCTGTCATCAGAATCCAAACTGGAGATAAAAATCCTACCATTGCCTGTGTGGAAGAAAAAAATAGCACTGAATTTACAGGTAAAACCTGTTCCTCCAGATTTTTTAGTGTTAGATTTCTAACACAGAGCCTACTGAGGCTTGCAGCTAGATGTGAGGGAAAGATCTGATCAGAAATTGTCAAAAAGTCTAAAACAAAACCTCATTTTTCATACTTGCCTATTTAAAAATGAAAATTACTTTGGTACTCTTAAGAGAGATAATACTGGGGTACAGATTCAGAATCTCTTATCTAGATGGTGAGAGGAAAGTAGAAAACAAAGTAAAATGTATTTTATCTCATAACAGGTAATGTAACTGAGTGGCATGCCCTTACAGAGAACATTTCAGAAGTACAACCAATTAATTAAAAAAGGGATAGTAACCTAGAAAAGGAAGATAAATTAATCCCAGGAAAATGAGAAAATGACGACAGCACCTCAATGAAATGTACATTCTGAGTGGAGTAAAATCATTGAGTGTGATAGAGATCAAAGGATTTATTGCCTCCTGTCTAATAGCAATGGAAGGATTTACTGCCCCCAAAACCTGTGGCTTCCAGAAGAATGTACTTACCCCAGTGTCTGCTACATGCAGATAAATTCCTTCCCTCACAGGCTCTCTAAAATACAGAAAGATTTACTTCCTTCTGAACAGCCTGCCTCAAATAAGCAGCTACAAAGTATGACACAGATGGTGCATTTTCCTGTTCTTTACGGAGAGAGTTTCACAGAAGGGGCCTAAAAGCAAGTAAACATTTTTTTCTGAGCTTAAAAAAAGAAATACGATGTAGGGAATAAAATGAAATATTATGAACCTATAGAGGCTGGTTAGAAAGACTTTTGAGGTAAGGTATTACTTGAAAACAATTACAGAAGGTAATCTAATACGACAATTCAAAGGCAAGATCATCAATTATTATACATAGGTATTCCACTTTATAATGAATTTTAAAGTATCCTAGAATAGTTGTGTAATGTAGCCATGATGATCTAAGGCTATAACCAAAGCAAGGGGGGCTTAATACCTTCATTTGTCTACTCACACAACGGGGAAACCAGGCAAGAGTTCAGCCATCCAGGACCTGCTTCAGGACTAAAAGAAACAGCAAACGTCAAGCCACAATTTTGCAGCTTCTGTTTCAAATCTGGTTTGTGTGCCCAAAAGCAAGTCTGCATTTTTCCAGCTACATCATTGGGCCAGTAAAAGATATTTACTCTGCCCATAAATCTTTCCTTGCTATCATTAAAATGTTAGAATATGTTTAAAGCTTTCAGATGTTACTGGTTGTTATGTAATAAAGAAGTTGATTATACATAAAACGCTGCTTTTGTGGAATAGCAGTCAGGTTCAAAGAACCAGTAACTTCTGAGACTATGAGGATAAATGAGAGCTTGAGCAAAAAATGGAAGCTGAAGTTGAGCATGCCTCAGCTAAGCAATTCTGTCTGCTCTCGGGCTCTCCAGATCAATTCCCAGCTGCCAGGAGTTATTAGAGGGCAGGAAGGTGGAAGTGCACAGCAGAGGTACTTGGTCAGGATTTTTTTCATTTTAAACTCGAACTTTGTACAGTAATACTGAAGTTGTGGAGATGTTTACTGGGAAGAAGTTTCCGTGCTAGGATGGATATCTGACAGATTGACATCAGGGATGACGTGTCTGTACTGTCTGATTCCCACCTGGCTTGGAATTGAGCCTGGCACACCTAAACAGCAGCTCTGGAGGTCTACCTACCTAATGCCTCCTCTGGGAGTTGTAATAAAAATAGCTTGTAACAAAATATGAAATATTCACCCGGCCAGTGAGAAACTGAGAAAAATCAGTGGTTTAAATATCATGAGCAGTAACTGCTCACAAGCAATAAAATAGATCAAGGAAAAGTGGAAAGGAATGCGGAAGTTTGAACCTCAGTGTTAACCATAGGAAACTGCTGATACAACTTGGCTGTGGGGTTGAAGACAGCAAAAGAAGACAACATTTTACCTGGACTTTCCACATCTCAGACAAATATGCCTGAGGTGGGTGTCATCTTCTTGCCATACATTAGCTTCTTTCTCATTTAGAAAGGAAAATAACTTAACTCTCAGAAGGACACAAGGGCTGAGAAAACTATTTCCTCTTAGATCTGCTCTGCAATATTTATATCACTTTTGCTGATATACTGGTAAGTAGCATAAGATTCCTTGGAGAAGTGGAGACTATTGCTTATGGACAACGGGGCACACCAGCATATAACAGCAGCACTGGCAAGTAGGAAAAATGCTGTGGAATGCCTGGTGGAGTAGATGGGGGCTGAAAGAGCTAAACAGGTCTCCCTCGCCATAGATTTTTTAAGGGAAATGTGCTTTCCCAGAAAAGTATTTGTGGTACTACTTGCTAGAAAGCACCCTGGGGCCAAGATCTTCCTGTCGTTTTCTTCTTGCTTGTACGTTTGTGGGCCCTGACTTTCCCGTGAAAAACATTGATTCCATGAAGTCAATTAAAAATCATGCTATATAGAGAGGAGCAAAGCTGTAGTCATTTGCATGTGAGCATAGGCACAACAAAGAGCTCCACAGAGGCTAATCTATCCTGCTAGCCTTGTACTCACAGCTCAAGAGCTTCTGAACTAGCATCTGAACTAGTTTGTTAAGAACTAGCATAGGCATCACAGAGCTATCTGGCGGTGTAAAAGTAGCCCTGGAGCAACTGGATGATGCTGTCCTGTTCCACTGCTGTCACTGGTACAGGGAGGTCCATTATTCGAAAAACAAGAAATAGGCACAAATACTGCCTCATTTTCACTTGCTGCCAATCTGGAGTCGTTACTGTCTATTCTGCATATGTATTGCAGTAAGCAGCCACAGAACAGGACGTGGGCAGATGTTGGTTCTCAGTCCTTCTCCACATCTTGCTGTGTTGTCCCTTCACACTTCATTGTGGGACTTCACAGATGAATATGATAAAAGTGGCACCACAGAGCATGCAGAAAAGCAAAAGCTAACATTTACTGACTGACAAGCTTGTTTACGCTTGAAGTGGGAGTGGTGCTACCTGAAATCCTGTTGTTGTGTAGGGGTCAGTCAATCAAACTTCGGGAGCCTCCTCTCTGGTGCATGGTGGGTTGGTCCCCGCTGGCAGCCAAACTCCCACCCAGCCTCTCGCTCACCTTCTCTCCTTCGCCCAGGTGGGACAGGGCTGGGGAACAGGAAGAACAGGAGTGAAAAAGCTCATGGGTTGAGATACAGACAGGGAGATCAGTTACGAGTTACTGTCATGGGCAAAACTGACTTGGGGATAGCTGCAGCTCTTGGAAATGGAGCTCTTCCCCAGATGATGGTCTTGGTGGGTCAACATTCACAGCAGCTGGGCCAGACTGGTACGTGCCTGGCCTGACATAAGGCTGTGAAAGGGACAGGAGTGTTTAGAGGGAAGATGGGACCTTTTAACATGTTTTAGAAAATCTCTTTCCAGAACCTTGCACATGTAAAACCTTTTACCTTTTGTAAAACCAAGCATACAGCTGCCTGATAATGGAATCATAGAATCATTTTGGTTGGAAGAGACCCTCGGGATCATCGAGTCCAACCATAAAGCAACACTTAATAAATAGCAACACCTAATCTCAAAATTTAAATAAGAATCAGATCTAAGAAAAAAATTATTCAAAACAAACACTTGGAGTTGTCTTCAAGTTGCTATGTAATACTAAAAAAAGCATAGTAGTGAGTGACTGCATCTTGGAAAACTACATTACGTAGATATATTTATTGTCTGTACATATCACTGCTATTGTGTTGTGTTTTGGGGTTTTTTGGTTGGATTTTTTTGTTTTTTTTTTTGCTTATGTTCATGTATCTACACACAGACACATAGACATTTCTAACCAGAGCAATGCAGAAACTGGATTTCAATATAGACTAGTTTTCAGCTCAAAAAGCAATTTTTGAGTGATAGAATATTTTGAAAAAGTATATTTCTCTCAGCCTGTGTGAGCGCACTAGAATATTTTGATGACAACTGTAGTCCAAATGGCGAGGTCCTGTTACAGGGAATTAATCACAGATGTAGTCCTTAGGCCAAATTATGACCAAAAGAAGACTGAAAATAAAATGTTAAGAAACAGCTGATACATTTTAATTTGTGAAATGCAAACTGGGCGTGATCAGTGGGTTCTGACATATTTTTGCTTGCTAGTAGCACCGTGGGGCAATGCAGGAGCCATCGGTGGAAACTTTCAGGTCCCATCCCCCTCCCCTTCGGCAGCTGTTGACCATCATTTCTCAATCAGGTTCACTTCTTCAGCATGTCAGTGAGCTTCAAAACTTTTCTCCAGATGGCTGTTGAAGTTGGGAGAGACTACCACAAGCTACAGATTAAATATCTGAGCTCCTTGCGCAAAGCTTGAGCCTGCAAATTCGTGTAGCCTTGTTTTTCCTGGGAGGCATGAGTGGGTGGATGCAGCTGAGGCAGGGAGAAGTCAGGATGAAGAGTGGAAGAACAGGACAATGACAGCATGGCATGTCAAAACCATGGAAGTGAAAGGATTGCCATTAATTTCTGTGGGATTTGGAGCAGGTCCTGTGCCCTATGTTACTTCAGATAGGGACTGGCCTTCAAGGTTGTGCGGGTCCTCTTGCCTGTAGAGCGTCCCTCTGGACCTTCTGCTCCATGGCACACATGCCCATGCAACAGTGTCTCTGCCCATAATATCTCTGTTCTCTGGGAATATTGCCACATTTTCAGATCCCTGTAGAAAAGGTTGCATGTCTTTTTTATCCTCCTGTCACAGCACTTTTGTCACTGAGGGAGAGGCAAAGAACACACTTTTTATTTTCTTGGGGATGGTAATTATTATTGCATTAGCACTGCTGTGGAGCCCTCGTTCCTGGACGTATTACATGAACTGAGACCAGTTTTTTATCCCTATCAACAAGCAGCATTTTTTCCTGGACTCATTGGGTGGGATCTAATCTTAAGATTCTTAGTAGCTGGTCAGAAGAGTTGGTTCCTGATTGCTGTTAAACACTGTTCATCATTTATTTGCAGATTATTAAATGAGATTAGACACTTGCATCACATATGGATATCTAAATGTGGACACATAACCTTAGGTATTTTAACCTTAAATTGAATCACTCATTGTTCTTCAGAAACTTTGTTGTGACTGTTCTCAAGCAGTTTTTTCATACCACATTTGCACTCTATCTCCATTTCACCCCTTCCATAAAGCCAAAGTAGAAAAATCACATAAATAACAAGAACTGCCATCCACTTGTGTGTTTCACTTGCAACATACATACTCCCAGTCACACTAGTTGTAGAAGACTTCTGAATTTCTTCAGTATATAGTGAGTCTATATTAAAAATATATTTTGTCAGAGCCCAAACTTACTTCCTCTTCATTTAAGCCTAGCTCTAAATCGTTCTCTCTTGATGTGTTGGGATTTGGCCTTAGCTTGCTTTATTTTTCTGGATTTATTAAACAGTGTGCTATCCCAGTATTCAACTTAAGTTATCCAAACAAAAGTAAAAAAAAAACCCCAAGCTTTAAATAGTGTCCTGCCTGCAATGTGCTAGTACCCCTTCGTAAGGCACAATGTAGCCATTTCTGGGAGATGATTGCTTCCAACAAGGCCTCCTTTTGTGTGTCAGCAAGCCTGGGATACTGCGAAGACCCAGGTCTGTCGTGTTGAGAGTGGGTGGCAATTTAAGTACAGCTTCCATTGCAGGAGCCATGAGAATGCAGGAGCTTCTGGCTGGTTTGTGGGAGGTAGGGGATGGTGTCTTCAGTCCGACCCTGTCACACCAAGGCATGGTGGGACACCTTCACTTCAGTGTGGAGCCGTGGTTGCCAGTGAAGTGTGACCAGAATTCCTCCTCTCTGAAGGACGTGGTGTCTGGTGGGTCTTAGCCATCTCAAGATTTTTTCTGAAGGTTATAGATCCTGAAAGGACAGCAAACCCTGCTGTAAAGTGAAGGCTCCAGCTGTACCAATACTGCACAAGGTGAGACTTAGTTCCATTAGTGTGTAGTGTGGCCATTTGACTTTAATAATGTTGTGGTCACACCCACATAACTGCAATGAAATGCAGTGCTGGGATAGTGGTTCTCAGATGTTTACTCCAGGCTCTCGCTGTGGATGCTTACTGGATATGACACAATTATACTGAAACAGAGAAAAGATGTTCAAATCTGAAGGAAAGCTTGCATATCCAAATGCTTCTCTGCCTTGTTTTGATTCTTTTCCCCCCAGCTGAATCAGTGGACTGTTATTTTTCCTACAAACCTTTGTTTGATGAAAAATGTATGGCTTCACAACAATCGGTTCGTATCTATGTTCCCTACAGGACAGCCAAAACAATATACAGACACTTGCCTGCCTGATAGCTTGCATATTATTTATTTTCAGTTTCTATTATGTATCGCTATTTTATTTGTATTTTCCTCCAAGTAGTAATATGATGCAAGCCAAAACTTGATGAGGAGAGAAGAAAGACTGCTATGTTTCACTAACATTAGAGAACCCTCAGGAAAACCATAGAGTTTATACAAATACGAGATTAATAGCACCTGTGAGCTGAAATCTAGATGTTTAGTCTTGTTCTCTATCTGGCTTAGGAATTCAGGAAGCAGAAAAATCATCATGTCGGGTAGTCCTGGCCTGCTACAGATCCACTGAGTGGATCACAGTGATCCAGGACTGCTTAAGTTGCTTAAGTCAAAGTGTTAAAATCTGAGTTAAAAATGAGCCTAGGTTTCTTCTAAGATGTAGCCCAGGTTTCCTTCATGTTTGTACCATTGTTCTTCAAGAAAAGCTCTGAGTAATTTTCAACAAGTTGTTTCACTGGAATTAATTCACTATACTTTGATATGTTCTGGGGTTTAATGGGCGTCAGAATAATTTATTTGTCGGTATCAAGAGCCACTATAGCTACTCCAATCTTGCTGCTGAATCTAAATGTATAGCACGGAGAGGGAATCACTTTTAGGGTGGACAACAAATGTACTAATCTTTCCTGTTTTACGAAGCATTTCTGAAAATCCCACCATCTTCTAAAGTCTAACTGGGAAGACAGACCAGCTGGCTACCCACATGAGCTCTCTGGTGGGGACGAAGAAGCCTGCTCGTTATCCTGCTGAACCATTTGGCGGTGACAGCTTGCAGGCTTGGGGGTGTGCAGGCACCGGAGACAGGAGTTCGAGCCTGTTGGAAGCTGATAACGTCTGGGTGCAGGGGAAGGGGGATGAAGCACAATCTGTGGTGTGAGTCCAAGATTTCCAGCCAGGCTGTTCTGCGGTGCCTACTCCCTGTATCTGATTTATTGTGTATCAAACACGAGTAGAACACACAATAGCACAGACAGCTGTCTCTAAGGGGATAACCTGTCAGTGCCCTTTCACAACATGCTGCTGTCAATGACCAGTCCAAAACTTGGCTTGGTCCTCTGTCCTCGGCATTCAGGTTGAGGTACCCAGGTAAACTCAGACCTCTCATTTCAATACTGCAACAGGCCCAAGCAAGAACCCTTAGTGCACCAGTTCAGTTCTACTAAATTAGTTTTTATTGGAGTCACAGGATAGTTGCACCAAGCTCAGCCAATCTGATAAGCACTTGCTCAGTGGGAGCCTGTCCATGGAGGAGGTTTCTATGGGATCCTGTCAAATTTCCCAGGTGATTCCCATCCAGGTCTGGGTAGAGTCCCTTATTTCAGTTTTCCTGCTCCAATCCTTTCAGTTCTTCTGACTTGCAAGTGGGTCTTCTGCCACGGATATTATCTGGCCTCCTGTGCATTTCTAATCTGTCTAAGTTCTCAAAAGACAGAACACTTGTTAGAGGTCTGTTTCATGTGGATTTATTCAAGATATAAACGGAAATGCAACAAATGTAAACAGAACCACTGCAAGGACATGATATCCCTGAGTTCTAAACATAAACTCTTCTTTACCTAGGCTTGTGAATGAAATACACCAATTATTTTCAAAGTCACGATCCTTTCTGATAAGCTAGAAAAGTAAGTCTTCAGCTGTGTCAGCTACTTGCTTAACCCATGTTTTAGGTATTGCCTAGTATTTAACAAACAAAAAGTCTTAGAAAACTGGATAAACCAGCAGGCATTTTCCAATCCTAGCCTTATTAAAACAAATGGGTCATATTTACCAAACCTACATATGAAAACGCAAAATGCATGTTCTATTTCTTCCATGGAATACTGTTATTTAAACACAGTTTTAACTTTGATGGAAAGAACAATTTGCCTAAGTGTTTTGATACCGCAGTTATACATTTGGAGGGATTTTTTTTTTTAGTGTTAAAGACAGTTTATACTGCAAAAGTGAAAGCATGTCCTTCTTCTATCCAGACCAAATCAGTGTGTTTGCAAGGTAACCAAGGCCAGTCTGAAGGCGACAATGTAGCAGAACCTGCTGTGACAAAAGGAAAAGTTTCTAGTTCAAAAATGAGAATCTTAGAATAAACCAAGACAAGTGATCTACCTTGAAATATGCACTAGATCTAAATGCAGAGAACTATAAAAAGAAAATAAAAATTTTTTGAGGACACAGCCTCCTGAACTTCCGCAAAGCTCAGGAACCAGTTGAATGTTGGGTTGTGGCACACCTGGTGCAGCGGATGTCGCACTGACACCTGATGGGAAAATAGTTTCCTGTACATAAGTACATTCAAATCGCTGCACATTAATGTCATGTTTAAGATGTTAATGCAAAAATATCTCAGGCACACAGACAGATGATGCTCCCAAGCTCCCTGTTTGCCAACTGCAAAGCATTGCAGGAACTATCTACACAAGACAAGCAGCCCTGTCATCTGAGTCTCCCATTTTTTTGGCCTTGTTTTTTTGGCTAAACACCAGGTGGCTCAGAGCACTTTCAGTTTTTGTGCTTGCAAATGTAGCTAACAAAGAGTGATAGAGCCCTAAGAGGCGTCTGAACACATAGCACAAAGTGCCTGGCTTGCCTACAGAGATACCCAGGAGATGGAGCACTTCACTCACATAATACATGCTGGTGGGCCAGCACAAATGTTTTGGATCATGGGCTAACACTCATGGTGTAAATTATACTCAGTGGTAGTATTCTGGTATTGTAAGAATCCTAATGCATTTTATATTTATTTTTGTCACTGGACCGTGTATATTTGCAGTCTAACTTGATGATGCTGTTTTAATGATGTTGACAAGGCCAAATGTGTTGTAAAAGCACGTGTTACTTTTGCATTTTCCAGCAATATATTACTTTAATTTGTCCAAGGAATGGTATAAATGTGTTATTTTCCACCCACAAAGAATGAAATCTTGTAATGCGTTCAGAGCTTTAAAAGTTTGCAAATTTTGTGGAACTAAACCATAACTTGGTCTTTGGAAGTGGATCTCTTGTCAGTATTCCAGAGCTGCTAAGACATTGTGCTGATGAGTCATAGTTTTTTCTTTTCAAAATCTTGCAGGCTTTAAAATGGAAATTAAGAAGGCCATTATAAAACTTTCTAAGAGAGAAAAAAATATGTGCCACCACTGTAAAAGGCAGTTGTTCTATCACTAGACAAATCAATGTAAATTAGGGAAGAGGAAAAAGGCACGCGAAAGATGGAATATGATGCAGATTAAATAGGGAATGAAAGCATACAAGAAAAAAAGAGAACAATTATGAAAGGCACATTCGTGTTAATTTAGTGAAGGGAAAGATCAAAACTCGAAGTGGCAAGGCTGTGTATGCAAAATGGCTTTCCTCTCACATTTTTCAGCCTGCCTAGTGGCCCACTGCTGTGAGTCACACTTGCTGCCTTCTTGCTATTTCCTGAAGTGCTATTGACTATGATTACTGCATGCAATCATGTATTCTGTAACCACGATCTTTGTCCCATTAGCTTTCACTGGTATATGAGACATGAGACTTGCTGAACTGCTGTCCTGGATTTAGGCACCTAGATTCAACCTACTCACTGTAAGAGCTCTGAAAATGTTCAGTCAAGGAGCAATCAGAATACAAAACTAGACCAAATCCCTCTCAAGTGAGTGGATTTTAGAGGAAGGAAGGTTTATACCCTTTGTATAAACGTAGCACTCTAGGCAGTAGCGAGCCTGTCTGCCCCTAAGTGAAATCTGGGAGGCCTAAAAAGATCTGAGAAGAATCAGCAGATTTACATAGTCACTCCCACTCCCAGTTAATTTTAACTGATCTTTTCTTGCATATGGAAATCTACAGATTGATACCACTGAAAACTTTGAACCATGTGCAATAGTGAATATGTAGAAAGCAACAAAACCTTTCTGTATTATCTTGTAGCTCCTGTGGAATCCACCATTCCATAGGAAAGAGGAGAGCTATGTCAATAAGACCATTCACAAAGTGAGTAGAAGACAGCAATTTGAATATAGATGAGTGTATCACAAACAGAAGTAAAGGAAATAAACAGAAGACATAGAAATTTAGTAGTTTTGATATGGACAAAATTGTTATGAATGTAACAGAAAACAAAAATTGTTGTTCTGATTCAGAAGAAAGCTCACATATTTCTGTGCTCTTCCACTGATCAACAGCAGATGTTTAATGACATAATGTAAGAAATAGAGCAACTATACAAATGCTTTTGATACTATACAGTTCTAGCTTTGGCTTCAGGAAAGTTAGGATTTCAGAAATCCTCCTCCATGGCTTATAGGACCAAAATGAAATAAGAGAAAGATTTTAAGTATTAGGAAGACCCTAAAAGAGTAATTCTAGTTAATGATAAGGCTCAAGAGACAGAAGTGTTCAAACACTGTTCTTGTTCTGTACTTGAAGAGGGTGATGTACTCGTACAATGAGAAGATGATAAAGTACTGTCTAGTGTTGTCCTCATTAAGAACTGCAGAGGATGTCATAGCCAAGCTGATCACTATTTGAACAATCTACCAAGAGAAGCAGTGTGGAGACCTTCTTCTGAAATAGTCAAATACTTTTTCTTTCTGTGTACATGTATGTAATTTTTGGGCTCATACTTTGACCAGAACACTTTTTCATTGCTGTTTCTTTTGGTGTTTCTTAGAATAAGCACAGTCTGATATCTTATCTGCTATGATGACTGCAATTTCCAACTCCTCTGTCCCAATGCCATTGCTCATTGGAAGAAGATATTGCCCTTTATCATATAGTATTTGAATCCTTATTTCTACCAACCTGAAGATGTTTTTCTGGTGTGTAGAAGCGGGAGATGGGAGGTAAGTAAAGGTTTTTGATGATCAAGTAACAAGTTAGGCAATAGTAGCAGAAATAGTTGCCATTGTGCTAAGCCATCTAAAGCCAGTTTTCATGGCAGATAGTTCAGAGAGTGGTCTGAAGAGCTTACATAACCGTGCCGTAACTCAGAGGATGCTGGCGATGAGCATGCCCTGGTAGGCAGAGGTCTGTAAGGTGGTTACCAGTAAGGTACTAAGCACTGAGATTGCCTGAGGAAAAAGTTTGGTTTTCCAGTGGGAGATTTTTTACAGAGTGGTGTAGGGAAAAGAGTATAATTTGTCAAAATATGACTGCAACAACTGTGCTTCCAGCCACAGTGAACTCAGAACAAGATTTCATCAGGTATTTCTAATGCTTCAAGAGAAGTTTTTCCACCAGCTGACACTTTGGCCTATTAAGTGAGATATAAGTAAAAAATATGCCATACTCTTATAACATGCAGTCAGCTGATATCATGTATGTAAAACCTATAGAGAGTCATCTCTGCAAATAATGTAGGAAAGCAACAAACATTGCAAATCATGGCCTCATTGTGCTGAGTGCCCATGGGGAATATGTGAGGAATTCATGTCTTGTAAGACTAAAATGTAATAGTGAATGTTATTGCACATGTTTAAAGATCTGGAGGCAGAGTTATCTAAAGGAGAAAAGAAGGGTATACCTAACATTATTAAAGAGAGAATATCCAATTTAAAGACTTGTCGCAGGTAGGAAAGAAAATGAGTACATCAGTTGTATTTGATGGGAGAACTGGAAAAGGGTTTTGAGGAGTGGATACTATAGAATATCTATTCATCCTGGCTCTGTATTCAGTTCGTCCTTAGGCAGCAAGCTGATCCTTTGCAGCTTTGGTGGCAGCTACGGAACCCTGTGCAGGACTAGTGACTGGAGTGTTTTGGTAGCACCCTATAAAAAGAGAAGAACCTGTGAACCTGAAAAACTTAATGTAATTCCAGCATAGGCACCCACCACCAGGATCTGTTTCTGTTTCTTGCAGAAAGTTGTCTGTGGGTACGAATGTTTCCTTTCTGTTTGACCTTTCATAGCTCCGGGTTATGTAGACATAAAGACACAGCAGAAGTTCAACACTGCTATTGAGATTATTTGTGGGTTTTTAGGGTTTCAGGTTTGAACTTTTTAAAAAATCTGAATTTTGCTAATTGCACCTTGTCTAACCCCATAAAAAAGTCTTTGTCACCAGCAGCTGAATGGTCTGATGGTATCATTTTGTCCTTACTGCCCAGTGTAATTACTAAGTCAATAATACTCGGTGTTTGCCTTCCCCAAAAACTTCCACTTCTACATTTCCATTCCCTCACTTCTATTTCTAATGTATTAATATTAGAAAACAAGTCATCTATGCAGTCAATTATATGTCACCCTATATTCCCAAAGTCACTATCACTGCGATTTACATTTAAATTACCGCTTTATTTGGAAGACACCTTCTCACAACAAACTCTGAAATTAAGCAAGTATTTAATCCTCCAGAAAGAGTAACAGTCTTTCAATTTCAGGAGTTTGAAAAACCTATATCTGTACAACAAGTCCAGTGGTAATTTGCAATCTATATGCATGTCAAATCAGTGAGATATTTGAGCCTCTGCGAATGTAAACACATATACCATTCTTCTTCCCCTTGACCCTGGGAACCCATACTAAAGAGGGAAGTAGTCTCTAGTTGAGCATGTTGGCTAAAGCATCCCAAATGTCCAGGTTCGTTTCATTTGAGCATGCTTCCGAAAAGCACAGAAAGTCCCTTGTTTTGGAGATGTTGTGTTAGGAGGAGGACAGTGTTTGTTTGAATCCAGTGATGTGGAGAGGGGTGCCTCTCTTGCCTTCAGCTTTTCCAGCCTGGCTTTCCATTGTCACTGCAAGTATGTGAATTTTCTGAATTGTCCCATGTTGTTTAGGTTTAGTTTCAGACACCATGGCAAGAAAGGAGGGTTCTCTAAAATAAAGCAGGTTGCTTCTTCCCATCTCTACAAATGTGACTGTAAGGGAAGAAGGTCTCTTCTTGCCTAAGCATGGGAATTGTAATGTCATAAATCTGCCTGGCATTTTACTCACTGTATTCTTTAGCTTCTTTTCCTCCCCTTTATCCCTCTCCCATCGTATTACTATTATACGTATATAGAAGACATTTTGCAAAGGCATAGTACATTTTCAAGCACCAGATTTACCATATGCATGTGAACTGCTTGGTATGTGTAAGTACCAATGCTGCTTTGTTGTGTGTGTATAATTAATCCATTATGACTGGGAGTCACAGCATGTGCTGTATATGTACAGAATTGTCATGTCATACTTCTGCACTCATCTATTGTTTTTGAAAACCACTGGGTCTGTTGAGCAGTCACTGTGCATATTTTTCTCAGCATGCACAATAAATATGGTGGCCTTAGAAATGAGTAGACCTAGCAGTAACAATCCCGTTTTCTGAAAGCCAGTTATCATTTGAGGTATGCTTTTTGTTCTCAAAAACCCTTGAGGAAACAACTTTGATATCAACGGTGTGGAGCTTCCCAGTTGACTGGTCAACTTGGTGCAATTGTTAGAGACCGACAGTTCATCAGTATAGTCTTGCCAGAGAACAATAACAAGCAGCTTTTATTTTGGTCTTGGACCTTAGTTCTGTACTGTGCGACCATGGAGTTAGGACAGACTCTTTATACAGCTCTGTAAATCTCCAGTCCCTCATATGGTAGTTCTGGCACCACTGGAAGTCATCTCCCCTCCTCAAGGTGTTGCTGTTACATCATTCTGCAATAGAATTCTTGCTCCAGAAAGTCTCGTGTATCTAGAAGAGCAGGGAAGCATTTGATATCTGCCACATCTGTCTTTAATATTTGGTCCTTGGTCTCTCTGTTGAACCTTCTGTTGTACTATCCATAAGGCATTCAGATCTCGTGCTGAGGAAGCCACTGCACATGTTCGAATTGCATAAAGGGACGAAAAAAAAAGGGTATGGAGAGAGACTGTACCTGTGTAAAATACAGAACATTAAGTTGGGTGAGTTGTCCCACAACACACTGCAGCAGAAGTCCTACAAGCTATTCTCTGCACAGGTTAGAAAAGTAGAGCTGTTTACCACAAATCTTTGCATCTCGTAGAAATAACAACATAACCAGTGTCTGACATATTTTGGCAAATCAGCGCTGACAGTGGAAGCGGGTTTACTGGGTTCTGACTTGTGAGTTACATATCTGAAAGTTCAGATAGCTTGTGTGGACAGAGAAAATCAGTCAACCCAGGCTATGGGTCTCCTCTCAAGGGTATCTGGGTAAATTTTTGTAGTCTGTGATAAGAGTTTAGATGAGAGCACCCAACTCTTAGTTATGTCCTTGAATCTAGCTGTAAAACACTAACTGATGTGCATAAACATTAATCTGGAGAGATTTTGCTGGTGGCTGGATGTTTAGACTTTCTCTCCAGTTGATCATCAATCTCACTGCTGCGAGGACCAGCAAGAGAACTGCTCTGTGCCAAATGTCAAAATTATTGTGAGCACCTTGGCATTTTCTTCAAGTCTCTTTTTTCACAAATGTTTTAAAACCAAACATTTTAAAAACCCTGAGGTTCTCAGCAACATAGAAACTAACTTTACTCCTGGATTTTATTTTGTCTAAGCACTGCAGCATTTTGGTCTCATATGCTGTTGAACCTCTTGTCCATTCCTGGAAGAGTCTACTGAATACAGATTCAATGTGATACCTTACTGACAAAAATTTGCTCCCTCTTCCTATGCTAGCGTTTAAATGATAATGTAATAAATGTATTAAAGAAAAAGGGTATAAGTTAAACAAGAACAGGAGTGGCAAGAGAACTCTGGCTTGGAAGCCTTGGGAGCCTGTCTCCTGTCTCTGCTATTGATCTGATGCACATACGCACATCCATATATATGTGTATAAATCCCCCTTGGGAAGACCAGTGTGCCACATGCACGCATACACACAGACATACGCACATACCCCCTATTATCTGTAATGAGAAAGCAATCAGCAATCTCTTCCAGTCTTGCCTGAGGACTCTTGCTGTTTCTCTAACACCAATGTAATGTAATCAGAGCTATATCAAGAAAGGTTCTCATTAAGGATTTAGGTTTCTTGACATTTTGTTTCATTGTGATTCTGAGAGCTCTTAGCACTCCAGAAGAGCCAGCTGATGAAGGCTGAGCTAGGTACATGCCTCTTTCTCTCAACACGTGAGAGAAGCACAGGTCAGCTTGTTTTCCATTACATGTTTTAGTCCACAAGACTTATGACAAAATAATAAATTATTGTCCTTAGTAATAGCAGAGCATACATGCATGCTTACGCAAGTTATTACTAGTCTAATGGCAGATATTATTGTTCTCATTCCCCATGTAGTTGTCTATGGAATAAAATAGATACCTTCACTGCTGTTCACATACTGGTAAAAAAGTGATTATGTGAAGCTATTGACAGGATGATTCACATCAAGCTGGTGGGCAAAATAACCACCTTCAACTAAACTCTACTGCCTCTGCTAATAAAATGTTCTCTGATCTGTTTGACTTATCATGCCAGGCTGTAAACTCCAGTGGTTCAGGAGTTGCTTCAAAAGAGGGTGAGTAGTTCAGGTGGTTGGAGGGAGATACACAACAGAACGGACTCAGCTTGCCAGCTACCCTCCACTTAGAATTGTATGGAAGACAAAACTAATTTGTTCTCTTCCTCAGAGCTTGAATGATAGAGAGCATTTATGTCCATTTAAAAATATCAGATTTAAATATATCATTTAAATGTATCACATAAAATCAATTCATCTGATTTTTTACAGAAGTTTCAGATATCTCCTTTATAAAAATAGGCTTTAAATGGTAATAATTTAGTTAAAATGACAGATTTATGCTGAAGTATAGTTATTGGTCTTTCATAGAGTTTTTTTGTAGTATTTCAGCAGTCAATAGGCACACAATGAGACAGACTATTTAAGAAACAGCACTGAGGGCATAACGAGTTGTCTAGCTGAAATCAGTGGGACGACTTGTGTTTTTTAAGTGAACAGCTAGTGAGGAGTCTGACACAGAGCTCATTAAAATTCAGGACAAGCCTTTCATTGATTTTATAATAAGTGTTCAAGTGCTTTGCTAAACAGGAGGGCTCAGTGCCTATAACCTGGTTTGAAACTCAGGAATAACTGCTTGCTGCTATTAGATTCTTACTTGTCATCATGTTCCACTGTTGATAAATCCTTGGGATATCATTATTGACATTCCATACCTATTTTTGCCCCATCTTTTTCATGCTTTGCAAAATGTTCATCTAACTTGTGATTTTCCTATTGCATCTGCAGTCGAACTCACTTTATTGAGCAGTGAGCCTTGCCAAAAGCTTGTCTGTACATGAAAAACTGCTTCCATAAAGTCTGAAATAATTACCAGCTGTGTCTTCTGAAATTCACACAGGCTACTATTCATCATTATTCAAACTGGACTTTGGAGTCTTGTACATTGTGTGTTCATACCAAATTTACCTATTTTTCTAAGCCTTTAAAAGTTCACCTTCTTCAGCAAGTCATTGAATTTTATGAAACTGATGAAAATCAAATGGTCTTTTTGAAGTAAGTTTAGTTTATTTGAGTTTCCTGATCAAAACCTACTGATCTGGATACATACTTGTGGGATACAAATTCATTTAAATGTCTCATAACCTCAAGTTACAGAACACAGTAGGGAACATTCTCCAATTTTCAACAGAAAACTACTAATATAACATTATTGTTTTCACATATGTATTAAAACTATGCAGATTGCATATGAAATGAAACAGCTGGATTGCTCCATTTATGAATATCAATGTGCATTCAATGTTAAACAGAAACAATGCTTATAATATTTACTAGATAACCTTAAATGAATTGGACAAAAATTTCTCAGCCATTTGTGTTAGAATAGCTCCTTGTGATTTCTGAATCGTCGGTTGGTACTTCCTCACCAGATAGGATGCACTTCCAATCTTTAAACACATTCGCTCTCAGTCATCACACAGTAATTTATAGACATACATACGCATATATGTAAAACCTCCTCCAGACAATAAGCAGAAAACAAGTGTGCAAATAATCAGAAGTTATAAGTTATGAAATGCAGAAAATTGATAAGGGAAGCCGCAGAGCTCACGAAACATTCATGGTCAGTAGGGTTCCTGGGACTGAAAGGGTGGAGATATGAGTTGAAAGGGCCATGAAAGGTGGAACAAAGTTCTGTAGTTCATTAGAGGAGACATGGGGCACTTAACTATAGGGGGAAATCTGCTGCTGAGAGTGCCAAAGAACAAATATTTCAATTACTGCAGGTTCATCTTTAACATTGTAGATAACAAAAGTCTGTCTAGATTTGCCATTGCCTTTGCAATACAGTTCCTCCTGCTGGTTCTTAATGTTAGGCTTAAAATATCTTTAAGTTGGTCTGCTCACAGTGGGGAGATCCACCAGTCCCTGACACAACTCAGAAATGAAGATATGAAAAGCAGCTTCAATCTACAATTTCTATGCAGGCTTGAAGGAGGCTCCCAGAGGAACTGAAGATAGACGAGGGCATACTACATGAAGAAGACATTTCATGTCAAAAAGCTTAAACTATTAATTCTGGGAAGTGTAATTTTGTCTTCCATGAATTTGTAGGGACACAGATAAATGGATTAAAATAGTTTGTCATCATAATTATCATCATCATCTAATAAAAATGGCAAGTATAGAATCATAGAGTCATAGAATCATTTTGGTTGGAACAGACCCTAAAATCATCGAGTCCAACTGTTAACCTAACACTGTCAGTAAACCATGTCTCTAAGAACCTAATTTATGCATCTTTTAAACACCTTCAGGGGTGTTTAAATAGCAAAAAGAGCCCATGGGTAACTTGAAATATTAAGGGAATGACGCAAATTATATGGAATTTACTTTTCTTCTCTTTAGATACTTTTGTAAACATAGTAGGAAAGAAACTGCATGTATGTGGCTTTGATGTTTTTTAGAGCTATATAAATACAGATACATGAAGTGCATCTCAGCTACTAACAGCAACAGCTAGAAACCCATAGGAATTATTTTTCTCATAACTAACTTGGGAGTATTGGAAAATAAGAGCATAATCAGCTTTGCATTCTTTTGCTTGTGTTGTGTTCCTTTACCTTTTTATTTCAGTATCTGTTTTTTCCTTTAAAGTCTTGACTAAAAACCAGTTACCAAACAAGATGGGAAAATTTCCCTACCCATCACAGCATTATGACTATAAGTGCATTAAAAATGGGGAACGTGTTCCAGTGTCCTCGAAGTATGGATGTGAGCAAAGATCTAAGATAGAAAGCCTTTAGCATGAATCTGAATGTCTGAGATAAGTTTGTCTAGTTAAAAATAACTGAAGACATAGTTAAAGAGAGATGTTTAAAGCAGATGTCTACATTTCAGGTGCCACTGGGGATGCTGTGAAAATAGGTGGTCAAAACCTTTTTTTTTGTTTCAAGTGAAACACTGCTAGCTTTTCAGTCAACCTTTTCCAGTTGACCCTGACCCTTTTTGGTTTTCGGTACATGAAACCACCTGGGTATTTCTGTCTATTCTTTTAAAAACTGAAAATCATTTGAGTTGTTTTTATTTAAAAATGTTATTTAAAAATTTATTTAAAAATCTTCCTCTCTTCTTCCTGCAGAAAGGGATAATAGATTTTTTTTAATCTAAAGGGTTACAAAAAACTTCCTGCAGACATTTAGAATGATTTCATACTGGAAGTTGTCATAACAGAAATGTTTCAAACACTTCTCTGTTATAAAAATAACAATAGAACTAATTTGGAGGTATGACTAAACCAAGGCAAGACCTAAAAGAGTAGGTGTCTAGGGAACACAGATAGTTTTAAAATGTTACACTTGTTTCCTGCTGCCAGAGAAAATGCTCACTTGTTTGATTTTTATCAGCAGCATGCAGAACTGTAGGAAAGAACCACTACCATAAAATTGGCAAGCTTTTTCTCAGCTGTATAACAAAGAATACAAGGTACATTCCACACCTGTAATTTTCAGTCACAGAGATTTTGATCATATGAGATTGTTTTGACTTCTAGAAAAAAAAAGTTTTCAAATCTGCTCAGTTAAGTCTGGTATACAAGCTTGCATAATAAATAAATCCTTCAAATTTTCTGCACTGACCCATGTCAGTGGTTTGCTCTTTGAAGATGAAATTGTTTTCAATGCAGGTGTTCAAAATAATTGTTCATATAGAGATCTCTGTTTTAGAGAAAGGAAGATGCACTGTTACTAGATTCATGCTTTATTGCGATACAGATTTGTCCAAAGGAATGCCACTAATTTTTAAGCACATTGGAGGAGAAATTGTAGCAGGTCCTGAAATTCCTTCAAGGAGACTTTTTTTTCCTCCCTCAATATTAACCTTGATTTGGTATTTATTTAATCTAGATCACAGTTTCATTGCATTTGAAAATTGAAAGGGTGCTGTCACATCTCTGTATGATGCATTGTCTTTACCGGGTGAATGAGGCTTTCAGACAACTACCACAATTTGTGCCAGAGTGATTAAAAAAAATTATTACCCTTCAGTTTGCTTTCCTTTGCAGATGTGTGAAAATGTCTGATGCTCGATGGGTCTTAGCCTGATAGTGTTGGGAGCTTAATAAACACTGGGAAGTGTGGCAATAGAGGGGTGACCATAGATTTGTTTTTGCTGATTCTGAGAGGGCTGAGGGAAAAACACCTGGCAGAAGAGCAGTAGATACCACCTTGGAACATCTTTAGTTAGCCTGGCTCATCAGGTGGCACTTGACATGTTTGAGCATTTTTAGCTGCCAAGGAAAATAGCTAAAAATCACAGTGAATAAAGTTTCAATTATCATAAGTTGAAACTCTCATTTGGCTACAGAGGTTTGGCACTTGAGCTTCCTACAGCTTTCATGGAAGTAGTGCTGGTGGCTTCTGTGAGAGGAGAAAAGCCCTCTAAATCCTGCACCTCTTACTTGAGACATTGATAGAGGTGACTTGGGCTGGTTCCCAAGACGCCTGTAAAGAAACAGCCTCTGGAAAGCTTCTGCACATTCTCCTGGTGTCTTGGCTGTCCACATATGGCAAGTGGACCCTTTCCTTTCTCCTCTCCTGTTGGAAGTCCAAGGCCAAATTCTCAGTGCTGATGCCTGGCCAGTCCCCATCCCTGCCTCCACTTCTGCATGCCTTGCTCTCAGAGACACTTTTGCTTGCTTGAGTAACCCAAGTTTTCTTGAAACAATGCTGTCAGGTATGTTTGAGACCTCATTTACATATCCATCCTCTCTTTCTCACCTTAATGATTCTATTTTGGTGTATTGGTTGTTCTGGATTGGAGGTGGACCACTTGAACAAGTTAGGACCTGTCTTTCATTCTTAAGCTTTGGGATCAGTCCACACACCACTGGTGGGTCTGTCACAGTGTTGTCCTGATAGCCAGGCTCCTTGACGGACCTGTGGCTTAGACAGAAAAATGGACTAAATTTCCTGCACAGTTAACAGACACTCCGAACAGCATGACCCAGGAAGGCAGAAAGACTTTTATTTTACTGCTGTAAAACATGTCTATGTGGGGTTTTTGTCAGCTTAGTGGTATCACTAGTCCAGCTAGTCAAGCTACGAAGTGGTTTTGTTGGCAGTCATGTACAACACCTGGTTCAGTCTTTACTCTTAAAAATATGGGATTACTCTGTCCTTGCAAATTTTGGCATGCTTTAAATGTCTTGACCTCCTTTTTTACAGAATCTCGTGGAATTTATTTGAGGTAAAATTATTTGTCCAAACTGAATAGTCAGGGCACAGGAGCAATTCTCTTGGGTTCAAATTGCAAAAATTGTCTTTATTCCAGACTTGCACTTTTACAGAGGAAGGATGCCCTGGCCATTCGTCCTCAAATGTCAAGTTAAAATACTCAGATCTAACTGAATTATGACAATTCTGTTCTGCAATTTGGCTGTAGATTTCACAAAGCATCATAGCAAATGGACAGCACAAAAATTGGATGTGGCAGAAAATGGATATGGCAGACTATCACAGTTTAAAAGGACAAGGACGTAACAACCTACACTTTCAGCTGGTGGGCTTTGCCAGGGCTTTCTCACAGCAGAAGTTATCCCCATTCTGATCAGTTGTTTAGTGACTGGTCATTAAGTGGGATGAAATACAGCAGTGTACAATCTGATGTGCAGCATTGTTTGCAGCTGCAAGACAGGTGTCCCTTGAAGATTAAGATGCACTGGGAAGTCTGAATGAGGTTTTTCTACGTACTGCATAGCCCACTGCCAAGAAATATTCTTTTCCTTTTAAATATCTAACAGGTTTATCATAACAATCTGCTCAAATCTAAATGCTCATTTCAAACAGTTATTGAAATAATTACCAGTCTTTTCCAATACTTTTAAGGAACACTGAGGTAAGTCTTCTGATCCTTCATAGTGCAGATTAGCTCTTATTCTGACAACACTTGTTCCATCTGTCACTGAACACAGTTTGCTCTTCGTAAGGTCTGAATTAGCATTAGGATTTCTTTTCACATCACCAGCTTACACTTTTCGACCGAATATATTAGCACAAATTACGTTTTTGAAGTGTCTTTCCTTGGGTAATTTGTTTTACCTCATAAATCTGTAATACCGCACCTCATTTGCCCTGTGGTACAAACAGCTCAGCTCCCTTCACAGAAGTCTGGGTACCGTGCCTGACCAGAACCACCTGCCAAAGAAGGGAACCTTCTAGAACCTGCAGGCTTTGGAGCAGATCAAGCAGCTCCATTGAAGTGATATGTGTAACAGTAAGCATATGCTTAAATTATTATTTTTTAATTGTTCCAGAAAGTTCACTACTTTGGAAGACCAAGTCCAGAGCATCTCGGTTTACACCATACAGGTGAAGGAAACAGCTGTGGGGCAGCAGAACACACAAGCAGTTATGATGTTGATCTTGGATCCTGGAGGCACTTTGCACTTTCTGCAGGGAGCTTGGGTGGAAGAGGGAGGGAGGGAGGGCAGGCAAGCCTTCTCCTTAACTTGGCTGCCAGGAACATAGAATCAGAGGTACCACTGCCATTGCCACCCCTGCAGCTGTGAGAAGGGACCTTAACTGTGACCTGGCCCTTAAAATTACCTCCTTCAGTTGACAAATCTCCCTCTCCAGTCTAGCAATCAATAAATCTAATGCTGGATCCTGTGAAGTGTGGAAGAGGTGAAGATGTGCTTGTATTTTATCTGAAAGAGCTGCAGAAAAGCGGTAGTAGATCTTTGCCAACCAAAAAAACATTTCAGTATTCAATGCAATATATGTAATGCTGATATACTGTATTAGTCCATTAACTCAAGATATGGAGATGGAAGAATATCTCTTCTCATTTTAATTTCTGAGATCATGCAATGGGGAGGAGGCAAAGGCCAGAAGTGTCTGACTTGCACAGGCTCATTGTGCCTAACATCAGACCTCCAGAAAATGTGGATTGATTTTCAGGTGAGCTATGGTGCTGAAACTACTGCTTATCATGCAACCTAAGCATTTCTTACTCTATTCATAGCTAGCTCTTTTTTATTTTTTACTTTTAATTTTTTTAGTAGGTCCTGAACAGCAGCAGAGTCTCTTAGAGATGATAATAAATAATAATAGCTACTAGTGTGAAACATTTTTACTATTTTTACTTAGATAACCATTTAAAAAGTGCCTGCCTACTTCTAGGTGTCCAGGTGAAAAGGACTGACACGTGCCATTTCTTCTGTTACACTTACCTGCAGTCAGCTTCATCTAAGCATGCAATAATATACAAAAGAAAAAATTTAAATGTACTTCCTAAATTTGCATTTCATTCAATCAATTTTCTCAGTTAAACCCCATTATTTTATGACAGACTGTACAGGAGGATTTTGTATTGGGTAGATTGTTCAAATATATTTACTCGATCAGTTTTATGTGCATGCTGAAATGCATTTCACAAAGTGACATGTGATGTTATAAGATTTGTTTTCCCAAGCTTAATTCCAATCCTAGCCTTCAAGGATCAAATGGTTCAAACAGATAATAAATCAGGTTTTGTTTCATTAAGTAGACTTTTTCAGGACCCAAAAATTTGCTTTAAAAGGAGGTGAACCACTATAGCCATCATATGGTCATAACTGTATATTTAGTATAAATTCTCTTCTATTGTATTCTAATCCGAATTCAGTGTCATCGAGATAGCGTTTGAATGTACTAGTGAGGTTAACGACATAATATTTAGTACATATGGGTAGTCTATACATGTTATAAGTAGACATATTAGGTTTGATTCATCTAATCAAATGCTGCATTTGTGATGCATATGTCTAACCTGAACGGGCCCGTTAGACTCTTTTTATAATCAGTGGAAGAACAGTAAATGGGTATGAGTCATCTCATTCTAATACAGACGTCTACACTAAATCATATGAAATGCCTCAGACAAAGATTTTTCCCTCCTTCGTTGTGAAGGTTAGCAGAAGGATGACAAAACCTTATTGCCCATTTCACCACAAATCTTCTAGTATAGCATATTAAATTACATGTTGGTGAGGCACGAAATAACAAATGGTGGCTTGATTCAAAATGCAGTGCTGCTTTTCCATACTAGTAGTAATGATAGGAGCAAACAATTATTTCCCAGTGTTACTGACTTTGAGTAGTAGTTTGAATAGACTTTTTAATTTAATGGGATCATTCATGCAATACAATATGAATTGACTTATGGCTGGGTGTTATATCAGGGTACTCATAAAATACGGCTGAGCTGCAGTTGAGAATAAGCTACTTACTTGCACTCACTGTTGCTGGTTTAGTCACCCTTTAATGGGGGATGATTGCCTGGTTCGAGTCTACTGTTTAATGGTAGTCACAAGCTAAGGATGGATTTCCCATACCCCCAGGGGAATCTTAGGCATTGAACGGCAAATTCAGGGCTCCTTGGGGGAAATTACGTGTTTAGTGTTGAAATATAAATTAGAAAAGGCAGACTCCCTTGCTCAATCACTTGAGCCCATTACAACAGATTTTCTACCTGCTCGAAGACTGGGCTTGCACCAAGGTTGTTCACAAACTTACTGAAGTGCTCATCACCAGACTGTTCATTATTGTTGGCTGCAGCTTGCACTCACAGCAAATTTCATTACAACTTGTTTCTTTTCCAAGAAACAGATGGTATTTTTCAATATAAAATAATTATAAAAAATTTTGGAACCTGTTCTGTGCAGAACAGAACAGTGCTTCAACCTATAGGAACTTTTCACTTTATTGGAGCTTTGAGCTGACTTACTGAAAACAATCTGTTTTTTGAAATGTTTTCATTCATGTTGATTTTTGGAGAAAATTGCTGATGACTTAGAGTGAGGGGTGCACCATGACCTTTGCACACGTGAAGGATCCTCTACCGCAGAAGGTGAATGCTTAGGAAGTTGTAATAACAATCTTCCTTAAGATACAGAAACTGGGGACTAAACACACAACATCTAGATCTGCAAAGAATTTCCAAAAATACATTGTGCTTCTTTTCTGTTTGTTTAGATGCAGCTCTGATAAGTGGCTAGTTATCTTACTAAGAGCAAATTAAATGTACTGCCACAGTAATTTACTTTAAAAAGCTCATATTTCAGAATTCACTAGTGAGATATTGAAATTTAGAAGGCGGCTTACTAGGACATTTTCATTTGTGCTTTGTGCTGATGGTAGTTGGGTAAACTCACAAAGTTACTCTATGCTGTAAAAATACAGTGAAAAGGAGGAGTTCCTGCTAGAACAGAAAGGTCATCTGAATTTTGCCCAATATGGTCTATCAGAGAGCTGGTCATTAAAGTACTGCAGAGGGCCAGAAGGCACAGTAAATGCATCTGATGAACACAGCTCATACTGCTGCAGCTGGACTAGAGCTGGTACTCACATTAGTCCAGTTATCTCTACTTCTAGTAAAAGTCAAAGTGTAGGCAAACTCTAGCAAATGTGGTGTTCACGAGGTTGTGTGAGGAAATGCCAAGCAGCGTGTACATTTAAAAAAAACCCCTTTGCTTACAATTCGACAAATGACTTTTTCTCCTATAATATCAGACAGAAAAATTGCAAGGTTAAATATTTAATTGATGCAATTGTAAATTTATAAGGATTAGGACTTAAAGTCCAAATCCTTACAGGTTTCTCGTACAGAAGAATCTTGAGTTGGAAAAAAGTAAATGTAAATCTAAAAGTAAATGTATTCCTCTTTCTGCTTGTATAGTTTTACTTCCAAAGCAGGAATATTTCAGTTTCAGTAGTTAAATTGCTTTTTTTCATCCACACAAATTAGAAGGTATAGAAAGCAGTGTCGAAAAAAATAGGCCCTCCCATCCTCTCAATTTTCTTTGTGCCACTAATGTTTACTGAATTTTTAGACTATGCATATAAACTTTAGAGAAAATGGCTTACGTCCCAGGAATGCAACTGTTAGTTCTCTTTCCAGCTAAATGCAAGGATTTAATTTAATTTTTCTGGTTTATGAGACTTTACTCCAATTTACTTAAATAGAGCAGATTATGAGACTATTAAAGTTACTTTTGTTCTCTTTCACTGCTGGTCTAATGAATGGCAGCAGTTAAAAGCACCACTAATGAAAAAAATAGAAAAAAAAAACCTCTTCAAGTTTAAATGAATACATTTGTTACTAATTATTTTCTTTCTGTATTTTCCCTCTTCCTTAGTGAAAATGCTTTCAAGAAGACCACTTTTTGATTCTTCAAATACCGAAAAATTGCATTTCCCTCCTTATTTTGTCTTATCTGCTCTCTCCCATCCTTTACTATGATTTCTGAATCACAAAAAGAGAGAGAGATATGGATTTTGGGGACCGAAGCTAAAAAGGAGAGGACTAGACTGGATGAGAAGGCATTTCTCCCTGCTCCCTTCCCAGAGCTCAGGGAAGGGTGCCAATCCCCAGGTCCTTCCCTGCCCAGTCCTGCCAAATGCTGGTGCTTCTGCCCACCTCCGAATTCCCAGGCCAGGTACCTGGCACCACCCCTCCTTGGCTGGAGGAAATGATGGGAAAGGCTCTCTGCCTGCAACAACACTTAATATTGTTTGTCCTCACTTGTGCTCCTCTGCCTACCCCTCAAAGACATTGTTTTTAACTTCTTGACTGTGGGCCCTACTTCAAAATTATCTTCCTTCGAGACGTTTATGCGTGAAGGAATAAGGAAATCCAGGCTCACAAGCAAAACTCCCACTTCGATCCCACATCTTAAGCCAGATGGATGGCTTGAAATCTGGTCAGGTGCATCTTCGCTCAAATGTCAGCTTCATCCCATGTATTTGCTGAAGTGATGGGTGCAGGTTTAAGTGTCTTCATTCTTCCCACTTATCTTGTGACTCCAGAGCTGACCAAAGCCCCTCCAAATCCCTAACCATACAGGAAACAAAGCAGTACATCATATCAAAAAGCAAAGATAAAGTTTCATTGTCTTCAAGGGGTGATTTACAAAAAGCTAAGGAAATAGCTCTGATGTTCTCATTTCTCTGCAGGAGACCAGAAGATAGGCCTGTCAAAGTATTCAAACATACTCCTAAATCCAGATGAATCAGACAGCCAGAAGCAGGTGTGTAAGTATCCTGCTGAATCAGAGCTACAACTACAGTATATTTAGAACAGACAACATTTGCAATATACAAAGATCTATTTTTCTAAAATGACTGTGTCCACAGAAAGTTAAAGGGCATCTCTACAGAGTCTGTAACATGACTTATTAACCACTGAGAATATCACTGCTCAAGAAAACAGGAAAGTGCAGAGACATTGTTATACAAATCCCATGTGGGAAGAATTCTTTAAAACTAAAACCTCATTGAACAAAAATTTCAGAAATACTTGCAATAAAAAGAAGAAGCCATTACTTTTGTCTTAAAGACCTTATTAAAAATACTTTTATTAAAGCATTTAGAATTTTTAAATTTTCAGTATAAATGGCCTAAACAAAACACAAACATGCTAGCTTTTCCATCCCTCCTGTTCCATAGAGTATTGCATGAAAAAGACATTCAGATGAAGCTTAAAGCTTAAGATGAAGCTAATGGCCCAAACAGTTCATACAGCTTTTGCATTCCTTTCAGAGGTGCTTCTTTGCATTTTGTAAGGTAGCAAACCCAATTAAGAGATATGGTTTATTATCTCATGTCTAACAAAAGAAAGCAAATATTATTAATTTATTTAGTATCAGGAAGAGGACTGGGTCACTGTTAGCAACGTGATAAAGATTCAGCAGTATGAAGTCAATCTGCATAAGGACAAAACTAGAGCTTCCTTCAGTATCAGTATTTCTCGTACACATCCTTCAGGTCTTGGTGGTTAATTCCCATTACATCCTTTGAAATGGGAAAGTACAATGGTAACTAATTGTCCCCTCAACTTCATCACCTTCCTTAGATCAATGGAGAAGGTAGCCACCTATGATAGTGTGGTTTGTTAGAAGGCACCATCTATCTGTCTATCTATCTGGTGAGACAGTTTGTACTTGGACACAGTCTGTCCTCTTTCACAGTGTGTGTGCAAAGAACTCGTGACACAGTACTGTGCACAGCAGCAAACAGTATGAGAACAAAATGAGGGCTGACAAGTTCTTCCTGGCTGGGAAGACAAGAGAACATGGATAATTAGAAAAAAAAAAGCAACAAACACATGAAAAAATACTTATTTTATGGAACTCAAGGCCTTTTTGGAATGAACAAACAATTTAAGAGAGGTTGTGCAGTGTGCTAGTTCCTTTTATTTTTCCAGTTTTGCCAGTGATGCTATGGAAACTAATATTCTGTTTCACACAGTCCTGCAAAACTGCAAGTGAAAGATTAAAATGTCTGATTCAAGACATAAAGTGATTGCAACCTAAGCAATTTGAATGTTGGGGTCCAGGCATTTGACTTAAGAACCTAATTAAGAACTTAGTGAAATTCAACAATGGCAAACGTCTTTACCTTGAGGATGATAGGGCGCTGGAACAGGTCACCCAGAGAGGTTGTGGAGTCTCCTTCTCTGGAGACATTCAAGACCCACCTGGACACATTCCTGTGCAATCTGGTCTAGGTGAACCTGCTTTAGCAGATGGGCTGGACTAGATGATCTCTAGAGATCCTTTCCAATCCCAACCTTTCTGTTCGATTCTGTGATTCTATGACTTGTGATAACAGATCCTTGGACCTGTGGACTCCCTCAAGCACAAAGGCCTTTGGCAGTTGATGCATTTCTAATAAAAGTCTAGGAATAGGCTTCCCTTTTATCCTGCTTCTTTCAAGGACTCTGAAGACTCTGAGACAGATTTTTCACAACATCTTCTAGCAGTGAAGGACAAACGGGAGCATATATTAACAGAAGCTGCTCTGAAGCAATGTGATCCCAAGCTCTGTCTGTCAAGAAACTCTCAAGTCTGATGTTTAAAATAATAATAAGATATGTGCAAGTCTGGTTAAATGATTGAGGTGATAGTCATTACTGTTGGCCCAACACTACATCATACATTATTTAACCGAATTACTGAAGAGTAATCACACTTCGAGCTTTACATAATACACTTAACTGTGTGGAAAATTTCCCCACAAATATTCAAATGCTCAGATGTGTTGTATGCATAAACAAACAGGAAACCACTGCAATACTGAGATTGCTGTTGGTTTGGATGGTGCTTTATCCCTTTGAGGAGTCACCCAGGTGAGGCTGATTTTCCTTCAAGGCAGGCAGGAGCTGACAGACAGCACAAGAGACAGAATATTTCTGTACAGCAGCATGGCCATGATAGGGGATCCTGGCCCAAATGCATACATGGGTATAAACTCAGCCCTTGGAAATCCAGCTCCTGGAAATATTGCTGAAAGCAAGAATAGTCTTCTTATTGTGTTCCTCAGCAAGATCACCTCTCGGGAACTAATTATGTCTGAGACTATTTCCAAACACTTACCTGCTAGGAACTGCGCACAGATGTCGTGTCTCTCTCTGTTCTACCTCTGCACGTATCTTTAAATTGAGTATGCCCTGTAAATTAATCTCCAGATGGTAGTGTCATTTGGGCAGAAGATTTGGGCCCCAGTATGGCAAATCACATAGTCATATGCCTACACTGACTTCCGTGACACTATCTACACGCTTAAAATGCAGTAAGTCTGTTAAGTGCTTTTACTGGATAGGGAACGCTGCATATATCATACCAGTACCCGCTCCTAAGCTATCCAGTTTCACTCAGGCATCCAGCTTGCTCATGCAGGCAGTGTTTTAGGCTGGATGATGGGATTACAGTAATCATCACAATGTATGGAACAGGTGATACGTTATTAAATCCCAAAGCTTTGACATTAAATTTTCTGGAAGCAGTTTCAGGTCCCCAGTGCCCTGGAGTACAGTCAGGGCTGGTTTGCTGGTGGTTTGGAAACTTTCAGCTGGAACACTCAGATTTAATGACTGAATATTTTCCCCCCTCAACCTATTACCGCAAGTTCAAATACAACAGAAGCTTGAAATGCTGAACTGGGTGGTGATTTTAGCACACAGTTAATAGTCCTGATTAAAAATTCTGCATTTTAAACAAGGGTTGCATGCAAAATAAATAATACAAAAAATTATTTGAAGGTATGAGTGTACCCCTTATCTGAACACACATACAACTCACCAGATTGCAAGGAAGTATCTTGAAAGAAACTTTTTTAAACTATAATTTTTGTGTAGCTTATAGCTATATGTGGTTATGTAGTGTCAAAAATACACTGAAAATGCATATCACCAACAGGGAATGGACTCAGTGTTCCAGTTTGATTCCAGCAATACTTTGCCTTTACATGGCTGTTAGGGAATAGACTGCCTTCTATGGTTTTTCTCTAGACCCACAATAGTATTCTTCCTTCAGATCCAGTTTTTCTTTGCCAGTACTGTTTCAGCTGAAAGACATACTAAATTACCTATTTTTCAGCTTTTAGAGCTGCTTAAAATTCAATAGGACTGCAATATCTTCCTTTTCCTCCTCTGTATGTATAGGCTGATTTTATTTTCCAATGAACTGCTTATTCTAGTTGTGTGGGAAACAACATAATCAAGACCAGATGCTCCAAAACTTTAAAGAAAAATAATTATTTCTATGATAGTCCTTCATGGACTTTCATCAACATAGAGAATTTGGTAACTAGTAAATAAAAAATTTGAATATTTATATAAATTTATTTGAAATCCATCCATTTTATTTTCAGATACAGAGAATTAAAGCAATATGGAGAAGGTGAGAAAAACACTGAACTGTAAACTAGGCTATTAGTGTCCCATGCAAGAGGACATTCAATGTCCTGTGAACTTTGCTGTTATTAGGATAATTTCACAAAGTTGTGCCTCTGTGATTCACTTTCACTGCTATGACCTTTGAAGCACAGAAACTTTATAGTTGAGGTGTGACAGGCAAAAGAGAAAAAAACTAAAGATATAAAAAAGACTATTTTATCATTTTTTTAAGTGTTAAATATTGTATCCCGAGTTACTGAGTAACTGATGTAACTTACTGAACGGGTAAACAAGTTTGAGAAAAATCTCCTTTGAGGAGAGAACTTGCACATAGTGATCCGCTTTGATTCAACAGGCCAGGCAAAGAAATTAAAAAAAAGAGGAAAAAAAAGAAGAAAAATACCTGAAACATTTAAAGCCACATTTGTAACTCAGAAGCAAAGGTAACACATGTAGGCACAGACTGGAACAGTGAGCTAACAAACTTGCACTTAACAGGGCCATATTTTGATAATAGTTGATAAACCACTTTGTCTGCAGACTGTTAATTAATTAGTGAATTAATTTTTGATGACAAGGCCTGTAGGTAGAGATAAGATTTTTAACAGACTCATTCATATAGGTGGGAAAAGTAGCTAACCTTTTCAGATCTGAACAAACCCTTACATGTTGAAATCTTATCATTTTGCAGCTATCCCGTGGGGTTTAATGACAATATTTCCTCCACTCCTAAAGTTTATCTTGAGTATTCTCTTAGACTTCTATGGTTACAATAACACTATTAAAAATCTTTTACGATGCATTTTCTATGTAAAGCTTTGGCTTTACGCTATGAATAGTGATTTCAAAACCCTTAAACTACTTTTTCTGTATGTGTGAGACCCTATGGGGCTGGCAGATACCACATGATGGCAGGAGAAGACAGGGCAGTACCTCAACCTGCAGTCTGGGAATGTGCAGCCCAGACTTCCCCCAGCAGAAGGTGTTTTCTTCTTTCCTGGGTCAGGATTCATGCAGTGGGTTGGCAAATCATGGAGTGGGATCACAAAATGTGACCTCCACAGTGCTGCAAATAAATGAATAAAAGGCCCATTTGGGATGGGACAAGAAGATGGGAGCTAACTGCATGCATAAGGAGGTGTTTCCTGAGTGTTTCACACTCATCAGGTCTCTGAATAAGAATACTGTAGTCAAAAACCCCTGGTCCTGGTGAAATGTTATATTATTTTCCTGAAATAAGAGGAAGTAGTCTGAGAAAAGAACGTGATGCAGATAAACCCACAGACTGGTGAACACCAAAGCTGTGAACATCCCTCAAGAACATTAGATTTTTCAATGGAATTATTTTTTCACCAATTTTCTATATTAGCTGGCAAGGTCCTAATAATACTGCTTGATTGTGTCCTACTACTAAGAATCTTGTGGATTAATGTCAACAATAAGCAGGAATTCTTCTGTCCCTCTTGAAATGAGTGAGAGTGCATCCTGGGCAAGCTCCAAGTTCCTCTCAGGGCTCGTAGTGAGATCAGCACTGAGCTCTTTCAGGACTGAACACTCTTCTTGGAGCTGTCTTGGAAGCAGGGATTTTGAGAAAAGAGAAGCACAGACATATCCCTCAAACATACAGTTCTTTTCAAAACTTAGGTTTAATCATTTCCAATGACGCATGGCGAATTCACTTATTTGTTTGCAAGTACATGTGCAAAGGTTAATTCAAAAGTAGTTTTCCTCCAAAAGGGCCTTTTATATCTCTCCCTTGCCTTTAATCGCTGGAAAAGTGAGTGCCAGATGAGACAGGCATAGATAGGATAAAAATCAATAGTTACCCCCTTCTGAGTCATCAGTAACTAAGTCTCTTTTAGTCATTAACTTACAGCTTCCATGACTTCACACACAATGTCAGATCCCAAACGCCTGCCACAGTCATTCTATCTTCTTATTACCAGAGGACTACATTTTTTTAAAATCCACTTTTGTCTCAATGCATTTGGTCCATCTGTGTACAAATCATCATAAAAAAAGCAATGACACAGTAACAAATAATATTTTTGCAGACAGTCCCTCTTCTAGGAGCTCTAACCTTTCAAACAGTGGTGCAGATCCTCTTACATCAACTCATGCAATTCCAGCAACAAAGCCACTTCTGAGTTACACTTTGACAAAGGAAGCGAAATCATGCCTATCTACTGCAAAGAACAAAATCTACACACAGATAATGCATTTTTCTTGGAAGAAGACCCTCCTTTCAAAAACTCGACTCAAGGGTGGTTTTGATTATGTTGACATCCTGCCCTGCCATCCTAACATCCACATTCGTGCACTGCTGGAGACGCTTCTGGAAGTTCCCACTAAGCAGGATGTAGAGAAAGGGATTAATGCTGCTGCTGGCGTAGCTGAAGCAGATGGAGACATAGTAGCTCACGTAGAAGGTCAGGGTTGGCTGAGAAACCTGAAGATTCATGAGCTGGATCACATGGAATGGGGCAGCGCTTACTATGAACACGCTGACCAGAGCAAGAACCATCTTAGTGAGCCTCATGACTCTTTGCCTGGGGACACTGGTGGTGTAACTGAAAAACAAAGAAGGATCCCTGGAATGGAAAGCCAAGGTGGGAAAAAGATGGCATGGATTGAGTGTACTAATGGATGGCAGCTATTTGTGACCAAATTCATCCACAGTGCCAGCAAAGGACAGCTCTCAACAACTTCATTTTTTTTGTTGTTCGCACATTGTTGCTGCTTCTGCTTAGACTGAGTTGGATCCTATACTACACACATACAGGAGTCAGTGAGAATAGTTTATGTATATTTGATGAAACACTGACAATTATTTTCCTTAGAAATGGTTACTCTTTTTCAACATGGGAGCTATATAGCTTTGTGTCCCTTTTCACCTATGACTACATTTTTTTGCTAACAACTGGGACAGAAATATCCAGTTAAAACATAACAATCATGAGCTTAAAGGAGCAAAGAAGCAAATGATCCTCCTGCTTGAGAAATTAACAACCACGCTAAAATGGAAATTGATTTCCTTTTTCATAGAAAATTGGTACAAGCTGAAATGCAAAGCACGTAGTTCTGGAACTAAAACATGCTGACCAGAGGCTGCTGTCACAGAAACTGGGAAATAGTATTTTATCTATTTGATGTGTCAATTTTATTTTATTGCCTAGACTTCCCAAGGCTGTGAAGAGTGGCCAGGGATCTTTGTGGGGGCCTGCAGCTCCCTGGGGCACGGCAGCTGGTACCAGACCTGGCACTTTCCTAATCCCTGAACTGAGAACTTGAAGCCATGAGACCTGAATGGGCAGGTGCCCTCCCACAGTCAGAAGGTCAGGGTTAGGCTGATGCCTTTTTGTTGTTCTCATATAAGCTGAGGACTTCAGCCATAACTTTCTCCAGAGTGTTTCCTTCTACCTGGGTTATCTTGCACCCTCCACTAAATCCCATCCCCAGTTTGTTTCCTGGGAACCTAATGCAGTGTCTGAAGCACTGAAAGTTACATGATGTAGTGCCTAAATGTTGGTTTAGGACTGTTCCTTTTGGGCTGTAACATATAAAACTTTTACAGTCTGAGCAGAACATGTGAAATAAGAAGAAACATGAATAATACTTTACCTTCCTGCTTTCTTGTTTTGCTGATACATTTCCCACGTGTAACATAAAATCAAAATACAGCAAATAAATATCAGTGGTAAAGGAAAAAAGAAAGTTGTTATAGTAAGATAAAGTGTATACCTGTAAAACAAAATGCAAAAAGAATGAACAAGGTGATTACAAAAAGACCATCTCATAAATGTAAAAAAATATAAACGACATTTTTCATAAAATGGTCTCTGATTTGCGACTCTTGATTAGACATACAGGAAAACTATTTTAGATAGCAGCAAGTACCTAGAACTGCAAGTACTTTTAAGTTGTAAAGTCTGCGTTCGGCACTTCTAGGAATACTGTTGACTACAAGAAGATAACTACAAATTATACCAATTAGCTTTCCAAATTCTGTATGTGTGTGCTTTTTCCAGCACCTGTATAATTGGTGAATACTCTTGCAAGCATTTATGCAGGACACATTCTGCTTAGTCCCCTGGTATTTTGCTAGTCTGATAGTAGACCAGTGATGACCACCTTCTGAGAACAGTTTTTTCAACCATTCTTGCATCGTTAGTGTAATCTATTCTACACTAGCTTTCCTAGTTGTTTTGTGGGTATTTTGTTACAATTGAATTCATGTTGTTTCTATTTATTCTTTATCAATTGGAGAACTTCCATCAAAGAATGAAATTAGGTTATTTTATTATAATTTGTCCCTGACGAATAAGCATAGATTTTTTCTTATCACTTCACAGATAGAGACCTTAATAATTTGTTAAACTTTCTGGTTGTTAATTTTTTTTTTACTCTATCTACCAGACTCTCCTTTTATTTGTCTTCAAACTTTTCTTTGTTAAAACATCTAATATGGAATTAAACAAGCCTCTGACAATTGGTCATGACATATGAGAGAGGAAGGACTAGACTGAATTCCCCAAATGCTTTCAACCCTGTTTTTCTCCTATTATCTCTGTTTTCTTTCAGGTTATTGGGGGTCTCATGTCCTTCACAAGTTCTTGAAAATAGTTATTAATATTTCAGGGATTGTTTTTACTAATACCGTAAGTCTTTAGTGGTGAATTTTGTCAAGCTTTGCTGACATTAAAATATTTAACTTCTGTACTGTTACACATTTTTACTCTTTTTCTGGTGCTCCAGAGTTAGAATTAATTCAATTGAAAATCTGGTTGCAATTCAATTGGGGGAGGGGAGGAGGAAGGGAGACTGGAAGAAAAAAGGCTCAAATACACTTTTTTAGGCTTTGTCTGCATTAATGAGTAGTACAAATGAGTAGTAAAAATCTGTAGAGTGAAGTACTTGGTGCTTAGGACATGACACATTATACTTAGGGGGTTTAACTGTGAATTTTCTTTAATTGGATCCTGTGGATTGAGGACTGAATACACAAGAGTGGTTGGAGTCCATTCACTGAGTTTCCGGAGCACTTTTTCCAGTCTGATTTCACCTGAAAAGAATACAGATCGTGTGCTCTGAGACTGCTGAATAATGCGAACTCAAGTGTGGTAATTAGAGATATTGGGATACACACTCCAAAAATACCTTCCTTATCCAAACGAACATGCTAATATAAAAACACCCAGTATGAGCCAAAATTTGCTCTCTGTTATGTAAGGTTTTAAAAATTTTATTTTATGTCCCTTGATAGTCATCACTGAACCAGCTAGTTTGAATCTAACAAATAGGCAGGAATCTGCTTGGCCATGAGATACTGCAAAGTCATGCATGCAATTTGAGGAGTGTTTAATCTCTTCTGTGATCTATATCTTCCAAAGATGACAGTCTGCCAGATCAGAAAGGGCAATGAGATTCCATTTGTGAGCAACAGTTACCTAAACACAGCAAGAGAAGATAAGAAATCTTTCACTGTTACATTTGCTATATGGGATCTGTCTTGCTGAACTTGATCATGCTGGGGCTGCCTCTATATTACCAATACAATCTGAAATGCAATGATCACCCTCAGCCTCTAATTCTATTTCATCCATCCATCCACCCATCCATCCATTCTTCCATTCATCCATCTGACTGCCTGTCAGGGATGTCAAGGATAAAATGGGTGGTATCCTCAACACCAACTGAAGACATGATCCACCGAGCTTTGAAAACTTACCAGAGAACATCATCGGGTGAAGTTAGATCAAAAGCGCAACTTTCCAAACCATCTTTGAACTTTATTACTTTTGAATAGACCCATACTGGGAACATCAGAATAAGCGATGCCACCCATAAACATAAATTGACTCGGATTGTCTTTGATCTTGTTCTCAGATGGGTTAGGTGAAATGGCTGGACAAGAGCGACGTACCTGTAAAAGCAGGCAACAGAGCAATGTAACAGAAAAAAGGATAAAATATTTAGGTTAATATTATTGACAGCAAAATAAAAATTCTAAGAATAGCCATCACAAAGGAAGGAAGCTTAATTTTTTTGAAGTTGTCTTCTACAACATGCCAGAATGGCTTTTATTCAAGCAATTCCCTTAACGTTCAGCACGCATTTTTATAACTGATCGTTCTTTTGGTCACAACATTATTTGATTAATAGGATAAGTGTTTTAAGAATTTAAAAACTCAGACATACAAAAAGCAAGCAGAGACAAAACCTAAAACTAAGTTAGTCTGGAAAAAGGATTGGAGATAATTTAGTGTAGGCAAGACTGCTATTTAAAAAAATAATATATATGTATGTTTCTGATATATTTTAGCTCTTGGAGTGCTTGAGTCTCTCATAGTTGTAGCTGAAATATTTGATTTCCACATAACTGAAGATAAACTGAAACCGTGTCTGTAGGTGCCGGCTACATGCTGCCTGCAAGACAGTGGGATATTGCTCGAAGTCCTGTACTTGTTTTTCACAGATCAGGTTCACCAGCCAGTCAGAACAAGGTGCCTGCAGCACCTCAGTTGCTTGGCGTTATTGCCCTTGGGCAGATGAAGATCAGGAACCAGTGCATAAGATCAAGAAAGATTAATATTTCATGTGATAATAAATTATTTTCAGCTGTTTGAATCTGAGTGTGAAATAGATTTCATTATTCAAGCTTTGCAACAATCAATTTTTTTTTCACTAAATAAGGTTAAAGTAATGGCCATTATTGCTAAAATCAACAAAAGGTTTTTCTGGCATATGATATCTCAAGAAACTATGTCTAATTTCATGCAGTTATTCTCAGTCCTCATGACGGTGACAGAAAGACCAGAAATCCTCTGCATTTGCAATGTAGAACTGCTTTGTACCATTCTTGGTACAGCTACCTCTCCTATTTCACTGGCCGCCTCATGGAAATAGCTTCTGATACTGATATTACTTACAGGATCACTGTAATTGAGAGTAATTTACAGGCTTCTCAGGTTCTTAAAACTTGTGATTTAAACTTAAAACTCCTGCTTTACACAAAATTTGACCTCTTAGTCTCCGTGTAAGCATGGCATACTACGTGTGCTTTGAGCTTGCTTTTATTTTTCAAGTGGTGCAAACATATCTGTGCAAAGTAAGAGAATGATACTGCAACTATTTTAAAAATCACCAGCGGAGATGTTTCCAAAGAATGAACACTGAAGAGAGTTACAATCAACATTACCAAAAAATCAGCAAATAAACTGTGAATTAAAGGAACTATTTATGAGGAAATGAAAGTGTGTAAGATGAAAATAGGGCATGTGAGGGAAGTACAGAAAAGTGATATTAGTAGCCGACATGGAGTAAGAAGCGCACCTAACCAGGCACCTCTCTTCCTGCAGGCTGCAAGGAAAGTGACAGGACATGATATTCCATCCTCTGCCTCGCTCTCCGTACACCCTGTGAGTCAGCTCTTAGACACACATTAATGAGGCTGAACTTTATCTGGTGCCTACAGCTGGCCTGCACAAAAGCTCCTCAATACTTTCATGTGCTTCTCCTTCGTAGCAAGGTTTCAGTGAGATCTTGCTTTTGTTTCAGGCTGCTTAAATTCACAAGGTATCTAACCACAAAAACATTGGTTATTTTTTATTATCTCATTCATTAAGAGCCATGTACTGTACAAAAGTTTTTAAAACAGGTTCGGATGCACAGAGGTTTATTACCAGAGTCTGTAGCTGATAGCATGCAGTTGAAAAGAAAGGCTGTGGAAAGGTGAACCGGTCCTGAGTGGCCAGCTGGGAAGAGAAGCTATGGAGGGTCTCCAGACAAGCATCCTTTTCTGCATCTCTTTTCCAGTGCCATGCGTGGTTCTCCCTGTAATGCTTTTCCCACATTATCAACATAGTTTTCATCAGGACTCGCTCCTTACAAGTTGTTGTTGCTGAGAGCACATGTTGCTGAGGCTGCACGCTATCGTGCTGTCAAGTTTAGGGCATGCATGTTTTTGGGTCCACTAATGTCAACTAGAATCTTTGACCACAGGGTAGGAAAAGGGAGGGGAAGAAAGGGTGATTCTCATGCTGGTGGCAGTAACTTCCCATGAGAACCCCCCATAACAGCGCGGTTGGTTGTGCAGGTGCAGGGCTGGGAGGATAACCGCGCAAGATCCACAGCGTGGGAACAAGGGGAAAGTGCTGCCCCAGAGTCTCTGGGAAAGGCTTGGGTGACCAGTTTCAGAGCTGCCAGCAGAAAGGCAGCTACGGAGCTTCAGAGAGAGGGCTGCGAGCGATGCAAAAGGCTGAGGCTCTTAAGGCACCATGTGACGTGTGGCTTAATGGATGATATTGCCTTTGCTCTAAGAACCGGAGCCCAGCGCAGCTCAGGACTTACCAGCAGTAAACAGAACTCGTCCTGATAGCAGCTGCGGTATAGCGTTTATCAGACTGATGCAGTTTGTAATAAAACTAACTGGGTTCATGGGCATTGGAGATCATTAAGAGAAGGAATGACAAGTGAAAAACAGTCGTCTTAGTTTGGGATGGGTACTGAATCCACACCTTCCACCACCAGAAGTGCCCACCACTCCCTATGGACTGGCTGACCTTGGTGCCTTTTGCTGTGTAAACAGGGCGGGTTACTAATGATGCGGGTGAAGGAACGAAAATCAGACCTATATACACGTGTATTTCTTTAGGTATTGTAAAATGACTTTTCACACTTTCTGGATCAATTTTTTGCAGGAAATTTTCATATACTGATATGTGACTATAAAGGATAATTTCCCTAGGCTTCTAATTCTCATTTTTAATATTCATCTTAGCAACAGAAAAAAAGTCATTTAATAAACTTAAATGAAAAGGAAATCATTAGACTGAATGGAATGAAAATACCATGAGAAATTCAATTCAATGTAAATGTAAATTATTTTTTTTCTAGATAAAACTCAAACTTATTCCAGCCTGATAGTATTCTGACTTACCCTTCCCCAGATAATAAGAAATTAATCTCGCTCTAAACACTTATCGAGCAGTTTTATTTCCATTCTTTTGTGGTGGTGGCTTTCTATTAGTTGCTTCAGTTTGGATATAATTTTCAGTCTTGCTCATTGTTGGATGATAAATTTGTGAAATGAAACGTGAGTGGCGCATTTAGGAGAATATGCTGTTACAAAAACATGGGGTAATTTCCACTTCAAACAGAGAGTGGAACTTGAAGGCAGACATCACGTACCCTCATATGACAAAGTAATTATCAGTAATAAAATAGTCTTTTGTTGGGAAAAGTCTGAAGGATGCTTACCTAAAACCAACAGTAATGGGAATGTCTGAGCCATGTCTCTGGCACAGAGGTCTAGAGAAGGAGGCAGAGATGGAGCCTGCAGAGCTCTGAAAAAGGACAAGGCACCAGGTATGTGGTGCCTCTTACTCCTGCCTATTATCACATTTCTTTTTGCCTTTCTGCCAAACTTGCTGTCTATGAGACCCACCATCACTAAAGGTACATGGTGCAATTGTGAAAGCCAAGATGACACTTTGAAAGAGAAAGTCTGTCATGGGAGCATGTGCTCCTACTTAATGTTGTAGTAGTTAATGTCTGATTTCTAGCAAAGCCATAAACATATGATCATACTTCTGTCATGCATATAGGACAAGTAGAGAGGAAACATCTCTTAGAACTTGGATTTTCCTTTTTTTTTTTTTTTCTTCTCTTACTACCTCTGGACATAACTTACCATATTTGACATCCTATGGTCTAACATTATTACTATACATTGCATATTGTCACAATTTAGTATACTGACGATATTATTATTATGAATATAACTAATTAGCATAAATTATCCTCTTAATGTTAATTATTCATTTATTATCTGTATTGGCTTAAAATGTTCTGCTGTTAGGGTTGCTCCAGGAGGCAGCAAAGTGTACTATGCTCAGTGTCTAATGAGGGGCTGCTCAGGATATTGAGTTTTTAAAAGGCTTTTCCCTTTTCCTCTGGCCGGGGTGCTTGTGACTGCATGTGAAGTGAAGCAAGAAGCGGCAGGAAAAGGAGTGTGAAGAATGAGTAAATGGATTAGTCCATGGCAAATCAGGTGGTTCTGGTTTTAAATAACTGAAAGCCCATAACTTTCATAGAGATATGGCCCCACCCTACTAGTGATACTGCTTTGGTAAATATTTCCTAGAGCAGCATTACAACAATGGGCAAACCAGGAACACATTTTCTCATGCCTGTCAGTCTTGGCTGCTGCAAGCACTTGGAACACCTGCCCATTTCTTCTCAGCTGTCATGGAGCTGCTTACTCCAGATTTATCTTCCTAGCTTCACCTTTCCATTTGTGTTCGTGAAGCCTTAAAAGGATAGGCTAAATAAATGTTTATGAAGCCCTCAAAATCAACTGGTACCCTATGTAACTCTCAGACTTCAGGAACTTTGCTCAGGGACCTATTCCCATGCACAGAGACACTTTGCAAGCAGGATATTCACAAAAAGCTATTATTTATTTGCTATTCCAATAGACAACAGGCAGGTAGGACTAGCAAGCTCCTAGGCTAAGCGTTAATACTCTTACCACCCCTACATGGCACCCTTGAGTCTCTGCTGGACAGCTGTCAATGTGAGTGAAGGGGGATCTTCAGACTCCCTGATTCTCTTCAGTATTTTATACCTCTTCATGCTAGTGTTTCTCTTCTTGAACCTTTGAGCTGTCAACTGTTTCCATCTCAACTGTTTTATCTCTGGCTGCAATCTTACCTTTCTTAGCATACAAGGTTCTCCTCCAGGTACTTTCACATGCTTTAGCATTTGGCAGTTTTCTTAGGAGGCCAAGACAAGATTCTACATCTATGCCATACCAAAAGTATGCCTGAGATCACAGACAACTGAAAACCTATCGACAGGTTTACACCTTTTCTTAGAACCAAAGTTTGTGGAAGAAGTAGTCAGAAGCAGGTGTGCTCTGTAAGAGGCGACCCAAACAGCGGCATTTTCCTATGACCCGCTCCAGTGGAGTCATCTTACAGGGAATGAGATGTGCCTCCCAGCCTCCTGTCACAGAAAGAAAGTCTGGCACAGGTTTTACCAGCTGCATCTTGTTTACCATTAATGAAAAAGGAGTCATGTGACTTCCAAATCTGCATCAGTTATTTTGAACATGTAAGTCTTGGCTCTTTTCTTAAAATGTCATAGGCCAAAAAAGTTCCTTTGTCATTGAAAAGAAGTCACTAGCATTGTTAATTGCAATGTTCATATTCAGTTGAAGTCAAATGGGTTATTGGAATGTTCCAGGTAGCAACATTACTGTAGGGCATCATACTGGACCCCCTTTTCACCAATCTCACCATCTCTCCTGTCTCACCAGAGACTGCAGCAGAAGAGTGTATCAATATTTGGAATCCAGGAAGTGCTGTCTGCAGCATACACAGTTCTGATTTCACTTAGGCAAGTAATATTTTCATTGAACGGTTGAATTTACTTTTGGTGTACGTGGGGGTAAATGATATTAGAATTGTTGTCTATGTATGCCTATGTTTATCCTCATCCAGAGAACAGGTGTTGTGGTTTGCCTCTTAGGAAGTTTTCTTTTAACTGGTAGGCAAAATTTCTGCTACCAAAGTTTCATTCGGGTTTAATTTGTGTAATGTTGGCCTGTGGCATAAACAGGAATCTGTATTTAAAAATGTGTTTGATGTCAGTTTAGGAAACTTTCTCATAAGTTTTAATACATGCATTCAAGTTGCATAGTTTTTACAGCTTTCCTTAATGTTTTTTATTTCATATTAAAGAGAGTAATGAAAAGTGAACTTTTATATGTTGTACCCCTCATAAATTGACCCCTAAAGCTCCATGGAGAGAACAGCTGGTTTTGCCACTTCTTAAGATCTTATAAAGAAATTTGTTTTTCAAAAAGAAATGCTGAAATAATAAAGTTTCTGTTGGAACACTGTATGACATGGTTCACTATTATGAAGTAGAGGGTTTCGGGGAATAAAAACATTATTCAGCAATACGACAGATATTAATTTGCATGTGGTAGTAATTTTGTTCAGCTCACACTTCTTCTGGAAGTGCCTTCCCAGGTCTGACCTGCTCCTGTCTTCCTTTAGAAGTGCTTTTATTTTTGAGAAATCTGAAACAGAACATGAAGCTGTCCAATGCTGCATAAGCCATAGCATTTACTAAGGTGTAGTTATGTTTCTTGCTTTTATTGCGAATTTGGGATGATTTTACAGTCAAATGAAATCTAAAAAAATCTGAAACCACGTACCTGTCCAAACTCATTGCAGTCATGATGGCGCTGCATGTGAACTGGTTGCTTGTGTCCAGGGAGGTAATGATGGTGCAAAGGGGGCTGCCAAAAACCCACTCACCTCCACGTGCCCATTGATGAATGAGAAAGGGCATGCCAATGATATGAAACAAATCTGCTATAGCCAGATTGCAGATGTAGATATCTGGGATAGTTTTCTTCTGAGTTCTGAAATAAATTGAAAGACATGGAGATGGTTACTTGCCATAGTTACTCTATCATTTTCCAAGTATACTGTTGATAGAGAAGACCTCCAAACAGAACTACACACAAGTACACCATCAGGATCACTAATTTAGAGTTTAGATATTTCAAACCTAACATTTTAGGCTCAGGAAAAAGCTACAGTTCATCATTTTGCTTTCCAGTGAGGCTGAATGGGCTATTTAATTTATTAACATCAGTACAATTATCCGTGTTCCCATTTGAAAACTAGAAAGTGTTCAAAATAAATGCAGGTCTGATGGTCATAGGAACTCTAGAAATGCTAGCTTAGCAGAAATAGGAAGAGACATCAGAGCCTTCCTGTGGTACAGTTGACCCAGGGCTGGATCTTGTTTAAAGATACAGACAGGAAGGTCTTGAGTGCTCATGGTGAAGAGGAAATCGGTAAAAGAGGAATGTTCCTCTGGGAAAAAAAATCATGTGCAATTAAATATTTAAAGATAGTCTCATGAAGTTTATACATACACAGGAAACACAACTGAATTAAAACTGTATGCACAGTTTTCATCTAAGTCAGGGGTGTCAAAATTGTTTTCACCGGGGACCACATCAGCCTCACGGTTGCCTTCAAAGGGCCAAATATAATTTTAGGACTGTATAAATGTAACCACTCCTGATATTAGTACTGAGAGTTTGGATTTGACAGTTTCATAATGTCTATGTTGCATAGCTTTTGTGTGATATATATGCTTTCCTAGAATTCTTTACCAAAATGTAATCCCTATTTAGTCTTGGAGGAATGTTATACATGCAGTTGAAAGAATTCCTGACTTTAATTTGCCTTATTCTATACAAATCAAGAAAAGAAACACAAAGCATCTTTGAAGAGCACTGACATTTCTAAAATATTTTTTAATTACATGACTTTATTAAAAAGGTCCTTATCCACAGTCTCCATGTAGAAATCACCTTACCTAAATTCACTTACAAATTAGATACGTAGTCTAAGCTATTTGTCTAGGCTCCCTCTCAGTATCTCATAACCATTTTTTTCTTCCAGTCTACTGCAAAGTACCAGTTTATTTGTCATTCTTACTGAAAGACACAGTAAAGCCTGCAGCTGGGAGAACTCCACCTGGTTGCCAACAAACCACATTCAGAAGTCCAACTCTATGACCATCATTTCCTAAAAAGACCTATGTGAGAAGAGTTACTGATTACATATTTTTCATGTTGCCTTCACTGCATGCTACAGGCTATGAAATAACTATGTTTCCAGAGAAACAAATTTAAGCTAGAGGGAATGAGCCAGAGAAAAATTTTTTTTTTCAAACATTTTTAATAAATTATGAAGTATGATTCACTGTCATCTGGTTATGATGCTGAAACCAAAGCCAGACATCTATAAAGTATATCTGCTGGCACTAATAACTGGAGCTTGTGGAGAGAATGACGCATATGTGATCTTTTTTCTCCAGTGCCTTTATCTTTGTGAACTTCGAAGTATGCAAAATCTCCAGGAAAAGAAAAGCCTCAAAGTGTGTTTCCTGCAAGGTGTCAAATGGTACCATTATAGTCAAACACACAGGTTTCAAAGCATCTGAAACTGCCTGTACATGTCATTTAATGGAAAAGTTAAAATGGTGTTTTTCTGCTTTATTTCAATCGCATGAGCAGGATAAATCATACTAAATGAGAAATGACTTTTGGACTCAGAACGAGAATCTTAAATTCTAAACTTGCACACTTTATGCTAAATTAAATCAACAAAGAATATACATTGAACAGCTGTCCCATGGTTGATGGAAAGTGAAGTGTTGTAATATCTACTGTCTCATGCTTTACACTAAGGTTCAGAAAACAATACCTTTTCAAATCAGTGTCCAGAAGCCAGGACACGTATTTTTGTACAGATTTTCAGATGGTTTCCTGTTGTGGCTCAGAGCCACAATATTTAAATAGTAACTTATGCACCAGACTTTATAATTTCAAATATTTTTTGCCATATTTTACAGTTTATAAGTTTCTTATATTTTATTAATACAGTGGTGCTTGCCTTCTGCTAAAAGTATCACTTCACCAAAAAAAAAAAAGCCAGGAAAATAATAGTGATCGCTTCCATTTCAAACTTCTTTCTCTTTTGTCCTTTCAGTTTTTTCTACTTTCTTGCCACAGATTTGAAAGATTCTCAGCAGTTTCCCAAGCCTCAGATATTGGCTGGTCAATTCATCCTTTCACTCATGGCAGGTTAATTTCCACCTCTGAAACACCATGTGAAAAATCTACAAAAGTAGAATTGCTGTTCTGCAAAATTTGAGAATATGTCAAATCTGCGATTTCTCCTACCTTCTCTTCAATTCTGCTTCTACAGATTGAACTCATTACAAAATGGATTTCAATGATCCCAATCCATTACAAAAACAAGTGTTGAGCAGACACAACAATGTGATAATCCATATACTGGCTGTCACTCCAGTAACAACTTCGAGGAACATGACAAGTGCATTATCTGTTGTTATCAGTCGTTATGTATCCACTCTGACTGCATTATGTGCTGTCACCAGTATTTATGTATACCCTCCTGGACAGACAGTCTTCATTAACTAGAATCTTACGTGTTAATTTGGAAGTGATCTTTCAGGTCAAAGACAAGATGATTTATAAGTATCACACATTTAAAAACACAAGGACATACCCTTTCTTCAAATAGGAAAGGTGAAAATGACATCCCTCGTGGGCTAGGTCTGCAATGGCAGGTAGAACGAGCTTTAAAGTCATCCTCCCGCCCACAACTCCCTCCCTCCATACAATATCTATCAGGTCCCAGCAAACCAGCTTGTCTTGGAGGAAGCTTTTTGAAGTTTCCCACTCTGATGTTGACCATAGTCCTTTTCCTTCTGCTCTCGTACTTGGAGTTTACTTAGATTCTCGGTCCCTGAGAAGAGCAGGTCCAACAGTAGCAGTCCTGTACGTACTAAACACTACTGTGTGTTGGTAAATGTGTACTGTGGTCCATCTTGGATCATTTCCGTGTGTCTTATTTTGCTCTACTGGATGAAAAAACATCTCAATAATTTGTCAGGGAAGACTTGTACTATCTTTTCTCCTTTTAAGTGCGGGTTGGATTCGTCTTAGGTATTTTTTTTTTCTTTTTGAAATTTAGACCTCTAATGTCTCCAGGTGATCTTGGCTCCTCCAATCACTGTAGAGAAACAGAACTCTGGGAACAATTTATTCTGTCTCAGATAGGTATATGACAAAGATGACATGTATTACTCTCAGTAGTACCTCTCCATGGAGAGACCCAGATGGGCTGGCTTGGGCAATCATAGTTGGGCTGGAAAAAATTTCTTCACATCTGTACAACTGGGTAAGGCCTATAAGATCTTTTGAGACTGAATCTTGCTCAGTACCAGTCATGAAAAACTGCAGAAAGAAACAGCAGCCATTTCTGCTCTATATGTCTGTCTCTATGCCTTCCCTCACTTAACCGTATCTAGTGATGAATACTTCCAAGTAATTCAACTATCTAATTTGTTGTTGGATAACAACATTATCTAATGTTTAACTTTAGATTAGCAACAGCTATAGAAGTTTGTCCTAGATATTCTGGTCCAAAAATATATTACTGCTTATCTGAATCTCACAGTTAAGCCAGATAACATCACACAGAGACATGTATCAGTTGCTGTGCCAAATGGGATCGTGGGAAGTTTCACATTTCTAACATTAGCTTGTTTTTTTTTTATTTCTGAAACAAATCTAAAATGAATTCATAGAAATCAGAGTAAACTAACAGCATTCTGTCTCAGTGCAGAAACCCTTAGCTTTCCCATCTCAGTGAGGAATAAAGAACAGAACAGCTGAGAGATGTTGCAAGACACTGGGTATGTTGTTTAACATGTTGGGGTTTTTCTGCTAGACTTAGGAAAAGTGGGAACCTAAGACTGGAACAGATAACCCTTGTCACATAAGTGAGTCGTTGTCTGTCACAGGAAGCAAGATCAGAAGAGACGTCCTCATAACAGAGTAATTTCATCTCAGAAATAATGATTTCACTTTGACTACTCCTACTGAAGCTTATCACATGACATCACTGTTCTAGAAGGTAAAAATCACCTTCCCAGTTAACAGCGTTTAATAGCTCCTGACCCAATTGCTCTTGTACAACTTTCTGCCTTTAGTTTAAACAGTCCTTTACCGTTTCTGCTGTATTTGATCCTGATTTATGGAGAGGAAGCACACACTTCTGAGCCCCCTTTTTTTAAAAAAAAAAAAAGTGAATTTTCATGGTTCTCCATTCTTCTGGTTCTAGCAATTGTTATTTTCTGTTCTTATTGATAGAATCATAGAATCTTAGAATGGTTTGGGTTGGAAGGGACCTTGAAGATCATCCAGTTCCAACCTCCCTGCCATGGGCAGGGACACTTTTCAGTATTCCAATCCGAATATCTTATCTCTCTTGGAAACAGCTGGTGAGAGTTGTATTTCAGGCCTTGTTCTGAGCCTGGAGAATGGCATTAGCATTTCCCTCTTTCCCCCAGAATGGTAGAGCCTTACACATATTACAGCTGTGTGGGCTTCTCACGCAGCTTTAGCCTATTGAAAGCCCACAGCAATCCCAGGAGTTTTTCCTCTGTTGTTTTCTGACGGCAGTGTTTCCTATTTATGAAAAAATAATAAGAAAATTATATGGGTTTGTGCATTCTGTTATTAAAGGTTACTGCATTTCTATCACTCTAGTCCCTCCTCTATTCTTTATCTCGTTCTTTCTATATGACAGCCTTATACATCTTCGCATCAGCTACATCTTCCCGGAGTCTGTCATTAGGAACACTACTGACACACTCTTACACTTTGCCTCAGGTATCTGAAGGAAAATTTGAAATCTGCCTGGCCCCACAACCAGTCCCTGAAAGTTCCCTGTTAATCTATTTCTCCTGAAAATCTTTTCAGGAAACTTGTTGCTTATAAGCATCACCTAGTACCATCCACATTTCAGCTATTTTTTTTCACGTTATAATTCTTGAACTCATTAGATTGTTCTTTAGCTGAGTTAATAACTTCCAACATGATAACATATAAAACTGGATAACATAAAACCTCTGATCTGGATAGGCTTGCTGTATGTAGCAGTTTCAAAAATTTTCTGCTGGTGCCTATATTCAGTTGCAAATATACCTCCAGATGAAGACTCAGAATGCAAGTAATAAGCGTTGTGACACTTATTTACAATCTCTATTTTAGGAAATGCTATTTTATCACTTGCTATTCTTACCTTATTAAAAATCAAGTTAATCTGAAAAGCTGTACTTATAAATAATTGTATTTGATTCCCTTTTCTCTTCTGTAACATACCTTCTGTAACATTCCTTAAAAATAGAAAGTCAGACTAATGCAGCTAATTGATGCTGTCTGGATCACATTTTCTCCCTCCACACAAAAGTATAACCATTCTTCCAACAGCTGGTTTGACAAAGTAAGTAGTTTCACATAAAACACTTTCCAGCAGAGCTGCAGTTTTGGGGAACAGTTTTTCTAGGGTGCTGTTACAGGATGAAGATTATTGGGTACTTCTGGCTGACACTGAACTCCTGCAGCATTTTCTCTGTCATTTTCTTTTTAATTAAATAGCAACACATCTCAACTGCCTCTGTTATTCCCTATTGATGAAATTAATTCACACAAGGAGAGCCAGCCAAAAGTCATTGACTTACTAATTTTTGAACTAAATCTCAATGCACGGGTGTATTATTACACGTAACTTTCAGTAGGACTTTTGGTTATTTTCTCCCACTAAGTTGCAAATAATATAATTTTAATTCACACAAAAATGTTTGTCCCTAGCTGGCAGACCTGCAAAAAAAACCTGGGAACCTGAAATTCCAAGATTATTTCTTTACTATCTTCTACCATCAGTAAAGCATTTGCTACTGGGAAGTAAATAACTTTCTAGTCAAATAGAGAGAAAATCTAGCTTCTTTTTCTCTTAAAATAATTGACTCTGTAATGCTAACAAAATTTAAATTTGTGCATGAGAAAATGTGTTAAGTAAAGAGAGTAGACACAACTCAGGAACAGAGCCACTGAGTAGAATCAGATCTGTTTAGTGAAAGACGAGAATTTGACATGGTTATTTTTCAAAATGCAGCTACATTTTAATTGTAATTCATCCACAAAGTCTGAGGTTTGTGGCTGTCTTTTTAAGTGTTGGCAACTACCACATTAAATTTTTAATGCATTATTTTCAAATTATTTTCCTGTGTACAAATGTTCATGTCCATAATTTGAATGCAAGTACGGTTTAAATTATATTATTTTTTTTTCCAAGTCATAGTCTGTGTCTATTCCCTCCGTCTCTCGTATTTTTATTTAAGATAGAAAAAAGCTTTTAACCAGGGCCTAAGAAATCTTTGTTCCTTCTCAGTTTCCTTACATTCTATTTTTTTAGAGACTCTACAACTAATTTTTAGAAACTCGATTGATTTTTTTCCTTTCTATTCATTTTTACATTTAGAAAATCATATTGCCATTATGTTAACTTCAGATGTACTGTTTCCACATTCTTCTGCATTTCGATTATGAGCTACAATGTTCTTGAGTGTACCAGGCATTGGATTTCTGTAGTTTCAAGGCAAGTTTACTAAAGCTCAGGGGCTGACAGGCACTTAGTCCTGGGTTGGTCTTTGGAAATCTTTACCTTTAAAAGCACAGTATGTAGGGGTAGAGTACCTCTGTTAATCCTTGTAGAGTGTGACATATATCAGACTTATGCTGTCATAATTCTTTATGTTAAATTTGCACTGAAGATAAAAGCAATTTTTTCAAGATACATGGTTATGGATTTAGAGTTTTTGGTAGCATCAGCCACTTGTCAGCAAGTTATTATATAGAAAAAGACATCTCTTGTTAAAATTAAGAGACTAGAAGGTATTTTCTTGCACAAAGGATGACTGGGTCAGATTTTATGACCCCCCAAAATTTAGCAACTTCAGCAATTTTACCTTCTCAGAATACAACAAAAATATCTCAAGGTATTAATTCCTGTTGTGTGAGAATCCCCAACGGGCACTAAGGCCCTGTTTCCAGAAGTAAGGGGATGCTGGAAAAAAGCAATGAAGTCTAGGAATGTAAATGGGTAAAAGTTAGATGGAGTTCTGTTATTAGAATAGTCTGAGGTAGCAGTGCAGTTTTCAAAGCAGAAAAACACTATACTTCAACTGATCTTGAAAGAATTCTGTGAACATTACAATGCCTGGCTAGTACCATTACTAAAGCCCAGTCTAGCTTTTACATGTGCTACTGGGAAGATTGCTGCCAATTATCATGGAAACCAGAGAACAAGGCGTGTGTTTTTGTTTCCTTTAATATGTTTGAAGTCAACCATGTACTTAAGCGCTTTCTCATAACAGAAAAGGCTAAGCAAGCATATATTACTGTTATCTATAGTAATGATTTAATTTTTTTTAATGAGAAGTAAATGTCAGTAACTAAATGGAACATGAAAAATTTGCTATCCTTGTCTTTGCTGGGCAATTCACTTTCTTAGTGCAGTCTTCATTTATTTTTCCAGCAATAAATCTTGTTGAAAAATGCATTCAATTCCATACCTTATTATTGTGAATACAATGAGGATATTTCCAACTAAGCCTGTTGAACAGATAACCCCAATCAGAGAGGGAAGGATGATTGTCTCTGCAGCACCAATCGCCTGGTAGTGGTGCCAAACACTCCAGGAGCTGTTAAAGAAGACTGGTGTACTGTTCTTACAGGACAGCTGGAATTCACTCATTCTTCGGCAACTTTAGGACTTAGTTCTGTAGGAGCAAGAAAAAATATGTTAGTTGTGGACTAATAATTTGAATATAATTAGTTAATTCTAATATCTAAGTGTACACTACTGTTTAATGGTTATCTCAATTTCATAAAAAAACCTTACACCAAAAGATTTTATTTATTCAAGATTGGACATAAAAGAACTGGATGTCATTGTTTTCAGAATTAAATCTGTGATGTAGTAACTCAGTGATAATTTAAACAATTTTGTAATCATCCAAGACACACCATTTTAGAATCACAGTGTTTATTCCGCTCTCAGAAAACCCACCGTCCACTTTGTCTTTGACTGGGCTGGACCTGGTAGACAAGAAGCTGAACACGCGCCATCAGTGCGCCCGTGCAGGAAAAAAGATCAATAGCATCCAGTGCCGCATTAGGCAGAACATTACCAGCAGGACAACAGAGGCAATCCTTCCCCTCTGCTTAGCTCTGGTGACGCATCTGCAGTGCTGGATCCAGATCTGCACTCCCAAGGGCAAGAAAGACAGGGACTTACTGGAGGGCTATGAAGTTAGTGAAGGGACTGGCACATCTGGCATATGAGAGGCTGAGGGGGCTGGGGGTGTTCAGCCTGGAGAAGGGAAGGCTCAGAGGAATCTGAGCAATGCGTGTAAATGGTTGGTTGTGGGGGAGTGAAGGTGTGGGAGCCAGACTCTTCTCAGCGGTGCCTAGTGACAGGACAAGAGGCAATTGGCACAAACTGAAACACAGGAAAATCCATGTGAACACAAGAATGAAATTTTCCCTGTGACGGCGGTTAAATCCTGGACCCAGGTTGCTCTGAGAGGCTGTGGAGTCTCCACATGTCTCCATCTCTTTGAATATCAGCTTAGAGTTGTTAAAAAGCACCTGGATGTGGCTTCAAGCAACCTGCTCAAGGAGACTCTGCTTTGAGAAGGATGTTTGACTAAGTGATCTCCAGATGTGTCTTCCTACCTCACCTGTTCAATGCTTTTTTGAATATGTGAAATATGAGAAAATGTTGTTAGATTTTTTTTTTAAATTCAAAATCACCTCTAATCTTGTGTGTCCATTTTGAGATGCATGAAGCTACGAGAAACCTATAGTTTCTCAGCTATAAGTTATACCTGAGTACAAAGCTATTGGTGCTGATGTGTATAGTCTGTTTCTTCAACAGCTCCAGCTGTTGCAGCAAAACCATTAATATCTGTCTTCTGACCCATACACTCATTTTCCATAATACACTGAACAGAATCTTGACATTTAAGATTCTTAATTGTCTAGATATGCAACCCTATATTTCCTCAAGTAAAGATGATATATTTTTCCTGAGATCGTATTTTCCCACCAGTTCACCTATGCAACTGCAGCCTGAGTCTCTGCTTTATTTGCCTAGTGTAACTTCAGGCTGGCAGGAACTGAATACGTGTATGGAGGCACTCTGCTCAAAATAATTCAGTAAGCCCTGCTGAGAGTCCAGCAGCTTCAGATAAGGCACTGAAGAACAACACTGCCCTGCAGTTACACCCATATGCAACTTTAAAAGCAGGAAATTGAGAGGCAAATCATACTTGTGTGTTTTTAATCCTAACTTGAGCTAAATGTATGTCTTTAGCAAATTTGATTGTTTTTTCAGTAAATACCGTATCTTAAAGCAAAATTGCAGCCTGAGGTGAAGTAAAAAAATCCTTTATACACTATAAAATTCCTTTATGCATTTGAGAATAAAATCACTCTTTTACTGGATTTTAGTCTTTACTAAGTGATGATGAGTCACTGCCCCTCAATAAGATCAAATTAACAATAGCAAGGTGCTGCTGTTCAAGATAGAAGGAAGACAGTAAGTAATAAATACTGAATTTACTTGCCAAAACCAGGGAGTCCAGGAGGCTACCAGAAATATGAAAAATTAATGAAAATAAAATGCAGGGACAGATTTTTTAAAATCTAATTTAAAAATAAGCAGTTTCCTGTTGTTTACGGAGAAGAAACCTGCAACAATTTGTTCCTTGAGTAGGGGGGTAATTTTTACACCTGCATAATGGATTTAAGTCACAGACCACCATGAACTCTACTAACTTTATGTTTCACAGAAAAGCTATAACACAGGAAAGTATCTTTTGATGGTGAAATACCATTTGTTCCATACTAATCCTGAGTGAATGGCGTGATCACAGAGTTACTTATATTGGTGAAGACAAAATAGATCTGGCTACCACGGTGAAAACAACTTATCTTCACAAATATGCTTGAAACCATGCCTTACTAAAGTGTTTATAAGATACACTAGAGGCATGATTTTTACATATATTATAGCAAAATCACACACTTTTCAAGAATTAAAAAAGTGGAAAATCCAAAACTGGTTCTGTGATTGGTATAACTTCTAATTCCTAATGAGGGATTGATTCAATGATCATTTAATAATAAAAAGTTACATTGGGCTAAAAAGAAAATTATGCCTGTTCAGTGCTGAGCTTCTGTGAAGTAAATGAGTAATATCTTGCTTGTGAAACAGACAGATGGGAGTTTTTCAGCCAATTAAAAAGAAGTCTGTCTGAAAATGTAAGATTAACACTTTGTGAAAGAATTGGGAAAAAGATAATAATTTATTTTTGTAAGTAGAGTGTCAGATACAAGAGACCAGCTTTAAAGCTAATACGTCCTTATTTTTTTCTAACCCCTCTCAACTGATTTATTAAAGAGCATTCTTTTAGTACTTGCCTCCAAAATTACTGACATATATCACCCTTTAAATTTCAGCTAGGGAGCAGAAAATAAGGCCTTGTAATTTAATTAACATAATCCCTGAAAGGATAGACTATTCAAAAATTATATCATCAACTTTTTTTCAGTGACAAAAAAGTAAAATCTAAAATATACTCTCTGAAGCTTCAAGCTTTTAATACATCTGTTCTGTGTCCGCATTTCCTCTGACAAGCTATTACCATACAAAGATGGAAAGCTGAGTCAGTAAGAACAACATCTTAGCACGCATAAGTTCAACTATAGAAGCAAACCCCACAGCATTGTGAAGATAAACAAAGAGATGTTCTCTCATGGGCCCTGACGATCTTGTCACGTAACTCTTTCTTGTACCTCACTTCCTATAAACTCTGGCCAGGAAACAAACTCTTGCAAGTGCAGCAAGACCTATGCTGAAGTCAGGGTAACATGCTGAATATTGATGCTTGCAACGCATACTGTCCTTTCCTCTGTGATGTGGAAAGCCACCATCTGCAGTAAAATCGACAAAATTCCATCAGATGAAGAACTAGAATTACAGGGGAAATCCAAACCAGTAGTTTTTCATCACTTAAGGTCACAGAAGCCAGCTGCACATAAATTCACTGTGACAGTGAACTTGATTTAAAAACAAAACAAAACAAACCCAAAACCACCCCAAAACTGAGAAAAGAGAAAGTTGCTTAAGTATGGCAGAACAGATATTTAGGGCATGGAGCAGGGCTTCTTCTTGAGGTCTGGATCAAACTCACTAATGAAACTGTGTAAAGATTTGCATAGAATTGTTGTGACTCTTAAAGACTGTCTTTAAGATTTCTCCTGTATCTACTAAAAAGTTACACTACTAAAATGTTTATACAAGATGCCTAATTTCACTTATTGTGTACAGATGTGTTTCTTATTAAATATCTGTTACTAAGCAGTTCAGACACTTAAACCAGATGGAATTTGTACTATTAATTTATTCCTCCTCATAACTGCCAGGGACTATCACAGGAGTGCACACATACTCTGATTTGTTTTTAGTAACAGAACACACTTTAACCAGAGGCAAAACCAAACAAGAGGAGTAGCTTCTTGTATCTATAATTTTTGCATTCTGAAGGAATAAATCTTGGTGACAGCTTAATCAAATAACAAAAAACCCAAACCAAACCAAACCAAAACCACAACAAAAAAAACAAACCCCAAAAAACCCAAAAACCACCACCTTTTCATTCAGTTCTATCCAGTTACAGACTGTCTTCTACATGAGAATATTCAACCATAGAATTTTATTATTGCTTGAATTAGTTTTGGTGTAATTTACAACTATTCTCACTTCCTCTGGTGCCTTTGACATGTTCAGATTTTGTCTGAAGGCCATGCTCACATCTTGCCATTGCAAGATTTCACGGTTTGCTACTGATTTTAGCATTAGCTTTGAATGTGTTGAGTCAGAAGATTATCTTGTTTAGTTAGGGAAAGACATATTTTTGTCTCAATGCTTTTTGATCCTTTGTCTTGCCCTTTTCTCCATTGCCTGTATTCTAGAAAAACTAGAAGATGTGGATTTAATTCTTGCTTCTGCCACTGATTCAGTGCCCAGCCTCAGGCATATTTATGATGTCCTTTGTTGCTCAGCTAGTCCACCTGTAAAGTGTGGACACATATGAAGTTTTCCTTGCACTTCAGTAAAGCAACAAAAGATCCAGAGACAGAAAATATTCTCTATATTGGTATTCAATCTACATCTTACAAATACACTATAGTCTCAATTGCAATGCTGCATAGTCACAAGGGTTCTAATAAAGACTGAGAAAAACAGAAAGCAATGGGTGCAACCTGTGCTTGTACAGGGCAAACATGAACCCTCACCTGGGCTGTTGGTGGTAGGAGTTTTTATAGTGCCTTTAACAGCTTTTAGGATCTTTTTTCATAGTCATAGACCACAAGTTCTTAAGTAGTTATTTTGTTTTTATTCCTTATTAAGATAAATAAATATGTACATGACTATTTACACTATCATGCTTGATCAAATAGCACATAAATCTTCAAATGTATTTGTAATTCACATTAGGGAATTCATTGATTCTTCTTCACACAGAAAACTTCACTTTCTCTTAACTCTAACCCAGTTACTGCGCATTTTCATTACAATATTTATTACTTATTGGAAATCCCTGATTATAAATTTTTTTAAAAGAAGTGTAAGATCAAATTCCAGCCAGTTTCTAAAGCATTTGATTGAATGTCTCCCTTTCACACATGAAACAGTAACTCAGGGTTCTTGAAAATGAGACCTCTGTGCTTGAACACACTTAAGATTAGAAATTAGACAGCAGAAGAAACTCTGGTGATTCCTACAGATTTACTCAGCTTTACTGAGACAGTCTCTGGCACAAAAGAAAGGATATGTCCAGGAAAAGACAGAGGTAACCCTACCATAGAACTCATTAGATTTCCACCAGATGTGAATATGGTGTAAATAGCTTGCTTTAGATAATTTCTCTTGTGTGTGGCAGATTATCTCCTCTCTAGTACATTGTATCTCTCTAGAAACAGCTGTTTACAATTTGAATTGACTGTCTAAACCAATATATGACCATGTTTGAAAGTATCCCCATCAGAGTGTAGAGAAGAAAATAGCAACTGTAGATTGAAAGAGAAGAGCGTGTGATTAGATCAAAATATATTTGGAATGTTTGAAATAAGGGCAAACTTCTTGACATCCAGTATCTTAGACAAATATCTTGCAAGAATCTATTTAAAACTAGGTACTAATTCTGGTTGAGCTCTTAGATCTGTTTTCTTTGTTCAATTATAAAGGATTTATAAGAACTAATATTTTGATGTTTATTGGAGAAGATGTGTATTGCTTTTAGAGTGACCTCCTCTAGTAATTAATTTTTCTCAGCTAGGAATTACTGTCAGTCATTAAGGAATTTATGTGAAGTGGGCCTATTTCAGGAAGTGCAGGATGCTGTGTATAAGCAGGTAGAGAATGATATTCAGCATGTTTTGGGAAGCTGGAAATGAAACACAGTTATTCTGGTTTTGAAGCACATGATCAAAGTTGAGGAATAATAATCTGTGAAATTACTTCTTTTCTAAAACTACTTCTCTAGTGTTGAAGTGTGTTCTGAATCCCGGTCAGTAAAGGCATGAATTCTGCAAATGACTGATACATTTTAATCCTTTTTTGTTGTTGTGGAAAGAAATTATTTTACATAGTATGAAAGAAAATAAAACTTAAAAAAGAGAACAAATTAGGAAGGGATGAAGAGAGATTTGGGAAAGGAAAAGAGCCTTTAGCTGACAAGTCTGAAGACCAAAACTCAAGAGCAGAAATCTGAAATTTATGCAAACTTGTTTGAAGCAGTTATGTAAAAATGTAGGGCATCCAGAAATCCTCTGGCTTTCTGAATCAGTTCAGAAACCTGGCCAAGGGAGCAAGTGAGAACACTGATGACATTTACTATACCCATTTCAAGATGCGATCGCTAAACTCAAACTAATATTTGAGTTTAGCTAATAAACTAAATTAAACTAATTTCTAACCCTTTACGAATGCTAAGAATTATCTTTCCCTTTTCGCTGATGTTGCAATAAAGGTGGAAAAAAGTTAAGTAGTTATTTGTCTAAGGTTGTTGTCTAAGGAAACAACTGTGATTTATGTTGAAATATCCTACCTTTGAGTAACATTTTTCACTATCTACTTCCAAAATATTGAAACACCTAAATTGGTTCCCTTCTTCTGCTTCTTCTGGTGTTTGTGAAGATTTCACTGTTAAAGCTTCTTGAAAAAGTCTACCTACAAATTGTTTCAAATAAGTGTGTTCTGAGCACTGTTTAGCCTGGTCATCTTCCACCTAAATAAAACTGTTGCCTTGTATCAAAAATCAGTTTGAATGGGTACGCTAAGACTCTGATGATGCTGGGACACTGCTATGTTAACAAAAGTGTCCTGACCATATTTCCCTTGGAAAATTTGCAGTCTATTTGCTGCGGGCAGTGTGCCATGCACCACATGGCAAGGGGCTATTGCTAAGTAGTCGAAGTGAATAGCAGCTGTGGAATGGGTCGATTTACTTAGCTGACACAAATTTGAGAGAAATTCTAGTTTAGCTGTGTATCAACCATGTTCTTCTTGCAAGTGATACAATTTTGTTTCTTATTTCTAGGAAGAAATAAAATAAAATAAGATAAATGAGATTGTTCATAAACAAGGCTGGGTTGTACTAACAACTGGGTGAAAGTAGCTGTGTTCAAATGAAGAACAGAAGAGAATGAAAGTAATTAAGTTGATATCTACCTACTTTGCCTAAGAACTGAAGAAGAAATTTGGGCCACAGAATACCTTCCTTAGTTCTGTAAAGCATCACTAAGGTAGGCCCTTTCACCATCACGCAACAAGCCCATCTGCACCATGATGATAAAACCAGTGCTGGAAATGCAAGTTAAACATTACACAGCTTAGATTATCCATTTAGATCCTCTCAGGTTGAAGAACTTGAAACGGCACATATGTTTGAACAGTTTACATGGTTGTTTATAAGAGTGAATATAGGATACTTTCCATTACTTGGACATAGTACTAAGTTTCAAAATGAGCAATGAGCTGGACACCAAGATAAGTGAGAATGCAGAAACACTAATCTCTGGCCTGTTTAGGGTTTGTCCTGCTATTTTAACTCAGTGGGATGTTGTCACAGAACTGGGAGAATTGCTACTCATGCTTCTTCTATATTCCCCTATTTCACTACACGTTCAGGCCCACTGTATCTTTGCCCCCACATAACCAATCTGATCAACAAAAACTCAAGACCAGGTCGTAGCTAAGTGATATCACATTTCCTTGTCAAGTTTAATCTAACTTAGTCTTTGTGTATGGTGCACTGTCTACCATTAGGAGAGGTAAGAAACCTTCTGGATGTTCCTCCTTTACTCACAACAGACTCTCCTTGCCTTTCCTTGGCTTCCCATGCAGTCTGCTGCCCACACAGTTGTATCACAGATAACTGCAGATAATCTGGGTTTCCACTTTTAACAAAGGCAACTGCAACTTTCCAAACCAATATTAAAATTTTCATATTGCTATCCAAAATAATAACCCTGGATTAACAAACCACTGTGGTGTAGAGAAACAACTATGCCTTTGGTAGGTTTTGTTTGTTTGTTTGTTTTTTGGGGTTTTTTTTGGTAGGCAGGTGACAATGTGATGACAGAAACTTAGAAAATACTGAAAATGTTGCTCAGTATACAACATTTTCATTGAGTCATTGAATTTTAATGACATTTTAGCAGAAGCTCTGCATGGAGATTTCTATGTAAGACCAATATAAATCCAATAAAAGAATTGCTTCCACAGAATTTTTCAGTAAATCCCTAGCTGCTCCTTAGCTGGCATTACAAAGCACATGTTTATTTCTATAACTCTGATGAATGAATCTGAGTTAAACTATTAAAAGAAAATATTTTTCTTCACATGGTATGACTTGACCTTACATGAGTCTGATGCAAGAAAAAAAAGGCACAGTGTCAGGAGAAATACTGTTTAAACTTGAAATCCCCTTCTGATTTTTAACTCCGGTTTTAATGTTTGGTGATTATTCACAATTACCTAAAAAAAAGGAGCCTCATTTAGCCTCATTTGACTCAATTTCTGCTGCAAATGAAAGATATTGTCTTCTTCAATAAATATGAGGGAATGAATGATCAGCAGAAAAGGTCATTCTGACTCATTCCAATGAGTAAGAAAGATTGGAAAATGAGAATTCTTTTAAAAAGTTGGACTGCTGACTTAAAACCTAGCTGTCATATCACACAAATCTTTTCTTAGCCTTCCTATTTTCTTCTTTATAAAACCACCATCCCAAGCACTTTGCCTTAAATAATGCCACAGTATCTTTACACGCAAGACAGGCTTGGAGAGAAAGTAGCTCTCACCGTTCTCCCAGGCAACTAACCCTCTTCAACACCGACTGAAGGCACATGCACACCTTTCCAATAAAGAAAAGCATCAGTCCCAATTTTTTTTTTTCATTAAAAAACCAAACCAAAACACACACAAAAAAAAAAAAAAAAAAGAAAGAAATCCCTCACAGCTGATAGCATACAGAGCACAAAAGTTTAGAAAATTGCATCATCCTCGGTCCGGCATCGGAGAGCCACGGCAGCCGTGTCAGTCCCACAGGGCGCTCCTTGGGTGAGCGCTCTCCCTCGCCCCGGACACACCGGCGGAGCCGCCCCGCTGCCCCGCTCCCGCAGCGTCCCATGGCCCGGCTCCCGCGGACCCACCCTGCCCGCTGCCCCAGCGCCCCGCCGTCCCGCTCCCGCCGAGCCTCCCTGCCCGGCTCCCCCCCCGCCCCGCTCCCGCGGACCCCGCATTCTGCTGCCGCAGCGACCCATCTCCCGCAAACCCCCGCTGCCTCAGGGGCCCGCCGTCCCGATCCCGCGGACCCCCCTCCCGGCTCCCTCGGAGCCCCGCTGCCCGGGTCCCGGCGAGAGGCCGCCGCCGAGGTGTCCTGCGGACCCCGGCTTCTCGCCGCCCGAAAGGTCCCCGCCGGAGGGAACATCCCGCTGGGGCCGAGGGGTAAGTGCTCGCCCCCCGGCCGCCAAGAGCTCACCTGTAGCCCCGCTCTGCTCCCATCCACTTCTGACAGCGGACCTGCCGCTTCGTCGAGCGATCTTCGGCGGAACGGAAGGGAGCAGCGTGTCACACCCAACACACAGCCTGCGGCTGTGCCCGTCTCCCGACGCTTACACAAATGTTAAGTATAAAAAACCAGCACGACAGTGACCCAGGAGAAAACAATCAAGCAAACAAAACCCCACTGTGTGAAAGAACTTTAAAGAGCACAGGAAACTGTGACACCTATTTTACTGCCTACTCCAAGTTTCACAGCACTTAACATCTTCGCAGTTTTAAACCTCCCTGACATTTCAGGGAATACTACTTAAGAAATAGGAAAGAAGTACAGAGAGAAATGGCCAAATATGCATAATGTCACAATAACTGTCAAAGAACCCTGGCAGTTGCTGAACTATATTGAAGCAGAGATGACCAGACACCTCTGGTTCACACTTTTCAAATTATAACATCTGGTTCTGGTTCTGATATGCAGAGGTAGTGACCTAAATCTATCTATCTATCTATCTATCTATCTATCTATCTATCTATCTATCTATCTATCTATCTATCTATCTATCTTATCTATCTATCTATCTATCTATCTATCTATCTATCTATCTATCTATCTATCTATCTATCTATCTATCTATATTTTTAAATTTCCCCTCTCATATAAGTGTGTGAATGCACGCTTTGCTTTAACTGCCGAGTTAGTCTATTTTTTGTAGTAAATTTTCATAGTATATGTGCAATAAATAACTGAATGGAAGGGTCTTGAAATGAAGACAAAACAGTACTGTAGTGCTGACAGAAATTATTGTCAACTGCCTTCCACACTTAATTTGTGCAAAAATATTTCAAATTTGATGGAAATCTCTTTTGGTGAAACATTGCTGACTTCTCTCATTTCAAAGACACATCTCAATTGACTAACATCAGAATCAAGATTACCATTTCAGCTTCTGTAGAAAAAAATTCTTACCCCAAAGTTCTGAATTATCTTTAAAAACCAGGCACTCCCTTTATACCCTCTCAGAGAACTGCAGCTCATGTAAGTATAAGAAATATGAACTGTTTCAGTAGAGTGGACACATGAGAAAGGCTGCTAGGAAAAAAATCAGTTTGAGAAAGAAGTTTTGCATCCAAAGGAAGAAGAAAGTCTTAGTGATATATTTCACAGTGATTTGCCCCTTTGCTCTGGAAATGACCATTTCTCAAGCTGCTGCCAGCTGCCTTGTCCTGCCCATGGCTGAACCAAACCAGTTCCCTTTAGCCACCCCTGAAACTCCTAACAAAGACTTCTGCCACCTCAGATGTGCACAAGTAACTGCAGGTTTCACGCCTCCCTTTACCTGGTTCTTGTCAAAAGATCAGGGCTAGAAACATTTGCTACTAAAAGGACTTGAATGGATCCCTGTAAATCCTGCAGAACCAGCCAAGAGAGGTAATTACACACGTAGCACTTGCACATCTGTGAGAACAAACAAACAAAATCCCCAAGCCCCCCCCAAAAACAAACCCAGGATTGGTCAGAGTCCTCTGTGAAGAAAAGTCCAAGTATAACTGGGCAAAGGTAGAGTCATGCAGCCAGAAAAAAGGACTGTAGTCCATATCTAGGAAGTGGAGGTGTCTGTCTCAGGATCTTTGGAAAAGATTGGAGAGGAGGGAGAGAGAGAGGTTGTTGTGGAAAATCAAATAATGACAGGGTCTCGGGTGAGACAGTGCAGATAAGTGGCTAATAAGAGTCCTTAGGTGTATAAACAATAATGCCAATAGGAGGAAGAGGAGAGATACTATCTTTATTTAGTACAGGGAGTATTGTGCCTTGTTCTCATTTTTACAGCATAGCAGAAATCACGGAAGATTTAAATGCAAGATGAGAATTTTAAGACTGGAAAACAGACACAGAGAGAGAGACGAGGGAAGGACAGCACACAATGGAATCTATTTTCTTTAGCAAAGAATATATTAGAAGCTTTTAATTTTGTCAGTTTATGAATATCAACACAAGCAAAAAGAAAAAAAACACAAAGAAGAAAAAGCTCTTTGTCCAGCAGACGGTAATATCATTAAACTGACAGTCTGAAAACTGAATTAGAGAAAAATCACAGTGGAAATAAGACATTAATTCATAGCTAAGAGCTCGGTGGTTAGCAGCCACCGGAACAACTCAGCAAGTTGAAAGGTTCTGCAACACTGAAACAATTTTTAAAGCAGTTCAGATATTTTTCTAAAATAGATATTCCTGGGAATTAATTGCAAATTAGCAAATAGCATATTTTGCATTGCTTTACAGGACAACAGATAACTGCTCAGAGCTTTTTCACCAGCTTTCTAAATCCAAGAGAAATCTGATGCAATAGTTAGAAGGTGTAATACTTAGCCCTTTGGTTGCAGCTTTGAATATACATTTGTGTGTTTTAACTTTGCGGATAAAGTGGCAGAATGGCGATCTTTGAACTTATGATAAATGGTGATGCTGAGTACCTCAAGGCAAGTAAGATGGCAAATACAAAAATACCCACTGAGAGGTGGATTGAGGGCAGGCTACCAGAGAGTTTCCATATCTTACTGAAAACTATTACTGTTTTACCTTTTTCTCCTGGCATGGTATAACTAGAGTGATTCTAAAGAAGTTTTTCCTTTTAAAAGGAAAACTTAAACCTTTAGAAAATTTCTCTAAGGTAAAATTAAGGTCTGTCAGTCCATAAATGTACTAAACACTGCTTTACTTTATTTACTTCATTGTTTACTGCAATAAAGCTCAAAATCTGGCAGCTTAGTTTGGGCTGTGAAAGCTTTTATTTGCTTGTCTTAACCATTATGTGCCCATAGATTACTTTTTTTTTTTCTATTCTTAATCTTTAATAGGGGCAATTATCAGTTGTTTTTGATTCAAAATATCTTTGACTCACAATCGGTGACATGCTGCAAGTTAACAAATACTTGACTGATCTGAGCTCCACACAAAACATTGTGTTGGCTTTGGGACAAGTAATGAAAGAAAAAGACTGTCTCAGATGATTTGGGGGATGTTTACCTGGAACAGAGCAATAAGAGGAGTAGGTATTTTGAATTAAGATTTAACTGGAGCAGGGACTGGTCCTCTGGACTCTCTGTGTACTCATTCTTTCTCTTGCTCTCCTTTTGGTATAGCGAATTTCAGTTATTTAATGAGAACTAGAAGAGCAGGAGGAGGAGGTGGCAGAGTTACCAGGTCAGGGTGCCCGCATGGTTTGGCCACGCTCATCACAAACTCCCTCGGGCAGCACAGATTGATTTATTCCAAGTCCACCAAATCCAGGAGAGTTATCCAGCATAAAAATGATTTAATGGTCATCATCTCTGCTTTCTTAGGAAGGCAACTGAGCCAGAAATTATTGAGGGCATGGGGTAAAGGGAGAGGAACAAATGGTACAAGGGATGTGCTTCTTGGATGGAAGGTGCTGTCTCCCTCCCATGGGTGTCAGGAACCTCATGCCCTCAGAGAAGCAGGTGATAAACCCTTGTGTTTAGCAGATCTGTCTTCTGTAGTGTCTGGTTTTTGGCACAAAGCTTTCCTCACACGGTGCATGGAAATCTTACAGTGCAGACTATGAGGGAAGTTGTGACCTTTTTGTGAATATCCAGTTTTGTCAATATATTAGCCTGAAAAATAGTCAAGAAGATAGTTAATTAAAAACAAAAATGGAAGCAAAACCAAAACCAACCAATCAACCCCAAAAAAGAGTTTGGCTTAGAATTTTCCCCATGGCTGAAGCTCAGCTGAAGCCTTCCATTTTCTATAAATTATTTATCAGCATATTGACAGAACAGCCTCATATTAATTTGGGTTTACTGTTATAATCCTTCCCCCCTCACCTCAAAGTATGTTCCCTTGAAACAAGCTTTCTTTGAAAGAAAAATGAGTTTGTGTGCAAAATCTTTGACTTTGGTCCTAGTCTCTACTTCTCACTCCCTGACATTTTAGAAGTCAGTAGGAAATGTCCCATATAATTCACAGGAGTTTGGCTTGCTTATTTTTTCTCCCAAGGTGCTGAAAGACTCCAGATATTAGTTCTCCAAACACATCATACCCTTCTTGACCAGGATTTCTTTATCAGGTTGGAGAGCTAAACACACTTTTCCACATCCTTTTTTGCCCTCTGCCAAGTGAAGTGGTCTAAAGAAGATCAACCCAACAAATAATTTGAGCTTGCTTGTTTAATAAAGAAACCATTCTCTGTGGAGAGGAGAGAATACGAGAGTGTTATTCCTGCCTGGGTACCTGAGGAGAATCAATACCTGAGCCAAATTGTCTGATAGGTGAGCATTTTTGAACGATGGAAATTAAACGTACATTATAACCAACCACTCCTCCAAACAAAGTAAACACATTTCACTGTTATTTCTGAGAAGACAAGCCAGCGTGCAAGGTCCAGTCATTACCTTCTCTTTGACAGAAAGTGAGGAGTATCAATGAGCTTCAATATGAAATTTGGAAAAAGAGATAATAAAAAACCCCATTGTCAATAAGTTCCCCCTACCCAGATAGCAGCGTTCCAGGTAGATATGATTTAAAGGGAAAACTGGAGAAACTGGAATAAGGATAATAGTTGCCATCTCTAGAGAAAGCACAAATCGCACTTTTTGGACTCTACATTCTTGCATGATTCCTTTTGATATTCCTACTGCTCCAATGTGCCTAAGAGTGAAAAAGCAATATAATCCCAGTGTTACAAAATAAATCTCTGGTTTACTTTCCAAGTTCTTTCCATCTGCAAAACACCTAATTGGAAAGTTCTATTATTAGTTCTGAAGTGCAAGCTACTATCATACGAGATGAGAAATATTTATTGAAAATACAGTACCAAATGTTAACAAATTCCTCAGTGGCCTTACCCTTTTTATTATTATTAATTAATTGGTACTTCAAAATGTCTTGGCTCATTTGTACATTTCTTCACAGCAAGCAATTGTTTATTGCTTGAGTCTGTGTTTTTCATACTACCATTGCCTAGAAGTAATGGCACATCATGTAAAACAATAAATCTGTTTCTAGTGATCTTTCTGAGAGCAAAGGTTTCAGAGATATTAAGAGAGATATTTTTGTTCCATCCTTAATGTTTTGAGAGAAATATAAAAGGTAATTCAGGTATTTATTGTCCTGATTTTTGTTTGTTTTCCTTCAAATTTTCTTATTTATGCCTCAGATCATTTATGGTCTTATAGCCAAAGAACTTGCAAGAATATGCATGAAAAGTCATGATTTGAGACGTGATGAGGCTATTTTCCTTGGTGATCTGGAGTCAAAGATATAACCTCAGCATTTATTTACATACTTTCCAGCACTGCAGCAGTCATAAATAACATAACTTCAGAGCCAAGCACTCTGGTACTGTGCCCACGAAACGTCTCCTCCCCTTTGCCACTTTTCTTTTTGGAGTCATAAGTTTTTTCCATTATGTCTCTATCTGCCAGTTTCATGGAAGTTCCTTCCCAGAAGTTCTTTATTTATTTGTCTTTCTCTCTCTCTCTCTTTTTTTTTTTCCTTTCTAATGTTGATTTTTATTTAAATTGGCAGCATGCTACTACTTCATCTTAGGCAAATCAGACCATACCTGGAAAACAAACAAGGCTCATGGAAAACTGGTCTGTAGCCTCTAAGAGAACCCCCTAGAGCCCAAACCCACTTTATTTAACCACCTGTTCTCCTGCTCACACAGTTTATGACCTTGGCTTTGGGCTACAATCTCTGTCTGGCCAGTCAGCTCTAGGCTACACCAGCAAGCCACAATCTTGAGGTGAGCACACCCAAAATAACAATGTATAACCATATTCTACCTGCTCACAAGACCAATGAGACCCCATCTGCAGCCATGACAGTATTGTCCTCGTGGTGAGAAGATCCAATGAACAGTGCCAGTGTCAATGCCAATGAGCAAATTCTTTATGACCAAGTTTACAGTCTGCCCTCTTAATTTTAACCTTTCACAGCAACAGAACATCTGTGAAGCAGGTTTCAGAGGCTCTGCTCGGTTAACCCTCGCCAATGGAAACCAGTCTGACAACTGTTCTGTGCATGTGAGCAAGGTCAAATATGTATTTTTATGGGGGTTGTTGCTTCTTAATAAAAATAATAAAAATAGTATTTTCCTTCAAATCCCTTAGTTGTATCCCTGGCCACATTATAAAGCTATTTGCGGTCACATCAAGGCGTGGACTATGCTGCAAGTATGTTCTTTTTCCCATGGCTGATATAGCAATCACTGACAAATTCAAATTCAAAATGGGAAAGCTTTCAATTTGAACCAGTTGAGAAGCTAGAAAGATATGCCAATTCCATCTTTTTCAGCTGCAATTCTGTGGCTGAAACCATAAATTCCAATATACGTCTATGTCCTCCTAGTGCATACACCTGTTATCTTTAGAGATATGCGTTATTAAAGCCCAGTTTGTATGTACAAATGTATCCTTCTAGTTGCCCTGCACTTAGTTCTATGAATCTATTTCTCCTTCTCCAGCTTTATCAGTCTTAATTATTTTTTTTCACTGTTGGGAGATCTGAGGGATGCGGAATTTTCTGCCTTGATAAGGGATATATACATTTTCACTTCTGCCAACAGAGGTGCCTGCATGACTGAGACATAATACCACATCTGCAGTTTTGGTTTGTGACAGACAGATCTTCTCAAAAGCAAAGGAATAAAGTAAGAACTAGAGTTCCCCGGGAATGTCAGTAGCACGAGGACAAAAGGCTAACTCAAAAAGAGGTGATAACGTAGATGTCACTCAGAAGACAAGAATCCACAACAAAGTGGGTTTCGTTGACTTACACTGCAATAGGAAAAGCAAAAGCTGTATACACAAAATGATGTATATACAAGTATGTATAGAGTTTGAATCACCTGGACACTTTGTGACATACTTTTTTTCTGCACTGAAAATGTAAAGAGACTGTTTATCCTATCAGTTTTTTCCTTTTAGACCACTGCTGTTCTCCAAAACACCAGGCTATGACTCCTACCTTAAGTTAGTCTTTAATGAAAGAGAATTGTGTTTCCCTATAAGGAATGACAGCATGAGAACATTTGTATGACCTCATTAGTTAGAAGAATCAATCAAAAGCATTAGGCACCAGTGCACTTCACAATGGGATCTTCAAACCTGGGGAAAAATTGTTGAAAGAATCTCCTGCAAATTGAGAACCGAAAAAGTACTTCTTCATTAGAAAAGTTCAGTACTTGTAGTTGCTGGCAACTATCATCAAAGATAAAATGCAATCATAAACATAATTGCATTTCAAATGTCACATTGATGTGAGATCTGTAAGTCTTAGCAGTTAATAAGATTTTTACATTTTTGTCTGCAGGAAAGTGGGAAGTATTTCTTTTGAGTTCAGTGGATTTCTTCATGCCCATGGTAAAAATTCATTTTAAGATCTGTGAAACAATTTCTAACAAGCAGTACATGCTTGGATAGCTCTTCAGTCATTTAACTTTACTGACGGATATTAACTTCCTTGATAAGAAATTCAGATTATATATAAATGTGGTAATGATAATTCATACCACTTCTAGGACAAGGCAATTTATTTCAGCTCAGGAGCAATTTTTTTCCTTTAAACTACTTAAAATACAAATCTTTGGAAATCAGAACTATTTTGACGAAATTACACTACAACTGAAATATTCAGAATAAGTGATTCTCACAGCTTTTTGGACTCCTCCTAGAAAGTTTAAAGTTTAAAGAAATTTCAACACCCTCATTTCTTTGTAACACCTCAGATAAAATATAATATTTTTTAATACTCTAATGTTAAAATATGAAGTAAAAAATACAATGTCTTCTATTGGTAGCTTAGATTGTAATGGTTACTTAGGTAAAACACTGAGATAACTAGATTAGTTTTAGTTCTTTGGCACAACCAAATGTATTCTTATAACAACTACTGTATTAAAATCAAACAGAATAAAATAGGAGAAGCAAATATGGAGAACAAATATGGTCATTCAGCTATGCATCTATTTTGAAAGATATGACAAATACTGAAAGAAACGTGCCTATTAAGGCTCAAAGGTATGAAGAACATTATAAAATGGATTTAAAAACTTACTGAAAAGCAAACTGATTCCTTCAGTACCTTCCTCTACCTTCTGCAGCTGTGTGTTTCTCTTATACACTGTAATACCTGCTGTTTGGGGAAGACAAATCTATTGAGAAACCTTTCACATATCTAAAGACTTGTCTCAAGAAGACTCTATTTTGTCAGTTGAACAAACCTGGTCCTTTCACTGAACTTTTTGGCCATGTTTTCCAAACCTCTGTCACTCTTGCTGCTCAACTAATTGCCCCCAATGTGTGCTGCGCCCTCACCAGCACAGAATGGAGCAGAAAGGGGCCATCACTGAGAACAGGGGGGGAAAAAAAAAAAAGTGCACCATGCAGAATACACTGTTCGCAACAATCCTGGGGAGACTGTATTTCACCTCTAAGACAATCCATGATTTTATCAACTCTACACATTTTACTTGCAAAACAATTGAAAATAAACTAGAATGCTTTGTTCCAAAATTAATTGTTCCAGTGCTGGCAATTGAGTGAGGTGTAACTGTTCTGCTCTAATCCAAAGAAATGTTTAATTTCAGAAGTGAACTATACTAAACTGAATGAGATTCACTTACACCACAATAAGGACAGCCTATACATGAATTTAATTTGAAACAGTTAATTACAAACAGTTTCTTATTTGGACAAGCTAAAGTGCTTTTTTTTTAACTGTGATGCATGATGCCATGTATTAATTGGTTGACCTGTGATTGTCAGGAAAGAAACCAAGGACTGCTAGGATACAAACAATCCCTGGCCATTTTCCTTTGGAGATACACACAAGTTCCTTTGGTAACTGGTGTGACTGGGCATACCAGCACTACATTAAGGGTTGCTTGATGTTGGAGGGATTCTCCCATGACCAGTGACATTTGTTCCAGTGCAACAGTAGGGATGCTAACCTAATTCTTCCATCAGCCCAAAGGCATCCTGTCCTCAGGAGGATCTAGTACAGAGATTTGTCTGTTTGCTTGCTGCTGAAAAGAACAGTCTATAATACACGTATACCTGCAAACATAGGCAATTTACAGAGTTAAACTTGCTCTCGTGCTCTCTTTCAAGGCCAGAGGAGTTTGCATTGTCATCCCACAATACAGTTCATGGTGAAACTTTCCTTTGCTTCTTCCTCTCGTGTGCCTCATACACCAGGGTAGACACTAGCAAAGTGTCTCATAGACACAGGAGCAATGCACCTGAGTCCCTGCAGAAATGTCTTCTGCATCGTGTGGGTGACTTCCACAGTGTAAGGTTTTATTTCTGGTTCTAATTTAAAAGAAAAATGAGATTATTGGCATATTTTCTGAGGATTTTCAGCCTGTCAGTATATTAAACATCCATCCTCAGTGAATAATTACAAGATGAAATGACTCCAGAAACTTAGTCAGAGGATTTTGCATCTGAGAGTCAGAGATTTTGGAGCATGTACCATGGCAGAGCTTGGCTGTGAGCCTTAGATATGTTAGAACTGCCTAGTCTCTGACTATATTTGGAATCACAAAACAAGAGATTTTATAAGTCCAAGTGGCTCCAAATTTAAAAAACATTGATGAAGGAGGGTTTTCAGGACTCCAGTTTCAGCTTCAGTAGTTTACATTCTAGTGGCACTCTGAATTTCATTCATGGAACCTGACCTTTATATGTATGTTTCCGTAATGTAAAGAGCCATGAAAATGAAGTTATTAAGGAGTATAAGTATTTGCTAATTTAATCTAGTGTCTTGACTTCAGCAATGATTTAGAACAAGGTGACATTTTGAAAGCTTTACTACTGATCCTCTGTAAAGACGTCATCATTTGTTCAGTGCTATGAATAAATGAGGGAATCTCTCCAGTGGCCACTGAATGAGCTGAGGTATGAGCCTCATGTCTTTTGTCTGGAGCTAAGAGAGCACAAGTTGCTTCTCCCTTAGTTTTAGACCATCAAAGCTCTAAGTTTTTACTATCTTGCTTAGTTCAAACTGTATGTAGTGGCCACTGATGTGTTTTGTTTGAATAAAGTATCATAGCCAAGTTATGTATAAAAAAATGTGTTCTCTGGCAGGGAAGGCTAGAGAGCTTAAGAAAAATGGTGACATGAATTACTACACAACAGACATCAGCCCTCAAAAACATTTTTCAAAGCTGTCAAGTTTTCTTGCTGAAAATTGAAATGTGTTTATATGTAGACTAGTGAAGCTTGGCCATAACTTACTGCAGTAAATTAATATATTCTGTGACACTACCTAATTAAACCAAACCTTGTGACCATCTCATAATTAGGAATTGCAATAAGTTCAGTGGTTTATGAATCACTAAATGTAGTTACAAAATCAGGAAAGAGAATCTATTATAGACTTACCATCTGATACATTACAACTTGATGAAGCTTTTAATTGGCATATTCTAATTTCAGTTGCAAAGCTTAGTATAATTAAAGTAGCAGAAACTACAATCAATTAATTGCACTCAGGGCATTGAACTTGTTTCAGAAGATATGCTTACCATTTTAGGGCAAATAAAACTAGACAGGCAAAATAACAAGATAATTACCGAAAACAGTGTGATGCTTTTTTAATTATCTTTAAAAAGTTGCAAATGAAAAGATCTGATTTTTGAACACCACAACATGAACAATACTATTAATTTAGAAAATGTGTGACAATGTGATGTCCCATGTTAACTTGATTTATAGTTTAACTTTAAGTATTGTGACTTTACACGGTCCAAGAAAAATGTGAATATAAGCACACATGTCATCAACAGAAATGACAAGAGTACAACATGCTCTCAGAAGAACTTTACGTGATGAGAAAGAGCTTCGTGATCTTTTTGTTTAGCCTTCTGCAAAACACAAAAGGAGGATAGCAGGTTTAGGGGAACAGTTTCTCTGCCGTGTTTGTGCAGACTCCTTTAAAGGTGTGCATCCTGCCCAGTTGGCACAGAGCTGAATCTCCCTTTAATTGGCCAGATGCAGACACAGGACACTTTTCATATATTTTCCAGTGATGACTTACTCCATAAGCACCTCAGCTAATTGTGATGGGATGTTCCAGCCTTTGTACAATGGCATTAACTAAAACATTTGCTGAGGAAGAGGAAACCTGGTTGCTGAGCTTATCTCAAGCTTAGCAGGTATACGCTCATTGCCAGGAAATTGTGGTAGTCATCAATGTGCAGATATGTGGAGTGTCCAGTGGGCTAGTGTGGCTGTTCAGGTTGAGTCACTATATCACCAGGAATACAAGAATAATGGCACAGGAATGTGGGAAAGAAGACACCTGATTCTTGCCTTTTCCTTAGGGTTCTTAGATGAGGCAGGTAAGACCTGCGGTTTTACCCTACCAATATCATTTTTTTCAGATTTTACCCTACAAGCCTTTAGATGAATGTACTTTCCAATAAAAGCTGTGAAAGTTAGGGTCTTTAACTCTTTTACATCAAATGCACAGTGATCAGGTTCAAGAGATGGTGACCAAAACAGTAAAGACTCCAAAACAGAACAGTCAAGGGCACAGGTGTTGCTCCTAGCAAAATGCCATGGATACTGTGATGTAGAAGACTTTGGTTTTACCTTGCCACCCACAGGTGGAGATCCTGCAGCTGAGGCCTACACTTCCAAAGTAAGTCTTCTAAGTGCAAAGCTACTGAGAAAGTCATAAAGTGCGTCACTATCTCGTGCTACCAAAAGAGTTAGCCGTGCTATGGGTTAGCCCTTAGATATTTTAGATGAGTTAGTACCGTTAGACAGCCTGGATCCCATGTAGCTACAGACATTGTAGACTTCCCAGTAGAATTCTTATACTGCCAATGGAAAGAGGCAGATACCTTCATTAAGGGATCTGGATCAACTTCCACAGGTTCTTGACTTTCCTAAATGCATTGGCTAGGGGAGTCCACCTTAGACTGCATCTTCTCTGATGGGTGGAAGACATATTCAATACCTCCTTCATCTCTCCAATGAATATATGAAGACTAATGAACTCTGTCCCTTCCTTTTACCACACGTTTATGTATCTGAAATGTAGATTCATTCCTGTCACAGAATATATGCGGTGTGTGGTAAGCATTTTGAATAGCCTGATTTTCTACTGTTGAGTCAAAAGGAAAACGACTGTGAAAAGAATAAGATTTATAATGCAGATATTTGACAGCTCAGTCTAAAGACTACTAAAACTCTTGAGGTTTTTCCCATCAACATATTTGGAATCGGCCCACTAATGACTAAGAGGAGGGGAATTTGGAACCTAAGCCTGTTTAGTTGAATTTTATTTGAATCTAAGTAATGTTAAATGCAGAGTACTACTCACTAATATGTCTGGCTGCTGCAATAAGACTTTGTGCCAAGGGAATTTTTTCTATCAAGTGTCCAGTGTACTCGAAGAACAGAGTGTATAGAATATAACTACAAGTACATAGTGGGTTAAAGAAAGAGAGATGTGACAGATACGTTTGGGGAGAATATGCATGCAGCAAACAGTATGGAATGTTTTTGATCTCTTCCACAAATTTGACCAAATTAAAACAAAATAAGAAATCAAGTCTTTATATCTCATCTACATTGAGAAAGTACTCTGTGCTCTTTAAAAGGAGTAGTATGCTTACATTTAAATCATAACATAACATAAAGCTAAGCATAGACCTCCCATTTGGATAAGGGAGTGTATGTTAAGGGATTTGTTTTATTCATTCTTATTTTACTAATCATACAGGGCTCTTAACTGACTTTCTGTTTGCATACTGGCTATGTTTAAGAAATAGATTTTGATTGGTCATTTGTTTATTTACATTCTAATTAACACCATTAAATCTTTGTCATTCTCTAACAGTAAAAGGACAAAAAGGGAAGTGATAATTTTTAGCAATGACTTAGAATCTATTGCATCTCATGTATAATTTTTGTAAAAGTGTGTCGTGATTTAACTCCAGTTGGCAACTAATCACCATGCAGGTATTCGTACATTCCTTGCCTTGGTGGGATGGAGGAAAGAATCAGAAGAGTAAAAGTGAGAAAAGTCATGGATTGAGATAAAGACAGTTTAATAGGGAGAGGAAAATTCACACACACACAAGTAAAGCAAAACAAGGAATTAATTCACTAATTCCCATTGTCAGCCATCTCCAGGAAAGCTGGGCTCCATCACGTGTAACAGTTACTTGGGAAGACAAACACCGTAATCCCAAACATCCACTCCTTCCGTATTCTTCCCCCAGCTTTATATGCTGAGCATCATGTCATAGATTGTGGAATCTCCCGTTGGCCAGTTGAGGTCTCCCCCCAACCTTTTGTCTACTCCTCACTTTCCCGTTAACAGGCCAGTATGAGAAGCTGGAAAGTCTTTGACTGCTTAGCAACAACTAAAACATCAGTGTATTATCAACGTTATTCTCATACTAAATCCAAACCACAACACTATACCAGCTACTAGGAAGAAAATTAACCCTTAGCCCAGCCAAAACCCCATGTAACAAGGGATAGGACAAGAGGAAATGGCCTCAAGTTGCACCAGGGGAAGTTCAGATTAGATATTAGGAAAACATTCTTCATGGAAAGGGTTGTCAGGGATTGGAACAGGCTGCCCAGGGAACTGGTTGTGTCACCACCCCTGAAGGTATTTGAAAGAATTGTAGATGAGGTTCTTAGGGACATGGTTTAGAGATGGACTTGACAGTGCTAGGTTAATGGTTGGACTCAATGATCTTAAAGGTATTTTCCAACCAAAATGATTGATTCCATGAAAGTGTAAGACAGTATCTGAAAGCTTTTTAGGGCTTGAATTTTGTACCCAACCAGAAGAATCTGTGTACCAAGTATACCAATGACATAAGGAAGGGAATTCTGAAAAATCATATTAAATCACAGAGTGATTATATGTATTTTTTAATGTTTACCTTTTTTCTACAAAAATTAAGTTGTTGTGGTATTTGTTTGTTTGTTTTTCTGGTAGCAAAGCTTTCGAGGCTATGATTTCTACAGTATGTGAACATTCTCAATCCTAACAGTAAGTTTAAGCCCAGTACTCAGCCCACCACCAATTACAGAGTTCCAGTCCAGACATTAATGAACCATTTTGTATCTTACATTAGATTTTAGTGGTACAGGGATTAGTGTGTTGATGGAATCTGGACTAAATTAATTCTGTTCAGAAGTAATGAACAGCAATGAACAAAGACAATGAGGATTATTCTGTGGCACAAACATTAAATTATACAGAGAAATGTAACTGTGTGTACAAGGTAGAAAAAAACCCAACACATCAAAAGTGTGTTCTAAGGTGTATGGAAATCTCTCTATCTTCTTTGGGTTTCTGGGTACCCTTTATAGAAAAAGAGAGCAGCAGCCTAGCTCAGAGACAAGCACATACTGTTATTGCATCAGCTATATGCCTAAGATAAAGCATGCTTGGGCCTGAGGAAGAGGAAAGGTATGTAAACAGGCTGTGACAATCTGGTCACTAGAGCGCGGAGTATGACAATACTCCCAGATTTACTACAACCAGGACATAATTCATCCATTACACCCCATCAGCTGATGAGCCTCCCGCCTACACTGCCATAAATTTGGATTGCTTTCTGGGACCTCCAGATGATTATAAAAGGTAACGTTCTCTCTAGTCACCTGAAAAAAAGTAGATTCCAGATTTTCTACTTAATCATTTTACTTCTTGGCAATAAATGCTATTTTTGCTCTGCAAGCTATTGCAGAAACACCTAATTGATTCCCCACCATCAGCGCGTTACATCATACTCGGCAATAAACAGCTTGATTCCAAATCCAAACCAGCTTTTGTAGCCAGTATACCAGAAAAACTTCTGTGAAACCATCTGTGACTGTCAGATCTAATGGATTAGAGGCATGTGCTGCTAAAGTGAGCAAGAGTCATCTTAAGCTAAAGCTGGAAAACTGCATAGTTAAATGCCAGAGTGTGTAAATTCTTGCAATTCTGTTAGCCCAGCAGGTGACCTTATTCAACTGGTTGTGCATCCTCTACATCTTGCAGTGAACTTTGCCTACAGGGACCACTATGGATTTAAGCTAATATTGGTTTGTTAATATCAAATGAAAATGATACTTGAATTTCGTCTTTGCATCTGTTATTGATCTTTATGATTATGTTAAAAAAATGCACAACTAAACCAGAACTTGTGGCCCTGAAATTAGTGAATTCTTTCTTACATTCTCTGTGCTACATAGTCAAATTTTATGGTGTCCTTCTGCCCACACCAGTATGGCTCCAGTTTAGAACAAGACCACACCCATATAAAGAAGTTTCTTCACTAAGCCAGTTAATATTATACTTTTTTCTTTTTTAATCAGATCTGAAATTGTCTTTGAAAATATTATTTAATGGTATGTGTAATATTACACAGTACCATATTAAACAACTTAACTTCTTTTGCGTAGCCACATTTTCAAAGGTACGAACTGCCAGAAAAAATTGTGCATAGACACTGTAAGGAATGCTACATGTTATGAATAGTCATATTATTGAATAAACATTTTGAGCACTTATTTAATGAAACCTTCTAATAAGGTTATTTTTATTATTTTAAAAGTTTTTGTTAGGTAGGAATGACTTCTTAAAACAATTTATTTTTTTTGCATCAACATTTTGGAAGCAATTACTATACAGTTATGTGAAGAAGTAAAATTACCCTGGGCCATATCTTATTGGAGATGATCCTACAGATGCAGTATATATTAAAAAATAGAGGAAGACAAAGTTAGGATAACATGACTACTTGATACAATTAACAAAAAAAGGATTTATAGAAAATCATATTTTGCTCATATTTATGGTTATTAGATAAATGGATACAAGTGAACTAATTCTTCCATTTCCCAGTTACGAAAGAAAAAAAAAATATATTTTATCATGATGGACATCTTGGCAATTATTTGAATCTCTAAAGAATATTCACAGAGCGCACTCTTAAAAATGTGAGCAGTATTAAATGAATTTCCAGCTCTGCCATTATAGAGATTGCCTCAGTGTTGTACCTCTGAAGTTTTATGAGTCAGACTGCACTCCTGCCATGGTCTCACACAGAAAGATCCCATTGTGGGACCACAGCTGCAATTCTTAACTTCCACTTCTCTTGTGTAAGTCAGTTTATCTGTTTAAAGAAATTTTGTTTATGTGAGAACTGCAGGAAATCAGATATATATTGGCTGCCTCGAAAAGAATCCTATTTTATTTTCTATCATTCTGCAGGACTTGATTGATGACCAAAAATCTTGGAATTCCAGCTACCTGGGGAAAATAAGTACTCAGTAGAGGATATATAATAAAGAGCAGCTAAAAATAAAGTGACAACAATGACTGTAAAGCCTGATAACTGAATCTCTAGTGTCCAATGTAAATACTGGATTTAGGTGCTTTTTATGCCTTTTACAGCAAGAGCCAGATGCTTGATATCTGGTACATGAGTTTATATAAATTAGTTCCTTACTTGGTCAACTTTATGATATCAGTTCATCTTGAATTTACACTTTGCTTTAAAAGATCATAATTACAAAAAAATGCAAACAACCTGCAAACAAAATGTTGAGACCTAGCCTTCGTTTTTCTGGCAGTTTTAAATGTAGTCCCTGTAAATATTTTGAACTACATACTTGCAGATTTTATTAAATGCTCCAACCTTACTACTATGTATTATGCCAAATCTATAGAATACGTCTATGTGACGAGTAGCTAAATATTTCCATATGTGTATAAAGGTGCCTCTGAGTAAGTTCTTTTTCTCTCTCCAAATAGGTACAACTTCAGGTCCTCAGAAATGTGCAGTATAGGCACCTGTTTATTTCATTAAAGGAGATCCTGATGACAATGGGCTCTTCAAGCGTACTTATGATTTGAAACAAACCAAACCCCAAATCACATACTACAGATAGGAGCTGAGACAGCATTACAAGAATTTAGGTTTCTGTTACACTGAAGAAGAAAGTATAGTGCCCTTTGGCCAAGGCTGCTATATAGTGCAAAGATGACCAGGATCTGACAAGCAGGAGGAACGTATAGTCAACAGGTTGTACCAAGGCTTCTCTATGCTCCACTGTCCTACTGTCATACTTTGTCTTCTCCTGCCTTTTATTTATACTTTCTAAGATGACTATGCATATATGTGGGCTGCTGGCAGTAGAAAAAAAAAGTTAAAAGGAACCAATGGGTACATGTTTTTTATGCTAGCAAAGGCAGACTTTTATCCTTACAATGGTGTGTGGTCTGGGAAAGTATGAAGGAGGCCTTATGGCATATAGAGTAATCAGAGCTTCCACGCTGACAAGGGAATGTATCAGTAAAATCCCTACTGATGTCAGGGGGAATTCTGTCACTGACTTTAATGGGGCCAAGATGTCACTCCACAAATTGGACTCTTTCTGTCACTAAGTTCTAGGACACATCTATATAGAGAGCATGGTTGCAGTCATGTGAGAATTTACTATTCTGCACTTGTGTTTGGGCCACAACACTGTAAGAGTGGAGACGTCAGGATTTATTTTCTCCTGTTAAAATATGAGTTTAGAATTGCTATGACCAATAAGTAGGCTAGCTGAGTAGACACCACACTTAAGATTAATGTCCTTCTACAATATATGATAAACTCCTAATTGAAGGTGGCTTGCAAAAGAAAGTTTTACAGAAATTTGGCACTGGCATGAAACTTTAGGAGTCAGTAATTGCCAGAGGCTATAAATTAGTTTAAGATGCTGTACCAACCTGCTCATGTACTTAATGTAATTGTATCAGATAAAATTACAAAAAGAGGCAGAACATTAAAATACACAAATTGTATTGGAAGCGGGGAGATAAAAAACAGAACTGTCATAGTTCATTAGTTTTCTATAAAGCTGGAGAAGAAGCAATCAATAACGAAGAAGTTTTCTACCTGCAGGTTATTCATCTAGTCAATATTGCCCAACGCTACCATTTAAAAAATAAGATAAAATTTGAACTATTCTATAACTGCAAGTAATTGCTAATGTAGCATATTTGTTTATTATTAGCATGACAATTTGTTAACACTTACTAACATACTATTTATTAACATTTTCTGGCTATTAACATGAAGTACAGGCTGTAGAATCTTATCACAGCTCTACACTGACTAATGTTCAGAGAAGGCTACCATATCTCTAGTTTTCAATGGAGTCAGCTTTTATTTCCAGTTAGCAAATTTCATGTGACAGAATTTGAGTACTTCTGGATGACCATCACAGTTTCTTGCTGTGTGGTTGTTGTTGCAGTCTCTGCAAGTATGTAGAATTTGCACAAACCCCAGGTTTCCTTCCTTCCATCGGTGAAGTTCCTTAGTCAACAACAGAAATGAGGCATGGTAGGTGCAGCACTTTCCAGGTGGGTGCATGTGTCTTGACAGTAAACACATATTCAAGAAGTTCAATTGATTCAAGACGTTTTGGACTTAAAATCTGAATTTTATATACTATTGGCAGATCTTTGGCTTCCTAGAGATACAGAAACCCTATATTTGAAATGAGCACCACAGCACTGGTGAATACATGACAGAGATTGGCAAAGATGGTTGCAAAACCAACCCAGAAAAAAAAAAAAAAAAGGTTTGCTTCTTCCATAGCTTTAAAGGCAGATTTTGAAGGCTGTCTGATGATTTATTTTACTTCTGCCACAGGGGATTTTTCTAACTATGGAGCATGTGCTTTATTAATGACTTGCAGTTCCATAGGCCTTTCTAGAGCTTTTGAATATATTTTTCTGGAAAATGTAACAACAACAAAAACAACAGAAACTCCACTCATTTGCCCATGGACCCTTAGGACATCTAGATGCTGTATAAAAGTCATTGAGTTTTTTTTTCCAACTGTTCTGACATGCCTTAGGTATGATCCTTGCAAAACTAAAACTGATTCTTCGTGTCTCACAGGAAGAGCAAGGACTTATTTGCCACCTTCCAGGCTTCTGGTGTACATGTTATTTTGATTAAATCTTCCTAACATCTCAGAAGTCTGTTTTCAGTACCTCCAAGAATTTTAGCAAAGTATAATTTGGGCTTGGAGAAACAGCCACATTCTTGGACTACTCAAATCACCTAAGACTTTGTTTACCTAGGGTAACCATTTCTGAAAGTATCTCACAAACATCACGTTCTGTTCTTATTTCTAAAAACCTCTTTTTTGCTTTAAATACAGTGTCAGTCCTGGTCAGGTTACTGGAATAGTCCCTTTCACAAACCTTTTGAAATTAATTTTACCTGGGTCTGTATCAGGTTGAACGAAGCTGCAATTGCGTGTCTGACTGCAAGATGTACGCACATACATGCAGAAGCTTTAACTACAGCAGATAACAAGTGACGTGATTACAGACTTCAGCACACCCTAGCTAAAATAAATGACACAGAAAGCTTGTACAGGTGGACTGGCTGTCACCAGGTGAAAATTAGGGATCTAGTTGAAGCTGGTCATCCACATCAAACGTCTCTGGAAAGTGCCTATCTTAATATTGTTTTTGTGATTAGATGTATTACCTTACAGGGATGCTCACCTCATCTCCCTGTCTCTCTGTGACCATAGCGAAAGCTGAACCTGCTTAGACAAGGTACCTGACTTTGCAATGGCTTATGTCCTAATATTACCTTCTCTGCTGTCTCCCCTTCATTGGTTATAATGACACAAATCATCTAGATAATGGCCAACTTGACAATGTCTCGCATGTTAAGGTCACAACTCCTGACTGCAGATTCGAGTGATCATAGTAGTAATCAGTAATCTTGTATTTGCCTTCCTTTGAGCACAGCACATTTTTGTTGCTTTCACTTCTCATGTCGCAGAAGGTAGGGCAAATGGAGTTACTACAAAATATGTAACATTTTTGTTAGTATTGACAAGGACGTATACTATGTGGTACCTCCAATTGCCAAGATTTGCAGAGGTATAATTCAGAATCTAAAAATCATGAACCTGCTTTAAAAAGACCTAATTTTTTAGCTCGCTTTTCGGTCTGTTACAATTTCAGTTGGTAGAAACCAACAACAGCTGCAACAAGAAACAAACGGAGAGTTCTTTTGTCTAACTCTATAAGCTCATACTTAATGATATGACATATATCCCACACATCTTTCATAAGAATTGGCAAGAATACATATGTTACAACAACACTTTTCAGGAAGAACGGTACTGTGCATATGGATTAAATTTCAGAGGCTTATTGTTTGTTTTGTAACCATTTTTCTCCACACCAAAACAACTTATTTCACCTGTTCTCCTCAGTTTGGATAAGCAATTCTCTCATGTTTCCAGCCACCTCCTTGTGTTGTGTGAGCTCCTTCTCTTATTTTTACTTAATCTGTCAAGATGCATTTGGCATTTTTTTGGACAGATGCTCTATTTAGTTTCATTGGGAGAGAAATACGGAAGGCAGGAGACGAGAAGCAGCTGAAAAACACTTTGTCTTAGGATAAAGGAAGAGATTTTCACCAACTATTCTCACAAACGCACACTCCAAATCTTTGGACTGACAATAAGCATTGGAAATTTCATCCAAATGGTATTTTTCATCTGGCAGTACTAAGCCTCTGAAAATGGGTTTTTACAACACTGCTGCTCCGTTGTACCACTTTCTTCTAAAAGATTTGGAATTTAAGTTGAAATTGTTTGATGGCTTTGCATTACATACTGTCTGAATAAAACATACTTGATTCCTTGTGCACACTGGATGACCAGGTAAGCTGCACATTATCTGTTTGGTCCCTTCTGAATTACTTTGCTTTTTTAGCTCAAAGTGACTGACAGCAACACGAGGGCTAAGTGTTTCGAAAGAGCAGAGACTGCATTTATAAATTGCTGACTACTGCATCAGTAGGAAAAGAAAAGCCTCCTGGTGAAGCAATAATTACTGTGAAAAAAAGAGGGTATTTCCAAGTCTTTGATACCAAAGACAGAAAATAGGCAATATGGAAAATGTTTCAGTGGACTGAATGCCCCCAGACACATTTTCACATAAATTCTTCCGTGTACATGAGATGTTTTTGATAAGCAGTACCTTTCCAAGAATTTTTGCTCTTTTTAAAATACTTTCATGTCCTTCTACATCAGGAAATTAATTCAGAAAAAAATGAGTAGACAAAGCACCATCACCTAGATTTCAGTTATATACCAATTGATGCCTAATTCTTGAGAAAGCAGTTGAAGGATATCACTCACAAAAAATTACTTTTGTCTTGCTATTTACTTGAAGGATGCTAGTCATCATTTCTGTACTTAAATTAAGCTTCTTATAGCAACTTTAGAAACAGACTAATCTTTTTACTCAGAAGGATAAATTTGCTTTTAATTATTGATTTGGGTCTGGCATTCCATTATCTAAAATACTTCCTTAGCAGCTCAGACTAGTGTCTTTAAAGTATTCAATAACTGATCATATTTTTGTGGTTTTTTACTTCAGGTAAGGGTTTTCTGATAAATCATTGTTTTGATATAAAGATAACATTTAAATGGTGAGCTGAATTAGATTCTATATAGAACAAAAGATTTCTATTAGAACCAAAGATTAAGATGGAAAAGATTACACCTGAATCCATATTCATCTGACAACCAAAGTTATCAGATACTGTACCGGAACTAGAAATGTTGCCACTTCCAGTGAGCGATGGATGTTTCTGGATACCATAAAAGCAAATGGAAGAAAACTTTTAACTCTCTTTTTCTCCTAAAAATGGTCAAAAGTAAGAACATCCAAGTAGAAATAAAGAATGCGAGTTACAGTTATGGCTAATGGTCTCCTGGAAGAAGAGGACCATTCTGTCAAGATGAAATATTGCAACTCTAAAAACCTATAGAGTTTAGCTGGCTTTAGGATTAGGCTGTAGAGTTTTCAAGATCATAATTTGTGCTGAGGCACTACTGGTTTTAGATCTTACTTTACTTTCCTAGAGGACTTTTTGGAAATGATCTTAAAGTTTGAGTACCTTTACATGATGTAGTGTGTATGTGAGAAATAAGTACCCGGGATCAATTTATGTAACTGGAGTTCTAAAGAAAATACATTTTCATCTCTTGAATTGCCCTTTTTTCTCTGCCTGACTGAATGGGAAGTTGTAGAATAATCCTGAATCAATACATCTCAGTCTCTTGAGAAGAAACAGACAAGCTGTGACCAATATTCATGTGCTTTTTTCTCTTGTAGGCTCATGTTATGACAGCAAGAGATTTGTTGTCTTTTGTCACGACCTAAAAGAAAAATCTCACATGCTTATAGCTTCTTTTTATTAGTGTATTTTGGTATTAGTTTTATTAGCTATTTTATTTTTACTTTTACATTAGAGTAGTATCTAGCGAGCCAAAGTTGGATCGTGGTTCTGATATAAGAAATATAATACATCGATTTAGTGAGATGGTTAAACCACTCAAGAAGTACACTCTTTAGTGGAAAATCTAAGCAGCAGAGGGAGAAATCACAGGTGCAGAGATGTGAGTTAAGTTGCTCAAGTTCAGATTGAAATAGTAAAAAAGATTAAAATAGGTCCATTGCCTCCCAGTTCATAGTTCAGTGTCACTGTAAAACAGCTTCTCATAACTGGTCATGTTTTTTGATGTATTTCTGTCAATTCAAGTCAAGGTTTCTGTGTATAAGGTGAAAATACTTATCACTTTTAACTTCTGGTGTTACCTCCAAAATAATTAAGAGAAACAATGATAGTAAAACTTTACACTACAGTAAAGTTGCAGGCAAAATAGCGATGACTCAGGGAATTCCACATCATTTAATTTATTGCCAATTAACAGAAATGGTTAAACACTGATTTGGGTACTGAGGGGAGAAAAAAAAAAAGATTAAATTAAGCAAACACTTCGGGAAAAGTCCTTTCTTCCTCCTTCCACAGGCTCAAGTTCAATCAAGGCACCTGTCCTCCCTACTTTGTCATCTCCACTCCCCTCATTTGCAGCACAGGTTTTGGCCAGGCCCCTCGGAGGGGTGACAGGCTGTGCAGGAGGCTGGGGTCAGTGCCTGGTGATTTCTTCCTGCTGCTCCTTCTTTCTTACTCCCCTGCACCTCCCTTCTTGCTTGTTTTGTGTGCTCTGACATGACTTCCTCCATGGGCTGCAGTCCCTCAGGGTGTCCTTGTCTTAGTATGGGTCACCCATCGCCATGGTCCCCTGGGGTGTCCCTGTCCTGGCATGGATGTCCACAGTCACAGTCCCTCGAAGAGGTACCTCCTCCAGCATGGAGGTCCTCTTTCCAAGAGTGAGTCCAGCCATGTCCCCAATGATATCCCCGTCCACATGCCTCCAGCTGTATTTTCCTGTGTGTGTCCTCACATCCCCTGTGTGTGTCCACACATCCCCTCTGTCTCCATTTGTGTGTTCTCCTGTGCTGCCTGCCCCCTGCGGCTATTGCTCTTTTTGTTCAATAAGTCTGAGCAGAGGTGCCGTGTGCTCCTCTGATGGATTGAAGTCCTGGCAGGTGGTGGGTTATGTAATCGGTGGCTGTGACCAGCACAGGGCTGTTCCAGCTGCCTCCTCAGAGACCCCTGTGGCCCCCACTACTGAAACCCTGCTGTGTATCTCCATTATCAGTAGGTGTGCTCTACATTGTGTGGCTAAGATTAAGAAGCTGATTAAGAAACTATTCTTTGGGAGAAAAAAAATGTATTTTATATTCTGTGGCAACCATAGAGTATTTTAATAATGAAGCTTTTAACGAGAAAATGACATGTGAATCATCTTTGTGAATTGCCATAATTGTGGTAGGTTCTAAATAATCACAGCTCCCTGTGGCACTGAATTACATGCCATGTTCATAAGTAATTATCATTGTATTTCAGATTTTCAGATTAAAAAATTCTGCTTCAGGTGTTTCCAATGCTGGGCAACAGGGCTGGGGTTTCAGATGTTTCCCAGGCTGCAGAACAAGGTTTCAGGGATGAGGGATAACTGCATTCATGTGGTACGCTCACCGACTTTCCATTTGCTGCTCCTCCACCACTATGCACCAACCTGTCAGGCACTCGTGCGCTCTCTCCTGCTCCCAATGTGCAAGTCTGGCAGATGTCCTGACAAGCAAATTTATCATTTTACCCCAAACACTGCTTTTCAGGAGATTTTGTGTAGCACAAGGGCCTTATTGTAGGATTTGCAAGAGAAATCCTTTGTTTAGAGCCCTCTGTCTTCTTGCATTAAGAAGAACATGTTTCTTATATTTCTGTCTTGGAGAAAACTCTATTATAGTCACATAGATAGGTACTTGGGAAAATAATTGATTTTATTTCTATGTTGCATTGATTATTCCCACGTATGCCACTATTAGTCATACCCAGGAATTTTCTTGATGGGAAATGGCAGGACAGACTGGTTTAGAACTCCTCTGCAGCTGTTCTAAATTACATTGGGATAAGACTCTGAACCCTTCCAGTTTTTAGCTGTCTCAAGGTTCAGCTTTTAGCATGAGACCGTACCCAAACCTAGCCTCAGTTCCCTGTTAAAGTCATTCAGTGTTTTGTTGATGTTGGAATTAGTAACTTATAAGGAAAATTACTATGAGAAATAAATCCCTGAAAACAGAAAGAGAAAACAGAACAGTGCAAAGAGAAGTAGGCTGGCAGGAAACTTTAAAATGTGCACAATATGAAATGGTATCAAAACAAAAAATAAACAGACGCTTTCAGCATGAAATCTAGCTTTGTCTTCTAGCCTTTATTTATTTCAGGGGCTCAGTATCAAGAGATGCAAGTTTCCACCTAGTAACAGAATTCCACAAATAATTTAAGATGAAAGATATATGTTTAATGATACCTTCATGTTGCTGATCAAAGTATTTTTTCTGACCAATTTTTTCTTCATTGTATTATTTTTATTCCTTTACCCATTTTCTATAGTCCTTCTACCCCTTCCTGACTTCCATGTTGCATAACTTTGGTAACGCTTACTACACCATTATAAAGACTGTGTGTACTTGCTGAAGACAGTGATTCTTCAGTGATTCTGTCCCTCAGTTTTTTCCATTCTTCCTGTCCTCTACTTCCCCACTCCACCACAGATTTCAGAACTGGGAAGAAGCTGGATTTCACCTGTTTTTTGTATATTCTCAATGTTTGTTCTTCTTATCCTAATGCCATTAAACTTGGATATGTTGTTCATGGATGTATATGCACACAAAGCATATTGGGCATATGCACCTTCCTTAAATAAGTAAGAGTATGTCACTTCTCAACTTGGCAGCATGGCACAGAGAGCAACTGTGGCACAATGCTATCTATGGACACTTCTGTCTGCTAGGAACTACAGAAGGCAAGAAGAAATATGTTAGACAAGAAAAGAAGAATTACAAAGGCTAGAAGACCTTAGTAATAGTAATACCCTTCACCCATCCACGTTTCTATTTTCCCTCTCAACCCCTGCTTTGTTTATCTAAATCACAGACTTTCAAGCACAGTGAACTCTTAGGACTTTAAGCTCTGCTGTCAGGCCAATATGTCACCTGTTTTCATGGATCAGCAGTGCTGAGACATTTGATAGAAAACTTCACAGAATTTTGGAAAGTGTCTGTTTCATCCTGGGCACTCTACTAGACATCATGTTTACCTCTACCTGACAAGAGGTGGAAGATACTAAAGAATGATCCTGTGTCCATTAGAGGTAATTAAAAAACTTCCACTGAATTTAGTGAGACTTGTATTAGGCATATTAATCTGAGATGAGGCAGCATGTGCCTACCACAATGCTTCCTGAATTCATATTCCAGTGCTGGCTTGTCAGTAAACACAGCAGGAAGGGAAAAGTGACTCTGAGCCCTGCTATGTGCACACTCAATTCCTATGTTTTTTCTCCTTTATTAACCTCCAATTCACAAGAGAATTTAGAATGGCTTAGCAATGTTATTTGCAAAACTCTATTGGCAAGTGCCTCAGCTCCAGTAGCTTTTATACTCAGTGTTGAAAACGTCAATCTTTTGACATGCGTTGTAGCAAAATGTGGTCTCTGGCACAAGCTAATATCCTGTGGTTGCACAGCTCACTGCTTTAATATTTTGTTTGTTTCCCTTATTTTTAATCATTTCTGTGATACAATGTGAAAGAGGTTAAATACCATTCTCTTGCATCCTATCTGGAGACATTATGTCCTTTCCCTTGCATATATGGGATTAGCATGAATTAGTACTGCTGGTAATTACTCTGTACAGATAGCTGCAGCAGAAGTAACTAAATTATTAGTCAGCTGGAATAACCCCATCTGCCATATACCTTGGAGACCCCACAGTACTGTTACAGCATAATGGTCTCCTGTTGGTGGATAATGGTCTCCTGTTGCTATGCAAATGTAAAGTCAAAACAAATGTGAATGATGACATTTTATAGAGCAAACAGAGAACTGAGCCTGCATCTGATAAATATTTCATCAAAATCTACTTCTGTTTGCTAAGCAAGTAAAATGAATACTTTCAATGGCAATACCATCTTGTAGATGAGAACAGAAATACAGCTCTAATACTTAACATGCTTAGTGAGATGTTAGAGTTGTTATCCTTTTTACAGTTTGTGTGACAAATAACTCGTTTTGTTCCTTGATTTCTGGACCAGCCAAACTAGTAATTATTGCTTCTTACAGCTGGCCTGTTACTTCTTTTCAGTCTTCGTTTTGGCTTATTTTCCTGTTCCTGTGCAATTCTCCCTTGCGCAACAAAGACTTTTCTAGTTAGTGTTTGTTGTTTATCATGTTCGCCATCGTATCTACCAAATACTTTTGGACCACATTGTCTCTTCCCTCTTCTCTTCTCTTCTCTTCTCTTCTCTTCTCTTCTCTTCTCTTCTCTTCTCTTCTCTTCTCTTCTCTTCCCTTCTCTTCCCTTCTCTTCCCTTCTCTCCCCTTCTCTTCCCTTCTCTTCCCTTCTCTTCCCTTCTCTTCCCTTCTCTTCTCTTCTCTTCCCTTCTCTTCCCTTCTCTTCCCTTCTCTTCCCTTCTCTTCTCTTCTCTTCTCTTCTCTTCTCTTCTCTTCTCTTCTCTTCTCTTCTCTTCTCTTCTCTTCTCTTCTTCTCTTCTCTTCTCTTCTCTTCTCTTCTCTTCTCTTCTCTTCTCTTCTCTTCTCTTCTCTTCTCTTCTCTTCTCTTCTCTTCTCTTCCCTTCCCTTCCCTTCCCTTCCCTTCCCTTCCCTTCCCTTCCCTTCCCTTCCCTTCCCTTCCCTTCTCTTCTCTTCCCTCTCCCTCTCCCTCTCCCTCTCCCTCTCCCTCTCCCTCTCCCTCTCCCTCTCCCTCTCCCTCTCCCTCTCCTCCCATCTTCCTCTTCCTTTTCCTCTTCCTCTGCCTCTTCTTTTCATCCATTTATGCCATTGAACCAGGGCCTATACTTCAGATTTCTTAGTCTGGGAACAGAGGGGGAGTTAAAAAAAAAAAAGGAAGAAAGGAGATACCATCAGGAAACTGGCTGTGACTTCCTGATCTTGTCTGGTCCCAGCTTAAGGACCCATCAGAGCAGTCAGAATTCTTGTTCACCTTGGCCTTGCTGGCAGTGGTGCTCCTGAAGAGAGATGGGCATGACCAGTCTGAAGGCTGGCAGCCTCACCACAGTAACTGACCTCTCTAAACTATGCTGTGCACTTGCTGATTCTGGATAGACTATGCGCATAGCAGCTGGAAGATGTTTGTGCCTCATCTCAACCCCCTCAAGCCAATCTCAGCTATCACAGAGGTGCTCCAGCTTCAGACTGCGTCACGTTCCTTCAAGTTACATTTATTAAACTGATGCCCAATGTAGACAGGGAACGGGGAGGTGGACAAGAGTTTGGAGAAAAAGCACACAGTAACCTAAAGGTTTTAGGCAACATGGACAGAAGAAGCCTGAATCTAAATTAAAGAAGCTGCACATTTACAACGTGTCTTTCTCTCTACTTAAGAAAAGACGCGCCACTTTATCTGAAGAAATTCCATCTGGTCCCCAATTGGAAAACCATCAAAGAAAAGATTGAGACACACTGCTCATACTAATCATTAATCATCTTGCTTTTTTCTTTTACTTAGTGCCACAATCTTTTGAAGATTAAGACCAAAACAGTAAAGATTTCAGGATACTGAGCAAGTTAGGACTAACTAGTTGACCACATTTGCAGTCTGACTGGGCTATCACAGCCCATACTTTGCCAAGATTTCCCTCTTTGGTAGATGAAAAGGAATCCATCATGCCTGCTGCCTGCAGCTGGTTCAGGAATAACACAAAAGGCGGCTGGTCTTTCGGGTACACAGTCATTTAGAGCTTAAAAGGTCAAAACGCCCAAATGTCTACTGGTAGCCAATGGAGATCATATGGCAAATGTGCACTGAACTTCATAAAGGCACAATACTTTCTTAGAAGAGCAGCCAGGTTTGAGGCAGCCAGATTTTACACTAGCTTTAGTTTCCAGATGGATTTAAATTATGCGGAGATTGTGAGAGTAATCTAACCTTGTGAAGGCAAAGTCTACAGTCAGAGGATGGGTACAATCACATGGATGTATGAGTTTTAGAGTATGTGGGTGATATCAAAATTAATCAGAACATTTTTCACTGTATAATTGCAACTTGGGTATTAAACCAGATCCCCCCATTTAAACCATAACAGAAAACAGCAAAAACACATCTGGTCCTTAAACTGAGAACAATTTCCTTACTTGATTCATTGGTTAATTTCCCTTCCAGCCATCTTTGCATTGTTCCACTGTGAATTAAGGCTCAGCCACAAGCCTCTATCTATGAATTGACCTCTCCCAGTCACTAGATTTTTATTTTGTGAATATAGGAGCGGAGAAAGAGAAGAAGGAAAAGTGGGTTGGTTACTTTCATAAAAACAGACAACAAAGAATTCAGAAAAGCAAATGACCTATAGATGTGTGTGTTCCCAAATACTATAATCTCCACATAACATCCAGCTATGAAGATCAGTTTTACTGTTCTTCTGTTTCTCCTGTTTCCTCAGTAGTTTCAGTAACAATGCACATTACTGAAGACATACACAGCACACAGGTTAAAGTAAAACATAGATACACACTTGTCAAAAGAAGGGTTAGGGTAAATGGAGAGATGCAATGTGATTGAGCAGTCTTAATGGTATGTGCCTGCACATATCTAGCAGAAGTTCCTGATTTCTTCAAGTTTCTCTATCTGTAGCAATATTCAACTTTTTCTTTGGCTACCACTGCTCTAGACATATTTTTCCGTTTCAGAGCTTATTTGGTGAGCACAAGAATTGCTGGAACCCATAACTATTGCAGGTAAGTATTCAAGCATTCTTCTGTTTCTCAGGATCCCATTGCTCTCCACCTAAAACCAGAATACACTTTCAGGGTGTTTTCTATTCTTTAAATGTTTGGGTGGGATTTTGTTTGTTTGGTTTGGGGTTTTGTTTGTTTGTTTGTTTGTTTTGGTTTGTTTTTGGTTTTGTTGTTGTTTGTTTTTGTTTTTGTTTTCCACAAAAGTTAAAGGAAAGATAACTTTACATTCATATAAATTTTTTCTGTACCCAAACACATGCTGAAGGGTTATGAAGTTGTCAGTGCGATATATTTGGATGAGTCACTACTCTATGTCATCTGAGTGGCACAACCTAAAAGGAAAAGAACGGAGGATTTACTTAAAATAAAAAAGAAGGAATTGATACAGAAAGTTGTAACTTAACCATGTTTGCTCTTTTGAAAGGCTCAGCATGGGTATCAAATAACAAAAACAAACCATCTGCAAACAAAATGAGTTTTACAAAGACTGTTAACTCTTAGTTACCATCACTATTTTAAAAAACAATCTAACCACAAAGACGGTAAAATGAAAACTCTTTTTCTGTTACCCGTTATAATGTTTACCTGGGCTATTTCCCAAATACTAATTTTGGAATATAATCTTATTAAGACAGGAACTTAGATTACATCCATCTGGAAATATGCCAACATTTGATAAATTGAACCTGCTTTTGTTGCTTGTTAGTTGGAAGGTTAATAAAGAGCTTCTTTTTATAGCAAATATGTCACAGAAAAAAAAAACAGTGTTGTAAAAATCTCTATAGGGAACAACTGTATCTGTCACTCTTGATTCACATGTTCAGCCTGTTCTCAAAAACTTCCAAAGTCAGAAACAAAGACACGGACTCTGAATAGTCCAAGGGGTCAGTTGTCATCCTTCCATTAGAAAGTGTTTTCTAGGTATAGCCTGAGTTTTCTTATTTTAATTTAAGCCAAATGTTTCTGCCTTCTATACCCATATGCAATAGGGATCGGGTTTTTCTTTCTCTCAGATTCCTCCCAGAGCCGGCTTTAGTATTTCCTCAATATTTATATTACTAAGCCCATGGTGATTATCACTGCTTATTGCAGAGTGTCTCACTTGGTTACATCCTCTTTGAGGACTACTGTCACAAAATGGATGTAGTACTCCAGCTAATCAGAGTGAAAAGATTGCCTCACATTTCTTGGCAGTTATGCTTGCTTTTGTCCCACTAACTTCTCTTTTAATTTTTCTAAATCAAGACTCACTTTCAACTCAGTCCTCCTTAGTATCTCGATCATTTTCTGTATGACTGGTAGCCACTTTTTTCTCAATCTAGATTTGTGCTACTGATTATTTCTGTCTAACCATGATATCTTTTGTTTTTTCTTTTATTGACTTACCTCCTTTAAGTATGCTGACTGATCAGCATTTTTTTTCATTTATTTGTAGTTTTAAAATATTAAAATCAAATTATTTAACACTTGATTTACTCTGCAGGTCGCTTTAGTTAGAATAGCCAAAATTATGTTTTTAAAGTTCGTTTTTTAACTATAGTTGCATTTTCAACAAAACTAAAAATCTCAGTAAACATATATGTGCTTGTAAGTGGATAGTCATTACAGCCCATATCGACATGGTAAGTCTAAAAGAAACTTCAGAAAAATCAGTTTAGCTTACTTTAATTCTAAAGTAATCTTCAATAGCATATCCTAAAAAGTTCCTGTACCTGATGATTAGTGTGAGGAACCGACTGAACAAAAAAATTTGTTGCTTATTTTAGTTCTTTCAGAATAAATATTCTGCCATATGATCTGCAAAATTTACCTTCAAATTGAGAAGGCTGAAATCCTGGGGAGTTCCTCAGCAAACAGAAACAACAGGGCTGGTCACATACAAAATTTATAGAAATAAAAGTAAAACTGCTAGGCATATCGAAGAATACCTTAGGATTAAATATTACCATAAAATTATCTGGTAGGCTTTTGAGAAAAACAGGAATTCTTGGCACAAATAACTTTAGAAAGGGATTTTATAAATATACCAAATCAAGCATCTAATCCATGTAGGACTTGTTCCAGTTGTTTAAGACTATTTGTTATAATTATTTCCATATTTCTCCTTTTCTCCATCCCTTTCCTTCTGTATCTGTTGTCATGGGTTCCTTAGTCCCTGATGCTTTATCTCTGGTGTCCTCTGTCTCTCATTGTACTCTCTACCTTCTGCATGTTCTTTATCTCATAACATTTTTGTCTTCAAATTTCTTCTTCCTTTTTTCTTCTTTTATCCAGTTATTTCAAACTGAGGATTTCTCCTCAGTTATTTCATCCAGTCTTCAATAGTTAAAGGTATCTTTCTATTTTGGAGTGCCTATTTGAATACTACCTGCTTCTTCCTCCTCTCACTTTTTCTTCTACTAAGGAAGTTTTGGTAATCAGTATTTCTCATTATTCTGAAGCAATAGATCAGCTCCATCCTATTCTGGAAAGAAGTATTCACTTCCTTTCTATTAAGTTATTTTCACCCTTGCTCTTCTTTGGGGGAAATGAAAATTTAGGTAATATGAGAGCAGAGCTGCTCAGTAATTGAGGAAAGAGCAGAGAAAAGCTGAAAGACAGGATGCTCAGCAGTTCCCCAGCAGGACATGGGAAAGATCTTATGCTAGGACATGGGGTAAAACAGATAATTTCTGCATAAAGTTAAGAAAGTTCGTAATTGCTATTGATGAAGGGATTTAAACACTAGGTCTTTCATATGCAATGCAATTTTCTTTTACCTACTAGGTAGGAAGAAAAGTAATTTGCAAGCACTTTCATCCATGAAATATTTATAAGGAATAACTTTCCAATGGAAACAGCCAGCATGATTAGAAAAAAGTCTCAATGTCTTACGTAGCTCTACTTGTGTGCTTAAATCTATGTGTGTACCTCAGATCATTGAACACATTGACTTGCACAGGCTTTCTTCTTCTCATCATGAAACGCCTAAGGAACACAGAGCAGGATAACAAACAAAAGCTGCTTTGCCATGGAGGAACTGGGCTGCCTGATCTGCATTACTGTACAGTACAGAAAATAAGTTTAAAAGCTCTTTGGAAATGTGTAAATTTTTAGAACAAATAGAGCACAAACACTCTTTAAGTAAACACAGTGGGATCTCAGAAACCAAAATAAGTTAAACTTCTCAAATACCTTATCAAAATACAGCCTAATAAATCAACCCGATCTTAGTCCAACAAGCTAGCACATTACAAATCTTTGTTCTTGTATTATCCAGATTGTCAAAATTATTCTCTGTCAAAACAAAGCTCTATAACTTCCTACTAGGAAGTTTTCCTAGGATACTTTCTACTCCTATTGCCAACTACAAATATCTCAGTCAGATTTCTCAATTATTTTCTACCTTTATTAATACTGTTGCTTAAAATACAGTATTATGTGTTAACACAGTCAACAGAGGAGCACAGTTTTGAACCTGACAGCAGTCCCACTGAAATCCATAGAAATACACACAGGTTACTGTTGAACATATGTTGAGGTGCTTTGTTATACTGGTCACAAACCACTAAATCTCACAGAACCACAGGAAAAGGAGATGTAAATGAGTTAAGGTTTAAATCTGAAAGTTATCTGTGAATACTTACTCAATTAAATGTCACTGCTCATGTTGCTTCTTTTATCACTACTGGTCCTGAGACCCTGCTGTGAATTAGATTGAAGAAACATATCTTAGGGGAATTTAATGAGACAACAACATATTCTTATCCAAGTTTTGTTCTGCACTGGTTTATTTATTTTGCAAGAATTTATAAATTCTTTTCACGCATCTCTGTGCAACATTATTGTCATTGGTATTATGCACTGCAGTGGCATGCAGAGAGAGCTGAAAAGTTTGGCAAAATACAATCTGTCTACAGTGCATAGGGCAGTGCAAAATATTAGAGTGGGTTGGGGCAGACATACAGCCATTAATTAATTATGATAGGGCATCATGTTGATATGATTGTGCTGCTTCCAATTTCAGAAGCAGTTCAAAGACCTCTACATCTGTGTCTATATCTTCAAGGCTATGCAGCTTTTTGCTTATATAGCTTTGATTCACTAGAAAAAAAGTAGGGAAATTTTGGGTCATTCATCTTCAAAATTAATTTTCAAGGCCCTTCATTTTGTCCTTGTGTTTGGAGCCTGTGAAGAAAGTAAGATGGCATAAGATGAAGGAAAATAGTGGTTACATATTGTAATTCCTTTGGGATGCAATATTCACTTGAAATTTCTTATTAGTTTTATACTTCAAAAAATTTTACTCTTAGACAGAAAAAATTAAGATGATATGAGAGTAAGAAATAAAGCAGGCTATCTACATGGACTCAACACACTTTTCGAACCTTGAGAAAATGTTCCGCAAATAAGACGTGTTCAAATTTCTTATCTCTCTCATTTATCTAGAAATACGTATAGAATTAGATATAAAATGAATCTTTTTTATTTACCACAGACGATAAATTGGTTCAATTCATAGATCACTATAGACTATGTAAAGCTGCAGAGCAGCTCTCACAATGAGATACAAGGTTTCTTGGACCTCTATTAATTAAAACAATTCCTACCTGGAAATTAAATTCACTGACTAAGAAACTTTTAATTTTTTTTTTTTTTCCTTTTGGAAATGCTGATAAAATTTAAACTTTGAAGGCTGTTAGCCTTACAATCATTTTACTAAGGAATGTGTTTTAAAGTTACAGTCTTATCTAGGGGCAGTAGTACTGGTTAAAAAAATTGGTTTCTTTCATGTTCTATTTAGCCACATATGTAACACAGGAAATCCACAAACATTGAAAAAAAAAGTCCTCTACAAATCCCTGAGAAATCCTGATGTCAGAAATTCTCTAAAAAGCAAGTAAATGAAATAATCTCATTCCGAAATCTCTCATCATGATAATCTGTAATCTTACTCATTAATTAGAAATTAAAACAACATCCTGCTGGTAAGTCCCCAGGTTATTAGATGTCTAACTTTGCCAAAGCTTTAAAAGCCAGCAATCTCTTTCTCTTTTGAATATTTTTGTGTTTTCCTTATTAGCCATATAAGCCTTCAGGCTAGGCAGCTCTTTTCCAACATACTCAGAAACATATGAAGACTTTTTTCATTATTTTAAGTTCTCAAAACTATACAGGCAAACCTTATCAGATCCTGCCATTATCTAGAGGAAGCAGCACATTCAGCATACTGTTTCCAAAATAATATTATTTTTCTTTTTCTAAAGGAAGGGCAGTGAGACCTCCTTTTTGCATTCACTATTTTCTTACATTCCCCAACATCTAATGGGTACTGTAACATAGTAAACCTGTGGTCTTTCCCAGGAGGATGTTTGCATACATTTAATTTCTTCTAGCAGGAAAACTAGAAGACCTCATCTACCCACCTGGCACAAGGAGCACAGTTCGGAGTCAGGCAAACAGTTTCTGCCTCTGGTCTATCTATACAGATCTTTATGAGAGATGCTATGGAAGATGAAAGCAGTTGCCATGGAAGTTTAAAATGTTCTGCAACAGAAATTGTTTGTGTGGGTCTCTTTTTTTTTCTTTTTCTTTCTATCAGCTTAGTTGTGAATTAAGCTGTAAAGGACTCCTTTCTATGAAGTTGCACAGGAAACTTGTGAGAGTTTCTGATGTACAGCCTCATTTGACCAGCCTGGCTCTGCCTCCAGAGAGTGGAAAGTATGAGAGCAAAACCCAAGGAGCTGTGGACTTCCCCTCTTACAGAAAGGACATTTTTCAGGTAAGATAAATTTTCCTATATTGCCCTATAAATCATAAGAAATGAAACTCAGTGGTTTTATTCCTGGAAATATTTGTAAATCAGTTATTTTAACTATTCAACCAGCTCTGCTGACTACCTGGTTTCCTGATACAGACATACCCTTAGGAAATTACAGGATACTGACCCAGTTTACACAGATGAAGTTAATTAATTCAAATACAATTCAACCAGGATAGTTGTACTTGCCTGCCAAATAAATCTTAACCAACTACCTTTGCAGCCCCTCCCTCTCTAACCCCTACTCCCCATCCCACTCCACTTCAGCCTGGAAAACAAGCTTTCCTGTCCATTATTTATTTTGTCTGTCTCACCAAGCCTATGTTTGGTATCCCACCCCAAACAGAAATCCATTCAAACGTTAACAATAGATCACACCAGCTCGCAGTCTGCAGCAAAGGCAAGACTGAAAGTAAAGATGTTGGGGGTTCCAATCAATGCCTCCCAGGGTTTAAAAAATAAAAATTTAAAAGAAAAAAAAAAAGTCCTATTTGTTTTTGACTAAAGTTAACTGAAGCTGCCTGGTAGCAGGCTCCAAAAAATACTGCCTTGTCTTTCCCACTCTGCTGGGGCCCCCAAGATCTCCTGCCCATGCACATTAACCCACTGCAGCTCCCAGAATCAATGCAGCACTTCTTGCTGAGGCAGAGCAATGGCTATAGGACATGAAACTGGCCTCTTTTGCCTCCTGTCCCTCCTTTCCAAGTCTTCCTCCTTCCCTGTATGACCAGGGACCTCTCTTCTCATCCTCTCTTCACCCACCTGGGTGGCTCAAGACCCCGTATCTATTCAGAGAACTGTGGCTATAATGTTGATTCACACTGTGCACACTTAAGTTTTTTGTTTAAGGCCAGATTCAGATGCATTCTCCAGTTCGTTATAAATGAGGTGCTAACACACTCAAAGGATTATAGACTCTCTTGGCCAAAACCAAAAGTATCGTCTGGTTGCCTTATAATGAAAATGTTAAGTAATTGTCCTGATGTAAAATTCTAGCAGCTGCTCAGTTTTCATATCTACAGAGCTACCCAAGGTGAACCTCAGAGATGGGGAGTATGGCTAGCCTTAAATAGTTCTGCAGGATGAGAACTGTTTTACATTAGAATAAAAAAGGCCACTCAACTGTCTTCAAATAAAAACACACATTTATTTTTTTCGTCACAAATAGATTGTAATTGTAGTTTTGGAATGGAAAGAATAGGGTTCCCTCACCAAAAAAAAAAAAAAAGTGTTTGATAAATCCCACAGCAGCCCATAGAAATCAAGAGAACATCATTTTACGAAGTAGGAGGTTGTTCACACTTTCACGTTAAGGTCTCTATTTAGGAAAACGCCTGAATAAGAATGTGAGACTAATCAGGTTAATTACTGTGAACTGAACATAATTTTACGTTTATCTTAGGATAAGTGAGCACAAAAAATAACCTATATGGTTTTCACAGGAAAAGCTGATGACTAAGCAGCATGTTTTGAAGAGATTAATTTGTATTTGTAAGTAAGTATTTTTATTTGCAAATTATCTTATTTGTTAATAAACCTGCTAAACTGTAGTAGCTTAAAGGACACTCAAGTGTACGATGGGATTCCCTATTAAGGATGCTATTAATCCTTTTGGAGATTTTGTAGTTTATCAGATTATAAAGCTGTGTGCAGCTTGCAAGAAAACTCCCAATTAATACTTAACTTCAATTGATAGTTTTTGATCTTCTAGGTGACATCACACAAATATGCTCTTTGCACAACAGGTTTATATTTCCAAATGAGATTTAAATTACAATCTTACTTTTAGTGCAATATATCAGTGACTGCCGTTATTTAAAAATTCCTCAACAGAGCAGTTTTGCCTGTTATTATAGAAGAACAGATTTATTGACCTAAATGTCACATTCTTGTACTCCCAAAGTTGACGTACATGGCAAATGCTAAAACTTCAGGATATCTGACAATGCTTTACAGTGCATTCCATATCTGGAATGGTTTATCTTCTTTAAGATCTTTTTTCTTTTGTTTTGAATGGTAACCCTGCATTTATAATAACCATTGGCATTAACATTCATCTACACATGCATCAACTTAGTGTAAGTTGAAATATATACTGATGATAGTAAATAATTTAATTTCCACAAAGTCCCTTTTTATATTTCACAATCTGTTGATACATGATTATTTACTTTGCTGACGGTGAAGAAATAACAATATATGGCATTTTTAGCAATACATACAGAATAGAAGAAGGTTATTTACCCCCCCCTTGCTCAAGACTCAGACCTGCTTCCTATAAATTGCCAGGTGATACACATTCTGTGTGTGGGAATCTCTAGTGGACAAAGGTTTCTCAGCCTTCATGTTAAGAGCATGGTCCATCAAATGCTGCATGGATGGAGCGTTATAGCTGTCAAACTGCTGAAATGTCCCTGAAATGTTCTTGGTAGCTGGTGTGTAACACAGAGGAGATATTTAGTCCTTCACTACCTCAGCTAGTGCCTGTTTCACCAACAATTTCCCCACTATTCTTTAGTGGGTACAGAGGAACTTTGTTCAATTGACACAGAGAATTTGGTACGGAGGAAGCAAAATATTAAATCCATTGTGCATTCTTTGCTGATGCCCAGTCCTCCAGCCAATAACAAAGGGAAACGTGCATATTTTTAAAAACAGTTGCACTCAAGTGGCTTCCCTTTCAACAAATGCAGTATAGGTGATAGGGAGTATGAGAGAAGGGGCATATGCTGAGCTGTAAGTGGAGAATGGCAAGTGGTGGAAGCATCCAGAGATGAGGACTATCGGGCTGCTGCCTCTCTAAATTTCTGGCTGAGCAATACCCTCACTGCCAGCCACAGAACCACTCTGTGAGGGATAAGCTGGTCAATGCATGTTCACTTACCATGGACGTAATTTCTGCTTTGAGAAAGTTTCCCACAGCCAAGAGTGTCACTAAGAGACAGTGAATTTGCTATCTGTTAGGAAAATGCAGCTGCCAGGCAGCAGCGAGCTACAAGGCTCCTTTTGGCAGCATATGAAACCAGAAAGCCAAAGTGTTATTGTATAACTGAGCAAGCAGTATGAAAACAGAGAACAGGATTGCTTGAACAGAACAGATGGGCTGAAAGTAGATTTTATCAATGGATTTCAATAAGCAACATATTTGCGTATCCATTATCAGAGAGCAGATAGAATGTAGGGCAAGACAAATGTATCCCTCTAGTGACTTCAGAGATGTTTTTCTCTTTATTATGGCTAAGGGTAAAAGGTTCTCTGATTTGAAAAGGCAGGCCAGTCACCTATATGTTTTTAAGTCAGAGTGCGACAGTCTAGAAATCTCTTCAAAGAACAGGAAAGTGCCCTAAAAGAGAGGACAGAAGCAAAGATGCTTCAATGTACCACTCTCAACAAGTGTGACAGACAGCACCAGTAAATATTCAGTACACGGCATTAATAATAATAAAATATAATAATAAGGTATCAAGTGGAACACGGAAAAATATATTCCATTTTGTCCTAGATAAAAGAGAAGGACAAAAGAGACAGGTAGTCTGTGTTATGAATTGTACCTTCATAAAATAAAGTTAAGATAATTGGACTGAGAAAATAAACAACACCTTACATGTCTAGTTGATTCTGCTGCTATTTGGACAGTCAAAGAAAAATGGGATTCAGAATTATATGGTAACTTTGCAGGAGAGACACGGCTCAATAGCAGAAGCTGAGGACAGACGGGCAGATAAACCAAAGACTTGTCTTGAATAAAAGAATGGACTCCAGAGACCATTACAACCTTGGGCCTTGAAGCAGCTTTGCCCAGTGAGTTAAGCTGAAAATGTCTGGTTTACAAGTGTAGCTACTGTATTCTTGGCACTTTCAAGCTTTACTATTTTGGCCTGCTGAAAATGTGCTTGCTGGGAGATATTACGCTTAGATCCTGCATAGTCCAAGCTGCAACTAAAATGACTTTACCAGTTTTCCTTGGTTTATGATACAGCAACTACAAAACCTCTGGAGAAGTTTGACAGTCCAGCCCCCTGAGCAACTTTATTATGCTACACTGACATTCCTGGCTGGTTTTGTTAGTTTTGGTGTTCAAGACAAAGGTAGTGGCTTTCAGAAGGTTTTAGATTTACATTTTATTATTTTTAACAGTTGGGGTCTTAAGCAAATTAAAATGTATCCTTTTAAACAAAATAAGTTGTTTTTTAAAATAAAAAAACTCCAAAGAATATAGACTGGTGAAAGTTTATATGCCCATTTACTCTATATGCCATAAAAACAGCTAATGTGAGGACTATATTGACAGAGAATACTGCTCAAGTTTGGCAAATCAATAAAAAATAGTAGTGGGAGCCAAAAGGAATGCATATGCAGGAACTGGTGTTAGGACTTCCAAATTTTCTAAGTGCAAGGTCCTGCACCTGAGTCAGAGCAACCTCCGGTATGAATATAGGCTGGGGGGTGAAGGGATTGAGAGCAGTCCTGCCGAGAAGGCCTTGGGGGATACTAGTGGATGAAAAATTGGACATGAGCTGACAATGTGCACTCGCTGCCCAGAAAGTCAGGTTTATCCTGGGCTGCATAAAAAAAGCATGACCAGCAGGTTGAGGGAGATGATTCTCCCCCTCTACTCCATCCTTGTGAGACCCCATCTGGAGCATTGTCTCCAGCTCTGGGGCCCCCAACATAAAAGGGACACGGATCTGTTGGAGAGGGTCCAGAGAAGGGCCACAAAAATGATCACAGGGATGAATCACCTCTCCAAGGGTGAGAGAGTTGGGGCTGTTTAGCCTGGAGAAAAGAAGGCTCTCAGGAGCCATATTGTGGCCTTTCAATGTTTAAAGGGGGCTTATAAGAAAGATGGGGACAGACTTCCTAATAGAGCCTGTAGTGATAGGACAAGGGCTAATGGTTTTAAACCAAGGGAAGGTAGATTTAGACTAGGTATAATGAAGAAATTTTTTGCAGTGAGGATGGTGAAACACTGGAGTAGGTTGTCCAGAGAGGTGGCAGATGCCCCATCCCTGGAAACACTCAAGGCCAGGCTGGACAGGGCTCTGAGCAACCTGATCCAGTTGAAGATGTCCCTGCTCATTGCAGGGAGGTTGGACTAGGTGACCTTTGAATGTCCCTTCCAACCCTAACTTTTCTATGATTCTATGACATTTGGCCTAGTGTGGTATTTCCCATGACACTAATATCTGAGAAAAATGATTGACACATGCACATTTATATATATGTATTTTTGTTCCTAAATTATCACATATTTTTATTACAAGGGGCTGTAAGCTCCAGGTGTTGATGCTACTTCCCTCCTCAAATACCATACCAAACTTTGCCATTAGGCTTACGCAAGGTCAGCAACATTAGGCAGGGGGCTGCTCTGAGATCAGTCCTGTCTCATAGTGTCCTTGTATTCTGCCATCTGTCTGGGTCCATCTGCTGCCTCTAAATTGCAAATTTGTTAGGATGGGACTGTGGCTGTTATTCTATGGTTGCACATTACTCTTCCTCAGTCTTGCCTGTGACTGCAAAGCACAAAGGTAATATTAATGACAATAATAAAAAGTGAAATGCTGCTGCTGTGTGTCTGCAAGTATGCATGGATTCTTTTTTTCCCCTGTCTTCCTTAGGGGAGATCATATATTTTAACAAGAGAAGTCAACTAATCTTCTGTTTTCACAGAACAGTTATTCTTTTTTTGATGCACCTGGAAACTAGCCCATGATTCCCACTGATGAGGTGAACCTTTTAGCTAATTCCCCAGTGAAGTGTGTTGCCAAAGCGCTTTGTTCTTCATTGAAAACATGAGTTTTGACTTACTGTGTTCCAGCATGCGCTCCATAACAAATGTAGGCTGCCTGCTAGGAGAAGTGCTGCCCCCACAGGTGCTACCTCGTGTTCTGGTGGGCAGGAACCCTGGGCAGGTTCCTGGGGACCAGCCAGAGAGCAGAAGAGACGGAGGAGATAGGAGTTGAGCTACAGAGTGGGTGATGGAGGCATCTAAAGATGATAGCTGTAAATAGATTTCACCCAAATAAAGTCAATAACATTATGGCAGTGGATATCCATGGGGATTTCTCTTTTGGGCTGCGTTCTGGCCTCGAATAAAGGATAATGCAGAACAATGATAGTATTGTGCTGCATAATACCTACGGCAGATTTTTCGTCCCCTTTAAAATCTATGCAGTATCAGATACCTGGCACTGTATTTCAGTTATGTTCTTAAATCCTCTACACTTTACTATAAATATATTTGTATTATATATCTTATAATATACTTACATAAGCATAATCATATATGTAGAAATACTAAATTAAATTTTTGTTACACATGCATTGATAATTAGAACACCTTTGTTCCACATTTGCCTTTGCTTTTCACCATTGATCAATATATGTAGCAAAGGCAAGTTGCTAAAGAGGAAGACAATCACATTACTCAATAAAAAGCCTTTTTCCCCCTGACCTTCATAAAGCCATATCCAATTCTTGGCAGGGCTGTGCCTGTTTCCTATGGAGACTTGCAGCCCAAATGTGGTTGGAAGGAAATTTACCAACCATGCATACCATGTTAGGAAGAAATCAAGAGCTAATTTTCTCTTCTTTGAGTTGCAAGTGTATTTTGCCAAGAAATACACCAGGAGGAGTATTGAATCCTCTCCAATCTCTGCAGTAGGTGGGAAGATTGCAAATGCATTTCCTTGCTTGAAATAGAATCATGCCCACCCTTTTAGGGGAAAGAAATATACAGTCTATATCTTCTAAAACTAGCTGTCATGGTTTCAGTGGTTGCAGTTTTTGACTGTGGATATTTTCAAGGTATTCAGAAGGTCACAGAGTGAAACTTGTTGATGAAATTTAGTAAATAATTCCAAGTAATGTTGGGGTGAAAGAAGCTTTCAGGTACTAGTAGCAAGGAGACAAGACTGAAATTAGTTTAACTCATTCTTTAATGCAGATAATATGTCAATGCAGGTACAGTTCCCGAACTGTAAAACCAGTCTGTTTGTACCTCTGCCAAATACAGACAGACAAATGAAAATAAAATATACTGTTGATACAGCAAATCTCGCAGAGCACAAAGTGCAGACTTATTCCCAGGAGAGTAGAAACACAGCACTATTCTTCCACAAGTTTTCTTTTTTGCTTTAAAGAACAGGTCAGGTATCTCACACTGATTTTAGTATTCTCAAACATACAGACGTGCACCACCTGAAGCTAAACTGAAGGAAAAGCGAATGACTATGTAACAAAAAATAGCAGCCCACCAATTAACTCATCCCTGCTGGGCTGCGAGATTGCAGAAGAAGCCTCCACAGCAAGAGCTGTCTCATTAAATCCAACTGGTCACAGGAGATACTACTGAATCCCTTTCCCCCCACATAAATCCATCTCTGCTTAAAATGTTGATGGTTAACTGAAATACGTGCATTCCTTGTTGGAACCCCAGGTTTGCCTGGCTCCCTGGGAAGCCCCTAGATTGTTTCCAGCTCCTGAAACCAAGTGATTTACCTACAGCAGAATGGGAGCTTGGGAGCCCTGAAGCTGTGTGAGACCAGGGGAGGGATTTCAGGTGGTGTACGCTGTGTAAGCCAGGGACCAGATGGAGAATGCCTTTGACAGCTGGCATTGCACAGGCCTTCCTCAGCCCTGCGATAACAAGTAGAGCTGTGTCATCCCAGTGACTCAGGAGCTGGAGGTGTGGAAGCCTCCTGTTGTGGTGGGTTCTGCAAGGTGGGCAGTGCAGGGACTCAGAGAACTGAAAAGAAAAGCTGTCTGTAGAAGAAAAAAAAGTGGGTAGTATATTTCCTAGAGTCCTCTGGTAATTTACCTGCTAAAAAAGGATTTGTTCAAATAAACTCCTGCATAATTTTAATTAATACTTTTTGAACCTTTACCAGGGTTTAAAATTAAATTGCATTAGTGGATTTGCCTTCAGGCTGGGAGGTTCCCCCTCGTGTCCAACCTGACTCACAGAACCTTGGAAAATAATGCAGACTTCACCACTTCTTTTTTCAATATTTATGGGAGTTTGTATTTTCTTTTTCTTTGGAAAGGTGAAGTAATGATAAGGGACATTCTTAACATATCTGTCTTTGGGAATGGTATGGTATATATCACTATAGAAAAGCTACCAGGTACTCCTGAATTCAAAATACGTCAAAAAGGCAGAGAAGGCAGGAAAGAAAGGGCTGATACTACTAAGTACTTATGGATGTAAAGCAGCTTTAAAAAGCATGTGCTAATTTTATTCTGACTAACTGGATTCAGAGTTCTAGGGAAATTAATTGTAGTTATTTCAATGTAAAAAAGTGTCTAAAGAGCATTCATACATTCTAAAAAATGTCTACTGTAAAATGTCTTAAAGTGACATGCAAAGGCTTTGCACTTCTATTCAGCATTTATTAAAGATAAAATTCTTACAATTTGTATCTTAGTTTACCATTTTATTAAGAATAAATCTGTTTTCTACACTAGATATTGTGTTAAATATGGAAGAAAAAAATGTTGGAGAATTTTACAGCCACTGGATGTCATTGTTGTTCTTTTAAACCTAAAAAGAAAAAAATGTAGAAGCCAGTTCAAAGATTTGTATTTGAGAATAAGCATATTCTGTTTCCACATTTTTAATTTTAAATAGCATTTAAAATATGTTTACATAAAATAGTGGACTGCGTTAACACTAATGCATTTTGGGAAGCAGAACAGGCTATACTGATATTTCATAACAGCAGCCTAAGTGTTGTTCTCTTTGGTAGTTCATCAGTCACTGCAAATTTCAATTTAGTTAGTTAACAGAAAATGATGATCTGGATTGTATAGTAAAAGCCAGGTCATTTTATTAAGTGTAGTCTTCATTTTTTTACATGACTCATATTAAATCTCACTTGTGAAAGTTTATATAGTAAATGCCAGAAACAGAATGCAGATTTCAGATAGCTCTTTTCATACAGTTGTCTCAAAATGAAGTACTAGTAAAAGTCAGTAACTGCTACCAGGAGACAAATCCAGCCACTTGCTCACTTCTGACAGTCATTCTGCAAATAAGTGTCAGAGCCTGACTCTGAGGAAGAGATGCAGCTGCAGCAGTTAGTTCTATGCACGAAAGCATGGGCGCTATGGAATCACTACTGAATGGAGACAGGTGTGAAAAGGCTAAATCCTCTGCTGAGCAGAACTCTTCCATCCTTTTCTGTTTCAGGCAGCCAGGTAAGGCACAGACCTGGACAAGACTTCCTTGCAGGGCTCTGCAGCTGCTCGGTGGCCCACAAGAGAAGATTTCTTCTCTGTGATTCCTTACAGTCCCTTCACCCCCTTGCTGTACATCTGCCCAGCACCTGGCCCGGAACTTGGAAGGGTTCTTAATTTCATTCTGTGTGCACACTTATTGCCCTCATAAGAAAGTAAGGCTGAACTACACTCTGCATACAGTGGGTGGGTTGAACACAGCTGTGCAGCAGACCAGTTGTTCTCTTTCTACTCTGTGAGAATGATGTTGTGTAAAGTATCCAGTCATCTTTTGCCATCAAGTGATTTTGGAATGAAATTATATAATCAAGCAACAGAGGAGGGTGAACAGATTTCGCTTCCCTTCTCCAGAAGTCACTCCATTCACCTGGAGCATAGCATTACTCTGAACTATTGCTTGAGGCCAGCGCTCTCTGCCAGAGCAATATCATGAGTATTTCATGTCAGGAGAAATCTAGAGAAATGAAACAGTGATGTCACCGGAAAAGAAGCAGCAGGGATCTAGCTTAACGACTGGAGGCAGGCTTGCTGTTAATGGATGGGCTGCCTTTCTCGCCTCTGCAACTGAGATGAATGTTGGAGGCTCTGACGTGGGGATGATGGAGGAAGGGCAGCTAACCTGTCTTAGTACGGGTCCGGAGTAACATTTGGGTTTGAATATAGTGGTGCCATAACCGGAAGATAAAGTCTGCAGCTTCATTGTGCAGTTGTGACAGCTCTGATGCCAGAGGGCTTCCATTGTTCTGCTTGTTCTCTTTTCAATTCCGCAGAGTTAGCAAAGGAGCTGTGTGTGCTCCTCTCTGCACCATGTATGCTTAGGTTGCAGTAAAAGGTCTGAATTGGCCTTGGGTAGAAATAAATCCATTAGCTTCAGTCTTTTGAAGTATTAGTAGTAGTGCAGATGTGGCAGCAAGGACAGGCTTGGGCCAGCTATTGTAGTCCATTGCTGTTGCACAGCGTAGACACCCCTTCTGAAAATGCAAGAAGCTCTGAAATGCTTCTTCAGGACAGAATGGTTCTCCATCATGCCCAGTGTATGACTGCTCTCTGACAGAACATTACGTTGCTGAGGCTCAGTCATCAAAGTCAGTCCAATGCGCACCTATGCTTCAGAGACTGAGGCAGAAGTGATCCATCTGGATTCTATTGCAGGCCCCAGATGTCTGCAAGCTTACAGTGGTGATACCCAAAATGTTCTTTTTTTTTTTTTTTTTTTTGTCTGGACTTTGTCTCTCAGCAGGAACTAGGTGCCTAAATGCCTTTGAGGATTTGGGACCAAGATTTTATCTCTAGTTCATGTGCAGCCACTAGAACACTGACAGGAAATTTTACATCCTCCAGGTTGGACATTATGAGTAAAAGTTACTTTTGTAAGAACTAAACAAAGGCAGAGATTTCCCTGGTTTGGAGAACTTTTTGTTGGAAACAGCAGTTTATCGTCATCAAAATTTTAACAAAGATAGACAAACAAGATATCTCCATCAAAATAACTGATACTCTAGTAACTGATTATACTGCCAATCTAATGTGCAGTAGACATGAGCTGAATGAACTTTCAGTCACCCGGGGGAGGCTCAGGACCCAGGCTACTTAATTTGGATGCTGTGAGCTCATCCATTCACTTTGCATCTCTGTTTCTCTTGTACTGACAGACCAAGGCTTTGTTATCTTTCTCCATCATCTTTGGCAGGCCTTGGGCTTATTCTGAGTTATAAAGGGAAAAACGAGATCTCGAAAACTTTCGCGGGACGGGAAAACCACTTCCTACCCAGTTCTATTTCTGCTTCTAAAATTCTGTTTGGTGGTAGTTTCAATGAACTCATTCTTCCTTTGTGTGCCATATGATCCACAGTTGTTTTCTAAATCACCAAAAGCCATTGACAAGCTATGTGGTTTTGATTTAGGACAAAGATGTTCTTTTAAAAAAATCATTAACTCAAAATGCAGGAGAAAAAAAAATCTGTGTTTGCCTTATTCTTTGTCTTCCAAAAATTTTATGAGAGCAAAAAGCACTTATATCCACACTATTTATAGATGTAAAAGAAGGTTAAACAGAATTGTTTATCTCAAATTAAGTAGCTGGCATTGAACTGAAATGAGATGCACAATATACATACGTATTCACGTATACATAATATGCACATCTGAACCATGTAGAAACATTTCAGTAGCTTTCATAAATAAACAAATCTGCAGGATAACAAATACATATATATATGTATACATAATTTTAACATCAAAATTATTTACTGATTCAAATGTTCTGTAAAAGAATAGACCACTGTACATTTGTATTTTTTATGAATTTTGAACTTTGCAAGTTTTGCCTACTCTTTCAATATTTATCTAGCTATTTCCCCCCAAATATTATATTATGAATGGTAGGAAGACGTGCCAGGGAAGGTTTAGGTTGGACATTAGGAAAAAGTTCTTCACCCTGAGGGTGGTGGAGCACTGGAACAGGCTCCCTGGAGAGGTGTCACGGCCCCAAGCCTGACAGTGTTCAAGAAGAGACTGGACAATGCCCTCAGACACGTGGTGTGACCTGTGGGGTTGTCCTGTGCAGGGACAGGAGTTGGACTCGATGATCCTTGTGGGTCTCTTCCAACTCAGGACATTCTATGATTCTATGATTCTGTGATTACATTTTTCCGAGGGCATAGGATACTATATTGCTAAAGTACTCACAACTTTACAGGGAAAAATAAGGAGGAAGATTGAATGCTACAAGCACTTACTGAAATAATAGTATTTTCCCCCAGGCCAAATGACATCATCCAACAATATGAAGCAGGCAAAAATGCAGATCAGATCTTCAAACTGAACTTTGCTTTATTCTGGTACAACAAAGCTCAGTTGACTCATATGAAGATCAGAATTTTGGAAACCTCAGGATGCTGTGTATTCACTGACTTGAAATTTCATTCATAAATATCACAGTGTGAATTCCTAGATACCGAAATGCCACTGGTATCTAATGGGGAGATGACCATCTGTCACTGCCTCTTTAGACAATAACTTGGGCACAGGTAGGAAAGATTGTTGCCTTTATAAACTTCATCAAGAAAACAAAAGGAAATAGGAAATTCAGTAGTAGATGGCCTAAGAGACGCTGCCGTGCTCTAGTCATCTGTTGGCAATGGTTTCTGTGGCTTTAGTGGCAGATTCCAGCCATGCACACTTGGAGGAACATTTGGTTACTAGTATAGTAATCATTGTACCTTACTACAGCTTAGCCAAGAAAATTTTGATTGTTGCTGCCTTTTCAGTTACTGTAACAGGAAAATAGATTAGGAGAAGACACCAGATGATAATCTACTCCATCCTCATACCTCAAATGCAAAGTCAGCTATGTATCCTGACAGCCATTTTTTCAAATTATTCTTAAAAGCACCAGTGAAGTAAGTATTCCAACACTCTCAGGATTTTAATCATAGAATCATAGAATTGTTTTGGTTGGAAGATACCCTCAGGATCATTGAGTCCAACCATAACCTAACCCTAGCACTAAACCATGTCCCTAAGAACCTCGTCTAAACACCTTTTAAACACCTCCAGGGATGGCGACTCCACCACTTCCCTGGGCAGCCTATTCCAACGTCGGACAACCCTTTCTATGAAGAAATATTTCCTAATATTCAATCTAAAGCTCCCCTTGCACAACTTGAGGCCATTTCCTCTTGTCCTACCACTTGCTACTTGGGAGAACAGACCAACACTCTCCATGCTACAACCTCCTTTCAGGTAGTTAGTAGATGTAGTATGTAGTCAAGGATCCAGTTATTGGGCAATTTTTACATCTTTGCATTTTTAGTCACTGAAGGAGAATTCAGGGAGTTTGAGGAAGCAGGTGGTGGGTATAAAGATCAGAAGGAGGTCTAACGCCTTGTGTCACTTCCAGGAAAGGGAAGGAAATACTGTTCCTTCAGCAGTCAGTTATTTCTGAAGCAAGGAGGGCTGTCAGGAAAAATGCTTGCTTCTGGGTTTTTTTGTTGGTCTTCTGGGGTTTGGTTTTTGTAAAGTTGTCTGCTATCACCACTAATTTATCTTAGCATTCAGTTATCCTTGCTGTCCACCAAGAACCTCGTCAGTGCAGTTATAGAGAGCGATAAGGTCTCCTCTCAGCCTCCTTTTCTACAGGCCAAACAGCCCCAGCTTCCTCAACCGCTCCTCATCAGACTTGTGATCCAGGCCCCTCACCAGCTTCATCACCCTCCTCTGCATTCTCTACAGTACCTCAATGTCCTTCTTATGATGAGGGGCCCAAAACTGAACACAGTTGTTCAGTTGTTCCTGTGGTTCACACAAGTGCAGGAAACAGTTAAGACCTTTCCTCTTTGCATCTAGTTTTCATGTTTCTGTGTATCTAGCTTATGTATCTGAAGAACTTTTGCTAAATTTCTCGTAGTCTTCTCGGTTCTCTGAATTAAACTACTGCACCTCCACCATGAGCTGTTTCTCTCAAACAGTGCTCTTCAGATCTCTGACCTTTCCTGTTCCTCTTGACATTTGCGTCAACTGGTCCACATATTCCTTAAAATGAAGACCCCTAGGCTGGATGAGACATTAGCCAGACGTGAGACCCTTAGGGTGGATGAGACATAAGTACCCAAAGAAGCAGTAGTAGTAGTAGTAGCAGAAAGTGTGTGGCTTGCACATGGCACTCTGTACACATTAATATGATGCTTGCCTTTTTCTAAACATCACAACATTGGTGACTTGTGTTTGGCTGGTTACCTGCTATAACCATAAGGTGCTTTTCAGCAGAACTCTTGCACAGCCTGTCATTCCTCAATCTGTTCATACAGTTGATTATTCCTAAATAAGTGAAAAATTTGCATTCAAGTTAGATCAGGTTTGGTTTGGGTTCTGGGTTTTCTTGTTTGTTTGTTTGGGGTTTTTTTGTATTTTGTTTGTTGGTTTGGTTTGGTTGGGGATTTTTGTGTGTGTGGTTTGTTCTGTTTGTTCCCCGCCCCCCTCCCCCCCCCATACACACCCTCCCCAACCATTTCCTTAGTTTATCCATTTTGAATTTTAATCCTGTCTTTCAATGCAACTCACTCTGTATGCAACTGTAGTAAACATGTTTTTGTCATTCACAATACTGGCCGATATACCTCTACAACATCCTGCCAGTCGGATAGTAAAACATTGATAAATGAACTTCTGATATCAGTTTTACATATGCTCAATGGCTCTGTGTTGCAGACAATGTTTCCAAAGCCCGTTCACATGGAATCACTGAGGAGAAATGAGTTGTTAGTAGAGTGAAAGTGTGGTGAGGGTGTAGGTGGTGGTGGTGGTAGGTTTATTCATGTATTCCTATTTTGACTAAGTCCACCTGGTATGGTGATGAGCTTTGTTTTTGAACCAGAAGATTTTATTAACCTCTCTCCTTTTACTGTATATCTGATGTGTGTTCCTAAGCCATTTTTGGACTGATACTCCAGATTTTGTTGGATTCTTCTCTTCCCTCCCTCACGTGCTTTGACAGAAGATTATGTGGGAATTGTCAGTCTGAAATTCAGACAGTTCTCAGCTGAGTTCTCTACCTTCTGTCAGATTATAGCCCTTTTGAACCACTTAAGAATTACATGAAGGTATTATTACCTGAATCCTTAAAGCACTGAGTTTGAAGTTTTTGTCTTCACCTTCGAGAACAAAAAATCAGAAACCATCTGCCAGATTTTTATGCAGAGCTACTGAAATGGAACTATTCCTGGTTTATGAGGTTTCAGATAGACAGATATTTGATTCTGTGGAGTTGTCCGTGACTCCATGAGAAACCTTTTCATAACTTGTTCAGTCCAGCAGTTCCGCTCATCCTTCAACTTTTATTTTTGATAAGTCAAGTGATCAGATCATATACAGGCAATGGAAACATCTTAAAGTAGAGTCAGCTTAAAATACGTGTGGAAAAAACTGTACACACACACACAAACCAGTAATTTTCCCCATGGATACACATATACAAAATGCTGTGATATAATTCTGCATTCCACACCACATTATGCCCAGTTATTTTGAAGTGAGAAATGTATAGAAACATAGACAATTTCCCTCCATACATGTGGAAAAGAATCCAGACTGTCCAGGAAGACATTATTTCCTGGTAAAATGCTCTATGTGGTTTGGTAATGTATTGAAAAAAACTTCAAAAAGCCAGATGGTTCTCCCTGTTATTTTAATGTTATTGTTTAATGAGTGGCCCAAGAAATGCATTGAAGTAAGCGAATAAAATCCAGTTGTTTCATCGTTGTGTTATCTTAAGCAAAGACAAATAAATTAAAGCATGCCCGTAATGAAATGTTTTCCCTGTAAGAACTTGGTAGAGTAGTAGTGCCAAATTCTGCAGTGATGTAAACTGGATGGATGCAAAGCAGATGTAACTTCATCTGCTGATTGCAATTGAAAGCTTTTAAAATTTGCTTGGAACATATTTATGCCTTGAGATGCATGGAAAAATGAAGTTCAACTGAAGTTTAAGGAGTATTATCATTTCCCTCCACCAAATCCTTTTCTGTGTTACTGATCTCCTCAAAGGTAAGTTATTGATGTCATGTTTTTTTAAAGTTATGTTCTCTTCTTCAGACATACAGTCCTCTATATGCAATATAAGCAAGTATTTAATCTTTTTACCTGTCAGTAAATCCCTCAGAATACCTCACAGTACTCACAACCTGGCAGATGAGTGTTTATCTGCTCACTCACCTATTAGCAATGACTCATACTTGATAAACACCCTGTAGATCTGTTGTTGTTGTCTTGTGATGTAAATTTTTTTGAGCCAAGTTAAGAACAAATTTAAGCTAATTATAATGCCTATTAATGAAATATCTATATTGGGTGATGAATTTGACTACCCTTGACAAGATGAAATATTAATTTAGTATACATAGTTAAGCCTATTAAGAGGTTTAAATACTAAAGTGGGAGTTTGTGAGAATTTGAACACAGTTCAAGGCTGTGATGCTTCAACTCCTTTAACTCACTTCCACTCCAGGAAGACTGCGTTGACCAAATTTCATCAATGAAGTTTCCACATCTCTAGAAAATTTTTTCTGCATGTGTTCCAAACTACTGCCATTGAGGGGCCAGAGCAGCTATCTGCCTACAAGATACCTGAGGTAGCTAACTCCAGATGTAAACTAAAGTGTCCCTTCGCCTTCTTCCCTCTTTACCTTCTTAATCTGTCTTAATCAATGTTGTTAAACCATACCAAGCCCAACCATTGAAATGAGTGCAAAATACCTCTTCACTTTTACTCATCACTGGAATAGGTGGGATGGAGGCTGTGGTCTAAAACAGAGCATTCCCTCTGGAATGAGGCATCTTGGTTCTATTCTCTATCCAAGTTCAAATCTTTGTCTTTCAGTATCACAATGGACCTTAATCACAGGGCAAGGAAGGGCCACTCTTCATCTCTGCGGTTGAATCTACCAGCTAAGCTTTCTGATTTCATAACTTCAGAAAAAAAAAAGGTGCAAGAGGAACCATTCTCTAGCACTCAGGGAAGAGTCTCAGCAGCAAAGTACAAGCTAGCTGGGCAGCAGGACACATTGCTTTGCTCCAGCTCAGGATGAGGAGGGACTAAAACTCCTACTTTCTATTTCCTAGATGAATGCTGCAGCCACCGGGCAACAGTATAGAGAGGGTAGCGTCAGCATCAGCATCATCTCTTTCTGTATCCAGAAGGACCAAATCAATCTTCTGTTCTCTAAATAGCAGGTGCAGATGCCTAACATGAGGAGAGGTTCTATACTGTGAAATTAACCCTTCCTGAGCAGACTCAGCTTTCGAGAACAACACTCCCGACGCTTTCGTCTTGTCTGTAATGACAAGTGTATTTGTCTCACCTATCAGTACTTTCAAAACTTTCTCTTTCCATAGGCCTATGGATTTTTACTGGTGAACAGAATGATAAACAATGGATGTGGTGAAAATCAGCACCGTAGTGCCACAGTCCTGGAAAAAGTACACTAAATCCTGCAGGTGGATGTACCCCAATGAATCCCACACAAACGTGGACTTGTGGCAGTGACTGATGTTGGTTTCTGATGCAGGGCTGCAGTCTGGGGGAGTTCTTTGGAGGATATAGTTCCCATCTCAGCTAGGAGGAAAGGAAAGCTATCTAAAACTAAATATCCTAAATCACAGACAATCTGTAATTACAGTCAATTTCCTTAAGTCCCAGATCATGACAAGTTGCCTTGGAACTCATAAGTCCGTCTGGATTTCACATACAGACCTAGTGGCTCTATGAATAGGCAATGGTACCTAGTATTGTCAAGAAAAGTATCCCACCTTGATCACTTGATAATGAGATGTTATTTTAAAATCTGCCTATAAAACAGATCCTCTAAATTTTCTTAGGTTATGTTTATAGACGTTTGTCACAGCATTATTATATTTTCCAGTTAATTTTCTATAGAATATACATGTTCGATATGATATTGTTAATTATTATAAGTCTAATGAGTATATAAGCAAGTATACAAACTGTATGCAGTTAGTGTGCGCAATTTTCACTTCTGCTGAGCGACATAATTCAAGAAAATCCTCAAGGTGGCAGCACTGTCTCAGTTTTTAAACACACCCGACACTCAAGCTATTAAAAAAATAAAGCACCTGAAAACAATGCATTACTAAGGTGAACTTCCTTTTAAACCATTTTCGGCCCACTTGTGTACAAATTCCTTATAATCAACCCTATGGTCTTTCCTCTGGGCCTGAAAAATTTCAGCTTAAAAGCATGTGTCTTCAGTTGTCCTTAAACAAATGCTAAAAAATAGGATTATGTAACTAAAATAACAGTGGTGCTTGCTTTTCTACCTAGACATGAGAAAAACATGTTTTATGGACTTTGTGTAATAGCTGGGTACATGCACCTAAAGTAATCTTTCAAACACTCCTAAATATGGCTCTGATTACTTAATCACGCACTCCTGCAGTTGTGTTCATAGTTGCTGCTACTTCTTTTAGCTCAGACAAATGGTCTGGTTAGCAGGGTGCAACAGAAACACCATTGCATAAGGACACAACCTCGCCACGCTCCATGTTATTTTCTAAACCCATCTAATGCACTAGCTCTTTGCTAATCTAAGTTGTCTGCTAGAGTTAATATCGTTTAAATACAGTCCTAGCTAATTCAGTTTTAGACATAATGAATACAGGGACTGAAAGTGTGCAGTATCCTGCACTCTGTTTTGTTGAACTAATCCTACAAATTGCTTTGAGTGTTGCAAGAGAGCATTTTCTCCTAAATGTTTTTTATTATCACTAATATGACATCATTTATAAATAAGAAAAACTACATACAGACACCAATAATGATGAAAACAGCTGGAAATTTCCACTGTTTTAACAATATATCATTTGATACTCAAATCATCCAAAGTTCTACCTAAGTAGTTTTCAGGTTAATCTGTCGAATTACCAATTTAGAAGTGATACATATTCTAAAAATAATGTTATGATTTATAAGCTGCTGAATGGTCTACTTTTACTAACAAGAACTAAGTTGCACATTTAGTTACCTTGATGCTAATGTCAAAGATCGTTATTAAGCAAATTGGTTTGTTTAAAACATGGAACAGGCATAAAATTTAAAACATATACAGTTTTTCAGTACTACAGGTGAATAATCCAGCCTGAGAACTTGTTTGGCCCAACTGTTTTTAAGAAAGCATCATCGATATTTCTTACCTCCATATGCTTTTAAGAAAATGAGGATTGAAATTAATGCATTGACTTTCAAATTTATCTTTTTAAAATATGATTCCATTTCAAAAGGGCTTGAAAGCAGCAGATAACATTTAGCACTAAAGGTTCAGATGGAAAATCATCAGTTTGGTATGACAGTAGTCAATTTTTTACGTTTTCCAGACTTGACATTTGTGAGGGTTATCTTGGACAAATGCAAATTCAGAGCCAGCCTCCTTCCCTACCTTATAAGTTGTGAGTATTTTAACAGAGCTCATGTCTAGAAACTATCTTAAAGATGGACAACAGCTGGGAAGACACAGCTTGATTAAAGATGGGAAGCATAAAATCGGGCAAGAGATCTCGTGTTTGAAGACATTACTAACATGGTAGATAAGGAGAAATCGGTAGATGTTAATATACAGTTTCATTCCTGAGACACATTTGGCAACCTCTCACATAGCTAAAATAAAGACCAGATTAAAAAAAAAATAGGCGCTAAATAAAAAAATATTAAAAAGGGAACAATATGAAAGACTCATTTGGACAATTGCTTGAACAACAAGCAATTTTTATCTATGTTTTTTCCCACTGAAGGTCTTAACACATTGCAATATATAGAAAATTAAATGTTAAAACATGATGAGCTACCTGTTCTACTATCACATAAAGCCAAAAAAAAAAAGGGGGGGGGGGAGGCGGATATAGTCTGTGGCAATTCTGAGCTACAAATGACCTCTTGACAAATATAATTCCTTATTTTTCTGGTCTATAAGTTTCTCCACTACATTTTTACCTTTATAGAAAGAATAAATAACATGGGAGGCACCAAGCTCTCCAAGATCCAAGTTCTTAGCCATGTTTCGTAAGTCAAACCTTGGGGGTCCTCAAATGCTGGAGGATAACGACCACAGAAACACACACCTGGACATCAGAATTACAGTGTCTTAATAGCACAACGTGTTTATACTTCATTCCCTCTTGTTCAACAGGTGAACAAGAACAGCTTTGAGGCAAAGAGGCGATCTGGAAAGGTACAAAGGGTAGTCACCCCATTGCTCTGGCAGGTCATTAAGACACAGGTTCTGTTTTGTAGAGGTCTACGGGACTTAGTTGCCTAAATCTCCTGCAGACTGGGCCAAGCAGCTGAATTACTTTTGAAAGAAACCTGTGCTCTGCAGACATTTTTAAAAACAGACTCATGATTTGCTTTGCACTAAGGAAAAGATACGAAGTGTTTTGCTTCTGCTGGTTACTCTCAGAATAACATGATATTCTGCTGGAGAAGTTCCAGGTTTCCGCAAGGTTTTACTGTCTAATGGGTAGTTATTTTATGCAAACAAAGGTAAAGGTACTGAAAGATCTTTGGTTCATGTACCTCTCCAATTGTTTATGCTAGAGAAAAACATTTATTTTTGCTAGTTCATTATAGGTGTGGGGTTTTTTAATTTGTCTTTCTCGTTCCCAACTCACTGAGGGTTGCTCTGAAAATCACACGAAATTCCTTCTGTATTTCCTGTTAGCCGAGGTCATACTTTCACTTATAAGAAAAAAATGCAGGTTTTTCCTACACTAACGTAGGGCATAGGTGATGGTAACGAAATGACAGATTTTCTTAACATCAGCTATTTCACTTTGAAGAGATGTGGAGCACAGCCTATTAGTTTTAGTGCCACACGGTATTATTACAGCTTTTGGGGTGCAAGAGGAGCTTGTACCTAGAGTATAGAAACAGTCAAGATTGTAAAGAGATAAGATTACCAGACAGCTACTGAAGTTCTAACACAAATACACACAGATGAAGTTAACATAAACCAGACTGTCAAATGCATCTTAACCTAGTATTCCTTGCTGACTTTGTGCAATGTGCCTGTAACCAGTGCGAAACTTTGATTTGGTATAAGTAGCTTAAGAGGGGCCAGGAGTACAAGATCTCACAATGTTGGAAGAGAAAGAGTATTAATAAGAGCAGAACCCCATGTCTAGGTGAGGCAAGGACCAAAGTGGAAGCAGACATAGCTTTGTGCCACCCTGGCTCTGAGCACTCAGAAAGGCCCAAACCAGAGTTGTCTCAGAACTGTTGTAAAGCTTTGTTGACTATTTTAGCTGTCAAGAATGACCATGACATAAACATATATCAGAAATGCATCTTTGCCTGGAAATTCCCTTCATACAACACAGCCTACCCACTTTTCTTGACATCATAGTCATGACTAATCAAAAAATGTTTGAGAAAGTATTTGCCTGTCTGGAAACACTAATTCGTTCAAACTATAAACCTAATGGACTCATATGTGAGAAACAGAATCACCCTGTAAGACACACTTGAATATGGGTTTCTCATGTCTCAGACAAGTGACCTAGCACTGAACTACTAGATTTTCTTTTATAGATAAAGAATCAAATCAAATTCCAGTACCCAGAAATTTTAATGAAGTAGTTTTTTCTTGCATGGAAAATGGCAACACTTTTTAATCTCAAGCCATTTGGCTGAAAATTCCCAAATCCTACTGTGATACTGCAAGTCCTGCTCTTCCCGCAAGTAACTGAAGCTGCTTGTCCCATTGCGCACTCTGCTCTCCTGTCCTGCTGAGATACCTTATAAGTCTCTCCTGGGCATGGCTTCCATGCTTCTCCCCAAAGATGTCATTGCAACAGACAGGACAAAATAATCCATGCATGGCACAAATAGAGGGCTTTCAGAATTGTGTAAATAATGTTTAGTGCATCAATGTACAATATTTTAAAAATGAACAATCCATTTATCTAACAGTAAGGATAACTTTTATTCAGGAAGATGAGGGATATTTGCTTCTGCTGAAATTTCATCCTGCTTATTCCCTCAGCAGGATTTTCCTGTAATACTTCTTAAAGTAGAAATAATTATGGATTTCTTCTACTTGTTCTGCAGTGACATTTTTATTTTTCATTTCTCAATTTTGCCTCCTGTGCAGCAGGCGCTTCACCTTCCACTCTGGAGGATTGCCTAAAGGCTTTTTCATTTAACTGCTGCTACATGCCGGTGCACAAATTGCCTGGCAGGGATGATGTGGAGTGATAAGGCCTCCATCCTACAGCAGGAGATTTTTCAGCTACCCACCTTCTTAGATCACATAGAGCCTGGCTCCACACTGGATATGGGTCCAAATTTTGCAGCATGATGTGCTGCTTCAGAGCAGTGGAATTAGCTCAAGATATTAATAACTAGAAATTATTGATAATGAAAATAAAGTAAAGTGGCACTGTCTGCTATTTCTGTTTCCAGATCTGGACCTTCACAGCTCCAAATTTCTTTATCTTTAAAAAAACCTGTTCAGATGTTTATATTTTGCAGAGAGTTTTGAAATATCATTTTGACATCTGAAACACAACACGGAGAGAATGCAAATGCATGAAATCAGAGAAAGTAGTGCCACAAATCCTACTTGGAATCTTGATGTCCTTTATTTCCCCCAAACCTTCCTGTGGCTATGTGCTACCATAAATGTCCAGAAAATATGTCAGTTGTCTTCCTTGTAAAGACAAAACTGTGAGTTTACTGCCCAATACCTACCCTGAAAGCTTTTGGTTCATCTCAGGATGTAGCCAGATGTGTGCTGTATGGTGCTGTGCTTGACATGGTTTTGGCTATAGCATACCTTCCAGAAAGTGTCCAGGCTTCACGGGTAGGAGAAACCTTATGGCTTCATAGTTTGCCCCCAAAATTAAGAAGGCAATTGCTAAAAGCACTGCCACTGTGTCTGAACTTGCCTGGCATCAGCTTTGTCTACTGCTTTTTTTTTACAATCTTTTTCCTGGCCTAACAAGATCTGTAGCATCCAGGATTTTTGCCTTTTCCCAAAAAAGTGTTTCTGCATTGTCATCAAGTCACTCTTTGACTTTCTTTTTAGTGTGATTGATGGACTCTGTTTTACAGCCAGTAGAAATTACATCTTTTCCTTCACCATGGAATATATTGTCATCACTCTTCTACATAAGTTTTTCAATACCTCTTAAAAATGGAGTTCTATACCAGCTTTCTGTAGCATGCTTGGTGCTGGGATGTGACCATCTTGATCAAGTTCATCTCTGGCTTTGCTTTTTCAAGAGGTGGACAGACAGGGAAGGGGTTCTATGCTGGTCCCACCTCCGGGTAGTGGCCTTTAACACTCACTTGCAATGTTTAGCTCCTTAGAAAGGGGATGAGGCCTGGGTTCTTGTGGACCTTGCCCAGACTAGCAATCCTATAATTGCTTAATTTAATATACAAGAACCCAACAACAGTGGAGAATGCTCTAGGGATCGGTGTTTGGAATCCTTTTCTTTTACCTTACCCGACAGAGGTCTAATCAATATGCTACAGAGTAAAGGCATAAATTACCTACTCTTCTCCAACTCTGGCATTCACTTTAGTATGCTAACATGCTCCAGTAGACGAAAGTCTTTTCTCCTGCACTGAGAAGTTATGGTAATATCCTACAGAAAAGAGTTTTTTGAGCCCATTAACTTAAAGGAGACCTGCCTAGATCAAGACACCTACTTGCTAGGCAAGTGTCTCAGTTATATCCATTAAAGACTCTGGAAGAATGAGCTCGTCTTCACTGTTTATCTTAAAACATTATGTTAATTTTTGAATAGATAGAAATGCCCAATAAATATCAAAGAAACAATTCTGGAAATTTGAGGGGAAAATGGGAGTTCAGGCATTCCTCTTATCTGCAGACATTCCCTGTTAGCCTGATAGAGGCAGACGTCTGTATAGCGTCAGCTTTCCAGATTTTGGTTTAATGATACTCAATTCTTTCCCACTGATAGACTGGGAACTTATTTCCTTGAGGCTATTTCTTTTCTTTGAGACACCTTCCAAAGTAAAGGTATCATTTGCATATCTTCAAATGACATTTCAGGCCTTCTTGTATCTTACTCTTAGTTTCTTTAAGGCCATTTTCTTCTTCCCTCTCAGTGTAATGATTTCAAGATCACTGGTCCTCCAAGCAACCACAAAGATCTAGTAGATGAATCTGTTATGTCTATATAATGAGATCCAGAGTGGAGTTAGTTTAGATGTAGTTATCTATCTTGCTGCATTATAAAATTATGAGCTCAAACTGACAACCCCCTAACAGATATTTCCAGATAGTAAACACAGGTGTTGAAGGAATAAATGATCCTTTTCTCTGATTTGACTCAGTGTCCTCCACCAAGCCCCATCTTGGGCTGCATTAGTTAATACATGAAGCCACATGCACCCATGAAACAGGTGATGGCATTCCCACAATAAAGGGCCCTCTCAGCACCTCATTTTGTGCACACTATGCTTCCTGAACAGATCATGACCAGGACTTTTAACTGTCCAGGTATGTGAACTGCCTAATTAGGTTTCAGAAAATGCCAATTACATAAAATTTCCTTTCATCAGTCACAACTCTTTTTTTTCTTTTTTTTTTTCCCCCCATTGTTCAGACCTCTAGGAATAATAGCAGTCATTACAAATCTTCTTCATTTTATGGTCTTTTCCATCTTTTGCTCAATTTATTCACCACATGCTGAGTTAGACACATGGCTGCATTTGTCTTTTTTTTTTTTTTTTTTTGGTTAGTCTGATGCTCTCATGGCTGCTTCTGATCATTTTGCAGTATGATTAACTATCATTGTGATCAGATGCAATCCATACTGCTTGCCACATACTGTTCCCCTGGAATGTGGTCCAGTGGTCCTTAACTGCCATTTGATGTTCATGATTGTCTGGTTTTTCCTCTCTATTGTGCATGGTATTCATGCAAATCATTAGTAGCTCTATTACTTGCTCAAAACTCTTCCAAAATTCCCACAGTCATCTTTTAACCTTGCAGTTCCTAGTGATGCATTCCTTTTGGTATCAGTGTATTGTCATCTGTACTGACTGACAGACAACTTCATAACCCCTTCCAGTCTTGCAGTCGCTGTTCATATTTACATTCCATTAGATAACATGCTATCTGGTTACCCTGATGTGAACTGCTGATTTATTGGCCCACTCTTCTTACTACGCTGACAACTAGAGCTAAAGAAAACATTTTTTGGAAAGCATCAGTATGTTAAAATTATTTTAGGTCATCACAAAGGTCTACAAATTAAAGTCAAATTTATTGAATAATTTAGTGAAAAGGAAGAATATAGATGAAGTCAATATACAAGTGCCAAAAGCGCAGGAAGGGAGAGACTTCATTCATCTCATTGATCTCTGCCCCAATTGTAAGCACTGTAAGCATTTAATTTCCCTTTTTCCTGAAGGGATTAGAATTCACATCGTGGTGTCAAGCATCATCGTGCTGTTTAGCATTTTGTATAAAGGCTCCAACAAGAGGGCAACCTCAGAATATCATATAGCCTGCAGTGGTTAAGGCACTCAGCTGGGTGGAGAAAACAGCAGTACAGATCTGTCTTTCTGAGCAGGGACAGGCATTTCAATGACAGTGTCTGACCTCCCAGCTGTGTGCTCTAACTAGACAGAATTGCAAGGTAGGTTCCTGTCATGCAAGCTTGTGGGGGCTGTTCATGTCTCATTATAAAGCATTTCTAAACACACGTTGGAGTTCTGAACTGCTTCAGTAAGATCGCTTCCAGGTCTTCTTTACTAGTGCTTTTCCATTATGTATATTTTTTTTGCTTGAAGTTGTCTCTTCCAAATATAAAAAAAGATAATAACTTATTCCTTATTTTCAAAATTTTTACGCAGATTAAATTTATGTTATACAGGATGGAATGTGTAGTATTTTGCCCTCTTTCAGACATGTGCTGGTTGTGCCTCATTAATGGATAGATAATCCACTTCAGAAATGCTGCTGTACTTGCCACTTGTGGTGAACTTGTCTGATTTTTTCTCTCACCTCAGTACAATGACTCTAATTATTAACTCTTACTTGTTCCCTAAAAGCATCTACAATATTTTTACAGGACTTAAGGACTGTCTTTCAAAGTCTTTGGATGGCTATCTAAAGACTGACCAGTTGATTGTCACCTCAGGCTTTAGTCAGGACAATGCGGAGTTCCCACTGTAAGAATAAAAACTTTGTCAACACGACGTTAATTTTTTCAACAGTACAGAGAAAGAACAATGATAGAGAAGGATGTCAGTAGCTTACTCACATAATATAACCTCTTACTAGACGTTGATTTACATATTTTCATTCATTCCCATTTCTTTCTACAGAACCTGGTTGGCTTCATTCCACCAGAGGAAAGTGCAAGAAAAGAAAGATTGCTTTACCCTGGCAAATGCACACTACCAACAGGTACACAGCAGCTGTTCAATCTTAGCATCAAGATTACAGGGACACACACAAATCTCAAGCAGCAATACTTATTTCAATGCTGGTCACAGTGCTCTGACACAATTTGTTATAAATCCTTTCACAGTCAGCTCAGATAAGATGAAGGCATTTTTGTTGGTGGTTTCAACAGATAATTCATTTTTCTTCTGAAAATGGAGGTAGAAGACTAAGCTACCTAGGTTGTTAAATTCCATAGGCTTAAGTAACTATATATTAAAAAAAAAATAATTGAATTTTGCCTGTCATTAGAATATCCAACAACTCATCATAATTATAGCAATCAATGAAATCTTCATGGACAATTTCTACTTTTGAATCTCACACAAGCACAAAGTAATTCAACAATATCACTGTTTGACAACTAGCTCGATGACTACCAGACTACTGAAGCCTACTTTCCTCTACCTGAAAGGTAGTATCTAAGCCATGCAAATACCAAGTTAAGCATTTCCCTGCCTGGGCTAGTCACAAGAGCTTTCTCCCACGTGAGCTGTCCTGACCTTCAATAACAATGGAACTCACCCACCACCCTCCATCCTCACTCTCATTCTAGTCCCCCAATCTAAAAGCCATGTTAACATCAGAAACAAGGCCATATTATATATTCACTAACATGTTTTAAAAATAGAACTACAGTCATCATTACCCTCTTGGTGTTGAACATCATGACAGATGGGCTGTTAATCCATGAACAAAACACAATCAAACTGGCCATGGCAGGTGGAAACTACAGGCAAATGTATCATAGCTCCTGTTGAGGTACTTTCTAAAGAAGTTTTCTGGTCTACATTCCTTGCAAGATCTGAGAACTCTTAACTCATAAACACTGTCCTACCCAGTGGTGTAGTTTAGGGTGCTCAGCCAAGTTCCTCACCCAATGACTGGAGAAGTTCTGCCACCCAAGAGAGATGGGGGGCAGAAAAATAGAAAGGGAGCTGCCTAAAAATATATCCAAGTAGAAATTCTGAATAAAACAGTACACATAGGCACCAGAAATGTCTAATCCCTGTCCTCCAAACACCTTCAGGGGCTTTTCTCTAGACATAATAGTCATGCATATTAGATTTTGTAGGAAAATTTGAGGTTCTCTGTCCTGAAACATTTTAGGGTTAGGCACCAAACAGGTCACCCTTTCACAAAAAGTTCCTTCACAAACCCCAAGAAACAAATAAAGAAGAATCCTAAAGACACGAAGTACCCTTAGGGAGTCCCCCATAGTTTGGTGATCAGAGCACTCAGCTCAAGGACTGCTGATCTGCCTTCAAGCAAAACACCTGCCTGTTTTGAACCAAGACAGCTCATTCCTCAGCAGAGTGCCTTCACCACCAGATTATTGGTTATACAGGGGTATACCCAAAAGATGCACTCCAGTGATGCAAGTTAAATTATTATTTATAAATAAACATGCATTGTATAGAGCTTGCAGCCTGTGTCTCTTAGATCAGCATACTATTAACTTTGAGCATTTAAATTTTACATTTTTTTCTTTGATCAAGATAATTTAATAAATGGTCAGCATTTATAACAGGGAATTTGCCACTGGCTTCACCCAAGGATCTGCTCTTCAACATGTGATGCTTCCTATGTTCACATATGGGCCAAAAAAGAGAGTGAGCACTGCAGTAACATCAGCATGTGGCAGTGAAAGCTAAGTGAATTGATGGAAACTACTGAGTGAGTAGGTGATGAAATGGCAGATTAAATTCAATGCCAGTGCATGCAAAATAATGCACTATTGTAAAAATAACTGTAAGCATGCAGCCAGAGACCAGACAATGGACTATAAATTAGATACTTTCACTCATGAAAGGGATCTTGGAGTCACTATGGGTAGTTTTCTGACTTTATCAGCTCAGTGTTCCTCTGTGGTTCGAATAGCAAGCAGGGTGCTAAGAATTATTATTATGAAGAAGGAATAGACAACTAAGTAAAAAAAACCCAACGAACTTTAGCACTTCTTGGAATTATGGCTACAACGTATCAAACAGGATACAGTAAAAACAGTACAGAGAAGGATGAAAGGGATGACAAGAAGATAAGAAGAAATTAAACAGACCAGAACAGCTCAGCCTGGAAATGACTCAAGTGAGCAGGCAATAGATATGAGAGAAGAATATAATATCCTGAATGCCAGAGAGAAGATGAACGGGAAACAATTATTCGATGTTTCACACAGCTCAGGATGTGGAAAACACAAAATGAAATGATTGGATAGCACGTATAAAAGAAACCAAAGGAAGTATTTTTTCCTAAGTAAAAATCACATGCAAAAAATATAAATGAGATCAAACCAGATCAAAATCAGAAAACAAAACTCTGACAAGGGTTATTAAATGTCATGATCCTGATACCACTTGTGGCTCCACATATCTTGCAGGTTAGGAACTACAAGCGACTCTCAGGGAAAGGTCACTTTGTACTTCCACTGTTCTCTGATGTGTCCCTTGCTGTTCACTGTCCCAAAGGTGGTTGGATTTCTGCCCTTACCCATCATGGTTATTCTCATGTTCTTTTATATTGTAATAAATTCTTGATTTTAAACAACAAAGCAGCTTCTGCAGGTAGAGAGCCAGTAAAGTCTTTATAAGTCCAACGCTTGACTCCATCTCCTGTGATATGGGAAACCTTTTCAGACCAAGCTACATGTCAGATAGAGGAGGGATTTAGGCACAGATATCTCCTAGGCAAGGCAGGTATACTTTGGGTGTTGTAGTGTCTTCTATAGATTGCTTTAAACAGAAACAGGTTATAGTTATATCAGCTACATAATGAAATAAATTTTTAACAAGTTCTGTTACACAGTTTGCTGGAAACAACAAAAAAAAATGTTTGACTTAAAATGTAATATCTTGCATTTTAAACTTCATTGGAAAAATGGTGATATTTCTCAGTTATTTTATAGGTATTTTAAAAACAAATAATAACAGTAAAAATATAAGAAACAGCTGATATTTGTATGCACTCAAAATTAAAATCTCAGTAACTTTTAGGGTTTTTTTCTTTCTTAGACAGAAAAAGAATCACTGTTTTCAAGTTAAAATAGGAAAGAAATGATAGAAATAAGAACCTCATTCACATGATAAGCTTCTTTGGAAACTTTAATTGAGATTATAAACTCAAGAAAAAAAAATTTGGTATTATGCTTCTGACCTGAATTAATTGGATTACTCTTATTTGCTTTCAGTTGAGCTAATGGTGCATGACTTTTTTGTGTTTCTTCATTGTTGGGCTGAAAAGCTCCACAATGTAAAGCTCATTTTTTACACAAATATTTAATTTAACTAAAAACTCGTACCAGAAATATATTGGAATATTTGGTATTTTTAAAAAGTACCTCAATAAAAAAATACAGAGAAAAATACAATAAAATATATATATATCAGAAACAATTTTATGTGTCTGAAGTGATCGGTCACATAAGACTTCTAAGGAATTTAGTACTGTGGAAATAAATTGCAAAAAAAAAAATCTGAAATTATTGTCAGAAATTATTTTGGCGAATAGTTAAGAGAAAAAACTGTCTCCAGAGAGCACGGCTAGTATGGAAATTATTTGCTAGCCAAATGTTGCTGAGCAAATAATTCAACAAGCCTCAGTTCTTCAGTTAATGACATCCTTTGAAAATTTTGACAGTCAAGTAGTGTTTGTAAAATGTATATTGAATTAAAAGTTAGAATCCACAAAAATAAATACTAGGAATAAATTGATCATGCATCTAATTATTTTTGTTTTACCATAGATTTCTTACCCATATTTCTTACAATTTCCCTTTTTATAGTTGTCAAAACAATCCATCCCAGCTGAAACATGATATGAAGAATGTGTCATGCTACTTCTTAATGTGGGTGGAAGCTTCATTCTAAAGCATAGTGAAAAATGTGTGGGTTTGTGGTTAATTTTGTTGGTGTCAATAATCTTCCCAGTGATAGACAAAAACCTATAAAAAAAGAGTTTAACTTAATTATCCTTAAATAACGAGGGTGTCTCTAAAAGGTAAACAAATACTCTTCTGTGGCATTGCCTTTACCACAGTATTTCCTAAATTTAGAATGTATGTATACCACAGGACCGTATTTATACCAAGTCATGGTAAATGTTTACTTTGTAATATGGCACGTTCACTATGTATTTGTAAAAGAGAACTGTAAAGAAGAGTTGAGAACGGATAAAAAGTACGGGGAGAGACTGAAACATGAAAAGAAAATCAGGCTGTAATTTAAGAACAAAATATAAAATGTGAATTTAGCTGCAAAAATAGCATAGCACCGTGTGAATAGCACTGTGGCCAAATTACTCCAGGGTGGAAGGTAGCACAGAGATTTCTCTGATATGTGAGGTAAGACACTGCAGAAGACACTTGGATTATAAGGGGTTTAGGTGAGGCAGAAGGTGCCAAGAAGAGAAACTACAGCAACTTCACCCTATTTTAAGCATGTACATTTAGCAGGTGTCAAAATATTTCCATTGAGTTTTGCAGTCCTGAATATCAGAAGCAAGCTCTCAGCTAGTGGAAAATGTATCATGGAATCAGTCATCTGCAGCATAAAGACTAATTTAAACTTTAAGGACTGGCAAGAGAACAGGTTTTCATCCTCAAAACCCACCCCTCAGAGTGTAGCAACCATTTCAACAGTTTGGAACTCTTCATTTTCCTGATATGCTTTGAAAGTAGTTCTTACAGGGCTTGGTGAAGAGCCAGAAATCGTATTCGGTAGAAGATTCTGGGGAAAAAGAAAAGCCCTTCCATCCAAGTTTGGATATAGAATCTCCCTGGAAATTTTCGATGGAGAGGAACATCCGAACATGATTAGTATTTATGTAATCAAGACTTTGTTTTGAAAATGTCATCTCAGTTATAGTTTCCGGCCCTTCTAGAACAAAGAGAGCTTGGCTTCACAGGGTGGGAACCAGGATTTTCAGGTACCCAGATGCTCAGCTGTGTGACAGGAAGCCAGAAATCCCAGGTGTTTCAACTAACACCCCAGGTAAGCTGGCTGGATTTCAGGCTCTGCTCAACAGGAATCCTGTTGATCTTCTTTTGGAAATTTGTGAAAGCATTTTGTGTTTTCACAAAACATTCTGGTTTTGAGAAACTATCACTTTCTAGTGAAAACTTGTTTCATCTAAAAGTTCCATTCCATTCTAGAGATAAGGACAATAATATTTATTTTGGACTCCTGGAATAAAATACTGTTTCTGGCTTTTTTTTCAGAATTTTACTTGGGCTATGAATTGTGAGTCCAATTCCCATAATTTGTAGCTAATAAATCCTGCTCCTTCAGGAGAGTATAGAGCCAACATCTCTTAAGTTTGCCATTACAGATGTCTCCTCTTCACATCATTTCATCAGATGAAGAGATATACCTTGTTCATCCTGCCTGGATTTCTGCTTTTTCTGTTAATAAAAGAGAAGTGGGCAAACAGTCTATGGCAAGGCAATCAGTTTAGTAGGTGTAAGGCTTTATATTTCCCTTTCAAATTCTCTAGCTCTTTAAAACTTTTGGTAGCCAAACTTCATTGAGGTCAAGTTTTTGCTCATTCCTAAATTTTATCCATCCCACATCCAGAATGATTTTAGAATATTCACAATACAGTCATGCTAATCATTCCAATTTACAGTGCTCAAACAATAACCATGTTAATATAATTTTACTGTTTTTCCTTTAAATTGACTCCCTCTGTGGGTCCTCCAGAGATCTAAAGCTATGACACATTTGAAGAAAGGCAGGTGAACCCATCTGAAGTTTTTAAGCGGGAAGTTTAAACTCTGAACTTTCTCTGGGAGGTTGTCACTCTTTTGGTAACATGAAGGAGAGTCAGATGTTACTTTATATGATGTAGAAGTATCTTTGTGTTATTCCCATATACAAGCAAGAAGAGAAATAATCTAGTTGTATTCACTTCATGGGTTTAGAGTTACTAAGACTAAGATTTAGACACAGGACAGAGACTCTCATTCTCCAGAGAGCTGTGTTAAGCATGCCTCTAATGCTGAGATACCAAGCACAGAATCTAGGACAAATAGTCCATAGTCACGGTCCCCTGTTTCCATAAGAAATAATTATGAGAGACATTGAAATGGTTATGAAACAATAACCTGTACAATTCTAAATGTTACGTCCTTACACCAGGACCTGAAGAGCCTTTCAGAGTCTTTATTTCATGACTGCACGGTATGACATGAGAGCAAAGCGCTCAGGCAGCAAAAATTGACGGAGTCCCACTGAAGTCCTGGGAGCTGCTCTCTGTCACACAGGTAGATCACCCTCCCTGCCCTTTCTTTCTCCTTTTCAGCAGAAAGATATTTGAACCCAAGGGCTGCAACAGGGAGAGCGAAGCTAGCTGGTGGGCACGTGTCTGTGCCCAGACAGGACAGCAGCTGAGCTAGCAAGGTTGTGTGTTTGGTTTTATGTGGCCCTATTGCCACCAGCTTGAGTGACAGCCTACCATTGCCTCGGCTGGCCAAGGTAGCAGGTGCTGTAGCATTGCTTTTGTTATTTTTGCAGTTATTTTTGTTGGCTGTAAGAATGGCAGCTGCTGAGCTTGCCAAAGCAGAGGTAGAGGCATAACTTTGCTGCTTGTCTAAGGTAGCTGAGGTGGCACAAAAATCACTACTACTAGTAATACAGCACTGTCTTTTGTCTCCATACCACCATTACTGGATAAAAGGACCCAAAGACAAAAGTCAAGATAGATTTTTGCATAGTATTGATCACATCAAAACCAAAACTAAGCTGAATGCTCAAATGCCCCTGGCTATCATTTTTGTTCATTTGTTCTTCTGTTTACAGGGACTAACAGCCTAATGTTTTCTCTTAGTTAGCAAATGGTGCAAATTATATAATATTTGATCATGATTTATTTTCTCAATCTGGACTCCTTCTTTTATACACAGATTGTCCCAAGAGGCCATTTACAACCATGATTCTATGGGCTATAATCACAGCTCTAGGAATGCTAACATGAACTCTTCTCTGCTTTACACTGAATATTCACCAGCATCTGCTATGGGATTAATATAAAAAGATTTTGCCACACATGGCAGCCAATTAACAAACAATATGTTGATATAGTTTGGGGCTATCCCTTCATCTTCCATGCGGAATCTGCTGTGGAGATATCTCTAGGGGTTTAAATTGCAGTCCTCAGTTTCTCAATTTACATTTGGCCTTTCATTGACTCTTTCTGTCTTAACAGTACACTTTTAAATTCGTATACAAATATTATATGGATGTTAACCAGGATTTCCTCCTCTGTTCTTTGTCTGTGTAAATCTACAAGGACAAGCTTTGTTTCTTCCAACTGGATGTCTTTAAATTAAAATTGTTCTATTAGTAAGGTAGGGTACACAGTAATGAGCACTATTTTCTTGGATTTGAGCTGATTTTTCTTTCTTCTACATTTATAGTAGAAATATTTTATATTTTATGTAAACATTGGTGTTTCAAAGCTCAGTAATGCTGCTGCTTATTTAGGTTTCATTTCATTAAAATGAAATACCAATATCCTCCACTTCTGATCTCGTTTGCCTGAAACACATTTTTTACTATGTCAGTTTTAAGGTTTATTTTCAAATTCCCTTTTCTATGCTGCCAATAAGAGTAGATTGTTACACTGATGTATTTTTAAGCATTGAGGTTTGTATAATTTTCCATTGCCTCCCACTGCAACATTGATTGTATCATTTATTCCAGTTTTCAAGTTTTTGATTCACCAGTGTCTTGCCTCCCCTCTCCCTCCTACACAAGTAGCCTTTTGACTTGTGCAAAACTACAAACATGCCTAAAGGTAGGCATATATTTGTGCACACCCAAGATTTAAGTTCTCTCACTGGTTTTGTCAGGAGCTAAATGTGCCAAGAGCTAAGAGTACCAGATTCTTATTGAAAAAAAATAAATAAAGCAGCCAGATATACATGTGTCATTTAAATATAATTGTACTCATGGTAGTGGGAACATGCTTGCTTCCTTTTCAAGAACTGCAAGATTGAGAATTGTTTCCTTTGCCTCTAACCATTTAAAATTTAGGCACTGGATATAATATAATGCTCCTTTTACAGTTAGTAAAGAGGCAAGTGGAGATGCCAGTTCACTGATCTTGATATAGGTGCTGTAAGAGGTGAGGTTAATTGTTTTTCATGTTTCTGCACTGCTCCCTATGGTCTCTAGGCTTGTCATGCCTGCTGATTTACTCTTAACCTACTTTTTTACTGCATTTTTTTCCCTGTACCCAAGTAAATGGGATTTTTTAATATATTTTTTTCTTTAGATTTTAAACCCAGCCTCGTGTGAGTAAAATGAAATTCTAAAGTGAGTATTGCATAGGCATGTTTTGGCACAATATTTATTGTATATAGAATTCTATACCCTTAATTAACAGCAAAATTAAATTTGGGTTAAAGTTTTCCATCGTAAATGAGTCCTTGAATTTAATAAGTAATCTGGGCTCAATGTAGACGTTTTAGAATTTAATATCCAGAAAGAATGCAGATTTGAAATTCTAGTATATATCCAAAGCAAAAATTTGAGAGTCTTTGCTGGAAAGAATTCAAAAACGTTTACTACCTGAAAGGCTCTACTGATGTGTGCTCTTTTCCCATTGCAAATGGTAGGCAGGAGTAAAAAGAGAGGAAGAAAATATAAAGTAAATAGAAGGCAATTAAAAACAAAAGCTAGCATAAGTAAAAAGAGAGGTCACTAAAGGGAAAGACTTATGGAGCCGGTGATCTGGATCTAGTTATCAACCTCCAAAGAAAATAAGGAGGTGTCATTATTTTTATTATATTGGAATGAGTAAAATGAGCATCTTTAATGCTGTTTATTTATCTCAAAGTTAAGACCTGAGGGAAAATTCTCTGTGAAAACAGAGGACTGGAGTAGTCTGAAAACAAAATGTAAAAGCACTCATTGTTGCATATGTCTATGTTTATATGGACAAGGGCCTAGTTATATCTGTCTCTATCCTAAGCAGAAATTAGGAAAACACATGAAATGGAAATCTAGTCAGCAAATATTAACCTCTAAAAGGCTCACAGGAACTTTTATTTTGAAATAAAACAAAAGTAAAAGTAAAAGTATGTTGTCCCTGGACAGTTTCATTCTTGTTTTAGCTATTCGGTTTTCCTCATTAACATGTTCCTTGCAAGTTTTGAAAATGAGGAATAATTTAAAAAGTGGCTAGAGCATTTACTGAGGAGTCACTTGAAGCCTGTGAATTCACAACACTTGTAGACGATACAGTGAATTTTGAACAGCTGTGCTCAGATCAGTCTCTGCCCCTGGTCCACCCAGTTCAGACAGAAGCTCCCACTCTCACACTGGGAGGCCAACACACAACATAAAGCATTTCCACTGAGTTAGGGACAAAGTCAAGTGAAATCATACGTGTGTTTCATTTCTTATTAAACTCAAAAGACTATGCAAACCCATAGTTTTCCTGGCTCATGAAACAACACAATAAATACTTTACTTAGCTCAGCTGTAAATTCTAATGAAATATGACAGCAGATAATGAGTGAAATTGTACTTCAAGTCTCAGAGGAGAAGTCTGCTAGCAAGAGGGGAAAAAAAAAGCCCACATACAGTTTGTTCAGGACTCTTAAGAAAAAAAACTACACGTAGAGTTATCAGCATCATCTCATAACAGTGAAGAATGAGGAGAATATCCTAGCTGAGACAGAACACACTGAGTAGAAGCCAAAACACCATTTTATTGTTAACCTCTTCAGGTTTAAGAACTGAGAAACATCAGGGAAGTTTATATGTATCCGTTGCCTATCATTTTTATTCTGCTCAGTAATACTGAGATGTTAATCCCTGTGATGGGATTTCCATTTGACCATGTGCAGGGAATTTAACTGTAACTTAAGTTATAATTCAGCATGTCAGATCAATGATGTCGATGAATGTTGATTTGTCTCAGTAGCATTTGTTGCTATTACTGCAATAATGAAGACAGGTGGAATCATTTGATGATGTCTGTGGGGAAAGTCTTTACCAAAGGTTGAACTGATTTAGAATAGGATGGTGCACCCAGTTTTCTTAGAGTGACACAGAAGTTTTCAAAACACTCTGCAATTAGATATTTTACTTTTTTAAAAATATATTAAGATTATGACCCAAAGACTTTGAATGGTGATAAGATGCCTTTGCTTATACTAGGAATGGAGATATTACATTGTGTTACCTGAGCTATAAAAACTTAAAGATGTAAAAAAAATAAAAATTTCAATCTGTTTTACCTTTGCCAACATAATTCTTTATCTTGGCACCAATTCTTCCATTATATGGCTGTATTTTGCTCAGCTGGAGTATTTGATTCAAGGTGCATTTCAGCAAAAAACACATCACTTGTCTTCTTGGTTATCTTTGAATCGGACCAATATTTAATTTATTTTTCTGATGTCCCTTGTTCAAAGGTTCACTGTACCTCCACAAAATTTAAAAAATTGTGTAGAAATCTAACATACTAATTTAATATATCAAATAGTCATATACTGATTAACATTTTCTGATTTAAATCTTTATCTCTCATTTTTAAAATGCTTTTCTGTCCCAACTGTTGCAAGTATCTGAAAAATAATTACCGAGTAAGGAAAACATATTTAATAACCTATGGATTATTAAATTTTGCTTTGTGAAACTGTACACTTCAACATATTCGATGATAAATCAGACCTTTTATCATATCATACAGCATTATCATACAGCAACATTTGTTCTGAGATTTAAAAAGTCTATCTTGTGATAAAAAGGAAATCTGATTTACTTCTTTCAGTCCTATTTATTTTAACTTGTTTTTGTTCTTAAGCATCTTTCCTTCATTTGATGCCTTCCATACCTTGTCACAGAGCACAGATCCCAAAGAATTTCAGAGATTTTCTGAAACTTAAGAATCCAGGAACATGGGAATACATGAGTTTCATAGGAAGAACCTTGAGGGGTTTAAGTAATGACAGAGAAATGGTAAATAACCAAAGGCATAGGATCACTAAATACAAAGTGAAGTGTGTGGTTGTGTTTTTGGAGCTAAACACTACAGCAAGCTGATGACTTGAAGCTAGGAGAGGTTTTTTCACATCTTTTTTATCTGAGCATTCATTTCTTCAGGGCTCGAGCTGCTTTGGAGGATGCTTTTTCCTTCACTACTTACCTTTCCCATGCCAGTTTGATGCTGAAAGAATCCAAGCTTTTAAATAACTGATTAATTGTTTTCTCAGCCACAGAATAAATATTAAAGACCAGTTGTGGTTTACATTAAAACAGTATGTTTACATAGGTAAATTTACACTCCTGGGTTCTTCCTGTGTCAATACATATGGATGTAAGTGTTGAAAACTTGAATGCTCTCGGTTAGTCAGAATACTACAAGGTTTTTTTCCCCTGATTGGATGAGCCCCCTAGAGTTTCTAGCACAAACTACTTCTCTATGTGAATTTAAAGGTTTATTTCTGTCTGCAATTATACATCTCTTTTCAAATTGGTTTTCTATTTGTGAAATTCAAATTCAGTTTCTCTGATGTGTGCAGAAAGTCTGCACACACACAAAGCATAATCATGGCTGAAGAAAATAATGTAAATTTTTAATGAAATACCAATGGAAAAGTTTTGTCTTGTTCATCGAGCTCTCCTTAGTTTTATTCTTATAGAAATTCTTTATTCTTATAGAAATGCCTTTTCATTTTATTCAGATTTCTGTGCACTGGAAATGAAAGTATTTGCTATGTAGCTGATAACCAGTCCTTTAAAAAGTCAACTTTACCTTTCACCTTTTCACCCTTTGAGGTAAAGCATATCTGAGTGGAAAGGCTGAACTAATTCCAAATTGAGGATCCTTCTACAGGAAAAGCATGGTTAAAAGAAAGAAAACAGTTAAAATGTTACCCCGGGCTTATTAATCAGATAGCTGTAGATTTTCACGTATTTTTTAACTCCAAAATGAAGACTCTGAGTCAAGAAGGCATAGCTGGAGAGTTAATTACCAAAAAACTTACCACTTTATGAGATAAACTGTTGAAAGTATCAATACAAATCTATAGATAGTAAAGTGTGTATAGACATTGGAGATTACAGGCATTATTCTCCAAATCAAATGCACAAAACTTTATTGACACTTTTAGCATAAGACAGCTCTTGTTCTAATAGCAGTTCCTTCTGCATGGCCAGCATCAAACAGTTCTTTGATCTCAGACTTAATACTGTTCATTTATATCAACAGCTCTGTCAAACACTGGATATTCTCTAGGTGCTACAGCTGAGGGCAGGGCTGTAAGACCACTCTAGTAAGATCCCAGCGTTCCATATGCTGTATTGATTCTAGCAGAGTTGCTTGGATCAAGCTGAGGTGGGAGCTGTGGCTTGGAAACATGAGTTCTCATATTAGTTGGGAGTCGCTGTAATTTGCTCCACCCTAAACAGTCTATATGTGGTCTTCCTGCTCACAGCAAAGAACCAGCATAGTCCCCAGCTGTAAAAAATATGTGGATACCTCTACCCAAGGCAATCTAGAAAGTGTTGCCTCTTAGGTGGAGCTGAAGACACAGTTAGTTGCAATAAGGAAAGCAGGGCATGTAGCTGAAGGACACCTCAAAAGCTATACATATATGTGGTTACATACTCCAATGCAATTTTTTCTGGATGATTTGCACTGTGGCAGCACAATAGGCTGCCAGTGTGTAAACAGTCTCTTAACATTTTGCAGCCCATTATATTTTGCTACCCAAGGCAACCTCCTGCTCTGTGTGGTTATACAGCCCTGTTTTTATTTTCCGTTGTTGTCAGATATGAGCCTATATATCACTCTCTTCAGGAGAGGCTGGACTCAGCATTGCAGTATGTAACTTAACATCAGTGGCTGTGATGGCAGGCAGCTACTTAAGGATCCTGCTGGTCAGTAGAAAGTTACTGGGTGAAAAACAAAAGGAAAATAACTCTAATAAATAGACAAAATATGTGAAAAATATGCTTTACTAACTGCTTTCATTTCTATAAATAGGACATGTGAGTAATAAAAGTCTATCCCATGCCCCATGCCTGAAGTGCCATTTGTGAAGGAGCAGCCCAGAGCTGGCAGCAATTCCAAATATGTTGTTTTCATGTCAGCAAGTCCATTTTGGGGATTAAAATGACCTTCCCAGATGGGGAAGCATTTGGTACTTCCCAAACCTGCAGTCAAAAGGATTCTGAATGCAAACATGAAATTCAAAGAATGGGCAAGCATTGGTTTGGACAGTAAAATAAACAGATTAGCCAAATGACACGGTCCTTGTGCTCAGACATATTGAAGCCTCTACAGGGAAGCTGCTACCAAAATGAATCGTCTGCTAATTGTTAACACCCGCTGTGATACCACTGCTATATACTCTTACAAATGTGACAAAAAAGTGGCGTCTTAAAATGTATGTGTTGATATTTCATCCTTTTTCATCTTGAACCATGCACCAGAAGTATCAGAGCATCCTATCTATAACATGTTGGCATGTAAGACAAAGCAACAGAAAAAAAGAGAAATAAATATTTTTATGGAGAAATGTATTATTGTGCATTGGGCAAGAAGTCTCATATACATAAATAGGAAGCTGAATGAGACACATTATCATCATACAATGTTAATATTATTTAGTTCAACTAGTTATTTAGCCAAAACTCAGGATCTTCTGGGCTGTTTCTTGAGAGGAAAAATTGAGTCAGCAGCGTCTCAGATGTCATCCTGTTTGTTTCTAAAGGAACACAGTCCTATTTCCCTCCAGACAGCAAGGATCAAGCATCAGAAGACAGTTTCCATATTTGCAGTTGTGGGCTCCTTTCAAGCCAGCACTTAGCAGTCAGTGCCACACAGGCTGTGCTTTGGTAACTGTGTCTCCGTTGCTCTTACTACTTCCACATCGTTTCCTCTCCTCCTTTCTCACACACACAGAGACATCTGCTTCAGCGCAATCTGCTCCCAGCCGATGGGTGGAATGACACTGGGCTGCATCACAGAAGGAGATCCTGGGGTTTCTCGTCCCTGCTTTCAAGCTCTGTATTCAATAAAGTAACTCAATGACTTCTTCCTCCTAGTTTAAAATGTTAAGAGCTACTGTTACCAAGAATTCTGTTAACTTTCACTGAAAAAACCTCTTTTACTGATATTTTTTTTTCTAATGAATTAATGATTTTTGACTGCCCCTGTTCTCATGTGCCCAAATTGTTGCACTTTGAGGTTTACGACATAGTTAGTGTACGTCCTCATCAGGCGTTAACAAGTTTCATGTTGGCTATGCAGGAACTTCAACACCAAAAATCAGTTCTTGGCTTTGAAAGTATTTGTTGTTGTTTTCAAAACCGCTAGGTTTACACCAAGGGCAAGTAGAAATATTTCTTCCAAAGCTGGAAAAATTTTTCAGTTACCAACCTCTACAGAACCATTTCGTTTGAGACTTTTAAACTTTTGTCTAATGTTTCTACTTTAAGAACTACATGTTAGTCACCTCAAGCCTTCCAGATAGTAAAATGCCCTTGATAATTTTCTATTTGAGGAAAGAATTTCTGAACTATTTTTTATTCATTACATGCCTGGAGATACTTCCAAATTAACTTCTGATTTTGCTGGCATCAAAATGCATTTTTTTCCCACTGACTTTGGTGTGAACAAGACTTAATTGTCTCCTGTAAGCTTCTTGTAGATCTGAGCAAAAAATGACAGAGGAAGGAAGGAAGGAAGGAAGGAAGGAAGGAAGGAAGGAAGGAAGGAAGGAAGGAAGGAAGGAAGGAAGGAAGGAAGGAAGGAAGGAAGGAAGGAAACGAACAAGAAATTAAAAGGTAGGAAGGAGGTAAGGAGAGAGGAAGAGAATGAGGAACTCCTTCTGTGAACACATTCAGTTTCTCATTGAACCCATACAAATAATAGGTATCACAATACATGCCTTTAAGTTATTTTGTTGGTAATCCTCCCCTCTACCACCTTTCAGTTTACCAATAAGGTGACACAGAACAGTTAGCAGGACTTCAGCCAAATTCTCAAAATTATTCAGATACTTAACTCCTTTGGAAATATATTATTTAAAATGCCTAAAAACTTTTAAAGTCTCTCTTTAACTTCACACCTGGTAAGTTCATGTCATTGGCATGCAACTCAGCACAAAAGTTTACATCCCTTGAATTTTCTGGGTCTGTATCCTTTACTTTGAATAAAATCTTCATATCTCCACTAGAGTATGTGTGTGTGAATTTGAGTGTGCATGTCTGGTTTACTTCTTTTCTGCTACTCTTGGCACGAAGAGTCAAGAGAGCTTGTGTAAATACTGTCCCACTTGCAATAGCATCTCAGAAACAAACACTGTCCTGCAGTCTTCTGACTGGAGCACTGGTTTGGGCTTTAATTACTATAGCAACAAGAGTCTACCTATTCAGAAAATAGCTGGCAGTGTCTCAGAAAGGACACTGGAAATCTTTTGAACAAATAAAAATATAAAGAACAGTTTTCTCTAAGCAATAGCAGCAGCCTTCCTAAGAGACTTCTACAGGTGGCTGAAAATTTCAGTCGAACTTGTTTTTAGGGGAAAACGGATTTTGACTGATTTTTTACAAGAGTCTTCTCTGTCTCCTCATAGGAGTTCACTGTTGAGTGTCAAATGCCTCTCTTTTGTAGACGGGTTTCTTCATTCTGAATTCACTATGGCAGGTATTTTTAAGACATATGCTGTGACTTATGGATTTTATAGCACATGATGGTCAACAAACTGGTATAGGATAACATGCACAAGGCAGCTGCAGTGCAATATCTGTGGAATTCTTCAATATTTCTGAATCCAAATGTACTGTTTTCAAGATTAAACTAAAGGACTATGATAAACATTTTCAAATATGGAACAAAAGAGATCTACTTTTGATGTTATACTAAAATTCTAAATTTCTTATGGGAAGTGCTAGCCAAGATGTAGTACACCATTCTCTGTTAACTTACACAGATTTACATTTTAATGTGTCCATTTTGAAGGTTAATTGCAGCTATCCAACCACTGCTCTCAAAGCCTTGGAAAAAATTTCCAATATTTTTTTGGAGTCCCCACCTCCTAAAGAAGTTGAGATGTGATAAATGCACCAAAATTCAGTTTAAAACTGAACTCTTCATAAATAAGCCTTTTGTATTTGTAACTAAGGCTGAAGTTGTATTTCTCTTACTTCTTTTAGCAGAAGAGCTGATAGAAACTCTACCAGAGCTGGTAGAAGAAGACTTACTTTCTCCCCTTCAAGGTTCATTCCCATCCCTGTGCTGCCATTTCCTAACTGTTCCTCTGTAATTGTTCTAGTGCGTGTGCAGAACAAGGGCTTTTAATAAAAAGCAAGTCTGTCAGCATAGCTGGTGGCAAGCTGCAACACAGACATGGAAACAAGCAGCCAGAATGAGGGAGAAGTTATACTTTCAGAAACTTTTGCTGCCAAGGTACCATGAAACTACAGCCTAACATATGAAGCTCCTCAGCCTTAGCCTGAGCCTCCGTTCCATGGAGAAGACTGCATTTTGGATAACATTATCTGCAACAAGACCTTTCTGAAACTACTACATTTTCAGTTTTGCTAGTTCAAGTGATGATCTAATTGAGACCTTTAAAGCATTCTGTCTCTTCTTTTTAGATTTCCATGATAATTCTCTTGCTACCCCCATATATTTTCTGCACTCCTTGGAACTAAAGCAGAGACAGGTGGTGTGCGTCACGGCGTGGCTGAGACATCAGTGACCTGCTGGAGAGATGCTGCAGAACTCTTTCCCATACACCTGAGCTTACACTCGAGTGAGTGAGCTCTTCAAAAAGGACACTATGAAAACCAGTTTATCCACATTTTTAGTTTTCATTGTCAACAAGTTTAAAGCTTTAAGACAATATGAAACAGGAAAAAACCCATATATAGATTATGGGGGAAAAAAAAGCTTTATATACCGTTAAACACTGAATTGAATACCTACCACTCGGTGATTTTCTGTAATGTTGAAGCGGAAGTTAAAGCATAAGGCTTCATTAGCAGTCACATGAGGCTAGGTTTTATTACAAAATGAAGAACTCAAGGCACAGCCATTTGATCTAAAGCCTTTGATGAAACTAAGAATGATACCCACAAGTCCTGACGCAGACAGTTGCTATAGACATCCAAAATTAATCCCTTCCTAAACTGTTCACAGTATTTCATGACAATACAGTCATTTATAAAATGAACAGAGGAGAAAAAAGTTGTCCCCAGAATGGCTCTAAAGTTTTTGCTCCATGCATATGCTGCCCTTTATCAGAGCTGCCTGTATCTTAAATTAGCCAGGGGCCACTGGTACCTTTGTACTTTGCTACTGGGAAATCTAAAACATATGGGAAGAAAGTGCTTTTTTTATTCTTTGGTCAGTTCGCTTTTTAGAGATGTGTCTAGCATGAATTTTATTACCCTCATATCTCTCATTTTTATTATGCTTGGAAACAGACAGGACACAGAGCAAGAGAATGGTTCTCTGATGTGCTTTTCCATCACTTCCTCACTGCCCTTTGTTTGTATAACATTCTTTTCCTATGACAGTGTTCCACATCCCTCTCATTTCCACACTCCAGATTCCACATGTCCTCCACACTACACCTTTTTAATTCCCATAATAAAACATTTGCCTTATACAAATGTTATGTTGGAGTTTTTATTGCTTATTAACACTATAGGCGATCATTCATTCCTACATTTATAGGATCTGAACATAAGTCTTCAAGAGGGTACTCAGGAAATCAAATGAGAAATGTTAGAAAGGGCAGTATGGTTACCAAAGCCAATTAATCAATGCACAGAACACTTACATACACATAACAGGAAAAATGTCAAATGTGCAGTTCTACCTTCAACATCAAACTCCTTCTGTTTTGAGAACAGCATCCAGCATTTACATATGCTGAATATCCAGTAGCTTTTCTCTGTCTCTGCTTCCCTTCCTTACCCCACTGCACGACTGCCTCTTGCACTACCTCACCGTTGTATCCAGCCTGAATGGACAATATGTAATAACTTAAGTGATAATCTCTGAGTCATTTAGAACTCTATTCTATCCTTCCCTATGAAGGAAAAACAGCCAAAAATTTTCTTTCATCTACCAGAATAAGGAGCAAACTATTCTAGAGCTGACTATCATGCTTGAAATCCAATTTGAAGGAGATTAATGGATCAATACTCTATAGGTATTCTTTTCCATTTACTCCCTTCTTGGTCAGAAAAATGCTGCTAAAATTAAGGCTTCTATTTTTAGAGTTTTCGCCAACTGGAATGAGGGAAAGGAACCTTCAAAAGTAATTCAGCCTGCCTAAGATCTGATCTGTCCTTGATAGTCTTTGGTGCCAATAGACCAGACTCTTAATCAGGCAAATGTCCAGAGATGAGATGAAGCTGGTTTCCAGCTTTGGAAGAGTCCAAAAGTGGAAACTGAAGTTGCTATTACTAATGTTTTCCCTTCTGGCTAATGATATATTTTTTGTGGAATTATGTTATTTTAGAGACTCTCAAAATTCTAGGTGCAATTTTGTCTTTCACCTTGCTTTTTCTTGTCTTACAGATTTGCCATGTAAGGACTTTTTGGTTAAATGCCTATACAACCCCTAGTTCTCAGTTTTTAGTTCGACAATGTGAAAAATATGTCATACTTTTGTCCTATTACTGGCCAATACTATACTAGGTATCTGACCCTTGGAGAAGGTATGTCATGCATGTACTTGAAGTCCACTGATGTATGTGTAAATATCATTATTAGCCTTTCACCTTGAGTAACACACATTTTTAGTGCCACAAAAGGCACTTCAGCTTGATGTCTAAATGAATGGAATATAAGAAAGCAGAGGAATGTCTATCGAGTAACTTAACTATTGTTGGAGTCTTGTCTCTTCCACTAAATGTAGTCTCGAGGACAGCTCTCCTCTGAAGGGATTTCACACCTCCTTTTCTTTGTTCAAGTGTCAGGGAGAGAGATGGGTGACTCATAATGCTATCATGCAAACATATTTTCAAATATTTACATGGCTACTCTGATAGATTCTTAGAATTTTTAGAAAATTCTTAGAAAGCCTACACCTAACTTGAGATTTAAATCACATCAGTTGATTGTAGCTAACTTTCAGATATGTTCTGTGTTAGCCAGCTCATACAATTTGGAGTAGAACCTTTCTCCATTGACTTGCATAAATTATGAGGTTTACTAACTAACAGAACATTCATTTCTATTTTTTTTTCAGTTCTCACATTTTATATGCATATAGTAACCAATTAACTGTAGTGGCAAGAATATTCTCCAGAAAACAAATAGCAAAATATTTCAAAGAAACCATGGAAAAGTGAAACCTAAATTTATATTAATGAGCATACAGATCAGAATGCAACCCTCATAGGTTTGCTCATCACTTTAATTTTTCATCACTAAAACTTTTCAGATTTCAGGCATCAAAATTATACTAAGATATTTCTACTGATTGTTCAGCAGGTTATGGATTATCTCCAGAAATAACAAATAAGCTTGCCGAAGAACATGTGAAAGTAAAGACCTTGTTCAAATAATATGGGGAAAAAAAGTTACAGTTATTTAAATTAGTTATTAATTGATTCACTAATTATCATGTGATCTCTCAATTTTCTGTTTAATTTTTGCTACTTTCAGAAAGGGAAAGTACTGTTAGATGGAGCTACCTTGGGTGTGGATGTGTATTTAGCACTGTCTCTGCCAAAGTCAGAAGGAGCTTTGCCATTACTGTTTAAGATAGCATAATTCCACACAGTTTTGAGGAGAGCTTTGACACACCCCACGAGAGTGTGCACCATAACACACAAGGTCTGTTTGTTGGTGTAGACTTGCCCTAGCAGAGCTGCCTGACTGTGCATGAAGGAGAGGGAAGAAGAGTATCTTTCCTTCCTCAATACTCTCGAGGATGCCACGCACACTACAGCTCCTTGCTTATTAAACATGTGCCTGTATGTTTCAAACCAGTGGATTGGTGGAAAAAGAGTTTTGTGATAAAAGACATTTTCCACACTGGCTCACCTCTCTGTTTACTTATATACTGAGCAACTACCTCCAAAAAAGGGCGTGCTTTTAGTCTGGCCAGTCCATTTTATTGTTTAGCAGGGGTTATCGTAAATGATATGATATCTGTGGCACACATGGACCCACTAGAAATAGCCAGGAGATCACAAAGACCTTCAGATAGCCTTTTATACAGTAATATATCTGTACCTTACTATATCTCTCTGTGTATCCATTTCAGTACATCATACTGTGAAATATCTGAGAAACCTTGTGCCCTTGGTTGCATGAATAGTCCAGATTCTGGTGCCACTTTTCCAAATATCCATATATAACAATCAAGACTCTTAAAATAAAACTAAATAGACATTAAAGCATCATATTGAAGAAATTATAAACATGCTGCTTCATAAAATGAACTATAAACAGTACTGTTGGAATAGATTTTGGCATTTAAAAACATATTTAGAATTACTTTGTTTAATTCATCTTTATTTGTTTTATTCAAGTGAAGAAACACCAAGAATTATCCATATTCAGTGCAAATGTATGCTTACCTAGGGATCTAGAAACAGGGCTAAACTAGTGCACATCAGGAAACTTAAGCTCCAGCCATACAGGTCAATCATTTTCTGTTTTAAATTGAAATCCTAAAATTTGTAAAAAGCAACATGGTCACTAGAAAAATGCAGGCACGTAGTCCCCATAGGGCTAATTGAATACAAACCCTGAAGAAAAGAAATAGATCCTTATGACAACAGTGAAATTCAACAAGTCATCACTACTCTGGAAGACCCTTATTTTTCTTTACTAAAAATATACATTGGATAACAGTTAAAAGTATGTCAATAATAATATTTTGGTGACAAGGGTTTAAACAGAAATGTAGATCATCTCTTTTATGCTAAAAAAGCTAAGATAAGGAAGAAAGACTGCTTCAATAAATATAAGTTCCTAAGCAAATTCTCTGTAGTAACTACTGGAGGAACTTTTAAGCCAAGTACTACTGATCTGGAAAAAATAAATCAATGATAGGTTATACGCACTAATAAACAGCCGTCAAAACAGCTCACACTCCCTAAAATACTATGAAAGGATAGCTGAATAACAAATCATGAGCTATTTCAGAAATGAAGAGTGGATGGTTTTCTGTAATTCTCCTAACTTTCTAATGCACTGAGAGGCTGAAGAATATAGGTATTTTTGTGAACTTTAGCTAGCCATTGGTCATAAATAAACAAGTTGTCTTGTATCGCTTGTGCTTAGTGACAGAAATATATAAATATATATAGTGAGATAAAAAATAATCAAAGTACACCTGGTTATTATTTGTAAAGACTTAACTGTAAGTTTTTAATGATTAATTTATCTGGCATCTAATACCTTAATAGATCATGAGAAACATCAAGGGAGGAATGTGGTACTGCATTTTTAAAGTCTCTTTCGCTCTCACTGAATGATAATAGGCATGGAAGCTATCATTAGTCTTGTTAGATGATGGTTCCTTTAGGAATCTCTTATGTGTTACCTTTTAGAGGGAAGGTCAGAGAAAATCCTCCTGGGAGTCCCCTTGCAGGATACAGCTAACACAAGCGTAAACTGTATGGAAATGGCTAAATTATCTTTAGAGAGACCTTGGTCTTTCACATCAATCAGACCTTTCTGAACTAGTAAAACAAATAAGCATCCTGCTTGTAAGACACTTACTATCCATGTGTTTGTCATAACTGTCACAACAAATTTTGAATAAAAAGACCATTGTCTTACTTTTCTAGTCTGTTGGTAAATGGTAAAAGCTACATGAACTGTTAGTATAAAAATGTAACATTTAAGGTTGCAGTTAAAACCCAGAGAGTCAGAAAACATAAAACCTAATACTACAAGAACAACCTCAATGTTACCACTGCGCATATCTTGTATATTTTATGGTATAGATTTTACAGCATAATCAATAATCTATTAAGCTTCCCATTTAACAAGGAAACAGGATTACAAATGGAGTATTTATAGAATATATAAGCAGTCATTGTTGAAAACTTTGTGGTTTTCTTGACTTTTCTTGACTTTGTCTATATAAACTCAACATTCTGTGTTCAAATTCATTATAGTTTTGAAGATTTTGGGGAGGATGGCCTGCTCCCAGTGTTTGCTTTATTGTTTTTTCTTGTCAAATACAATTTTTACCTTCCTATGCTTTTAAAAAAAAAGGCATGAGAAAGAGGGAAATAAATCTTCATGCTCACGTGGTCTTTTTTGTTCAACTAGAACAGTTTATGTGTGCTAGAAAACAAAGTAGCAATAGCTCATTTGTATTTTGTCCACAGTGACTATAAGCCTGCTTTGGTAAAGGAATTCTAAATCACAATTTAAAATTTTCACTGTCACAGAATCTAGATGAAACTTTGGGTGCACTCTACAAAATGATCAGAAATGCAATGATAGGTCCTGTTTTCACAGCCATACACAGAACTGATAGAATGAAGAATACTTTTCCAATAAAATCACAGTTTTGACAAAGAGAGAAGACCAGAAAGAAAAGAGATGAGAGAGAGAAGAGAGATGAGAGAGAGCAAGAGGAAAGACAAGGAAAGAAGGAAAGTAGAAGGAAAGCAGAAGGAAAAATGAAGGGGGGAAGAAAAATAAAAATAAGAAAAAAGAGGAAAGGAAGGGGAAAATAAAAATAAAAAGGAAAAGGAAAAGGAAAAGGAGAAGGAAAAGGAAAAAGAAAGGGAAAAATAGAAAAAGAGAAAGAAAAAGAAAAAGAAAAAGAAAAAGAAAAAGAAAAAGAAAAAGAAAAAGAAAAAGAAAAAGAAAAAGAAAAAGAAAAAGAAGAGTATGCCATTAAGATCCTGAAGACAGATTCTCTTTAAAGGACTCAAATACAAAAATCCTCACTTCTCTGTTTACCAGTCAGTGAATTCACAGCAAAATATTTCTTCATGTTTTTCACTTCAGCTTAAGAGAACATGAACCTGAGATCCAAGCAGGATCTCAGATAGTAATATGGTATTCTTGAGCTGGAATGCCTCTGTTCAGGGGATATGTCACAAATTCAATTTCTTTTTCTTGTACACCAAAAAGAAGTGCCACTTATTTGTTGAGCTCCAGGATCAGTCTGTTCCTGACAATGGTGCCTTGTCCCCTGTTACTTTTTCTTGAGGTTCCCTGTGAAACCAAAATCAAAACAATTGTCATCCAGCAACACTGGATGAGATTATTTTGGTTCCAGCACAAATGCCCAGACTTTGCCTCAAGTCAAAATTTGCTACCATCAGGTCTTCATTTGTTCAAATAGGGTCCAAGATCAAGAACATACGAAAATTATTATTCAATAATGTATACCAACATCTCTTAATGTGGAAAGAGTGTAATCAATCAATAAAAAGAAGAGCTGAAGTAAATATTACTCTATGTGAGAAGAAGACAGGAAGTCTCCCAGTTTTCCTGGTAATGTCATATTGTTGCACAACTGTAGATCTTTTATTTATAATAACAGAATACTTTCCTAAATTGTCAATAAAACAATATTTTGAATGCCACAATAATCTGCTTTGTCTGCTTAGAATGGGGCTGTTTCTTAATACAAGAAAAAAAGCATTATATTATAATGATGGCAGCCTCTACACTGTTTTCACTAAGATTTTGTGTTAAAAGTATTCTTGTTTTTTCAGTGACAAAATTTAAGTAAAAGCTTTCTCACCAGTTATCTAGAAGGGCAGGTATATTTCACTTTCTGATTGTTACACAATTCATTGAATTAGAATTGTATCAACATATAACTCAATGTGAAGTAGTGTTAAATAGTCAAATAACATTATCTGCATCAAATCCTCATTTTTAGTAAACAAAACTATAGTGCAAAACCTTTTGTATATTTGTAAATAAAACATAAAAACTGTCTTTCCTCTAACGTTTATAACAACTTTTATATGAACTCCTATTGTTTCCCTAAAATTACGTTCAAACGAATGTCTGAAATGCAACCAGAATCTGCAACTTAGCTTCAAGTAAATCAGAATATTCAGTGTAAAGATTTAAGGTGCAGCTGTTTGTGCCATTCATTTGGGTAATCACTGTACATAAATTTATACACCATGAAAAGCTTTATTCATGTTCATATGGTGTGAAAATTGAAAGAAAAACTCTAAATTAATTACCTTTTTAAACAAAGCAATTTAGATTTATCACATGCAGCGAGGGAATTTGTTCACATATTATAAAACTTCTATGAAATGCAGAAATGAAATATGAGTTAGGAAAAAGGGTTTACGCTCTGTAGAGACTTTAAGATGTGAAAAGCAAATTAGCTGCCCCTGACTTCAATCAACATGCTCTTATGAGTTTGGGTAAAGTCTACCTGTAGCAGTAGCCTGGTGCTCTGCAGAGGCTCCAGAGGAATGTGGGGCAGCACAAGCCTTTGTCTAGAACCACCTGAGACATTTCCATCCCCAACAGCAGCTTTTAGAATATGGACTTCAACTGCTGAGGTAACACATTATTATTTTTCCTTCACATCTTACTAATAAAAGTCAGTCCAAAGCCATTATATAGCAATATGTTTTCCTGAATACAATAAAAAGAACTTACTCTCTTCTACTAGGAAATGCCATTTTCTTCCACATGAAATAAGTTGGTGGGTATGTAGAAAAGCATTGCTGCTTTGATTTCTGCGAATGCTTCCATTATTTCTCATTATGAACCTGAAGTTCCTCACTGCATATGCTTGATTATATCCCAGTATACTACCAGTTATTGATTCAGGTAGTGTTTGCCAGCATGCATCCACCTTTAATTTACACTTGGAAAAAGAAACATAGGCTGATGAAATAATTTGCAGCCTGAAACTGATCTCCATGAAAAGAAAATATACTCAATTTCTTTTGCCATAAGAAAACTATGCCATAAGAAAACAGTCACCCAAATGCAGAGGGTGAAGAGAATACTTTTTCATTTCTTTCAAACACAGCCATGCAAAAATGTTTGCTTCACAGAGAATATAAAATGACCAGAGGATATCATTCAGGGAAGGAAAATATTTTAAAACTTAATTCTGTAACAGTGTTGTTTCAGCATGCTAACAAAATCAATGCTAACAAAAATCACCTCCTTTTAATCTGTTATTCTTTTGTTCCATTGAAGTAACGCAAGATCGATATGTATTGATTTGTTCCCTAATTATATTAATTTTACTTTAGAAATTAGGGAGGCCATAATGAGAATGTGAAGTTACTTGAAGACAGTACATTATAGGTAGTCTAATTTGAAAGGAGCCTGTGCATGAGATTAATTCATTAAAAGCAGACAATTACCATACAAACAGGGGAGATAAATAAGATTTTCTCCTTTAATTTGCATTTTATATATTCCTTTGTAATTTTTAAAAGCTTAAACGAATTTACAGCCTAACTATACTTCTAATGTATATCCATTTTATTCCTTGGGAATATAATTGCATTTAATTCTAACCTTTAGCTTTGTCTTTTACTCACAGAATTTTAGAAAATGAGATAGTGGCATCTAGAAATGAGACATTTTATGTGACATTTTAATTAAGAAAAATAATGAAATGCTAATACTTTTAATATTCCAACTATTCTTTCCACTAAACTTTTCTCCACTGACACACAGTAAGATGTTCAGTTGATAGATAATGATATGGGAAATGAAAGTAGTTTGACCTGTCTTGGCTGAAGATCTGGCTCTTAAATGTATCTTGGACAAAAATGATTATCTATAAAGATAATAAAAATCATTTCAGTTGGATAGCAACTTATTTTATGAATGCAAATTATTGCTTGATGATATGATTTCTCTGAAGAACTTTCTTTGTTGTCTGATGGGGTTAAAATGGACTGGCTGACTGTTAGGATGAATCTTTCCTTGCTCTTTTTGCACTACACCCCAGCATAATGTGAAGAACTTGAAATCTATGCAAGATACTTGATTCTTTGTTGCTTTACAGCTGCAGTTTTGGGAGTATCTCCAGTGAAATATCACAAAAGTAATCAGACTTGTGTAATTTAGTGTCTGTAAAGAGAGAATCAGGCCCAAGAGATCTTTAAAAGAAACTTACTGTGATTTTAAGCCATTTGTAATTCTCTTTAAAACTTAACAAAAAGTCCTTTAGCTAACTGAAGACTACCTTTTTCCTGAGAAGATAAATTATGTGATTAATTTTTTGGGGAAGTTAGAAAGCTGACAAATGTTTAAAAAAAAAAAAAAAGGGAAAAAAAGAAAAAAATAGTGTTACGAAACTAGAAGAAAATAATTGAAAATGTCTGCTTCTTAAGATCCATAAATTATTGTGTATATAATACTGTGTTGACAATGGTTCTTGCCAGAGATAATACACTCACATAAAAGGTTCAGTCCAGTTGATTTCCTTCCTTAACTCCCTTCCCAACTCCTTTATGTTAACCTATAATAAAAATACATTTGATGTTATGTCTGTTCAGGAGCATTCAAGCAATTAATTGCAGCTATGTGATGTGGACCTTAGGATAAACCCGTGGAAAATACAGGTCCTGGATAAGTGAAAGCACTCTCTTAAGTAGGATACTCTGAAGCTGGTGTCCAGTTTCAAACATGCATATTCTCAAATAGCTGATACTGAAACCAGTACCCAGTGTCAAACCCTGGCCCTCTGCTCCCAAAGCTCGGTGCAAAATGTTCTGTTAAAAGAAATATATTTGGCTTTCAAGTAAATGTTGGCAGTTTTTTACCTCAAGCTGAGCTATCCTTTGGTATGGGTCCCAGTCGTGGTTGTTCTCAACAAGGTAGATACTAGCTGCCATGAATATCCTTAGTTGGTATCAGTGGACCATAGTGAGGACCTGGACTAGATTTACAGGCTTCCTTGGGTATCCACAACATAGACATTGGTGCTAAAGTGTAACTGAAACAGCTGAAGAGATTAGGCTACCAGTTCCAGTGAAGCAGTACTTTGTTGCAATTTCTCTGTATGGTGCAGGAAGCAACAAAAAGGAGTTTAAAAGCTGTTTTAGCAACATCTGTTGCCTTCTTAAATCCAAGCTGCCTTTCTCTGCCAGAAATAATTATCTGCTTCATGAAAAACATGACCAATATGAAGAATTGTCATTCATATTGCAAGCAGATTGCCAGATAAATAAACACATCATGATAACGAAGATGATGAAAATCATACATAAATGTTATACATACTGCATTCCTATTGCATTCCTGCACTAAATACTGTGCTGCAGAGCATAAAGAAGCCTCCTTACAGAAGGGTTCAGCAAAAAAACAACAGGCCGAGATTTTCAAATGTGATCAACATCTATTTGTCATAGGCTTTTCTAGTGTTGCCTATGACCGTAACCACTGAACACATGCTGCAACAGTGGAATGCTTCCACTATCTGGGTGCAATTTGAGAACAATGGGAACTGTCATCCCATTAAGATGTTATTCCTTTCTTTTTTTTCGCCCAATCTCACAAAGAGTCTAAGGGTATATCTTAGCTTGATAGGCTGTAGTAGTAACAACAGGATTACTTTTAAATAGGAAACAAGAATAAATTAGCTTGTGCAAACCCTGGGTTTGTGGTGCCAGAAGCACAGAGGTTAGCCAATGCAGAGCTGACTTGGATGTGCCTGCAGTTCTCCAAGTCTGAACTGCAGCATTATCACAGAATCACAGAATCACAGAATCACAGAATGTTAGGGATTGGAAGGGACCTCGAAAGATCATCTAGTCCAATCCCCCTGCCAGGGCAGGAACACCTAGGTGAGGTTACACAGGAAGGCGTCCAGGCGGGTTTTGAATGTCTCCAGAGAAGGAGACTCCACAACCTCCCTGGGCAGCCTGTACCAGTGTTCCGTCACCCTCACTGAGAAGAAGTTTCTTCTCAAATTTAAGTGGAACCTCTTGTGTTCCAGCTTGAACCCATTACCCCTTGTCTTACTGTTGGTCGTCACCGAGAAGAGCCTGGCTCCATCCTTGTGACACCCACCCTTTATATATTTATAAACATTGATGAGGTCACCCCTCAGTCTCCTCTTCTCCAAGCTAAAGAGACCCAGCTCCCTCAGCCTTTCCTCATAAGGGAGATGCTCCACTCCCTTCATCATCTTTGTGGCCCTGCACTGGACTCTCTCCAGCAGTTCCCTGTCCTTCTTGAACTGAGGGGCCCAGAACTGGACACAATATTCCAGATGAGGTCTCACCAGGGCAGAGTAGAGGGGAAGGAGAACCTCTCTCGACCTACTAACCACCCCCCTTCTAATACACCCCAGGATGCCATTGGCCTTCTTGGCCACAAGGGCACAGTGCTGGCTCATGGTCATCCTGCTGTCCACCAGGACCCCCAGGTCCCTTTCCCCTACACTCATTATCTCATGTTGCCTGTCAGGGCTTAACCCTATCATAGCCATTTTGTACAAAACTCTTCTGTTCCTTCGTGCTTACTCCTAGGGTACTCACAGTGTAGGTGCCAGAAGCAGTATGTTTTCTACTACCTGTAGTCTATTCACCCAAATTTGCAGTCAGAACACAGACTTTTTCAACCAGTGACTCACCTCTGGTGCCTTCTACCTAGTGCTACCACTATAAACCAAAAAAGACTGATAAGATCTTCTTCCATTCAGAAGGAAGGAGTCAGACCCTGCTAAGGTCCTTCAGATTTGCTCATAGGAATAGCTTCTCCTAAAAGCGAATACAGTTCCAGTAATGTGACTGTGCCTTGCTCGCACTCAAACTAAGATAACTTGAATTAAATTTATGATAATATTAATGATGTAGTTACTTGCAAAGCACTGAGGAAAGCAGGTGTAGAAAGCCTATCAATCTGATTTTATATCTTCCGTATTTACTTATTACATTAAGAAACACAAACTAATTTAGGTTGGGACCCCCAGATGTCATCTAGTCCAAGCTCCTGCACAAGTGTGCCTTGTTATGTTTTCTGTAACTTACATGTCAAATATCAAGAAGTGTGAAAAAAGTGGGTCAGTCTGGCTGCCAGTGCTGAGCAGGCAAACTTTGCATCTGTGTTTCTTTCAGCCATCTACATCATTGGGAAGCTCTGTTTAAAAAGACAAGGCAAGAAACTCATTACAATGCCCTGCATTTTTTTTTTTGACAAAATCAACTAGTTTCAAATAAGGTAAGCCAAGTTTTGTAAGAGTTTGTTAATAATTTCTAATTTATGATGTCTAGTTAGTCTGTTAGTTGATAGATCAAAATTACTTGCCAATATTCAGTAGTCATAACACACAAGCTATGTGTTTAGTATATTTTCAAAGGATATTTGATTTCTAGATAGACATAATGTTATTGGAAATGAGTCAAACACTGTCTCACTGTCAACTTCAGGAGCCTAGAATAGCTAGATTTTTACTACACATTTCAAAAATTTCTGTCTGGGAAGGAAACAGCAAGAGAAAGCTCAGTCCACAAATGGAACGTTTCAAAACTTCACCTGAGGCATCTGAAAATAGAAGTGTGATATATATTTTGTAATTATAGTTTGGTTGCCACAAGGATATTATGTAAGCTGTAGCAATATTCTAAAAAGTAATTGGCATTTGATGTGTGTAATTACATCCCAGTCCTGAAAGCAGACGGTCTCTCAATCTGTGTTGAAAGTAGCTACATATTTGGAGCTTCAAAGGTGACTGTTCCTTCCAAGCACCCACATCTACATTCTACACATCCCTTTACAGTGACCATCAGCATGTTTTCAAGCCATTTATCTACAAGACAAGGTGTTAAAGTTAAGTCTGACATGTTTGTCAATATTATATCTCCTCAAAAACCATACTGAAACAGAGGACAGAAGTAATAAATACAGGAATGTTTGGAAGAGCCACCTATAGCTGAGTATGACCAAGACAAGTAAACAACAGCACAATATAGACACAGCTGAAAGTACTTAATTAGTTTGTGACAATTAGAGCAGCCATGTGAGCAGCCTCAGCTTCTTTCCTTTTCCAGCAGGACCAGGTCTTGCTCAAACACACTATCAAAAATATACATAAGCCCTTTTGCTTGACATAAGAATTAAAGAATGCTGTATCTTCCCCAGCAGTCAAGTTTTTTAATGGCAGAACACTGCAACTCTGGGACTTCAGAAGGCCATGGACGGTTTGCTCTCTGAGACACATGTTCAGTACTTAATACAGCTGGTTTCATTTACTGATTTGGTCATTTAAGTCCAACATATGCTAACGTATCAGAGAGACCTTTTTGCAATTTGAAGCACAAAGACATCTGCAGTTTGAATTTATAGCTGGCAGTGTAACATATATGCACTAGATTTTGTGGTTCAGTCCTAGACTCTGTTTTAAGACTACTATTGAGAGGTACCCATTAGTGAGGGGGGTTTAGAGACCTATGTATGTATGGAACTAACATGTTTTAAGCTATCTATAATCTCATGTATGAAACCAAACAGCCACCTCTCCAAAATAGCTTTGCCTGGGCACTTCTGATCTACTTCGATGCCAGCCTGGAGACATATTGGACTCTTATGGCCCTGATTCTACATGGCCTGCCAATTTGTTTAATCTCCACCCATTCTGCATAAGCAATTCCTGAAACAAAGAGGTTTCTGAAATAAAAATCAGGCTTCCACAGGCTGACAACAGTTAGAAAGCCTGCTTTTCATTTTTAACATGCAGATACTACGCACATTTCTTGGATGTAGATCTACTGAGAGAAGTCATGCTCTTTCACCTCCAGACTAATAGCTCATTCTCTTACTTTTATCCACAACCATCAGAGCACATTTGGCTCTTGGTATAAAAAATGTTATTCAGTTTTTGCTAGTTTATAACCTGCAAAATTCCAGGTCTGGGTCCTTGTCCCTCCATGTACTGTCCTGAGTGAAGTAAAGCTGAGGTATTTCAGTTGCTATTTCTGCTGCTCTCTGTGACTACTGTCACTGGAAGATCCCTGATTATAGAGCTTGTACAGGTGAAAACTAAAACAAAGTACAGTTTGCCACTTGCTCAGCTCCTGGGGCAACAATATATAAAACTGCCTAAGATAAAATACCCAAACCATTCTGGAAATAGGAACATAAAATCAGTCTAACAATATCTCTGACAAATAGGCTAGAGACACATAGACTCATTTGTTCTCTTCTTCCAACACGAAGACCCTTGCACTCTTAGCTGTGCTGATGTTTAGCTTTATGAGTAACAGTGAAGCATCCCTCAGCCCAGACTACTCTGTACCATGGCAGATAAAACAGCCTCATGTGAGATGTGGCTTTAAAGCCATTTGGACTGAGGCTGAAGCAATTAACATACATGTCTCTCCTGCATGAATCCTTCCGTCAGTAAGCTGTCATGCAAAAGGCAGGCACTAACTTCCCAATAAAAAAGTGTGCAAGTTATACACAAGGCAGCAATGCCTGTGATTCTGTCCAGGGTGTACTTGAGGCTGCTAGCAAACCTTCATGGTTTTGTCTGTAGAGTCTCCATCCCCAGCGTGGTCACCGGGAGCTTCCTAACTCTGTGCTTCACGTGCTCACAGTGTGACTGTGTGATCATCGATAGCTGTGTCTGGGTTAAGAGCAAGTAACCAAAAGTGGCAAGTTTTTAAGAATGTATGGCTTCTTCCATCACCGGACTTTGTGAGTGCTTCTAGACAATCTCATCACAAAAAATGAAGCCAGAGTAACCTAAATCTCTGCTGGGAGTTGTTTGAAATAACTGAAATAACTTGACTTTGCTGTGACACATGCTGGAAGAGTTCCTTGGGCAGCTACAGCTGACAGGCAATTAGGAAATTGCTCTTTGCCATTTCACAAGCTGTCAGTTAATGGCTCCCAGCTGAAGCACAGACACCACTGAGGCAAGTGTTAACTCCGTTTCACCAAAGACCACTGAAGGTGCAAAGCTGAAGACAGGAACTCACTCAGAGACAGGCAGGAGTGTAGTAAAGTTATTGTTGAGAAACAGTGGCTCCTGGCTCTTATACCTAAGACATTTGATCATGCTTGTGTCCATCACCAGCAGCGGTTTGCAGGGGGACAGGCTGGAGGAGAAGCACGAACACAGTTAGTTCAGCTGGAAGCCATTAGCATACAGCTGAGAGGCAGCAAGGAGCAGCTTCCTAAACGGCTTCCCAGCAATAGCTCTGTGAGCATTTCCTTTTCAAGGCAGAGTCAAGCTGATAACACAGGACTAAAACTCAAATTGAACTTGCCTCATGCCAAAATCAAACAAGCAGGTTGAAAGAGCTCATATGTTTGAGAATAAGTAAGAAGTAGTTTACGGACCTGTTTTCTATCATCTCTCAGCTGTTTGATCCTGGCTCCCAGCTAAGACCTCGTAACTGACTGTGAGGATGCAAGCAGTCCCTTTGAAAGCAAAATCAAACAGGTGAAGACTGAAAGCCATGGCTCTTAGTGATTTAAACTTGCATCTTTAACTTTGCTCTGAAACAGAGCAGAATAGCTCTCTCAGAAACCAGTAATGTAAACCTTAGAAGCAATAAAGACCAACCTGTCATAGGTTAGTCTCGAAAATAGCACAAAAGTCTCCTCCATCTGCACGTTACAGGGAAGATGGTTAAACCCAGTTTCAGAGTTTGAACACTTGAATGTTTTGTCCAGACACTTCACTGCGCTCTGTTCTGGAAGTGTATTCTTTTTGGATTATGAAGATGGCAAACTAAAAGAATAAACTTAGTAATTTAGTGATGTGGTCAGTTAGACAGAAGAGACTGGCAGACAACTGTCCTTCAAGATTTCTCCTAAGAATTCTTTATGTAGGTGCTTTGGTTTCTGAGCAGGCTCCCTGTTGTCGTACTCTTCTTGCAGCACTAGGTTTTTTTGTTTGCTACGTAAGGATGGAATGCAGTTACTGTAGCCTTGTGGAATCCACCCATAATAGCAAAAAATATTGTAGTGATACTGAGTGGCTTTTCAGAGCTGGGCAGAAATCACTCATCTGACTTCTGAATATATTTATTTTGTCTGAACGATATCTGCAATGTCTACCATCTCATAAAGCATTTCAACATTTTTTTTAAGAGCACCTTAAATCAAAGACTGTGAGTTTGAGTTGAGCAACATATTCATGAATGTAAGAAATATTAAGGCCTTTTTAGGGTCCGTATTGGTGTTCTTGATAGATATGTGCTTAGCACAGTTTGAACGTTATGCTCCTTTTTAAATTCAAACATATTAGAAAACTACTTCTTGTATTTGCTTGATTGGAATTACTATTTCAGTGATATTGACTCTTATGACATGAATATATATAGTAATTTGATCAAATATTCCCAAATCATAAGACAAAAAGTTCATATTTAAAGAAGATTTTAGGATAGTTCATCAGATACAGAACATTTGTGCACAGGCCAAGTGCAAGGTCCTGCACATGGTTTGGGGCGATCTCAAGTACAAATATGGGCTGGGCAGAGAATGGATTGAGAGCAGCCCTGAGGGAAAGGACTTATGGGTGTTGATTGAGAAGCTCAGGATGAGGTGGTAATGTACGCTTGCAGCCCAGAAGGTCAACTGTATCTGGGCTGCATCAAAAGAAACGTGACCAGCAGGTAGAGGGACGCGATTCTTCCCCTAGATTTACTCTGGTCCCATGAGACCTCATCCGTAGTCCTGCGTCCAGCTCTGGGGCCCCCAAAATAAGAAGAACAGGGACCTGTTGGAGTGAGTCCAGAGATGGGCCATGAAGATGATCAGGGCTGGAGCAACTCTCTTATGAAGGCAGGCTGAGGGAGTGGGGTTGTTCAGCCTGGAGAAGAGAAGGCCCCGGGCAGACTTTATAGCAGCTTTCCAGGACCTAAACGGGACCTGTAAGAAAGCTGGAGAGGGATTTTTTACAAGGGCATAAACTGAAATGGCATAGATTTCAATTAGATATAAGGAAGAAATTCTTCACCATAAGGGTGGTGAGACACTGGAACAGGCTGCTCGGAGAAGTTGTGGATGTCCCATCCCCGGCAGGGTTCAAGGCCAAGCTGAGTGAGGCTTTGAGCAATCTGATTTAATGGAAGGTGTCCCTGCCCACGGTAAGTGGATTGGAACTAGATGATCTTTAACGTCCCTTCCAACACAAACCATTCTATGATTCAGTTATAGCACAGGTATACTTTCAAATGAACTGTAATATAACAAAATTGTTACTTTTGGCTTTTATGGTAACAGTTGCATGCACAGAATATTACAGACAAGTACGAAGTCTGCATATTAGTGCTTAATTAATTGGTTTACCCAGCCAACAACAGGATTTTCAGTTCTGTTTCTGAATTCTGCAAAACCAGTATGACAATATGAGTACACGCATTAACTACTTCACTAGCAAATTTAAAGATTGCTACATGAATTACTATGAATCTTAACACATTAAGCTTTCTTCAAACATAATTATTTTCTTCTGAGGGTTTTTTTCTGAAGTGTTGTGTGAACTATTAAAAAGATTTATACAGTAAAACTTATTCCAAATTGGCCTTTGATCTGAAGTGTCGGCTTCAAGACCTAAGTTTAAGTTTCTCTCTTACAAGCAAGTAAAAGTTCAGTATTCCTGTCATGAAAAAAATGAAGACATTTCAGTTATGGTTTTTTTGCTTACTGTGATTCCTTAAGAACTATGTGCATGTGTTCCCATATGAACATAAACTATTTTCCATTTCAAAAAACATTATAGCAAGCCCAATAGCTTTTCAATTTACTTAGCATTTTACACTTTTCTATTAATGTTTCTGTCAGTACCTCTTGAGGCAGGTGTTCTGCTTCAGGAAATTTTTCTTCTCCATAGAATTGACTATATTGAAATATCTCCTAGTGTCTGGTTCCACAGAATTCTTCTTTTGGCCAGACTCCTATCTGGTATTAAATATTTTGGTAATGGTTAAAATTAGGAAAGTGGTTATGCCTAACAGCTGTTATTAAAAGTATAAGGATTAATTGAAATCCCCATTCATTCTTGTTGTTATCTACCCTGATTATATTCTAATACGCAAAAATACGCCACAGTTTTATAACTATAAATCTAATTTTGCCAAATACTACATCTTTGTAAATATATTGAATTTAGGCATGAACAAATTGATATCCATTCGGCATTTTTCACACTCAAATTAAAAAATAATTTTAGTAAATCAAAACTTATTTGGAAATTTAAGTTGTCTTACAATAATTTCAATCAAAAAGGAACAACCAGAAAAGTAAAATAATTTCAGACTCTTTTGGAATGAAGTCCATTTAGTTTTGAGTCTCAAATTTAATAATTTAAAGAATGATAATGGAAGAGGAAGTTTCCCTACACACAAAGATGAGATACCCCCATAATGGGTATGCTCGTGCAAAGGACTGAATATCAGTCCATCCTTTCCTTTTTTAGAATATGAATTTGAGCCCAGGATACCCAGGCTGCAAGGCTTTTTCATGATAGAGTTATAGTATTTGAATTCTTCTCTTTATTCATTATTTAGATTTTTTGAATAAAATTTTAGTCCTGGAAAAACTTTCTTCAGAACTTCTTTTAAAATATTTGCGTAAGTTTGTCAAAACTAGCAGTAAAAATTGAGTTCAGAGGCTTTTGTTTTTCATTTACATGCAATGACAAATTCAGAAGCAGCAGCAAACTTATTGCAACTTCTTTGTCTATATCTGGAATGTTTCTAGGTCATAAGAACTCAGCTCATAACCTCTGGCTTCCATTTTGTGAAAACAAATAACAGGATTGGAAATAGCCTCAGAGTGCTATGAATCTTCCAAGGTAGAATATCAATAGCAGTACTCAATCGATATTTCAATTATCACCAGAATTTTCTCAGTATTTCTAAGCCATTTTTCAATCAAGTATTGTGAAAATAAATAGAGTAGCTCAGGGATTATGGAATATTGTGAGAGGTAGGTGGAAATGAACACTTCAGTCCTGCAGCTTTGCTGTGTGAATTCACAGATGCCTCCACCACCTGTTAATTCAGTGCCTCAGCTGAAGCATTGCCTGAGCAGTGCAACTCCCAGCTCTGGGTCATAATCCCCCAGTGATCACAAGCAAGGTACCAGCCAACACTGCTGGATGCCCCTGGGCTTGCTTTGGTGAGCCAAAACCATGCTAAGACACACAGAAGCCAGGCTGGAAAGCAGAGGCTGAAAGATGAGAGGAAGTTTTTAAGTGAGGGAAGGGTGAAGGAAAAAATGCTTTGGTGTTTACAGCAGTTTCTGTCCTCCTTGTCACTCCATGAGCTGAAGTGCTTGAGCATAACTGCAACAAGGACACCAGAAACCCAGGCTCAGGGTCTAACCTAAAATGCCACCTTGCCTAGCGTGGTAGTCATTGGTCAGTTGTTGGCATGTGCAGTGATTTAATAGATTAGGACCTATATTTCTTGCATGCAAAGCACCAGTAATTCTGAAGAAGTGCATAAGAAACCTGTGCAAATTTGGGAATAGACCATAGTGTCATTCTTAATCATTGCAAGGGCAGAAAGCTCTAACTGATGCAAGAGGGACAACATGATCCTACCTGAAGTAGGTGGCAAAAAGATCAAGAATTAAACACTTTCAAAGCTCCCCAAATGTTAATTAAAACAAAGAGACGAAGGTCTTATCTTGAAAACTACACAAAACCAAGAAAAAACAAAATGAAAAGTATGAAGACAACACATCCCTGCATAATATATAGTTATTAAATCAAACTCCACAGGGGAAAGGGTTTGTTCTTTGAGTATTTTCAAAGTATTAGGTGGTGGTGGGGACAAGTAAGATGCATTTTATTTAATAGTACTGATAAATGAAACCAAATGCAGCTTGTTACCACTGGCACTGGGATGAGTCATTCTGAAATACAATATCTTAACTCCAAGTCAGACTTCAAGCAATCCAGCAATGCTGTTAAACAATGGCCTGTTTATCCCCCTATTCGTTTGTTCTGTTCTGACTTACTCATGGACAGTATGGTACATGAAGTCTGGACAGAGAACTACGAACACATCATATTCTTACTAGAAATGAAATAAAAGAATCTGTAGATTTGCCAGGTCATCTCAATAGAATGACTTCTCTCCGCTGGTTCTATGCTAGCACCTATTACCTGTGAAGGCTAAAATTGCATTACTGAAGTCAAGTGCTTACACTTGAATATGTTGTTGAAGAAAGAATATAATCTTGCACTGAAGTAATGTACAATAGCCAAGATGTTACATAATCCCCCTCTTCTCCACTCTTATTCTAAAAAAAAAAGAAAAATGGGGACAATGTGGAAATCTTTTTCCCTAACAAAATGGGGATATAGCAGGATTGTCTCTCAAATGAAAACAAGATGATTTCACAAAAAATAAAAAGGCTATTTGTTATTCATAGATTGTTCCAAATTCATGTCTTCCGCATCCTGTATAGTTTTGAGTTTTGTCATTATGTGACCACTGATCATGTGGGCTAGATTATTCCTTCCAGAGTCATGCTGAAATTGCCTCCACATTCATATGAAGCTGGCAAGATTTTATTTGTGTTTATTCATACAAAGTCTATTCATTAAGGTCCTATCAATTAATGACAGCTATGATACCGATTGTACTTCAAGGAATAACAACTTTTCCTCAGCAACAATATACCTTCCTTTCTGGAGTGCCACCAGCAATGTCTTTTAGTCCTTAAGAAGTTGTTAGGAAAACAGAAATACAAAAATAAAATTAATTTTTGGTTGGGTAAAAGATTTAGATGTTTATAATATAACCAACATATAGCTCTCTGAAAGTAAAACCCAACACAGTTCTGTCAGTCTTTCAACTGGTAATTATAAAGGGAATGAAAAGAGTGACAAACCTACAGTTTCCAAGGATTTTGCTGATACTTGCTGTCAAATATTATGTTTTCCTGGATCACAACTACTGCTTATTAATAACACAGATGAATGGTATGATCTAGTGAAAAAATAGTAGCCTTTGCTGTCAAAGTCGCAACAATGAAATACAGAATATTGGGTGCCCTCTATGCAATGTTAAATTGAGTACTAATATAGAGAAGCAGCACATATTCCTCCTGGGTTTGGTCAATTATTAAAGACTTAGTTTAAAACGTAGAACCTGTTGCTGGTAGAAATTACTATATTTGTGAAAGTTACTTTCATTACATAGGAACTGCAAAGGGTTGCAGTTGCTGATGTCATATTTGCCCTTCTCTATGGAGGCTCCCGGATGTTTACTTGTATTGATAGTTATGTACCAGTGGATTAGCTTTTGCTAATGGAAAATGCCTTTGTCGCAGGCAAAGACAATCCATTTAAGCAGAGATTGTACAATATGATGAAACAAATATATATCTTTTTAAGAGGAAAATATTTAACAAATATACCCTCACTGAAAATGAGCACATTACATGCTGCATTTCACTTTATCTAAAAAAATAATCTCTCAAATCTCCCTCTGGTCTTACCCTACAGTCTCCTTTGTCTATGTCATTTATTACTTCCTTTGATGGTACAGTTAAAAGTATTTTTTTTTTAAATCCAAAGGAAAAATGAATTTCTGCATGTCCTGGGTTGTATACATTTACTGTAGTCCATTATCACATTCACACCCCACAACATTGTAGACAATCAATCAGCAAATATCATCAACTCTTCAAGTAGAAGAATTTCAGATACACGTGAGGGATATCTTTTTGTCAAGGCACTGGTCTCGATAATGAAAACATGACATGCAAGGGAAAGGAGTGCAAATGGAAAGACAGATGCTGATGAGGATCTTTTGTCACACACTTGGTCATTTTATAATTCTAACCATTCAGTGTAAAACAGACAACAGGGATGATTGCTATTGTTTTACTGATTAGCCATTCTCTTATTTTTTTTCTCAAAAGGCACCCTGGCCGACTCTACTTAGTAAATATTGACACCTGTAAACCAAGCTGGCTGATGCCTTTGGCTGTTCAGCTCTCTTCCCATCTGTTGCCTGGGAATTTTAAGTGAAGTATTTTGGGACACTTGCTCTCTTTTCATTGAAAACTGTAAAAAAAAAAAAAAAATCACTACCCAAAAGCTAATCCTAGAGCCACATGGCTCTGGAGAGGCCTGTAGTAACCAAAGGGAAAACACAGCATATGTAAAATGCATATCCCAGTGGTCTCTTCTGACTACTTTTCTTTAGTTAGCAGCATGCCAGGGTAATCTGCTTAGTTACCAAGTGGAGCTTTCCCCCCTTTTCCCCATGAGATCACCCTGACCACGATCAAAGTCCAAACACATTCTCGGCTAACTCTATTGTTCCCAAGAGTGGGATTAATGACTAATTATGTCAGGTCACTCATCCAGATGGCCTCTCAGATGTTCCTTTGTCATTGCCTGACCTTCCATATGCCCCTTTGACCTTGAGGTTTATTTCCATGGCAACATGAAGCCTCAGTTTCCTTGCTGAGATTGCCAAGAAGTGGCCAAAAGGGGAGATATGGGATAATCTACCCACACTTTGTATTCTGCTTCCATCTCATGCCTTGTTAAATTCAATGAATAGATAAAAAATGCTATCTGATCCCAGCTGAGTGATGACCATGGTCATGATTCTATGTTACATGCTATGTTTTTTAAATTAGCAGACAGCTTTGTACATGGAAACGTGCATTTAATTTGAAGAACATCAATCGCCATAATGTGATCTTTTTATCTCATTAATGTTAAGCAAGGGTAATAGAATGGAATTACAAAATATCACTGTGAAAGGAATACAATTCAGAGAATTATAGATATCCCCCATTAAAGCCCTAGAGATGTTTAGATAAGTCTACTTGTTCAGTTTCATAAATTAAAGATTCTTTTACCTTTCCTGAGGTTTAAATTTAGCCTCAGATGCTGATCTAATTCTGAAGAAGGATTTTAATGTGGTTAATGTGATGGAAATTTTTTTCTGAAGCAACCAAATAAGTAAATAAAAATACAAAGGCCACTGACTGATGAACTCAATTTAAAAGGTTGAATGGTATTTCTATGAGTTGAATTACATTTTCTTTTAGTGTTTAAAAATGAATATTGGTCAAGATCTGAATTTACTACTTTGTGCTGTCAACTGTAGCAAAACTGATTAGCCCTCTTGCTACCTGGCCATAAAATGAAATTATAATCTACTCCTTTTTTTTCAAATTTCCTTAAATGTTATGCATTAATTAGTTAAAAACAATTATATGAGCAAGAGTGAATAATGAACATCAGGCTTACTGTTTGCCATTCTGAACCAGCATCTTAATGGATAAACACTATCACTGTTTATGCCACATTCCTAATTTTCTTCACAGATTCTGTTTTTTTAAAGGAGCCACTTACGTGAATTAAACAGGACATGGAATAAACCAGCCAATTTGGAAGGTCATACCAGCCATATATTTTCTCAGTTTTGAAATATATAAATGTTTTGAAAATTGATTTGCAAATGCATTCCAAAGATGTTACTTGTTCTTCACTTAGTGCAAATTCTTGTAAGACTCAGAAACATCTACAAAGGAAACCAGAACACACTGCAGTGCTCTCAAACTGCTTATTCATTTTTCATTCCTAGTCTCTCACAATGGGCACTGAAAGTACCTCAGTGAAAGTTACCTCTGTCTATGCCTGTCTACATGAAATTCTGTAAAATCTACACTGAAATAATAGTAAAGCTTTTAAAGATACACACAGACAGGTTCAGAAATAAAGGTGATATTTTCATGCTTGTAGCTCTGCCCTCTGTGTATATACATGTTATCAGCCAGCCTTCATTTAGATTACAATTTCAGCTTTATAGTGGCATAGCTCCAATGTCGGGCCACGGCATCTAAATGGATGAGACAGATGTTATTTACATAATACACTGCACCTGATTTCTGTCTCATGCTCTCCCGTTCTGGAAGGAGAAGAGGGATGAAGCAGAAATGCATCACTAAAGTTTTCTTTGTTCCATTCAAGAAATCTCTCATATTTTGTCCTCTGTGCATAGTCAGCCACCAAAGCGAGGAAGCAGAGGATCACTGAGCTGCCACATTCTTTAATAATTTCCCCTGAATCTGTGAGCTGGATGAAACCAGAGACCTGAATAGAGGCTGATGCCTCATAGCTTAAAAGTCTTTACCATGACATTTATGTACAGAGGATGATGTTAAGATTGTGTTCATTATTTCCAGCTTGGCACTTCCAAATTTTAATTTCTCCACTTTCCAGCCTCAGCACTCTTAAGAGTTTTTCAGGAGAAAGATAAAAAAGTAAAGGAAGTTCCATTATATGGCAAAATTTTCTAAGTATTGATAGCATTCCCTGTTCAGAAACAACCAACCTTAGTGAAACACAGAGACAGACAGTTCATTCAGCAAGCAAGAAGCCCATTGTCATAATTCGTAATGCTTTGGATATTCTTTTACTTCTATGGCAATGTACAATACAAAGAGCAGTTGAAGTTTTCAGAAATGTAGAGAACATTTTAAAATGCTACAGGACTACCAAATCAATGCACATATTTGCACACGTTAAAGGGCACAGGATAAACAAATACATGAATACAGATGTACATTGTAAAAAGAGTAACATGGAATAATGGGATACTTTTGGAGGCATTTCGTAGTCCTGCCTGGGTGTTCTCAGAAGCCAAGTTTGACTTCAGAAGGAAAAAAAAAAGAAACTGCATTTTCCAAAATAGTTTCTCATCATGGGTATGAAAGTTATTTTCACATCTAAATGAGGTTTGATGTGTGCACATTCTATTGATTTTGCGCAAAAGTGACAGGGTGCTGAAAGACCCATAAAAATGATTTGTGTAGAAAACTTGCTTTCATACAAATACAGACTGCACCAAGAACCACTGGTAAGTTTGCAGGATGACTAACGTGCTCAGAGTAAATTACTTAATCAATTAATCTGCTTGGAATAATGAGAATAGTTCAATGATTTGCCATAAACATTAAGGCAATATATATTAGTATTCAATTTTTAAAACAAAGTTAAGATGAATGAAATGTCTGAAAGATAGCAACTAGTTGTTTAAGGTTCAGAATATCAAATTCTTTAGAAGGGATATGCACACAGAAATACATTAGCACAGAAATGCAGCCATGATACATAGAGAAATCCATAGAGCAAATGGGAGGGACAGTTCCATCTTTATAATGTAATTAATTACTTATAAAGGAATGGTAGTGGCCAATCATTAATACTTTGAAGGTGTCTATTTCATCAGAGTTTACTGGTGAGTATTTTATCATGCTCCAAGAAGTTATTGAGTAGAATTCAATATGTCATTTTAGGTCTGGCAGGATTGTCTTGTGGTTAAGGACAGATCTGGATGTTCTTCATCGCTTTCCCATTTAGCTGAGGTAAGTCTCTGAACAAATTGCACAGATGTTCAATGTATGTTTTCCTGCATAAGAAATTGAGTTAAGAATAATAATTGCTGCTGTTATAGATGTGCAGTGAGTTTACATTAAGCAGCCACAGTAAGGTACAGTGGAAAATAATGCCTCACACTGTAATATTTCTAGGAAGTAAAGACAGTTTGGGGTGTGAAAGGACTGTAGGACTTTGCTTCTCGTTATTAAATAACTACTTCCTTCACAATCATAAATGGTTTTTGTAGGATACTCCGTACCACATCAGAAAATGAGAAATAGATGTCTGAATGAAAGGCATTTATATGCAGTTGTACGCCTAGGTTCCTCAAGAAAACCTTGATGCAATGCTGACCACAATGGTGGGTAACCATATCACCAGCAAAATAATGTCTAAATGTTAAGTGTGAAAATATTTCCTACAAATTTGGAAAGCAACTGAATTTTGTCTTAGCACAATGCCAAAAGAAAAAAACAGAGGAAAGTTGTTTTAGCTCAAAAATCTGTATGTGATTTTGAACGTTAACTATGCATTAGAATGACCGAAGTATGATTATTCCAGACTGTCAATGCATTAAGGCATATTTTCCAGGTATTTGATCAAAGGAATGGGGGATTTTAAGCAAGCTGTTTTGAAGTGTATAGAGTTGGTAAATCTCTGCAGTGATTTTGTTGCAGTTAACAACATTGGAAGATTGTTTGGTATGTTGATATATGTGCAAGGATATTCTGCACACTTTGATGTTTGCTAATTCCATTATATTTATTTTTTAATGAAGTACTAATAAGAATAAGAAATGCCACTGACTCTCAGAAATACCCATGCTATAGTACTTTTGCAGATGTGCATCCCTTAAGCCATGTATATGGCACAGACACTCTGCATTGAATGGTTTTGTGATGACCAAGGGAGAAAAGAAAGCCAAAAATACCAGGTCATCACTATCACACACAGAATACCTGTTTCTGTACCCTGGATATGTGTAGAGTCAGTTTTCTAAGTGTTTTTGGAAGTTGCACACATAATGTTCCAGGCAGTAAAGAAAAATAATAAAGCCTCTACTATGCTAATAGGTATTTATTTTTCCCTTTTTCTTACCCACAGCATATGCAAAATATTTTTATAGAAGTATTTTTAATGTTGTATAGTTACAACTTATTGTTTGGACAATATAACAACAATATAATCATTATCATCTTTACTTTACAACTCAGGCGTCCTGATCCAAAAAGATTCTGTAGTGAATAGGAAAAAGTTGGAAACCATTTCACTTGGAGACACTGAAAAAATATCAGAAGGACCTATGCTGTGAGCTGGGACTAAGTAGAACAGAGTTCCAGATCTTGCACTAATGAAAATGTCTTTTTAATTAGAATTAATTGAGACAGAACGTACCTCAACAACAATAGCACCCAGAGAACTCGTCTGGGCTGTGGGAGACTCAGGTGGTTCATGCCTGTGAGCTGGATTACTGACAGATCCCAAGTTCCTGGGTAAGACCTCTAATCAGAGCCACAGGAAAGGCAATACAATAAAAGACTCTCCTAAAAACTCAGAGGATTCACAAGGGGGGCCAATCACACAGGGAAGGTATTTGTGTATGTTGCAAAAAGTATTTGGGTTTGTTGCTAAAAAAAAAAAAAAAAAAAAAAGCAGCACACAAAGTACCTAAACCCAATCAGTAGCTACTGAATGGCTACCTTGGTAAGGCTTTTCTAGAATCCTTGCCTACCTACTCTTTGGAGCACTTCCTTCATCCTCAGCAACTTCCAAACCATGAATCAGCCAAGGAAGAAAGGACGACTACTTACCCTACTGTAATGCTGGGTCTCAGAGCTGTGCTGCCCACTTCAATCCCTTAGCCTGGTCAACTTGATCCCCTTCACTTGTAGAGGCATTTCCTTTTCTCTGAGAGCTCTCTGTGGTGAAGGAGTCTCATGTATAGCTTTTCCAGTGCATGTAATTTGACTACAAGCCAACCACTTTATTCCACAAACATGACTGCCTAAGTAAGCCTTCTCTGAGCTCTCCCTGCCAAGCAGTTGGCTGTGTGGTGGTAATCTCCCCTTGAGCTGGGACACCCCTCAAGGTTGCTCCTAGAGGCAGAAAGACCTTTCACCAACTGCAGATCTTCGGTAAGTGACTGACATCATGCATAACTTTGTGTTATGGTAACTTTGATTTGTGTCTCAGTAACTTCAAATTTGTCTTGGTAACTTTGATTCCATCTTGGTAGTTTTGGATCATTGTTGCATTCTCTGTGCAGTAAGTAACAGACTGAACCTTGCCATCAAACTTCGTAAAGGTGTGCTTTTACAACATCATATTTCAATAAAGGCACTTTTGCTGATACCTTTGGTCAAAATTGCCCATTAGCAACAAATTCATGTAGTCAGCAGGATCCTAAATCCGGATTCACGACAACTTCCCATCCTTGTTCAGTCACAGCATTAGTGATTCTCAATGCCAACTGCTAACGTCTCTAAGTATAAATAAAGACTTAATGTGAATGAAACCTTGAAATGGTCTCATCAAAGAACAAGGATGAAATGGTCATAAAACAGGCTTAGAGATAGGCATGATTAAAGCATAGGTATTTTATGCCTAGCTGATTGTCTAAATTCCTGACTTCATATGGTTATGCCTCAATCTCAGTTTTCATTTCAAAAGAAATTTCATCTTCTCACTCCACGCATTTTTAAAGGAAGGGTTAAAATTCAAGCCAACTATAACCGATGCAGGGATGCCAGTCTGGGTTTTGAAGCAATCCCAGAAAGAAGCTTTATGAGAAGAAATTTATCTCTTGCAGCTCAGGAGGATTTTATTCTCAAGACCTCTTTCTTCTTCAGCCCAGAAAATAATACCATTGCAGTGAGGAATATCATGGTGTCAGGTGGAGAAAGGAAGAAGGCTCTGAACATTATCAACTAGGGTGTTGAGATAACCATGATATGAATCTTTTCCCATCAGAAGAGCACGGTTTCCCAGGGCACAGTGTCTCTTTCTTCTCTTAGAAGACTGAAGATACATCTATCCTGAAACACATAGTTATTATCACTCTAGATACAGACCAAGACCATGATGCTAGAGTGGGGTTATGGGCTTGAAAAGGATGTGCTTGGGACTCTACAGTTTTGTCTAGCTGGTTGTCTGAAGCATAATAGATTGTGTTTCAAAGGCGGTCACTGTGTAAGTAAATGTGTAAATGTCCTGGGTTTGGCTAAAGCAGGACCAGTTCTCTTTTGGTATTTTTTTCCTTTCAGTTAAGTTTCTTCCAAGTAACAGCACTTCGCTGAAGTTGGCTACATATTTTTTGGACAGTGTCTGCCTCCAGGACTGATAACACCTGATGATTATAGTTTTACTGAGCTAATGGTAGAAATGGTATGCAGAAAAGACCCAAGGTTATACTTATTTCTATAGCAGCCAAGGTCACTGATCTCTAATGTTCCACAAGTGAGGGATTGTAAAAGGATTGTACTTGCAAGGAAGGGCAGACAGAACAGGTGACCAAAAATTGAACATTTGAGGTATTCCATGCCATATACATCATATTCAGTTTAAACCTGAGGGATCACGTGAGTTTTACTCTCCATTCATGGCTGGCATCTGGCAAGGACCCTGATGTTGTTCTCCTGCCTCCAATCCAATCTGTGCACTGTTGAATCCAGTTCCCATCTACTGCTGAGTCCAGTCTCCTGCAACCTCTGGCATGATGCCAGCCCCTGTGGCATGCAATTCTGTGATCATCAGGAAGACTCAATGTTGGTTTTGTATATTTTGCATTATTTCTCTTATTAGTAGTATTATTAGTAAAGCTGGTTTGATTTTCCAACTCATGATCTCTCCTTCTCCTCCTTTTCCCTTTCCTTGGTGGGGAGGGTGGGGGTTAATAGAGAGCAACCGTCACACTTGATTGTTGCCCCGCTTTAAATTGTGACAAAAAACCAGTCAGAAGGTTCCAATTCAATTTCTGTTTTAACTTATCCATTTAGTGGTGCTGTTGAAATGGCCTAGCAGAATACTATTATTCTTCCCAGCCCGTTATACAGCGCTCCCAGTCTGGCCTAAAGTTAAGAAACTATTAAATTCTGGGTTTTTTCTCTCTCTCTCTCTCCTTCTTATAGTCAGCTGCCCACTCTTCTCTGTCCCATCTCAGACTCACCAACCAGCCATCGCAAGGAACAGCACAGGGGTGGCACTTTTTCACTAAAGATTTCATCAGATGGCCCTCACTGGAGAAGGAGGGGTTCACCCTGTGCAACTTGTTCTTCTTGGATGGAACATCTCTAGCAGTTATTCCTAGAAGTACAAATAACTACATAATGTGTGCAATGGAGAGTGGTATTCACTTACAGCTTCGCAAGAGCTTTATGGAACTTTGCTAAAGCGTAGGATTTTCTCTAACGGCCCATTTTAAGCATTTGATAAACCTGCGGATGAGTTACAGAAGCTTAAGAATTAAATGGGATTTTACTGTTTAGTAAAGAAGTATTATTCTCCACTGAAGACATAACAATTAACTCCACTTTGTGGGTTTGTTTTACATTGCAGATTGTGACATAACAGTATTGGTCTACTGTTGGCAATGATTTATAAATTGCCATTAAAAATACTCTCGATCCAATCTTGGCAAACCTTATCTTAGTCAGGAGCTACAATTTTCCTTATCACTGTTATTATTGGAAGGGAATTGGTTGCCTGGGAAGACCAAGAGAGAAGATTTGTCAGAGGAAAAAAAGTTAATATTTATTTTAAGCTGCTAGGATGTGTTCAAGCTACACAAACTCAACAGCATTCCCAGCTATCAGACTTTGTAATCTATAATAACCTGACAAAACCCTCTGTGGAAAACCCAAAACTGGAGAAGTAATAGATTTTATCAAGTGTGGTTATCAGAATGCCTGTGAGAAAATAGACACACAAAAAAAACCCAAAACAAAACAAAGGCGTATATCTGTTCCTTAACAAAAAAATTCTGCCAAGGACTTTTAGACCCTAAGTTTGGAATGGACAGGTACTAGCTAAACTACAAGGTATTTGTGAAAACTCACTTTCCCTCACACTGCAGGTGATAAGAAGTGTGAATGTCTTTTTGACATGGAGTGATAACCGGCTAAAGTAAAAATGATAGCTGGTTCAGTGGCTCAACACTATTTTGAAATTATGCCCTTTCTTTAACTTTTTTGCTACCCACAGCTACAAACTGAAATCTAAAATTGGAAAGCAAGATTTTGGATGTGTTTGCTGAGGGGGATGGATGGCAAAATCTTCCTTTGAGTAATTTCCTTATGGAGGCATAAAGTATAATGTATATGCTGAAATTATGCCAAGAGACCTGATGACATAAAGACTCATTGACTGAGCTCTTCTGTCACAGGCAACTAGTTTTATTGTATTGTCTGAGGCCTATATATTTTTAAGGTAAACAAGACCTGTAGCTGAAATAAGAAGACGTATATAATTTTTAATTTTTCTAAACCTGCTTCAAAATAATGACTGCAGATATGTTTTCAAGCCCTAACATGTGGCTTTGGAAAGGAAACGGATTACTTTGAAGTCGTTTGTAAAGGTGTTGGTTGCTGTGAAAACATTCACTTTCAGACAGTCACTTTGGAATTCTAAAACAGGAAAGAAAAAAATGAGAGGTCAAATGAATCGCACATGGTTTGAAGCCATCGTCAGAGATCCCCGTTTTATCATCTGACATCTGTAGGAATCTCCTTCTGTAAAATAAATAAATTTTTTAAAAAGACACAGAGTGAAGCGAAATGGGCAAAAAAGCTCCTTTTATCTGCACACAAACACAGAGAACCAGCCCACGCTGATGCTGCAGGTAACCTGCCTGGCCACGTCCACATCAGGCAAAACACCTTTATTGGCCTGAGAAATCAGAAACCACTGACAAGCACCCATCAAAACCTGAAGAGGCTCCATCGGCGATCATGTTTCCCCCTGTACACGTGTGTGCATTGATTGACAGCGCTTCCTCTTCTGCTGAGCGGGACCCCAAGGGTAGCAGCCTGGCAGCTTGTTTTGTCAGCTGCAGACGGCCACTGTCTGCCCGGGCAGGGACCCCAGGCACCACGGGAAGCCTGGCCCAGGCCTTGCCCCTCTCTGGCCACTGCAGCCAGTGCACCCCTTGGCCCCTGTGCTGCAGCAGAGCTCCTGCCTGCCTCCCAATAACATCTTGCTGCCGTCATCTCAGCTTCCCCTAGCAAGGGAGGAAAGGCGAAGGAGAAGGGGGAGAGCAATGGCAAAGACTTGGAAAGCTGAAATTGCAGCCAAAACATAAGTCCGATGGTTATGAAGTCTAGGACTTCACAACTGCTTATTTTTTTGAACACTTGTGTGCTTACCTGCCTTGAATTTGTTTTTACAATAATTTTTCCTAATTACATTTAACAGTGAGAACAAAATTCAGAAGACAAGATTGTCCTCTTGTCTCAAGACCCACATTGATCTTGCTTTTAAACATGCTTATCTGCTCTTTACAGAAATATAAAAGACACAGTTCATGTGCTGAGAACCAGGCAATATAACTCCAAGCAACAGATACCTTATTCTGGGCTCGTGGTACACAAATTAAATCAACACAGACTCTATAGAAAGCATGAGATTTCTGTTTTTACAATACCTTACATCTTATTTCTAAATTTTGTACAGAATTTTCAGATTTAAATTTAAGTACTTGCACAGCTATATCTGCAGGCTTAGATGCCTTTAAGCAATTCCTTCAGCTCCATGGCAGTCTTCCCACTCAGTCCCTGGTGCTGCTTCCTAATGTTCTTCTGTCCCCCCAGGAGCCACTTTCTTTCCCACTTGCATCTCCAGTTACTTCCCAGCTCTTGTGGAATTGTTGCCACCTTTAGTTGCCCACTGAAATATCGTCACTCATTCTGCCCTTTCTATCCCACCAGAATGGCTAAAAAATGGTCTGAAACATTTGGAGGAATAAAAAGTACACATACCTACTTTAACCATGATTGAATGCTAGCCAATTGAGGGAAAAATTTCGTTTCTGAAATAATGCAGCATCACTCAAAGTACTTTTAGGCCTTTTGACTGTATAAATAACCTTTTGCACTTCAAGGGTCATTAGATCACGATAGTTTGTAATACAATTATAGTCAGCACTCTGCTCTTATGGGGTGCCTGGTAATTTGCTTGTCAATATATTAGCACAAAGCATTGATCAAGTAGCTAATCCAATCACACGCTTGTTATTGATCTCTTATTGAGCATCCTGCCAGTGATCACTTTTTGCTCAGGCCCGATCAATAGCAAATGCCAAATAGGTTCTCCCACACCTAATGAGCTTACAAAATAAACCAAACATTTTCCTTTGCCCTCAAGGCTAAGATCAATTGAGAGCTTTTAGAGCAGAATTCAGATGATTTTTTCATCAACTTTTCCCCTTTCTTTCTGCAAGCATGCAGGTTTGCATTAAGACCTCTATCTAAGACTTTCATTCTAATTTGAGGACATCTGAAAAGCAGCTGCCATGTCTGAAATACTCTAACAGCTGTAAACAATAAATCACGCGGGTGAGGAATTCTGGGCTGCACGTTGGCATGTGGTCTGTCAAACCAAAAAAATAGAGACATACAAAGGATCAAGAGGTTGGGAGTACCTGAAGTCTACAAAAAAATGAACTTGTCCCATATTTCATCCCAAAGAGCCGCACTCTGGAGAAAGACCTATGCAGCATTTTTTTACAGGAGGATCATGCCTTCCTACATTGGGGTGGGGGGGAGGCTTGGGGGTACTGTGATGAATTAGACATGAGCCTTTGCATATTGCTGCTATCGCATTAAGGACATTCCAGTATCAGCTAATGGAATTTCACACTACAGACGCAGATTCTTGCTGATGAAAAGCACACCCAAATTATGCAGGAAGAAACAGTATTTTAGTTACATGCATAAGTGCCAAATACTAGTTCTTTAACTTATAACAGTTCCCAGTTGCTTAACATGCAGTACATGAATGTGACCATCATGGATTTACTATTACTCAGGACAGAAAAGAGTGAGAGAGAAGGGAGTAGAGATTTTTAAAAGAGGTAACTTTTACTTATTGCAAGAATTTGGTAACTTTTATCAGATGTCTTTTCAGTCAAAACAGCTTATTAAGTCTCTGAGGAAAGTTCTTTGGAAAGAACATTTTTCCACTTAGTCAGAGGCCTTATAGCAAAACAATAGTGCTGTAATAGTAGCTTCTATTAGATCATAAAAAAAGAATGTAAGGTCCTTAGATCTTAAATATCCTTGCTTCAGCTATTACTATTAGCACTATTTTATACAGCTAGGTTGCATTTTCACTTTAATCACTTTTATTCCGTGATCTTGTTTTGATTATTGTGCTTACTATTTTCCTCATTACTGTACCAGATTTAAGTTACAGAGAGACACAATCTGAATATAAACCAGGTACGGATTTGAAATCTTTAAAAGCATTTGTAACATGTAGGCATGCAATTTAAAACCATTACCAAAATCTGATTGCTTGCCTGAGGGAAAAAACCAGTTCATCTAGAAACATTGGCATATCTTTTCAGGATTTTTCTTTTGCATTACTCACAATTATGCATTATAAAAATATTTGTTTGGCAGACTTTTTTGATGTAAAATGAAAATGAGTACCTCTTGTGACTGTATTTTGCAAGTTTTCACCGTCTATTTCTGCAATCCTCTTGATACCCAGCTGTACAAATCTATACTGATGAGAGTGGATCTCATGTAAGAGGACTTGCCATTTGCATGATGACCTTGCTCTTGCTGTTAGTAAGTCTTATGGGGTCAGCCTCCACTTACAAATACTTTATCTCTGTGGTTTGCCTCTATGTTTCACTGTCCTATTGTCTCACTGTCTATACTTATGCTCAGGCTCTCTTTTGGAGTGATCCAGACAACTCCCCCAGGATGAAGCTGCACATGCTTCCTGGGATGGTTTAATTCTGACATCATTCCTGAAATGACTGTGAGAAGACTGAACTGAGTATGGGCAGCATCCACCTTCAACCTGGACAGGGCTCATCTTCTCAGGCACATACCTACAACTTCATGTGGCACAAACATTGGTCTGGTGGCTGTGGCACTCCTCATATTGTATAAGACTTTTTTACTGAAAAAGAAACGCACTCCAAAAACAGCATCTGAAACCAGAGGAGCACCACAGCAGCCTAGAGAACAGTGTAGTCCACGTGCTCAGTGTGCTATTCACTCTGCTCGAGAAAAGACTGGGTGTGCACAATTAGGCGTCACCTTACACTATTTGGTTCAGAGGCAAGGGATTGCTCCCTGGGTGGGATGCCCTTGGCTGCACAGGCAGAGCCATCTGGCCGATTTGCATCTTTCTTGTGCTCCCTTAAACCAGGAGGAACTCCATTAAGTCAATGGGCTTAGAGCAGTATACATGCTATTTGAACTCAGTCCAAGTGTGTAAGAACTGCTCAAATGAGTCAAGAGTCAAGCCAGTGGCCTGCAAAATTAGGATTTAACTCTTTATGACGAAGTTCCTAAAAGTATCACATTTTCTAATGCAGACAGTAATCTAGTGCTGCAACTCTACCTTCAGTTAAATCACTTAATGATCAGCTGCCTTGCATAACCGATTAAGTTTATACAAACACTCCGATTTTACCAATAACTAAGAGTAGTTGGCAAAGTTAGACAGATATGAAACTAGACGTGAGCAGACATCCTATTAAACTTACAGTGTAATTGAAAAAACTGGCCCCTAACATATAATTGGACTACTCAGCTTGGTTTCTTGTTTAAAAGGTTATTTAAACTTTTCTGGAAATGTAAACTTTTTCTTTTTTTAAAAAGTGTTTTCTAATAGACACTTCTCATAGAAAGGAGGCAATGCCCAAATTCTGCATCACATAATGTCCTTGCGTGATTGCACCTCTCAAGTCAGTAACTTTCAGAGCTATATATTTATTCTTTAGATAAGCCTGGAGGTGTAATCAGGCCATTCTGACTAACTGCAAAAAAAGACTCCACATTCTTTGTACTTATAAGATTTATTGTGAAAAATGCAGAACATGATCTACGTGGTGGGGGTAAAAAGTAGGAAAGATTTAGCATTCTAGAGAGAAAAGCTTCTAAGACCTAATTCCACATCTTTCTTAAAATGTAAAAAGAAAGACTTTAAGTTTTTTTCCCAATGTAATTCTTTCTTCATCAACCACCAGAATATCTTGATCAAAAACTAACCAAGTTGTTACACTTTTTGTTAACCACATTTTCCTGCTGTACATCTCTCTGAAACAAGGATCAAAAAGTGGGAAGTGACCGTTAATATTTTTCACTTTGAGATGAAACTATTGTAGGCATCTGGCAAAAATACTGTGAATTAACCATAAGAGTGTGCTTATGGCCGTAGTAGCTCTCCATCTTTTTCTCCTCAGCCAGTCATATCCTAAAGAATTATTGGAACTAACCATATGAAATCATTACTAAGGCATTGGGAAAGAAAGGTTTCATTCTTCTTGTTTTGTTTTGTTTCTCTTTGTTTTTCCAAATTATGCTTCATACCCCCATGCTTAGCAGCTTAATTTGGACAGCATTTTATGCTCTTATGAGCCCTTCTATGCCTCTTGGGGAAAGAATATTTTAGAAGCATACATTTCATATTGGATCTCTTTACAGAAACTATACAGGCATGAATAACAAATAATAGCCAGTTTCCTGTAGCTGGGGTAAGAGACATAAATCAGTTTGGTTTTGTCTTCTTGTGACCTATTGTGAACAGCTGCTTTGTTCTCTATCTAGGTCTGTACTTTTAGATGCACTCCACTAGGCTATATACTATATATAATTAGACTTTTTAAGTTAGAGAAGATGAAAATCAAATATTAGAAATATGGCCTTCTACCATAATAATTTCCAAGAAAGAGACTGAATCGATAGAAAAAAAGATCCAACATTTAAAGATGGTGCTTTTCATATATATTCACCTAACACACTCCTTTAACAAAGCCTGTCTGGGAGTGGGTTTTCTTGGCTTCCTGGAAACTACCTGGCACTACTTTGTCTGAAATACTGAAAGCTTTATGATGAAAATGAGAGCCATTTTAAGATAGCTGGAATAAGCTTTTAACATAATATTTTTAGCCATATATTTTTTTCATTACTTGAATTTCCATTGTTCCTGGTTATTTCTTCAGCATAGATGCAAGCCATTCTGAAGTTCTATAGTGGCAATAAAGTAGCTTATCTCTATAAATACAAAGACTAATTAGCTACATTTTGCAAGGCAAAGCGTTGTGAAACAATGCAGAAAAAACAAAATCAATATGTTAACATTTTCATGGTGGAATGACACTGATAATGAGACTGGAATGACAAATTTAATCAAATAATCTAAATATTATCTTAGAAGCATAAGCATAAGTGGAAATATTTATTTTTCTCGTTCACCTATGAAAACTGACAACAATGTTAAGCTTGGTCAAATACAACAAGGCATGCACATATAGCAAGAAGCTATGAAAATGCCTTTTTTCCCCACGACATTTAGATGAGTGTTCTTCTAAAGTGGTGGATAAGAAAGCAATTCTCTTCTTTGATCTGCGTAGCCACCAATGTTTGGTATAGAACACTGCATGTGATCATTATCTATTTCTTTATACTATTTCAAGAACAAAAAATCACAAAGCCATGATCAGCTCAGTTCCCTTGTGAAACAAAGGCATTAGATGGACTATTAGAGACGTACTCCAGGGGAGGCTGACGCCTCTAGAATGTCAAGGAGGTTCAGAGACATGATGATTCCAAACACAAAGCCTTCCTTTTCTGTGATCTGATAGACGTAAAAGTTAAAGATGTGGAAATGTTAATATGAAATAATGTTTTACATGTTCTGCTTTTGAAATGCATACTTGAAAACACTTTCTGTAAGAAAGAACTTCCTAAAAAGAATTCTGTGCTTTACCAGCTAAAAATAGCCATTTAAATAGCTATGAAAACCTCTATCCTTTCAATAACATTAGGAAAGAAATCAGTAAAATGTGCAGAAATAGCCCCTTCTTATCCACAATATTTTGAAAATATTAACGTCCTTGAAAATAAATTTAAAATATTCTTTTGTAATTATAAATAAGTCAGTTTACAAAATAACACCCTGTTTTAAAACTATCATCCAAAGAAATTAAATCAACTACCAGAACTCTCTAATTAATAGCATCAGCAGACTGAAGGGGATGAGTGGGACATCTTCAGAAAACAGGTTAACTAAATGTCACAGAAAAGCCAAAAATGTCCACATTAGACACACAACTTAGATTTTAAGACATTTGCAAAGACCAGCTTTGGACTTTCTGGACTGAATTAGGTGCTACTGTGGTGCCTAATCCAAGAAAAATGGCTCAAGAAACCTGAAGGTATATAAAGTGATTTCACCACCTTCTTAAAAGCTATGACAAAGAAGACATTTTAAAAACCTTCTGATGTGCCTTCTTTCACCTATGCTTCTGGACCTGTGCAAAAGTACTCTTCTTTCAAAATCTAGACCTGTATTTGCTATATGGAACTAATTCGAACTTAAGTGGAGTTTATATTTTAATCAATTGCTCCCTACAGAAACAACGCTCAGAGCACAGGCCAGCACTAAGATGTCTTCTGGCCAGTCTGAATATCCCAGCCATTATACCACCAACAGTCACAAGTTTTGTCCCTCCTGACTTATTCCTCTTCTAACTCCACGAGTGGTGCACTACATGGTGGCCAGTGTCAATCAGACGAGAGAAAAATGTCTCTGAACCACTGACTGGATTGAGTGCAGCACATGCTTGTCAAGTGGAGGATGTAAGAAATTTTTATGTTCTCAGGCTATAAAGGGAACTGACTCTCAGTTTCTGACTTCCTACGCAGATGCTCAAACCACTAGGTCATTATATAAAAACAGATCCATACTTTAATCTTCTCCTTTTGTCCTCCAGCAGTGTTCTCTTTCTTAGTCTTCTATAACCAAAATGGGGTTACTGTGCTAGACCCAGTGTTACCAGTGTAGGGTCTAGAGTCTCTCACGGCTAATATATTAATGTGATTTTCTGCTTTCCATCTGGATCATGATGAAATTAAAGGGGAATTTGGTCACCTAATTGCTCAAGTCAAAGCATTCATGCATATGTACAAGATGTGAACTTGGGACACCTAGCAATATTTCAAGACCGCCAGCAAGATATCTAGAAAGCTGCAGGTGCATCTAGAGGTACATAATGCGGGGGATAATATCTCTAAGTCATTTCAGTGGTTTACATGTCAGCATTATACAAAAGCCCCAATCTAAGTTGATTTTTTAAATCGTATCTCACTTTTAAGTGTGTTTAAAGCCTAATCTGCAGGGCTTTATTTTGGGGTCAGAAGATGCAATCTTTTTCCATGTTGAAGAATAAATTATTCTATAACTAATTATATCCTCATCAGTGGAGTAAGTCTTGAAGAAAGCTGAGCCTGACATTCAATAAAAGGATAAATGGCTGGCTCTATCCAAAAAGGTTTTGTTCACTTCTAATGATGCAAACTCCCACAAAAGTCAATGGGAGCAAGCAAGCCAAAACTTTAGAATTCATTCTGTACTGAAATTTAATGTCTGGGTTGTATTTTTTTTTTAAATTAAAACAAAAAAAAAAAAGGGGATAGGGGAGAAAATTAAAAACAAACAAACAACAAGCAAACAAAAAACGAACGGACAAACAAAAAACCATCACACAAGCACAGCTCTTTAATTAGGTCTTTAATGTGGTCTCAAACTTTCCTGTAAACTCTTAGTAAATATTCTCTTATTTCTACTCATACATTCATCTGATGTAAGTACCATTAGATTATTGCAACAGCAAGGGCTAAGTAAATTTCAAGTTGTTGCTTCTCTTAAGGTGAAATGTATAAACACATACACCTTCTTGAAGACTTTGAGTTCAAACTTGAAAGATGTCAGATTTAAACTGTAGTAAAGCATTAAAAAGCTATCTGAAAAATTAATTTCAGTATTATAAGTTTGCATGTTCCATGTCCATAATAGAGATCTACTTCATAGTAGTTTTAAAGTGTGTATTTTCTAAATTAAAACCATTTGTGATTACATACACAAAGGAGGTTGTAATCACACATTCATGCACCAATTTATGCCCCTGTGTGATTGAGATTAATAACAATTTAAGAATTAGAAAGAACATCAAAAAGCCCTGTCAGTCATTGGCACAGGAGAGCTATTATCCTTCTTTGGATATCTACTTATTATTCTAAAATTAGGATACAGATACAGAAGCTAGACAACTGAGGTACCAGCAGTCATTTCACCACAGGGCCACACAGCTCTCTGTGGATCTAATATCGTCACATTTCCCATGTCTCAGCTTCATGGTCATCTTATGCAGTGCAGTCCCATGGATTTTCTTCCTCTTAAATATGTCCACACTTTCTCTGTCTTGGGAGCATATGCAGTATATCATATAAATCACAGTTACAGTAAAAAATAGATCTCCTCTGAACGCAGCAAAAAAATAATAACTCCTGCCAAAAAAAAGGGGGCAGGGAGGAATCCCCAAACAGTCCTTTGGTCATTAGCTCTACTTAAGAATGACTAATCAGAAAACCCAGAGGTTTTGAACCATGTCCATTTTATGCACTGAACCAAGCAGCAATGGAAATTCCAGAGTCAAACATTTCACTGAAACTGCCTTATGCTAAAATTCCCTATTGAACTCTACCAACATGGCATCATCTGAAGAAAAATGTCAGGACCTAGAAATACAGGGAGAAAAATGCATATTTTCCAAAATAAATTCATGGCTGATAAAGGCTACAAATCGCAGCTCTAATGTGTTCACTGAAAGAAGTTCTGTTTAGTGAATTCTCACTACAGTCTGCAGCACTCAAATGTCTAGTCATCCATGAAGCAGAAACCCCAGAAACTCCCATTAGTGTAGGCTTGTCTCATAGGGTTCTCTGTAGGAAGATTAATATCTAATATTTTCAAATATATCTTGGCAAGATCAGATACACATTAAGATTCCAGTAACATTTTCCGAATGTGGCTCCAGACAGCAGAAAAGCAAAACTTCTGCGCACCGCTATGTTAGCAGCTCCACAGATAGCATTCACAGTATTGATTACCTTTGACACAGTCACAATGAATCTTTTATTTAAGAAGGAGATATTCTTCAGTGAATCTCTGCAATAAGCAATAACAAATACTGCATGTTCTTGGTTTCCTGCTGGAGTGGTAATGGGCAGAAACTCAGAGTGTTATTGTTGCCATATGTCTTGACAGTCATATTGATTTAATTGGTTGTCATAAAAAATCTGACAAGTCAGTTCATAGCTGGGTATGGGCCAGAGAGTACTGGTGAATGGACTACATAGATCTCTCAAGAGCCTCTTTGTCTTCTACCAGTGTCATTGAACTGGTTGTCTTGTCCATAATGTAGAAACAATCCATTTTATGGATGGAAATGCAGGCCGTTTACTTTTAGATCCAATTTGTCTTACAGAATTGCAGAAAATCTTATCCTGTATGGAAACTATCTGTATTAAAATATAAATTCCCTGAAACAGAAAATATTTTCACTGCGGGCAGCAGATGGACTGCGTCACCATTTGTCTCCATATCACCCATCCATAAATCTGTGCTGCATTTAAACTACTTCAGTCTTTCTTTAACATCAAACGACAACCACATGCAAGAACATCCATATTACATAACAGAATATATAGCACTTGCATGAGAACTGTCATACAAGGGCTTAATGCACTCTTACATATCTGTGGTTTACTGTAGGCTGGCATAGCTATCCATATTTTATGGAAAGGGAAGGAAAACAGAGATGCTAGAGAAATGATGTGGCTTGGCTATGGTGTGAGGTAAAACCAGGAGTGGAGCACTGAGTCTCTGCTTTTGGGCTATGGGCTTTACTAACAGAAGAGTCTTCTTACTTTTTTCCTGACACCCCGTCTCTAGAATGGTGTGAAAACATACACCTCATTTGGAAGAAGAAAACAAAACTACAGTTACCTTTCGTCTGTATTGAAAACAAAACAACCAACAGATACTCTTGTTTGTGTGTTCATTTTGTGGCATGTAGCTCATATCACTTAGGTTCACCCAGGAGGAAGGTAGGTGCCTAGTCTGTGTGAACCACCTGGGCTGCCTCTGTGTTCAGTGTCTTTAGCAGCTCTTTCCCCTGTAAGATAAATATGTCTAATAGGCAGAGAGAATCATCCTTATGCATTCAGAACATATAGTCATCACCTAAGAAAGGATTTTGAACAATTCTGAAGCAGTCCGATGTATCGACTTAATATCCTACAGCTTCACGAACGCTTTCAGATGTATCAGAACTGCTGTAGATTCGAGGCAGACTTGTTTTAGTGAAAATGCAACTTCATTAGTGTATGAAAAGGAGACACACTAAAGGCAAAGTTCAACTTAGTTTTTTATTATCAAAGCTTCCTAATTATTGTTACTTATTTTGAAACTGAACTAAAAATGAACATAACAGTGATATAACAGCACTACACTAAACAGTATGCTAGCTTTTCCTTTTTTTTCTCCAGTGAAATATTCACCAGACTATATCCAACCAGGCTGACTATCCAAAATATTTACTGGTTGGGGTTTTTTTTTTTTTGCTCAAAGGTCTATCAGTGTAGATAATTTGTAAATTTAGATATTTGTGCCCATAAAATTGTACTACGAAATAAACAGGTTTGACAAGCTCATCTGAAAAAAACCTCAAATTAAATTCTTCATTTTCGTGCCCTAGTAAATGGTCAGCTAGTTATGAGTGAATTTAAATATATAAATTAGCATCAACCTACTCCTGAGAGATTATTACTGGAAACAGCTTACCACCATGGCAAGAACTGTATAGCAGAGGAACATTTCCATGCAGCAACTAAGTTGATAGCCATTAGCTAAGAACGATGTATCCAAGCCATGAAATTGATTGAATAGATCCTACACAATAACTGACTCCTATTTCAAAATGCTTAAGTTAACAGTCCTCTGTCCAAATACAACATTATCAAATTGAAGACACCACAGCTGATTTTGGCTACTGTGACATAAACCTTGAGAAAAATCCATGCTACTAATAAATTTATTCAGTTTTCAACACTAAACAAGACATTAAGTGATTCACCCTGAGGGGTGTATTTGATGTGATAGGAAAAGCAAATCAGTCAGACCACGCTCTTTGGTGAGTTACACCTATGCAATCCTACTTAGTTCTGTTGCTTTATTTCAGATGAAAGCTGGTAGAAAGCAGAGTGTTGAACATTTGTATGTTAAAAGCCTGATGAGTTTTAAATTCTTAAGAGCTTACCATGCTCTATCACAAAAATCAATTGCATTAAAGCAATACTAAGCAGTTTATTGAAAACTCTGTTTTTCCCTTGTGAAAGGCTTAACTGAAGTTCTTTTAGATGGTGGCAACAAATTATTTGGAAAAAAAAAAAAGCTTTTCCATGAATCCAGATAAAGAACTTCAGATTGCAGCTATTTTATCCAATAACCGAGGTAGTGCATACATCTTTTGCTGGCCTATGTAAAAAGAGAAATCCTTGAAGATATGGAATGAAACGCTGTTTTTGGATGCATCAATTCAGAGCACCTCCAAAGAAGCAGATAAAGTTATTTGCTTTCAACCAAACACATGACAGCAAATTTTGGCCTTTCCTCTTCTAACCTTACATTTCTGTAGGTGTTAACCTGATCTCATATGCACTCAAGCATACTTTTCTGCTTTATCAGCTAATAGACTAAACACATGGAGTTGAGAACTGACACGAAACTTTAGGGATTCAAGTCCATTACTAAATAACAATGAAGTGTTCAAAAGCAGCAAATAACTGCTTCCTAGTACACCATATGCCTGTGTTTTCCCTTTAAAATTAGAGCTGGTGAGAATTTTCCTTTTGCAACCCAATAAACACTTTAACATCCTCAAAGCTTTTTGGGGATTTAGGCTCATTTAGCCCACTGGTATCACAAGAAGCTGATTCAAACCTGTCTGCACCTGGTGCTTAGTGCTCAGGGGTAGTAAAATAACATGGTCAAAAAATTAGCAGGACCTAGGAGACCTTGCTGGAGACCATTGGCCACAACACCTGCAAAGCAGTAGATGCCAGTGCCTGCTAACCTCAGGAATAAAGATTAAAGTCAGCTATTCCCAGCTTCACAAGCTCTCTCAGTTCCTGTTGAGTTCCTCTAGCCCCTGTGATGTCCCTCTCTACAACCACCTGAAAGGAGGTTGTAGCATGGAGTGTTGGTCTCTTCTCCCAAGTAACAAGTGATAGGATGAGAGGAAATGGCCTCAAGTTGTGCCAGGGGAGGTTTAGATTGGATATGAGGAAAAACTTCTTATATCACTACATTTGTTTTCCTGCTTGTATTTTATCCTTTCTACAAACAGAAGCAAGACATGAACAGAAAAAGAAAAAAAAAAAGAAAAAAAAGGCATTATCAATCAGAGTAGCCTTATAGAGAATAGCAATTAAACTTCTGCAGAACTTCATCTCCTCTCTCTGTTACATTTTCTCTACTTGTCCTTCTCAGCTGCTTTATGCTGACCAGGCTGACAGTATTGCTCATCTGCACTGCTAATTACATTACTGTTCTGCAAAATTAAATCAGAAACTGTGAAACTGTGTTTGGTCAAAACATTGTATGAATATTTAAATTCTTAATGTAGGTTTTACTCCTGTTCCTATATTCTCCTTTACTTTTCTACTTTAAAAAGGCATAAATCATGCCAGCAATCAAATAAAACCCCAAAAAGTCATATTTTGCATTTTCAAGGCAAATCCAAAAGGACACAATAAATAATTTTGTGGTGTCTGGATTGGTTTCAAGCCAATCATTTTAAAAGCGAAAAAAGTCACTGAAAAATGTCAAGTGCCTTTCCAATTTACCAGGATTCATAATTTGATCTTGACTAATGCTCAACAATTCCACCAGCATTTGAATTCAGTTCATCAGCATTAAATCTTACAAATGACATGTTACATCCAGCTCCAAAGTGCATATAGTAATTAATAGCTCATAGCAAGAAACTATATCACTCTAAGAGAAGAAGCTAAGCAGGGTATCATCACTCTATGTCAGAAATAGCCATCATCATCACTCTTAGTCTTGTACCAAAGCACTCATACTGCTAGCAGCTACACAGATCGGAGAGCTAGGGAAAAGGAGAGTTTTGGAAAGTGGCTCATAGGCAAAAGACCACAGCTACTATCCAAAGATTTCACTTTTTTTCTGCCTAGAGGGGGCTGGGGTGAGCTGGAGCAGGGCAAGGCAGGAGCCTCCATGGGTTTGCTTACTCACATAACCAGGAGTCCATAGTATGTGGCCGCCGTCCTCCATTTTACAGGTAGCATGCAGTCTGGAAGCTTCACCTCAATAAAGAAAAAGCTACATCTGACTAAAAGTCATGAACAGGTTACTCCTGCTTTATACAGTATAACCGTTTGGAGAATTTAATTCGGAACAATACAGTTACTTGCATGGCACAATGGCCAGTATCTTTAGACTAACACAGAAAGTGCTACAGGTTCTTTAGTTTGCATCAATGCTTAGTTCTTTATTTCAGCTGGAAGATGGCACCTCCAACAGTAAAGGGCCCACTAACTTCACAACGAACCATTGATTCAGTGAGATACAAAGCTTAAGTGCCACCTACCAAATGACCAGAACCACTTCCAGGTCCTCCTACATCCTTCCCTCAGGTCCATCATCCAGGCATTGATCCTGTTTGCTGCTAATTTGGAATCAAATTCAAGAGCCATAAAATACAGCACTCCAGAGAAGCAAACTTGAAAAAAAACTTTAGAATTAAGTTAAAGAAAATAAAATTTGTTTGATTGGTTTTGTTTTTCAAAATTCAAGTAGTTCTTTCTTTTAAATGTCACAAATACATATTTTAAATCCCTCCACAGTTAATAAACTATCTTTCTGGCACATAAAAATGATTTCTATGTTAACTCTTTATTACAATGCTAGTCTTTGGGACATCTAACTACAGGTTAGATGTCTTGTCTACATTAGTCAAATTCAGAAATAATTAGCAAATGTCTTGAGTATGTTGACAAATGAGTCGGTCATGTAAGTAATGGGCAATACTAGACAAAGAAAACAGGAGGTGTGCTTGTCAGCATGAGGGATTTCACTGCAGGAGAGTTGCTGTGGCTTTCATTATTTCAACGGTCAATGGATGTTGCTATAGAAACTACATAGTTAGCAAGCCATGTAAGAAAAGAAGTATGATAAAAACAAAACTAAAACAATGAAAGGATAAAAATCTGAGGATTTCATCTGTCCAACAATTTTATTCATTTGTTGGTTTTATCTTTCAATCATATCAGCAATTGATGAGATTCCTAGTAACAATATCGTCCATTCACATAGCACATTTAGGTAAGTCACATCATGTATTTTAACACATAATAATCAAAATCAGCATCAAACCAAACCCCTTCAATATCAATTAAAAATGAAATAACACCAAGTTATTTGAATATGTAAAAATATTATTTGGCTTCATGAAAATATGTTAGTCCTCCATAAATAGTAACAAGTAGTTATAACTCTTGTATGACGTACTTGCTTTGTTTGGAGAAAAAATAACATTTTCATATTTAAACTAGCTTTTATATGTGCCAGAAAATACTTGCAAATACATTTACCTGCCTGAAGTTTGCAGGCATTGATGATGACCTGCATAACAGGTTGGCTTCTATTCAGTGCATGTCACACAGTTTATTCTGATTTGAATATTTGTGCTTAACGAATGAAGCCTGAGACTCTTCTTATTTCCATCAAGTAAACAGCCAGTTTGAGATTTTAAAACAATGAGATTAAAGAGTTTTAGAGATCTTATCATAAAAAGAACAATGTGTATGACAGGTGATCATATATCACTCTGAGTTTATACTGAATCCACAGGCTGTATTCTGTGAATAGTTTTTTTGATGATTTTTTCATAACCACATTTCCACCTAAATTAATTTCTGTTGTGTATCCTTCCAGTAACAAAATAACTTTTTTTTTTTTTTCCTTTTAGATGTGACTACAATAAATATATACAGAAAAAGAACATGCAATTCCTCATATTTCCCTTCCCAGTCCTGTGATCAGGGTTGAGTGGCAGGGCCCTGAAGTTTTCATTTCAACTGCTGCCTGGCTGGAGGATTTTCTGATAGAGGAGTTCTGCAGCATTAATCAACAAAAGAGATGAATTAAATAGGCAAAAACCAAGAGAATGTGAAAATCGGGCATATCAAGATGTGCCAAGTAATGAAAACCAACACAAACGTTAGTGCCTTTAGACAAAGAAAAGCAATTTGAGGAACGTAGCTAAACGACCCAACATTTGCCCTCTATTCAACTGCAGCTTGTTCATCTAGCTATCACAAATAAACCTTTTGTTATCACATTGCTTTCCAGGTCTATGGAGAAAAAAAAATGCCAACATACAGAAATGATTGCTTGCATTTCCACTGAAAGCCTTCATGGTTTTAACTCCAAAGTCTCTTGAGAAATGTTGATAAGCTCTCACCACTAGGTCACATTAGAAAAGAGAATATCAAGTGTTTAATAAATATTTGCATGGCAGCTGTAGAAAAACATGCAAGGATGATTCAACTGGAAGAGAACATTCAAAAACTTTTTTTTCTTTTTAGTGGAAAAAGCAAAACCCAAGAAATAACAATTTAAATAGGACACTTCTGGTTTGCACTGGTCCATTATTTGGTCAGTTTGGCCATTTTAGCTGGAATATTAAAAGTAATTCCCAGAAAAGACACTGAGTCTTCAAGGGTCTCATTCCCTTATCATCCCAGAGGGCTGAGATTAATGTCTACTATGGGACTGTGCCAGGAACATGGTCTTTCCTTGTTAACGTTGCACCTGGAAAAAAGATAACTGTTGTAAACCTCTTAGCGCACTTTCCTCTTGCCGTGTCTCTCAACCCTGTCACACAATTTGAAAGGATATTAGAACAGACAGAGAGTGCAGAGTTGAAATCAAGCATAAGTCCTTATTCCATGAAAGCTTTGCATATCACAGGGTCTGTGTTATGAAATGGTCAACCATTTGCCCCTGAGTCCTCATCCATTACCTCTACATAAAAAAGACCATCTCACAGTCGGAGCCGTGCAAACTGCTGGATGCTGCCTCAATCTGGCAGGAGGGAGGAAGTTCACTGCCCAGACCCGGCAGCTCAACGTACCCCAGGGGACCCAAGCTGAGCCAAGGCAGACGAAGGACAGACATAAACTCAATTTGTTTCTTTGCAAAAGAAAACATCTGAGGCTGTTATTGGTATGCCTAACCTTTGGATTATGAGTCTCTCCGGTAGAGAGAGCTTAGAGCTATACCAGTGATTGGGGCAGAGCACACTACTGCGGCTGGAAATAAAGTTCACTTACCAAGACAGAAATTCCTTAGAAAGAGAGCGGATTTGACAGGATTTCTGTAAAAGAAAACTATCTGTACATGGTTTAAGCACATTTGCTTGGTGTTAAAACTGTCTACACTCTATTAAGTGTATTAATTTCTGCCTGTAGATATATATAATTTCATCAGAAAATAATTTGAATATTTGGCTGAAACCTATTGATACAAAACTGTTCTGCTGCAAAACCACAAAGCACACTACCACCATCTAGAAAAGAAGAAATGATCAGCAACAGTACATTTGCTCATGGAAGATTCTCAGTAATTAATTTTTCTCATCGCCTCGGGAAGGTAACTCAATGTCTTTTTTATGGATAAGCAACCTAAGGCACAAAGGTCTGGATCCATCCCGCTCAGTTCATATCCTTGAGTGAATAACCTCACCCAGGTTTGCAGTGCAGCTGCTAGAAGAACAGGATCATCCTGAGGAGTGTCAACACACCCCACATCTCAGTCAGGTAGGGAGAATCTGGTGAAACAGCTTAATCCGGTAGCCCAAAGCCATGCACCAGGTTAATGACAAACCTCGGAGCAGAACACCATCCTTAACCATTTTGTTGGTGGTGTCAGTCAGCCATGAGGACAAGTGAGTTCTAAGTATGGGGCAATCAATAGTGAACAGGTCAAAAAATAAAGGGAGGCTAATTTTCTGTGACAGCACTGACTACTTCTGTCCCGGTAAACTTACCCAGGGCTGGAGTTTCCATATTGTTCGACTGTTATTGTCGTCCTTGGCACAGCCTCAGTCAGTGCCCCATGGGTCCAAGCACCATATTGGCATATTCAGAAGGAGATGCAAAGCGTGGTCTGCTCCCAATAGGCTTAATAGGGTAGTATAGATGAGGTTAGCTTTATATACATCAGTGTCCTGTGCCACTTGCTGTTGGTGCCAGAGATTAGTCCTGGCCATGTCCGACCTCCAGGTAAAGTTGTAGTTGTTATGTTTGCCACTACATCAAAGACAACATTTCAAGTCATGTTAATGTATTTTCAACTTTGCTGTGTTTGAGGGAATGTGAGGCATGAGAAAAAAGTTGTGCTAGATTAACCAGTAATCCAATCTCAGAATGTCTTCCTGTAGAAGCTGAATATGTTTTGTCTGTCCGAGGAAAGCTTAAGAAATGGCCTAACCATATTGGTAATGTTTCAGATCTCCAATAATTCTGGTGTCATTTCTAAAATCTCTGTAGTTTTACAGTTTGCTTTTTGTACAGTATATTATAGGACTTTAAACAATGCTGTCTGTTGTTCTCTCTTCTAACCCCAAGCTGATATTCCTTATGCATACCTAGCTGATTTGTTACTGTGGCTCTGGATTCTTTTTCATATCATCTAATTCCAGATCAATGCTGCCTATCTGGTATGCATAATCTGCTTTGTAGTCCTACATTAGCAGGACTAACTGGAGAAAAAATAATGGACTCATATTCCATCCTAATATGCACTTCTGTCAGAATCATGAAGGTTTCCCTGCAGTTACATTCTGGAAGAAAGGTGTTAGAGGCAATGCTGAGATTCACAATTTGAGAGCAGGATACTTGCTTTTATGATTTTTTTGAGTTAAAAAAAGCAGCTAATGTTAAAATGAGATATTAAATCAAATTAAATATAGTCAAATAAAGATGAAGTTCACGAAGCCGAACTCTGAGGTCTTAGTTTGTTGCACACTCAATGAGAAGGGAGTTTATTGTCAGGCAATCTTTTCCTCATAGTTTTATTGTCTTTTTTTTTTTTTCTTTTTAAATCATCTTCATCGTTTTCTAAGGAAGGATTTTACACTTTCTTCTAGATCACAATAGAAAATGAGTATAGATTATTCATGAACATGACCTGTCAGAACCTAACTAAACTTTTTGCCCTGTTTCAATATAGATTTTCCTTTTGAAATTAGTGATTGCAGACTATTTTAATTTCTTTCATATGGGCTCCATGATATTTTTTATTAAACTATTTTTAACCAGAATGTAATGTGGTACAGAGCTCTTATGTTGTATATGATGTCAATACAGTTAACTTCATCAGCTGGCATGGATTATGTAAACATGTTTTAATTCGTTATTTGACCATGCATGATATGAGCTTTTCCATGGCTTTGATCAGAAGTGTAGCCAGCTTGAATACTTAAAATACGCTGTTTATCTTTTTGCACATTGGGACAGTATACCTATGTTTCTTACAAATCAAGAATAGTGACTGAGAAACTCATGAGAGAACTTTTAGGTATGGTGGATGTAAGTTTTCCAGTCATGTTGATTCAAATCTTCTTCTTATACTAGACTGGGTTTAACATCCCTGTGAGTTGATGGTACCTTTTGCACTGTATTTGATAGCTGTCCTACCCTTATCTTTTACTGAAACTATATAAACAACTTGTTTTGTAAGCATTAGTTCTTAAATACCTGATAGCTTCCCTTGTCTATTATCAGTTACTGATGACATTTATTGTTAATTAAGCACTCATACATCTATATATGCATACATACATGTTTCTATGCTTGTTTACGTATACATTATACAGAACATTCCTGTGTCTTTTTCTAACTAAGATGACTTTCTAAAACCAGAAAATATTTTGTTTTCTTTTGGAATTGCTACTAATTCCTCCAGAAAACACTACTCAACAATTCTTAGCTAACAAGTTTAATCCAGTCCTACTGCAATGGATATGTAAAG